>NC_132786.1:16300000-16925000 GCF_048418805.1 Vulpes vulpes | reverse complement strand
TGAGATACCTAGGAATACACCTAACCAGAGAGGTAAAGGATCCCTACCCAAAAAACTACAGAGCACGTCTGAAAGAAACTGAGGAAGACACAGAGACATGGAAAACGATTCCATGCTCCTGGATTGGAAGAATTCATATATATATATATTGAAAATGTCCACGTGACCCAGGGCAATTTACACATGGAACGCAATCCCTATCGAAATTCCATGGCCTTTCTTCAGAGAGTTGGAACAAATCATCTGAAGATTAGTGTGGAATCAGAAAAGACCCCAAGTAGCCAGGGGAATATGAAAAAAGAAAACCAGAGCCGGGGCATCACAATGCTGGATGTCAAGTTGTACTACAAAGCTGTGCTCATCAAGACAGTGTGGTCCTGGCACAAAAACAGACACATAGGTCAATGGAACAGAACGGAGAATCCACAAGTGGACCCTCAACTCTATGGTCAACTAATATTCGACAAAGCAAGAAACACCATCCACCGGAACAAAGACAGTCTCTTCAATAAATGCTGCTGGGAACATTGGACAGCCACACGCAGAGGAATGAAACTGGACCATTCTCTCACACCACCGAACACAAAGAGAAACTCAAAATGGATGAAAGATCTAAATGTGAGACAGGAAGCCATCAAAATCCGAGAGGAGAACACAGGCAACACCCTTCTGGAACGTGGCCAGAGCAACTTCTTGCAAGATACATCCATGAAGGCCAGGGAAACAAGAGCCAAAATGAATCACTGGGACTTCATCAAGATGAGGAGCTTCCGCACAACAACAGAAATGCTCAACAAAACTAAAAGACAACCCACAGAATGGGAGAAGATATTTGTAAATGACCGTCAGATAAAGGGCCAGTGTCCAAGATCTCTAAAGAACTCATTCTACTCTACAGCAAAGAAACCAACAATCCAATCATGAAATGGGCAAAAGACATGAACAGAAATGTCACAGAGGAAGACATAGACGTGGCCACCAAGCACATGAGACAATGCTCCGCATCACTGGCCATCAGGGAAACACAACTCAGAAGCACAATGAGATACCACCTCACACCAGTGAGAATGGTGAACATTAGCCAGACAGGAAACCACAAATGTTGGAGAGGATGTGGAGAAAGGGGAACCCTCCTGCACTGCTGGTGGGAATGTGAACTGGTGCAGCCACTCTGGAAAACTGTGTGGGTGGGGCTTCCTCAAAGACTTCAAAATAGAGCTGCCGTGCGACCCAGCAATTCCACTGCTGGGGATTTACCCCAAAGATACGGACGCAGTGAAACGCCGGGACACCTGCACCCCGATGATTACAGCGGCAATGTCCACAATAGCCACACTGTGGAAGGAGCCTCGGTGCCCACCGACAGATGAATGCATAAAGAAGATGTGTTCTACCTATGTAATGGAGTATTACTCAGCCAATAGAAATGACAAATACCCCCTATTTGCTTCGACGTGGAGGGACCTAGAGGGTATTATGTTGAGTGAAATAAGTCAATGGGAGAAGGACAAACATTACATGGTCTCATTCATTTGGGGAATATAAAAATTAATGACAGGGAATAAAGGGAAAGGAGAGAAAAGGAGTGAAAATATCGGAGAGGGTGACAAAACATGAGAGACACCTAACTGTGGGAAAAGAACAAGGGGTAGTGGAAGGGAAGTGGGTGGGGGGTTGGGGTGACTGGGTGATTGGAACTGAGGGAGGCAGTTGTTGGGATGAGCACTGGGTGTTATGCTACATGACAGCAAACTGAACTCCAATAAAAAAAATCGTTTGAAAAAGAAGGGTGAACCCGCGGCGCCCGGCCCTGCGTCTCCACACTTGGGGAGCAGCATGGGGCAAGCGGGACGCAGGCCACCCACTCTCCTCTTGCTGCTGCTGCGTGGGCTCTGCTTCCTTGTGCTGGGCCCGGGGAGTGGGTTCTGGGCCGGCTGCTGCCGAGGGGGGCGCGGGGGCCCTGGCCTTCATCTCTCTTGCACACCCATGCTTGTGCTCTCGCTTCGTGTGTGTTTGTGTGTGTGTGAGTCTGCCGGCTGCTCAGCCCCGTCGGGGAGACCAGACTGGGGCTCTTGGTCGGCGCTGCGGGATGTGGGGACACCTTCCCGAGTAGGCCACAGACGCAGCAGGAACTATCCTCCCACGTGCTCTGTGGGGCCTGGTCCTTGTCGGGGAGCCGACCGGATGCCCTCGGGAGACACAGCCGCGGCCTTTCCTCCTGCCTCTGCTCTGCCCGTGGGGCCTGAGCCACCCCAGGCCCACAGGCCGCGTTCGCGCTGCTCCTTGGGGCTGTCAGCTGGCAGGTTTCCTGGGACCTTCCCTCGGGGGCTGTCCTGGGGGCTGAGGAGGACTCCTTTCAAGGCGATGGTTCCTCCAGAAATGGCCCCCTTCAAAGGGCTTGAGTAGGCGGGAGCTGACTCGTCGGTTGTGTGGGGGCAGGTTTGTGGCTCGAGGTGGCCAGGAATGGGTGGGGATTCCTGAGTATGTCCGAAGCAGCCCCTGGGAAGCATCGGGTGGCTCTCGTGCCATCGAAGGAGGTGTAGACACCAGGTGGCTGGGAGGAGAATGGCCAAGGCGGCGCAGAGCTCTGCCCCCATACTTGGGCCGGAGCCTGTTGCTGGAGCTGCTGAGACCCCATCCTCAGGGTCCCAGGATTTGCCAACCTGTCCCACGTCCCAGGGCTCTCATGGCACGCACGTGTGTGAGAACCGGTCTCGATGGTCTCGTCGGGGTCTCCTGGTGTGACGACGGGGGACGTGCACCGTACCCCATCTACTCGGGAGACTGGGGAGCCATGGACGCCATGGCCAGTCGTCTTCTCTATCTGACGTCATTTTCAGTGTTGTGTTTTGGCCCACCCCGCCTGCCGTGGCAGCAGCTCACCAGCATCAGAGTGGCGGGCTGGGGCACCAGGCCATGCGGCGGATGGCGGGCCATCCTCGTGGGTGTCCTCTGCCCATTGCTGCCGGCCTGGGCCCTGGAGCCGGCGCAGCCTGCGTGTTTTCTCACTTCAGATGCGGCCGCCTCAGATTGGCCACTGAGCTCCGTCAGCCGAGGTCCGCGGAGACCAGGGTGCCCGCCCGCGAAGTCCCCTCTCCAGTGACGGTTTGCAATAAATCTGTATTTAAGCACTTCGGCGTCCATGTGTGTCACTTGCTTCCAAGACTCTTCTCTGCGTGTGTGCGTTTCCGGAACTCCAGCCACGAGGTCCCTGGCTCACGGACAAAGCAGACGCCAAAGTCGGGGATTCCTCAGTGTCTTCTGAACTGTGTCTGCTCTAACCTGTGGTTTTCAGAAATCTCATGAGCTTTCAAGAAAAAAGGATTGTCGTTGCAGAGCTGAAACAGATCTCCAGCAGGTTCTGAAAAGCTGAACTGAGCACAGGATCCCGAAGGTTCAGCCAGAGGACACCCCACCCCGGCACCCCGTGGAGCGAGTCTCGCCCTGCGGTGCCAGGCTCACCCATCTGCCTGCACCCCCCCAAGCACAGCACTTCGGCTGCACTCCAGTCCCGGGGACCGTGCTCGTGGGCAGGCTCTGGCGACGCTTCTCGAGTGAATGGAGGATGTGTGCTGGCATTAGTGCACAAGTCCCCAGGACCAAAGATTATCTGCCAGGGAGGAGAGGTCCCATCTTTCAACAGTTTGCCCCAAAACATGTGGGAGGGAGAACAGTCTCCATGTTCTATGTAGAAAGGAAGTGTCCGGGAGGCGGCAGTTCTGGTGTGGAGAGGAGTGAGCTCAGGACTGCCCACCTGAGGACAGACCCGCAGCCACCCGGGTCTGCCCCACAGGCATGCTGGTGCTCCCGTGGGCCTCCCGCTGGCACCTGTCCCAGCCTCGGAGAGTGGGGGGGTAACACCATCATTTCAGGCTCTGCTCCCCGCTCAGCCATCTGCTCAAGCACCAGGGGCTCTCCCTGGGTGTCATTCTTTTTTTTTTTCTTTGGAACATCGATGGGAAAAATGTTATATCTTGAATTTTTGCTAATATCTAACTGGGATTCAGCATTCCCATCAGTTAGGAAACGTGTCAGTTCCTTTCTTTTTCCTTTGTAAATTGACTTTTTATTGGTGTTCAATTTGCCAACATATGGAATAACACCCAGTGCTCACCCCATCAAGTGCCCCCATCAGTGCCCGTCACCCAGTCACCCCCACCCCCCACCCACCTCCCCTTCCCCCACCCCGACATCCTTTCCTGGATGTGATTCTTGAGGGCTGGCTGGCCTCCAGAGGTCGGCATGCGTGCAGCCCGACAGCTGCCCTGGCCTGCCCTCTGCCGCTGAGCCCGGACCTGGGTACAGCCTTGTGTGTTCCAATAGCCCTGAGGGGACCAGGCCCACGGATACTGGAGCCCAACCTGAGGGGGGTACGTGGTGAGTGTCACCCCGCCAGGCCGGCAGGCACAGCAGCCTGGCAGGGCTGTCCCGGCTGGGTGGTCTCCCGTCTGGCTAGCATGGAGGAGGAAACCAGGCCGGGCCTCCCGCCTTCTCCATCATGCTGCTTCCAACGGGGTTTAGCCAGAGGCGGATGCACTCGGGGACGTTTACATGCAAACACGGTGTGAGGGCCACAGAGGAAGGCATGACCCTGAGGCTGGAGTTGGACTGCCCCCCCCCCGCCCCGCACGCTGCTCCAGTGGCACCTCCCAGCCTCTGCCATCCGTGTGGCACAGGACTGGTACTAGCAGACGCTCTGCAGGTCGGGGGGTAGGCCCCTGGCGTCATTTGCTGACCGATCCCCAACAGCCCAGGCGCTTCTCCCCGAGGACGGGTCCTGGTATGGGTATAGCGGTGGGGCGGCTGGTGGTCTGGGGCAGGCTCTCCTGCAGGGCCGGTGGTTGGGAAGCTTCCCAGGTCAGGGCCATCGCGTGGCCTGGGGCGGGGTCTCCTGGCAGCCCGCAGCAGGGGCCTAGGAGCCCTCCATCATGTGCCTGGCCTGCAGAGGGTCTGGGTTGGCAGGTGCCATGGAGGGGCTGCCAAGCAGGAGCTCGTGCTCGAGCTCAAAGGCGTAGGAGCCCCGGGGGCCACCTGTCAGCTGTCTGTTGGTCTGGGGGGCGGGTCCCCAGCGAAGAGGAGCTCTGCTGCAGAAGCAGCCACAAGGCTGCGGGAGAGGGGCCACGTGGGGCCCCACACAGCTCTGGGGTCCTCCTTCACCCAGGGTGCTCCGGACCCCTGCCATTTCAACCCCCAGGCGAATGGGCATCTGGCGAACATGCTGCGTGTAGGGTTTGGGGCAGCCCGACGTTGCTTGTAGGGAGACGGCCTCTGGTGGGGAAGGTGCCAGGACTCGGCCGCGCCTCCTGCCTCCCCACACCCTGAACCTCAGCCTCCCACAGCAGCTGCTGTAAAGTCCTGGGGATACCTGCTGGCTCAGGGCTGCCCTGCGCCCCGGGCGCCCTGCTTCTCTGGCTGGGTGTGTCAGCCCTCTGGGTCACTCATATGTGGAATTCAAGAAACGAAACTGATGGGCATGGGGAAGAGAAGGAAAAATACAATGAGATAAAAACAGAGCGGGAGGCAAACCATAAGAGACTCTTAATCCCAGGAAACAAAGTGAGAGTCACCCGAGGGGAGGTGGGTGGGGGATGGGGTACCTGGGGGATGGGCATTAAGGAGGGCATGTGAAGTGATGAGCACTAGGTCTTATATGCAACTGATCAATCACTCCATTCTACCCCTGAATCTCATACTACACTATATGTTAACTGACTGGAATTTGAACACAATCTAAAAGAAAGAATGAAAAAATCACACATTCTTGTGTACAGTGAACAAAGAACTCTGCATCCAATTAAAAAAGCAGGAATGGGGCACTCGCTATGTGCATCATCAGTTACCAAGAACTTGCTCACCACCATCTTTCAGGTATTAACAAATCACAATTTCTAAGCTTTTTATTAAATCAGGGACTTATGCTTCCTGAGAAGATACACACATACTTACATGGTGCAAGCCAAAGCCTCCATCCTAACAACCAGAAAAGGCTGGTTACGCACAGATGTGCTCCTGGCGATAGTCAGGAAGCTGTCAGATGACCAGAGCTAGGTAAAGGATCCGTGCAGAGGACAGAGAGCCCTTCCCTGGGGAGGCTGATGATGGGGCACCATTCTGTCCCCAGGCCACTTGCCGATTCCAGCTCAGGACATCAGCTCCACTGGGATAAGAGGACACCACCACCATACAGTGACACACTGGAAACTCAAGGAGGCCCAGATGCAACGCTGACGTTCCCATAGGACTTTGGCAAGGTGGGAGGTGAAGGGGACGGGACCGAGCGAAGCTTACCGTGACCTCGCAGTACCTACGGGATGGGATGAGCCTCTGCTAGCGAGAACGGGTCTCCCACAAGCACAGACCCACCCACGTGGGAGCTGCCAGACGACTGAGCTGCATGGGGCAGAAGACTAAGTATGACGCTCCAAATCCCTGAAAGGACTAGCTAGTGCTTGTGAGGCCTTCCAGTGCTGAGGACAAAGAACCTGCTTCTGCCTAGTGGGTCTCAATCAAAACACAGAGTGTCCACAGGGGTAAAACAGGGACAAATTACAGGGGCTACGACGGCCAGCTCAATGCACCAAAGAGAAGAAGGGACTATCGACCAACCAAATAAACCATCTGGCCCTCGATGTTCTTTCATTCACCGTGTTAGGCACACATCCAAAGAATTACCAGAAACGTACATGGGAAGGAAAATGCAACCAATAATTCAGAATAAAAATAAGCAAAGACTGTCAAGTAAGTAAGATCATCTTGGTAAGAGAAACAGGTAACAAGATGGACAGAAGTGGATGCAACAGATGGAGAACTGAATGAGAAGAGTGTAATGCATATGAAGAAATCACATGGATATTCTAGACCTATGAAATAAACTATCTTTCATCAAGCATTCATCGATGGCTTAACAGAAAACTCGGATGGCACAGGAAAGGACAAGATTGGTGGGTTCTGACACAGAGCACACAGACAATACCAAAACTGGAGAGCAAGCAGAAGAAGCAATGAAAAGAACAGAAGACACACGGTCCACTGCAAAAGGCCCATCATACTTGTACTTGAGGTCCCAGGGAAAGAGGGACAGAGACAGAAGCAACATCCAGAGAGAGAACTGCCAAGGATCCCAAACTGAAGAAAGACACCAACCCCCATATTCAAGAGGCAGAATGAAAACACATGTGCGCTTACAGGCACACACAGCACACGCGTGCACATGTACACACAGGCACGCATCACACACAGGTCACGTGATCATCAAAATACAGAAAAACAAAAACAAAAGGGAAATCCGAAAAGCAGCTGTGGCGGGGGGTGAGGGTTGGGAAGAGACACCGCCTTCAAAAGAACAGTACGTCGTGTAGAAACACAATAGGGGAAAATCAAGTTCTGGCCATTTGGGGTTTGGAGGGAGACTGGAAGAAAATAGTATATTTGAATCAGATTTTTAAAAAACCTTTTAGGTAACGCATTGAGTAGTCAGCTAAGCATTCAAAAATTTACGACACGTTATTTAAATTTCACGACTTTCTGAACTAAATATTATTATTACTTCCTTTTACACATAGAAACTCTAAGCTCCTTGCCAAAGGCCTCACAATTCCCAAATCACGGAACGAAGACACAGGCCCAGAGCGGTCTGAAACGACGGTGATGCTGGCAAACACTCTGCTACCATAGTGCTTCATGCAAAGAGAAGGAGGCGTGAGCACTTGTGGAATGATGGAAGAGTTATAATATGCAAAGATTAAAGACCAGAAAATAAAGGGGGTGGGGACCAACTCAAAGCTGCAGGGGACAGAGAATAAAGTGCTGTAACCAAGTTAAAGTGACAAGTAAACAGGAAAACCGTGAACCCCGCTTGCTCGACGCAGTGAGCGAGAGCGATGGAAACACGGCATTTGATCAAATCACAGTATTTACTTTTTCTCTCACTCTGCTAACAGTTTAAGACCACGGATATAATGATACAATACGATTAGACTTTAAAACACGTATGGGGTTTCATTGCATAATATTAATGAATTCTCTGAAGACAACTCAGTAGATCAAGTGGTGAGATCACTAATAGAAAAAATATAAATCTTTTTTAATAGTTAAATGATAAAACAAGTGAATAACTATGACAATTTCATCAACATTGCAATGGATTAAAAAACTACGAAACTATATACTGAAATACAAAAAATCTCAAATTCCCAAATGAGTAACTATGAGAGTTCATGATGCACAAAATACCAACCGTGAAATGAGCATCTTTTAAATATATAAAAATAGAGGATAAATCATGGAATAAAGGCTTCATTATTTTAAACTACCTCCAAGCCATAAACATGTAAGAATATGTTGGCAGGAAGAGACTGGAAAAACAGCTCATACCGGGAGGATCATAGAAGAGACCACCCAAGGGAAATAGTCCTGAAGTCACGTAGCAGGGCCTCAACCATCGGACCCAGGCACCGAACCCGTCACAATACGCAAGAGCAGCACACTGCAGGGGGTTCGAGATTCACTCGCACCCTAGTAGCTCATGTGAGGAAACGTAAATGCAGCTGGTCCTGATTAACCTGCTCCATCCGAATGACCTGTGGATAGACTGGACAGAGGAGAGGACGGACAGAGGAAAAGAGACTTGCGGGTTCCTCAGACTAGTAAAAGAAAAGCCACAATGACCAAACCTCGTGGGACACGGCCCAGGCACCATCTGGACACGTGGTTCTGACATTACAGAACATCAGGGCTCAGGAGACGATGGAATCTCCCAAAACCATCCAGTTCAACAAACTCCAATTCAAGCTCGCTATGAATGTGACTGCCTAAATCTGTCTTGATGTTACAGATAATCCTGGACACGAATATTAAGTCCCTCCTTGAAGCCCTTTGTTACTCAGAGTTAAGACGTCCGCAGTCCACCGTTTGCCCTGACAAGCTGCCCTCGGGGATGCCGCTGCGGCCTCCGTCCTTTTCACCTGACCTGCAGGAGGACCGCCAAAGGCTTGCTCCTCTACCTCGCACCCCGTCTCCACACCCGCCGGAGGTGCAGGCTGCAGCTACAGGCCACCACACCTCTCGAAGGCGTACCTTCAGGCCGGGCCTCTGCCTTTCCTTCCGCAAGTACTTCCTTCCCCGTCCACACCTCCACCTGGACATCTACCTGAGAGTATTGCCAACCCATCATCTATGTCTCAGTTCCCGAAGGCTGTCTTTTTCACGTCCCTTAAAGGTACCCACATGCCCTCAGCCCACTTCTTTCCTGATCCCTCCCCCTCTCCCATCCCACAATCCATCCTTCAGGCCGGGCCGTCGGCTGTGCCTTCAGGGTTGACCGTCTGCCTGGCCACTCTTAGCACCTGGGTCCACACCACCATCATCTCTTCCTGGAACGAGATCTTTTCAGCGCTCTCCCTGCTCCAGGGCGTTCCGTCTGCCACGACCTTCCGACTCGGACCATGACCTCCACACACTCTTAGGGCACGTGAAGAATTTTGAAAGACAGCAGGTAGGTCCAGATGGTTTACAGCTGTCGATTCCTGATCCCTGGCTCAGCTAGTCCTTCCTGTCCCTGAAAGCTGACCAAAGCTCCTGAGGTAGCACCCGATGCCATTTCGCCTTCACCACATCCTGCCCCATCACCGCTTTTCTGTCACTTACCAGAACGAAGGCCTCCCCCTTGCTCCTCCTGTACTGTGCTCCACAGTGAGTGGTAAAAGACACTGGAACACCACAGAATCCCCTGTTAACCACAAAGCCTTTCTAAAGTCAAGGCGTCACTGAGCCTGGGATAGAACATCCAGTCTCCTCCTTTGCGTTCATTTCCATAAAAAGAGGAGCATGACAGCAGACACACGCCACCTGGCCTAAATTCATCTGCCCTAAATTCAGGGACAGTGAAGATGGGATGGTGAGAGTGGTGGCAGTTCCTGCTGAGAGATCCTGCCTCCTCAATCCCGAAGGATCATGAGGGAAGGGCATCAGGCTGACTGGGAGCCACGCACAAAGAGAACAGGAAAGAAAGGCTGGAGACAGCGGAAACTCAACTCACCGAGGCAGAAAGCTCACTGCAAAGACCTATACTGTCTCGAAGCATGAAATTACCTCAGGTTTTGCTTTAAAAAGAAGAAAAGAATCCTGGGAAATAATTCACACACGCTATCTACAAAGTCACAATGCTGAGTCAGGAGCCAGAGCCCGCCCACTCACACATGCCTTGGTCTGTCTCAGTTATGTATTTTCTGTGATATTGCAAGGAGGAAGAGGTGAAAGATGCTACATGAATTTCCAGTAGACCAATTTTAAGTCAGTAAAAGAACCCTTTCTCAGAACTGATTATATATATATATATATATATATATATATATATATATATATATATATACACACACACACACATATTTAATATTATATAACATAAGATATATCTTTTCTTAAACGTTTATTCAAACTTAGAGGAACAGTATCATTAAGTTTTTACACAAAGAATATCGGGTACTATAGATTTTTGCTAAGCCCATATATCTACCCCCTCATCAGGAAGGTAAGCACCTTCCTGCTTATTCTTTCCTAGCATGCCCTTGTTAACATTACATGAACTTCGAAAACAGTGTAATTCATCCTACTGTAAAGACATACTATACACATTTATAATATACAAACAACATACCTAATAATCATTCAAACTTCATTTCGAAGCCCCACAGCATATCATTCGAAGCCCCACAGCATATCATTTATGTTTACTATTAATTTCCACCAGACTTAACATCACCCTGGTCATAGAATTCATTCATGGGTACATGAACTGAAATTTTATAAACTCTCTCTCCATCTTCCTAAGAGAGGCATCCCAATGGCATTATATTTCATGTTTAAAAATTACCAATCATACTATTAATTTTGCCGTTTATATCAATTGTGCATCAGTACTATTTAGGATAACAATTCGTTCTGACCGATTTTCACACTTAGCATACTGTAGCCAAAGACACTAAAACTTTAGAAACCTTACTTCCATGTGTATATATACGGGTCTGTACATGTACACACATACACACAGGAAAATGACAGGATACTTATTAAAACATCTTCCCATTATAAAAACCATAAAATAAAATCTATGGAGGAAATGAAAGAGACAGGAGTTCAAGAAGAAAAGCAAATATAATTGTTCTGACAGTGAAAACGGAGAGCTCAGGTAAAGTTCAAAGGGATAATAGCATCAAATTATCATAGTAGTAACGTTCTATTGGATACATATTCAATGAGATATAACATACTTTTACAAGGTCAACTGTTCCCATCCACCAGAAACTCCATCCTGTACTATTGATACTTGAGATGAAAATGTTTGAGGTCCAATTTAAAAATGGGGAGGGAGTGACAGTTTTGACAAATTATGGAGGGAGATCTTGAGCACTCTGCTGAAGCACAACCAGTGTGATTGCTTGCACAAAGAACACAAGGCTCACACCACCACCGTCACGACCCTGCAAGACACAGGGGCTTGGCTGCTCAACCTTTCATAAAGCCCTCGTTCCCTCATGCAAGGGTCACAGCCACAGTGGCCCTGCTCAGTGAAGCCAACGCCCCAATGTCTTCCCACTTCAGAATCGGCACCTCTCTATTCCCTCCACCTGGAATGCTCTTTGACATAATCCCTCTCCCCATTCAAAATTCGACTCTAAATGCCTCAGAAAGAATGCTCGGACTTTCAGTTTGGTTATGTGTGTATTACGGTACTCTGCATGGTCATATTTTGTGTCATTTCTTATAACTGCATGGGAGTCCATGACTATCTCAAAGAAAAGTCTTTACAAAATGCTCAGAGGCTGCCTTCTGCAAAAGATCTATCTGCAACTGCTAACCTCTGCCATGACTCCCCCCTACCCTTCATCACTTCCTTGCCTGTCACCCAACATCATTCCTCCACAGTACCCACTGCTTTCTGAAATTACTGATTGATAAGTATTAATATTGATGAAAACCGCATGATCTCAGTCATTTACCGCCAACTGACACATACAGTCCCAAGGTAATACAACACAGCTAGTCTACTACCCTGAAGGGACTGTGCACTTTGAAGACTTTGGGATATGTTCACTGTGCCTACAGAGTAGTCCCATGCTCATTCTGTCATTTCTGCCTTGAGTAGCACCATATTAAGAGGTATCGAGGGCAGCCCCGGTGGCACAGTGGTTTAGCGCTGCCAGCAGCCCAGGGCGCAATCCTGGAGACCCTGGATCGAGTCCCAGGTCGGGCTCTCTGCATGGAGCCTGCTTCTCCCTCTGCCTGTGTCTCTGCCCCTCTCTCCCTCTGTGTGTGTGTGTGTGTGTCTCTATGAATAAATAAATAAAAATCTTTAAAAAAATAAAAGAGGTGTCGAGAAGAAGTGAAAGGTACTCCACCCTCTGGTACAGAATGTGTTTTCATGTGAGGCTCAGGGACCAGGGTTACTCTCGACTATACTGCTCTCAATGACATCAAGCACTAACCCACTAAGAGACTTAGGCGTGCCTCTGCTGTTATGACATTTTGGTCAAAATGGCAAAGTGCATCTTAATTACAGTTTCAATAGGTATGGACTTATAGGTGTCATATATTCAACGACCTTTCCGGTTCAGGATATAACTGAGTACACTTAGGAAATGTAAAGTTAACACATTAAAGTTCTGACAGATGATAGGACAGAAAATTCTATCCAGAGTTTCACCGATACCATGAAATTATCCTTTTCATGGCCCACATTTGTGATGCTCTAAATATATGCACAGTGTAAAGTAGTCAATCTGGATTTCTACAAAAGGACACTGAGCACAAAAAGGAAACATAAAGACAGTTCTATGAAATGAATCTCATAAACTATCGACCGAAGAATATTATATGTTTAAACTAAACAGTCTTTGACTACATGATATTTATCATACTCAAGATAAAAATCGTTTAAAAATTAGTTGATAATTGATGATTGAGACAAAATTCGTAGAACACTAGCATTATTCTTTCCAAGTATTCCAAGCAGAAATTCTTATAGGACACAACCAAAAGTATGGGCTATTTACTGGCTGTTATTGTAATAAAAGAACAAAGAAAAGTAAGACCTCACAAAATGTTGAAATAGCTATCTATAGACATTGTAAATTTTTAGGAAGACACTCTGAAACATCAATACGATTGCAAACACACACGCATGCGCATATTCTGGTACGATGAACTTGAAAATTAACAAGCTATGTTGGAGTTACAAATAATGATCCTAATTATTTTTTTCCCAAAGTAGTAAACAGAAATACTACCTCAAGGTTTTCTGATCAGTGACAAAGTCATTAATAAATGAAATCAAAATGGCTAACAATCAGTAAAAAACTGTATTTCTGAGGGAAACATTTACTGCTATGCTAGGCTTCCATTCCGTATAGGCAACAGATTCATTTTAGTATGTAAAATGCTTGGGGTGGAAGAATGCTTTCGACAAGAAATGATAAAGATTTTTCCCTATCACAGTAACAAAAACATATATTCATCTTGTTTTCTTTTTAACTGCTCATCTTCCTAAGAAAATTAAGTAATCAGGAAGGCCATAAGATGGCTAGGAAAACATAAATTGTAAGAAGCAAGAGGTTCATTTCCCTTAAACAAAACTCCCAGAAAGCAGGCAAGAAAAAAAGATAAAAGGCCTCAACAATTGGAAAAGTTGGGGAAGGAGGGGAAAATCTGAAAGCAAGCAAGATGAAAATAATGAAAATACCAGCTGACATATAACAGGGATAGAATGCAGTCTAATCCCCAGACTCCTGAGCAAGGACGTATGCAAAATTAGCACGGGAACACAAAACTACAACAGAAAGACGGGACGCGTAGCATCGGGACCAAGTATCAAACAAAGCATATCGAATTCGGAACTTGCTCATCAAACTGGATTAATTCTCCCTTTTGACGAAATGCGTTTTGAGTTCAGGTTACGTCACAGGAATATTTTTATGGAATGACTTAAAAAATGTAGAGAAAGACTCTGATTCCTCTGAATCCCCTTAGTGAAAGAAAATCTTCAAATGCTGCTAAACTTAATTAAAAGCCACGAGGGATCGATGAAATGAGGCATTCAATGCAGACTGTGACATTCTGGGCCAAAACTGAAGTGTCATCAAAAAGTAATGGTTTTGGTAGACCCTGGCTAACAAACCAGAAAGGACATCAAACACAAAGACTGTCTTTTTTGTCAAGAATGGTAACACTGGCGAGAGAGAACCTCAAAGTGACATACATACATACATAGCGACAAACTGAGTATGTATATTCAGCGTAAAGACTCACCAGAAGCAGGTGTCCATGCCTCTGTGGACAAAACCAAACCAAACCAAACCAAACTAAACCAAACAAAACAACTTTGGTTAACAGATCAACACTACATATTAAAATCCAGACACTATAAATTCTGGCACAGAGGCTGAAGCACACATTACATGAGAACACTGTTGCTGTCTCTATCTGGTGAAATACAAAGGAGTGTGAACCTCGTAAATGCAATTTTGGGTATCAAAGTCCAACTGACTCTTTGTAATGTGCTCTGGCTTTGCAATTCTCAACGTAGCAGGTGATAACCTGATATAGAAGCGAATACCACCGCGACTTCAGTTAGCTGCATGTGAATCGTTTAAATATCAAAAGGTGAAGTACGACAAATTAGGAATAAAACACAAATTTATGGAAAGGGTGCTTCAGAGAATGAAACCTGGATAAAACTCAAAAGCAGGAATCCTCCCAAGTGATCCCTCGCTACAAAATTAATTCACATTAGTGGAAGGCTTTGCTGTGCCCAGTGCTGGGAATGTTTTTGTCCTGTCAGGAACAGTTCACGCAAAATACCGAATTTCTGTATGTCACCCTTATGTCCCGTTGTTTTGCTCGGAAAGAGCATCAAACCTCTGTGATAAATTTAAAATGAATTACAATTTTGCTGGAGGTTTAATTGCTAAGTAATTTGTTTGGACAGTTTAAACCTGTTACAATTTTAGTCAACATATAAATTTGTGGGCAATCATATGGGAAAACTCATAAAACCACAGCTAAATTCCTAGGGATCAAAGTGTTATAGACTGAAATAGCCTTTAACTAACAAATGAGCATTATGATTGGATGTCAACTGCATTCCTATATTAAATTCAATTGCAGGGATCCCTGGGTGGCGCAGCGGTTTAGCGCCTGCCTTTGCCCCAAGGCGCGATCCTGGAGACCCGGGATCGAATCCCACGTCAGGCTCCCGGGGCATGGAGCCTGCTTCTCCCTCTGCCTGTCTCTCTCTCTCTCTCTCTCTCTCTCTGTGAGTTCATAAATAAATAAAAAAATTTAAAAAAAAAAACTTTAAATTCAATTGCATATGTAAGAAAAAGTAGAAACCATTAGGCCGAGAAAGGAATAAAAATTGCTTTGAAAGCAGCAACACTATGGAAATCTAAACAGAAATTCCAAACGTCCTGTCATTCTTCTGGGAGTTCAGAGCAAAAGTCGTTCTTACGTGAAAACGGATTGAAGGTTGAGAGCCCACAAGACTCCCTGACGGTGCTTCGTAAGTTAGAAAATGAGCCCATAGATAGGAGATCATAAAGACGCTTTTCATCCAACAGAGACGGCTTCCTTACTACTACTCACCCAATTCCTGAACTCTGTCATGAGCTAGTGAACCCCTAGAACAAAGCTGAGAACGAAACCTGCGTTTCGGCACGACTCCACAGGTGAACTCCTAACCAGATTAAAACCAGGGCTAGGGATCCCTGGGTGGCGCAGCGGTTTGGCGCTTGCCTTTGGCCCAGGGCGCGATCCTGGAGACCCGGGATCGAATCCCACATCGGGCTCCCGGTGCATGGAGCCTGCTTCTCTCTCTGCCTGTGTCTCTGCCTCTCTCTCTTTCTCTCTGTATGACTATCATAGATAAAAAAAAAAAAAATTTAAAAAAAAAAAAAAAAAAAAAACCAGGGCTTACGAGAGCTTTCCCGCTGTCAGATTCACACGGGGGTCATCCCTAATCCCACCACAGACCAGCGAGAAGACAGCAAGCTCCCATCCTTGCAGGAGTGTGCCGTGGAAGCGTCACAAGCCAGAGACAGGGGGGTTGTGTCCCTCAGAGTGAAGCTACAGGAAATGGTTTCCTTCTTTTCATTTTGTCGTTCTTAAGGAACTTTCATAAAACAGCTCTGAATCATGCAGTCTCCTTTAAAAATGTTCTCCTCATAAGGAAAACAGAAGAAAAATCAACCACCACAGGTCACGCTTGAAAACGCAGAACTTCAGAAGTTGCGGGAGAAACACCTGGAAGACCTCTTTCCTTATACCATTTCATGGAAAGTTTCTCATGAGAAATTTACGTAGTGGGTTGTGTTTTATGAATCAGACCCGAATAAAAAGAGAGACTTCTGCCACGAAACTTAAAGGGTAAGAAAATCTCCGTGTGCATGCCACTCCCAGCATCATGAGTCATGTTTTTCCTACGCGGACTGTTCCAGAGTCTCACCCTGATCCCCCCCGCACTGGTCCTTACAGAGGCGCTAAAATGGATTACCACTGCAGTGGTTATCAGTCCTCCTCCGATATCCGAAGAAAACTAAAGACCGAGGAGGGTCCTCAAACTCCCATGCCCGACCTGGTGAAAATGGCATTTAAAGTCCTTAACACCCGAGAGGAAGTGGCTGAACTTAAGAGGCAGGCCAGGCTCCAGCAGAAGGTCCAACTCCAGACCCAAGCCTCGGGGGCAGCCCTGCGGCCAGCGGGCTCCATGAGCCCGCAGAATGCAGGAACCAACCGAACCCTGCCTGGGGCTTGCTTCAGATGCGGCACAGAGGGACAATGGCCCCTCAATGTCCCAATCCCAAGGAGCCAACGCGGCAATGCCCTCAATGTCGAACGATGGGCCACTGGAAATCCGCCTGCCCGGGTCTCGGGGGATCCTCGGCGCCTCCACACAGAGGAAACCCTGAGCCGGGAAGTCCAGCCTTTCAACGACTCGGATTGGACGATGACTGACGGGGCCCAGACTCGGACACCCCCTAACCCAGGCCAAGCCCAGGGTCCTGCTCCAGGGAGCGGGGAAGCCCATCTCTTTCCTGTTGGACACGGGGGCGACCGACTCCATTGTGCCTTCCTACTCGGGGACCAGCTTCCCCTCTCCAGTAGCGGTGATGGGAACTGATGGCACCTCCTCTATTCCACGGACTGCCCCCCTCCTCTCTTGCAGCCTGGATGGGTTCTCCGCCTCACGTTCCTTCCTTAGAATCCCTTCCTGCCCAGCTCCTCTTCGTCGAAAATCCTGACATCTATCTATCAGCTTCTCCTCGGCTAAGTCCTGCTACCCTCCTACCTACCCCCTCTGCTAACCCGGAACCCTGCCATCCCTGCTCTCAACTCCTGGAAGAGCTGACTCCTCCACATCCAGGACTTTCCAATCAGCCCTTCCCTAACCCTGACCAAATACTCTTTGTGGCCAGAGACACGCAGCATAGGCCGTCGTTACCCTAGACGCCATCCTAGAGGCAGTTCCCTCCTCCTCGGGACAAGCTCTCGGAAGGCAGAACTTAGAGCTCTCACCAGGGCTCCTCGCCTGTCCAAAGGGCAACGAGCTACCATAGACACGGACTCCAAATATCCCTCCCTCAGCACACATACACATTCTGTCCTATGGCAAGAGCAAAGGCTTCTTCCAACCAAGGGAAGCCCCATAATCTATGGGCCCCTCATTTCAAAACTACTAGGGGCCCTCAGCCTTCCCACTGAAGTAGCCATTGTCCACTGTCATGGACACCAATCCTCCAAGGACCCGGTGTCCCGGGCCAACAACAAAGCCGACTCAGCTGCCCAAGCCACTGCCTTAGGCTCCTCACCAGCTCCCCTCCTCTTCCTCAACACACCACATTTCCCCCCACTTACACAGATGAGGAAACTCACACACTAAAAGAGATGGGAAGAATAGCCGGGGAAAAAGACTGGATCTTCATTCAGAAGAAACTCGCTCTTCCAAACCATTTAGCTCCTATGATCATTTCAGACATGCGCCAATCCCTACACATAGGTCCCAAGGCCTTACACCAGTTCCCAGGACCCCTTTTCTACTACCCACATCTCCAAAAGGTAATTAGAGAGGTGGATTAGTCTTGCAAAACCTGCTCCACTGTAAATGCTCAAGGGGGAATTCGCAGGCCAAGACCCAATCACCAGCTCCACAGCTACCAACCTGGCAAGGACTGGCAGCTGGACTGAAGAAACCCCACACCCCCGTCCCCGGGAGTGGGACCAGGCCTAACCCTGAGACAGCCCATCCAGGTGCCTCCCATAAATTCAAGCAACAAAAACATTCTGTTTTTCTGAGATAGGAAAACTATCCCCCACCTCGCCCTGACTGGAAAAGTCCCTGAACATGGTCATGTTGACCTTCAAAGAAATCAATCACGTCATAACCTGAATGCTATGCTACTCCCGCGTTTTCTTTGCCTTTAAAAGATGCCTGTAATTGCTAATCGGCGCTCTGCCCCCTCTGAGGATGAGAGCCCGTTTGCGCAAACGTTCAATAAACCCTCTTGCTTGTTGCATCTGCCTGTCTGTGGTCTGAGTCTCTGGGGCGTCCACCGGGACACGTTGGCACCCGTGAGCAAGGGTCCAACAGACTTTTCTCACATGCCGCCCAATAAATCCTTTCGCTACCTATTAACCTCAGTGGACGCCTTTACAGGGTGGGCAGAGGCTTTCCCCACAGCTCGGGAGATGGCGGATGTGGCGGCCACCATACTCACCGAACACAACATTCCGAGATTCAGCCTCCTGGAGATCCTACAATCTGACAACGGCCCAGCTTTCATCTCCAGCATCACCAGGCAAGACTCCAAGAGCCTAAATATTACCTGGAAACTCCATATCCCATATCACCCCCAGTCTTCGGGTAACCTAGGGTGGGCTAACGGCCTTCTCAAGGAACATCTCACCAAACTTACTCTTGAATCCCCACCTGTCCTGGCCGACCCTCCTCCCGCTGGCTTTAAGAAGGCTCAGAGCCACCCCTAGAGGGCCGTCGGGCCTAGTCCCTTTGAGCTTCTCTACGGGGCGGCCCTTCCTGCTCCCTTAAAATCTTCCAACATCACCTCCTCCTCTCCTATCTTACTTACCTACCTTCCCTAACTCGTCTAAGAGCCCTCCTGCGGGCCCATGTGGATTCAGTCACCCGTACTCCAGGAGCACCCACCTACAGGCCTACCCAACTCAGGACCAGGGCCCCTTCTCCTGGATAAAACTTATCCAACAAGGCACTTCCCTCGCCAGCCTTTCCTGCATGGGCAATCTGTCCCACCGTTTCATCTGTGCCTCTTTAGGCAAAACTCCCCTTGTGGCCATTCCCCTCCCCAAGTGCATTCAGCTGCACCAGCCCCGCACCCACACCTCCAGCGCCTGCCTCATCCCTCTCTCACTAATCTTGCCCTATTTATTGACCCTCTCAACCATCAATTCCCCTTCTGTTATTCCGCCCCTAACTCATCCCTGTGCAACGTCACCCGGTCAAAAGTCACCTCTCATCATGCTGCTATTGGCCGATTCTTTTGGTGCCAGGGCTCCATATCTAAATCTCTCAATACCTCTGCCTCCCTCCTGTCTGCCTGTCTCCCAAGTTCCGCGATTAACCATCTATAGTCAGGCAGAAGTAGCCCTCCTCACCAGCCCCCACCCCCACCCCGGAAAAGCAGAAACGAGTGATCTTTCTCCCACTGGTTGTCGGGGTCTCCCTGGCCTCAACCCTGGTGGCCACTGGGTACGGGGCCCTTATTCCAGTCTGCAGATTCCTCCAGGGACCTATCCGAGAGGCCTCAGATGGCTATCGAAGCTCCGGCAGAGTCTTTTGCTTCCCGACAACGCCAAATAAACCCGGTGGCCCAGGTAGCTCTACAGAACCGATGTCTCTTGGACCTCCTCACGGCCGAGAAAGGAGGAACTTGTACGTGTCTCAATGAAGATCGCTACTACTACATCAACGAAACAGGTGGAGTGGAAACCAATCTCCACATCCTCGCCAAAGGTCGGGATCTCTCCAAACACAGTATCACCCTGTCGGCCCAACTACACCCCAATGGTGGCAGACCCCACTAACCACATGGCTCCTCCTCTCTCTAAGCCCACTCCTGATCCTTGGCATACTATTAATGGTGGCCCCTTGCTTTCTCCGAATCATCAAGGAAGGAATCCACGAAATATCTCAGTTATCAATCAACTAACTTGTTTTATATCCCTACGCTGGCCTGCCCACCTCCGACAGGCACCACGACGCCCCAAAATCAGCAGGAAGCAGCCGGATCTGAATCGTCGCCCCATTATAACATAACAAAAAGATCTGAATGTTGGGCCAGCTAGACTGGGAACCTCAAAACGGCTGACCCCAGGCCAGCAACCTCCCAATAAGGCCACCTTGCTGCCCAACCCTAACTTAGCACACCAAGACCTGTAACCCTTGCCCTAATTGGAATGCCGCCCTGCCCCCATCTTACCACAAAAAACTCTTTAGAGACCTCACTGCAGTTGGCATGGGTGCGACACCCCCACCCCTTGCTCTCTCCCTTGCCTGCGGGCTGCATAACCTAGCCAGAGAGCGCAGCCCATTAAAAGCCAGTTTCAACAAAAATAAATAAATAAAAATGAAAGCCTGTTTCGACCAACTTTTGACTGGCCTCTCTTCCAGTTCACTACCGATCAGCTTAAACCTGACAAAAACCATGGTCCTTTTGTACCAAACTGCCACTTAAAGGCTGTGACAGCTAATCTCTACCTTGTTAGGAACTATATCGTTCCAAGATGTGTGAAACTGGCAGGGACATAAATTCCAGACATCATTCACCCTTGGCTTTGAAACGGGCTCATAGTACCTGGTATTAGGCTATGTTCTTTGGAATTTGTAGACGAATCTGACCACATCTAGCTTCAGATGTGGAAAAAAAGACATCTTATCTTATTTAGCGAAGTGATAATGCAGTGTTTAAAATACATCCCAGCTTAGATGACACACGATACTTTGCTCAATGGTTCCCGGGAGCCTCAGTCGTTGTGATTTGATAGCACGCAAAGTCAATGAGAAACAGACACGCGGAATTTGAAGCAGAAAGTTACGGTCTTTCTGGATCTTCACCTTTGTTTCAGCTTCTCAGTAATGACTCTTCAAGGCCTTGAATACATTAGTCACATTTTTAGGCAACTTCTATGATTAAAAGTAAGAGAAGAGCAAGTAGAATGTTACCTATGCATTTGGCTGAGTCTTTGAACTCTAAAGACGATGATGAGACCACCAGTCCATGCGGTGTCAAACTGAACAATGCAGCAGAGGCAACAAGAAACTGCTCGACCCAGGAGTAGGTGTGAGTGAAGGCTCACCGGAGGAATCCTTCTATACCATAATCGACAGTCGGTACACATCACTGCCTCGGGCTTGGCTCGGCTTCATCTGGTGCACATCTGTTGGTCTCACCCAGGAATTCAAGAAGGGCACTGAACACTAGTGATGAAACGGCTCTGCAAGGATATTCTGATTGTTCCATCACATGGGCCTCTTAACAATCCTAGCTACCCAAACTGCATTCTCAGTGTGTTTCTCCAAAACAATGAGGTGCCAACCTTTATCCGAACTCTTGAATACCACCTTCGCCTGTGGCTGTCCTGTTGTGGGGACACCTTTCACAGCTGCATGCTTTCCCCGTTTCTCATTGTGTCCCCTGCCAAGTTTGGACCCCTAGAATACCTACCCTTGTCCTGTGCCCAGGCTTGCCGTGTCGGTGATTCATTCACATGGACATTCTGCTGTGGGCGTTGTCCTCTCAGGGCTCGCGATATTTACAGATATTTACATTCCTTCCCAAGCTTTGCTGTAGGCCAAATCCTTGCTCCTCACCTGGTCCCATCTGGTCTACCCAGACTCAAAAAAAAAAAAAATCACAACCCACAGTGAAAATAAAGGAAGAGCAGGTGGAGATTTTTCCAAGCCCAGACCCTGAAGACAAGAACTGAGGAAGACGGACTCTACATTTACTGTTGTGAGGATGAAAAGAGATACTCAGGATGATGCATATTACACAACATCTCACAAGCTTTCCGTGCCTTAAGTATCTAGCCCGTTGTGTTCATTCCGTGCAAAACTGTGAGACTCAGGCACTCTTTCAGAGCCTTCTGGGACAATACGGGACAACATGTATAAACTATGGGATGATCACCAAAATGAACCCGATTAACCTCAAACAATGGACATAATTTTTTTATCTCCTTTTTTTTTAAGGATTTATTTATTTATTCATGATAGATATAGAGAGAGAAAGAGAGAGACAGAGACACGGGAGGAGGGAGAAGCTGGCTCCATGCTGGGAGCCTGACGTGGGACTCGATCCCGGGATGCCAGGATCGTGACCTGGGCCAACGGCAGTAGCCAAACCGCTGAGCCACCCAGGGATCCCCATCATCTGATTCCTAATCCCCATCTCCCCACAAAGGTGGTCAATGATTCATTATGTTATTATCTGTTTCTCACCCCAACATTTCTATCTACCTGAATCCATCCATTTGCTTATGACTGAAACCAGGCAGCCATATCTCTTTCTACATCTAACCCATGACCGTTCTAATTTAAAATATACTTTACATCCATCTTATTATTTTCTTCTCTATAGTCAGCACCCAGGTCACATTTGTATGTCCCACTGTCATCTCTCACTAGAACTAATATCTTTGCATTCTGGGTGGCCTTCCAACTTGTAACTCAAGTCTTTCAATTTTTTTAAAGACGACTTTTATCTCCTAGAGAGAGGATGAGAGAGAGTGCATGAGTCGGGGCAGGGAGGGGCAGAGGGAGAGGAAGAAGCAGACGCCCCAATGGGCAGGGATCCTGACGCAGGGCGGATACCAGGACCCTGGGATCCTGACCTGAGCCAAAAGGCAAAGGCTCAACCGACTGAGCCCCCCACACACAACAGGTGTCCCTAACTGTTCTTTTCTGAATCATTCCCAAACCCACAACAGGTAGCCTAATAGTGCAAAGCCCCAAACATCATTATGTTGTTACTTTGCTTATTAGTTCTCTTCAAAGTCTTCTCCTTGCACCTTGGATGAAATCAAAACCCTCTGAGCCAATAAAGCCTGGTGTGATCTAGTCCATGCTGACTTCTTTAGTCACATCTAATGCTGCTCTCCTATCTATTAATTATGTTCCACCTGCCCTGACCATTTTTCAATCTTTCTCAATTTTGGAGACTCCCATCAACATTTTTTTTTTACATTCTTCAACATCTCAATTGCTATTAAGATTTCCTATGTAGGAACTTAGCCTTACAATGTTCATCAGATATGTTACTTCTTTAACGAGGTCTTCCCTGAACCTCCAATTTAAGCTACTTCTCTCCATTATGATATTTTATGGTACATTGTCATTTTCTTTCATAGCACCTTTCCCACTTTTCCTGGAGCCACTTGTTTGTATGAATATTTCTAAAGTGACTGTCCTCTGGATAGGCCGTGAGCACGCTCCGTGGGTACAAGGGACTTTTGCTTTCTACTGTATGGCAATGGCTGGTACAGGGACTGGCACATCGTTGGCACTCAATATATCTGTCCAAGGAGTGAGTGGAAATTCTGTATCTTATAGTTTATTTGTTCAATTATTCAATAAGCTATTATCTTGTGTAAAGCACGGTCTTCACCTCATTGGGTAGAGCAGAGACAGAAAGATGCAAAAGTTCCTGCTCTGGTGAAGCTTCTAGAGTGGGAAACCAGTAATTAGCAACGAATACAAAACATCACATCGCATTTTAGAAAGAGACGTGTAGCAAAGAAAAAATGGAGCAGGACAACAGAAATGAGGGGTGCCAGGGAGATGGGATTTACAGTTAGAATAAATGATCAATGTAGGCCTTCATGAACAGTTTACCTCTGGGAACAGACTTGAAGCAAGTGAAGGCTTTCTGAGAGAAATTCGAGACAAAGAATTTTCTAGGCGAGGGAACCGGCTAGAATGAGTCCAAGAGTGGGCACTTGTATGGATTTCTGAGAAACAGTAAAGGAAGACACAGAGTGGTCAGGAAGGCAGACATAGAGGTTGTGATAAAGAGACAAGGAAGGGCAGACAGATCACGCAGGCCTTTTGACCACCATCCTCACTTTGGCTTTTACAGTGACTGAGCTGGGTGAGCCTTCAAATGGTATCAGAAGAGTTATAGGATCTTACTTTTGCTTTAAGTGGATCGAGATGGCTGCTCCGTGTAGAATCTTACAGCGGGGCATGGCGAAAGGCAGGAAAACCCCACAAAAGGCTTCTGAAGAATTCAGGCAAGAGAAGATGGTCTCTTGAATTGGGATCTAGCAGTGGAGATAATAGAAAACAGCTGGATTCTGGATCTATATTGAAGGTCAAGATAAAAGGTATTTTGCTGATGCACTGGATGGGGGTTTGAAAGACAGCAAGGAATTAAAGACACGTCTGAGGTCTGGAGGCTGAGTAACTGGGAAGACAGCCTTGCAGTCAAGTCATAGGGGTGAAGAAAACAGATGAGTGTGTTCGGGGGGAGTTGGTGAGATCATGTTTCTTTGCAGAAACTGGAGGAGAGGTTACATGAGTAGTTGGATATACAATTCAGTGGGAGAATGACAAATGTGGGATGTGTCCACCTACAAACAGCACAGAAGGCAGGGCAGGAGAGGATATCACTCCAGACCCGAACCCCACCCTGGAGTGACTGTAAACAGAAAGGACTAATTGCCATGCACCACACCTCGAGCAAAGCCTCATGCCCTTGTGTTCGGGTCGCACTCAGGGGGGCCTTACTCCTCAACTTACCAGGATGATGGGAAATATTTCAATCTGACACATATAATAAGCATGAGGCATAAGTAGGTAGCCATTTAGGACACATCTCTCATCGTCAGACTCTTCATTGTGAAACTAATAAATTAAATTTCTTCAATCAGGTAACATTTTTATTATCATGTACATTTTCTACCTGCTAAGAAAGAAAGCAATGTGCCAATATTTTGTGGTTTAAGTAAGTGTCTACAGGAATACCATACGCTGTGACGATGGCTAGAGCGCCTCACAGATCCTACTTTCATGCAGTGCACACGCCTCCCAGGCACAACTGTACAATCTACATTTGAGAAAATATAGCATTTGAATAACAAGAGACCACTACGATAAACCGAGCCCATAAGGCTTATTATAAACATCTTCTAAATATAAATTGCTCTTCGAATTCTATCCTGTAGGAGGAATAGAGTTTTTCATGCAAACCAAAGAACGTCATAAAGCCGGCTGACAGACACATAAAACCCTTATCATAGCAACTTAGGTTTTAGTGACCTCTAAATTATTACCCAGAAATACAGTCTGGATCCTAATAACTAATTCACTCCAGAAACACTCACCGTGAGCCTCATGTGGTTTCTGACATGCTCTGACATAGGCGCTGATGACACAGCGATGGGCAAAACACATCAGGCGTCTGCCCCCATCCACAGGGTTTGGTCTTCCTCGGGGGGTGGAACAGACAATGACTGAATAAATCTGTAACATGTCACAAGGTGGTGAGCACCACAAAGAGCGGGCACGCAGGGCAGGGGACCCGGGGCGGGCTGGCTCTCGTGTAAGTCGTGCGCTCAGCGGTTTCCAACTCGATTGTACTGTATGACACTCCTTGACCACCATCTACTATTCAAGCACACGTAACAGAACAAAGGCCCCGTGGAGTGAGGACAGGTGACCCAGCTTGGAAAGGGGAAGCGTGGAAAGAGACACCAGGTCTTCTAAATTGCCCTCAGAGATCTTTTCTCACTAATGCAGTAGAGAGGGGCAGCATTCCTGTTCTGCAGACTAGGAGTAGGAGAGAGAAAAAAAAAGAGGTCATCAGCCTTAGGGAAAACTGCTGATGGCTGTCTAACGATCACAGTTTAGTAAGTGGGAGATATATATATAAAAGGTAAGAGTACAGTTGTTCCTTGAACAACATGTGTTTGCATTGCGTGGGTCCACTTCTTTATACAGTACAGCACCATACATGTCTTTACTCCCATGATTTTCTTTTTTTAAAGATTTAGTTAGTTATTTAAGAGAGAATGAGAAAGAGTGTGTACACAAGTTGGAGGGGCAGAGGGAGAGAATTCCAAGTAGACTCACTGCTGAGCATGAATCCCGATGCAGGGCTTCATCCAGAGACCATGAGATCATGACCTGAGCCAAAACCAAGAGTCAGGCACTTAACTGACGGCATCGCCCATGCACCCAATGACTGCACCACCCAGGCGCCCCGCTTCCTTATGATTTTAATAACATTCTCTTTTCCCCACCTCACGTCATTGTAAGATACATATTAGTCTACTGTTTATATCATCGGTAAGGTTCCAATCAACAGTGGGCTACTACTAACAGTCCAGTTTTGGCAGAATCAAAAATCATACATGGATTTTCAGCTGTGCTGGGGGATGCTGTCGAGACCCCTAATCCCCACGTTGTGGGGAGGTCAGCTATATTCTAATGAATTTGTAGTTCTTCACGGAACTACACTTTCCAAATTAGTCGCTTCTACAAAAACCTGAAGCAGAGAATACAGTGTTCACTGAAACCACTGCTCCAGTAACTAAATTTGAGCTACTGTTGATGAAATTGAGTACTGTATATTTCCTGTTATGAGAGTATCTCGTGCGCACGCATGCACACACACCATCCCTACAGAGCCTTGTGTGGGCTCTTTGTTTTCCACTCGATGCCAGAGAAGCTTCCCTGTTTTATCCACAAAGTTCACATTTCCAAAGCCAAACAACAGCACTGCACACATGGACTAGTGGTAACAGGAGCGAGGTATGTCTCTGTCCAGTTAGACCAGAGGAGTGGCAAACATTGTTGCCGCCAAAACCAACGGAAAACCCAATTACAAATATGATGGTCACAAAAGACACTTCCCTACAAAACAAAAGTGGCACATCCTGTTGTCTTGTCAAAACTCTCTATGGCCCCAACCAATCGAGAGCTTCCAGCTTTCCTGCACATAAATTGCATCCCTTATGTTTGTCACCTCAGATACAAGACTTTTCTTTTCTGCAGCTCAGGTTTTGATTTTTTGGTAACTTCTTCTAACACTTTCGAAGGTTTTGTTGTATTGATTTCTTCAAAGAATATCAACACCTTCTAGCTAAGGATCTGCTACAAATGACTGTGTTGTCTTTACTTCAAATAATTAATAAACTTCCTTTGTACTTAAGAGTCATTAGGCACGCGCATGCACACACACACACACACACACACACAGAGTCATGAGGCACCATGACAACCCACTGGTTAGTTCTCAACATTTTGCAATTCAGATCACTAGTCAGCTTTCTTCCTGGTCTTCAGACCTGCTTCAATAAAACAGGTAAGTATAAAAACAACTTTCATCAGTGGAAAATCCCATAGGAGTTCAGTATTGTTGCACTCTAATGGATACATGGAAGCAAATGTGTCTTTCTAGAAACCAATGACTTTATGACTATAAAAGATACAGCACCTGTAAATTGAGGAGCTTATTCCTCAAAAACATAGCTGATAAAAAAAGTCAGTGCATACATCCAAAAAAGCCTTAAATAATAAGGGAGGAAAATAAGTAAAACATGTTAAAAAGATGGTCAAATGAGACAGGCATCCTGCCTCTCAGGATGGTTTCCTTATCTTTTATTGCATTTTATAAATGTCATAAAATAATGATGATTTTTTATTGGAGTTCAGTTTGCCAACATACAGCATAACACCCAGCGGCTCATCCCATCAAGTGGCCCCCTCAATGCTCATTACCCAGTCACCCCACACCCCCACCCCACCTCCTTTTCTTCCACCCCTTGTTCGTTTTCCAGAGTGAGGAGTCTCTCACGTTCTGTCTCCCTTTCTGATATTTCCCACTCATTTGTTCTCCTTTCCCCTTTCTTCCTTTTCACTATTTTTATATGCTCCAAATGAATGAGACATTACAATGTTTGTCCTTCTCCGATTGACTTACTTCACACAGCGTAATACATCCAGAACCAAATGATGACTATTATAAAGGAGAAAAAACCACTTTTTTAAAATTAAGAGGTATCACACTGGGAGAATCCTTTTAATGACTGGGGAAAATATACGGTCACACAATACAATTTGTGGACAGCAGACACATACAGTGCATGTTGTCAACTTTCTCCATCATTAACCACATAACAAAGCTCTTTTAAAAGTACAAGGGGAGGCTACGGAAGGAGTTGCTACCACCTGTATTCCTGTTTGCAGTTTCTTCCTCATGTTTGTCAAGACAGAAAGAAGCATTTTTTTTCTTTTCTTTCTTTTAAGTCTTTAGTTTAAAAAAAAAAACAAAAGGGCAAACCGATAGGATTTTCAACTTTTGGTGACAGTCATGGAAATCTGGAGACTCATGAGTTCTAAGACTAGGGGTTCTGAACTGAAATTAAGATTTCAAGGATTACAGTTAAAGTCTCAGAGCGAAAGACATGAGGCTGAGTATTTTTCAACGAAAGCCCAAAGAGAAAAACAGAGGCTGACGACAGAGAAGAGCTGTGACATAAACCACAGATGATGTCGGAATTGTGATTTCTGTTAAATCTTGCCATGTGTGCATGGATGTACGTACAGATACACACACATAGATCTCCGACAGTTCTTGTTCCTCAACGGTTATGCTCAAGGTTTGGTGGGGGGACCATCATTCTTTGTCTTGGCATATTTTGCTTTCTTTTTGCTACGAAAAGACATAGAAAATTAAGTATAAAGATAATTTACAGATTTCAACTGTAAAAGAAAATATCAGGTTTTTAGTCCATAAAATCCAGACACCGACTGATAAAGCATCATCCTAGGAGGATCATCACTAGAAAAGTCCAATGGGACACACGGAAAAACGTCACGTTATCTACTTCCAAAGACAAAATTATTTTCACACTTTCTAGAGGTATTCAATATTTAATGTTGACGCCTGATGGAAAGGTCTGAAGTACTACAAACGCTCAGACATTGTAGAAAAGGATGTGGTACTGCCACGTCTAGATCAATTCTATCTAAATAAGTGCTATTTTATGGTGTTAGTTATTACTGTATATAAAACTTGAAGACCAAGATTCTTTGGACATATTCTTACAGTTTCCCCAAATGTGTAAGATGGAAACAGGACTTTTTTGAGCATTCATTTTTTTCCCGCCTGATTCACTAGCACCTCTCAAAAATAAGCTCTAGGGAATCATGAAGTCCAATCGATAATTTCCTACTAAACACCCTAAATAACATAGAAGACCGCCATGTTGATATAGATCTACTCAGATTGTCAAGGAATTATTTAACTTACATTATGAGCAGCTACATTTACCAGTGCTTCCAGTCTGGGACCTCATTTCTAACTGTGTGAGTTGGTTCTCCTGTTTCCATAATAACCAATTTAACAATCAGCTTGGCAGTCAACTGCTTTAGAGTTAGTTTCATTAATGTTAGCTCTCTTCTCCTTAATACATGAATCGACTGATACTGTGGGACTACTTATTTTTCTAATATACTCGTAAAAGGGCTCTGAATTCAAGGTAACAAACCTTCTGGAAGAATTAGCTCAGGCTCTTTTGTTTAAACTCAACCTTTTCCTTGTAGAACTTCAATGTATATGTTAGAATTTTCTTCCAATACTTTAGGACTCACTTAAACTTCTAGCCCGAATACGACGATTTCCTTTCATTGCTGCAGGGGACCTGAAATGCAACAAAGTTATGAGCTAGAAGTTTTTCAGTTTTTCAAATGTCAGTAAAAACCAAAAAAAAAGGAAGAAAGAAAGAAACAACTAAGAAATTCCAGGAATTAAATTGGAATACAAAGTGGTCTTCATTTCACAGGACTCCCTCTATCGTTAATCCTCACGAGAATGAACACAGAAAGGAAGCTACTCCCTTACTGTATAATGAAAATCGTGATATTTGGAATGCTTTTTCCAAATCAAAAAGCTCTCGAAACTAGTTCTTTCTCTCTCCTCTTTCCTGGTTTTGAGTAAAAGACCCTTCTTAGTAGATGATCTGGTACCTAACGAGCACTGCTGGTTGGCTGCACACACACGTACAACAACATGAACCCAACAAGTAGATCCAAACGTCACTCTCCTTACACGGCGTTTGTCATTTCTAATGGCTGAGTAATATTCCATTGTATCATAGACCACAGCTTCTTTTGTTGTTGTTGTTGTTTTCTCAACTTTAAAGAGGTGGGGGGGCGAGTCAGGGAAGGAAGAGGTGTGGACTTGAAGGTTTTTGATTTTTTAATGCAAAGTAATTTATTTTGCGTTTGATACCAGGTGAGACGATAAAGGTGATGGTGCTCATGCCCATACGCCGGCTCCAGGTGAAGTGCTCTAGGCTTCGGGCTCACTCTGCTACCTGAGAAGGTCTGTCTCAGCTTCAGCTCTACACAATGCTTGTGACTCAGTGCCTTGCGGGTTTGGGCAGTATGTAAACTTTCACAGACTTGCTGAAGGGGATGGTGCCCTCGATGCTGGTTTCCACCTGGGGTGACACTTTGCCACCTTCAATCCAGGGGGATTTTGGAATGCGGGAATTGGAGTTGTGGGCCAGTAGCAGCCTCACTTCCACCTGGCATGGTTCTGTCCAGGCAGTATGGGAGAGGTACACCTGAGTGATAAGCCGGTGGCGCCCTGGGCCAGGATTCCGCAAGTCTGCCAGCTTAGGATGAATCCTCTGAGCCTGGCCATATGGATAGAAGACCTGGACCTTCACAGCACTCTCAGGGGCCTGCACATGTTCCAGGGTTGCATCGACATCCAGGGCCACAACCAATCCAGATGTAAACCGCAAAGGGTTGTCTGACTCGCCTGCAGGCTCAATGATGGTGGCTGAAGTGTGTGGATCTGCTCTGGAAGGGGGAGGTGCAAGAAGGTACTCTGCCTCAGCATGGTCTGTAGAATTTTGACCACTTCCACAGGTTTGGATGTCATGAGTCGGGGCATAAGGTCAACACGTTTCTCCACAAAGCTGTCCTGTAAGTGGGGACAAATCAGCAATAAAACACCTCTGAAAAAAGTCCACTTCCTGTAAAAAGTTTTCACACATCGCAAATAAGGGGTCAACTCCTCGAGTAGTCCGTGCTGTTACTATAAGTTGCAAGGCTTTGGCCTGCAGCCTCATGTGATGTATAATCACCACCTGTTTCTTCTCCACACCACTGTACATCAACTCCATTTTGTAGGTCTCTTCCATGATCTGTTTTGCTGCTGCGGAGGCCAAGTCACTCTGCTTCAAATATAAAGGGGCAGCCACATTCCACAGCTTTCCTTGCAAGGCCTCGATGAGAAGAAGCTGATACCGAAGATAGGTAGCCGAGAAGTCAGCAACTCCTGCTAGTTCAGACTGAAGTTCTCCAAGTCTTTGCAGATCCCGGATGGTGAACTCCAGCAGCTTCTGGGTTCCCTGAGGGTCCCGGTGCTCTGAAGACTGTACACCCTTTCAGGGCTCTGCTGCAGGAACTGATGGGACGGGTCCTCATGGGGCGCAATACCGGGAGAAACGGCCGATGACACTAGTTTTCTACCTGGTAACCTTAAGGCAGGAACAAGATGAGAAAGACTGTCGTGGAGGGAGGAATAATGCCTGAAGGTATCATCTGAGAACAGTGCCGGCATTGTTGGACAGATTGTAGCAGCATTAAAAATACAAACCAAAACTGCAATGTAAGCTGGGTCATCCATGTCTGGTTCAGCTGTGTCAAAAAATGGATGGGTGCTCAGGAGCTCTGGCACCAAGGAAAGCACCAGGGTTGCATGCAGACTTCCCAGAAACTTCAAGCACTTCCATATAGAGTCCCTATCAGTAGGGTACTTGGTTAAATTTTTCAGCAGCTCCGCCAGTGCAAGATGAATCCCTTCTTTAGTCGAAACATTAGTACAGCATAAAAGTTCGTGAAGAGCCAGCCTCTTGAATATCTCCGGACGAATCCTCTAACACAGCCAGGACACGGTCAAGCTGATCCTCTCGGAGAGTGATATTATTAGAAATTTTTCTCAGGCCGTGTATGGACTGCAGACCTACTTCCTCAATTTCATCATTAAACATGTCAACCGGGAAATCAGGGCGGCACTTCTCCGCAAAAGAAGGTGAAGATTGGGCCAGCATGCAGAGAGCCTCCACGGCAGCAATGCGGACCTCATACATCTCATCTTCCAATCCATGAAAAAAGGCTCCACAAGCTCCTGACTCAATCAAGTTCACAGCTCCTGTATCTATTTCTTCTTTGGGAGCATCACCTACCCACTTTCTGCCACTGGAAAACTCTCCTGACCTGTAAAGTTCCTTGGCACGTTCATGTGCAGTGCATTTTCTCCTGAGATCTGACATGAGCTTCTTGTCAAGCGTCTGCTCCAAGAAATGAGAACTGACTTGTTCCATTGAGCCCAATAGCTTTGCAGCCTGAACTCGAACCACCCAGGAGCCATCACGGACCATGGGACAAATTTTTCCAAATGCTCATCAACTAAGCGAATTTCTTCATTACAAGAAGTAATGGGGACAATGCTTTCAGGATAGAGCTGACTGACAACCCAGATAAGTTGGACTGCAGCACTGCGCACTTGTCCATAGTCATCAGACGACAATTTACAAGCCTGCTTATAAATTGCTTGGTGTAATTTCACTCCTCTTTCATGAAGCTGCAATATGGCTTTTATAGCCTCTGTTCTGACACGTGGGTCTTGGTCACTGAAGTAATCCCCTATAATCTTCTGGACATCTCTGACAGCTAGGCCTTCTCCATCTTTTGTCACACTTGTCTCCAAAGAGCCAAGATTGCCAAGTCATTGCAGGCACTTATTTCTTACACCATGAGACGTATCTGTGAGGTGCTTGCAGGCTACATCAACTAATCCCATCTGGATAGCTTGATTCTCTGGGAGTTTGGTGCCAATTGCAAGCAAGGTGTCCAACAGTTGAGCAAGGACTTGATGAGACTTTTCATTCTGCAGGATGTTAATGGCATCATCCATAATGCAGTCTGGTGAAAATCCTGCAGTCTTTGATAATAAACCCAACAATGATGCAATTTTGAGTCTCACAGATGGATCATTCTCCTTGTAATAATGTTCCAAGAGAATCCTGACTACTCCTTCCACACTTTCTGCTTCAACAGGCTTTCTGGAAAACTGGAGTAGATACTGCAAAGCATCCATTGGGGAGGGAGCTTTACACAGATCTACGAGGAGTGCTGCACATCTCCTTGGTTTTGTCAATCACAGTTTCTTGGTTGCAATTTCCTCCTGTTGTTGCTGGACCACCTCAGTGAAGTCCTCGTACACTCATTTCTTTAGGTGAGCCGCCATGACTGCCCGCCACACCACAGCTTCTTGATCCATCATCTTTCGATGGACACCGAGGCTCCTTCCAGTTTGCCTACTGTGGACATTGCTGCTATAAACATTGGGGTGCAGCTGTCCCGGGCATTATGCTGAGTGAAAACAGTCAATCGGAGAAGGACTGACATTATGTGGTCTCATTCATTTGGGAAATATAAAAATTAGTGAAAGGGAATAAAGGCAAAGCAGAGAAAATGACTGAAAGTATCAGTGAGGGTGACAAAACAGGAGACACCTAATTCTGGGAAATAAACAAGGGGTAGTGGAAGGGGAAGGGGGTCGGGGGGTGGGGTGACTGGGTGATGGGCAATGAAGGAGGCACTTGGCGGGATGAGCACTGGGTGTTGTGGGATATGTGGACAAACTGAATTCCAATAAAAAATTAAAAATTCAAAACAAAGAAAAGGGCTTATTTAAAATAAGCAAACATTTAACTGATGTATTCAGTAGGTCCAATAAATGGAAATATATGACACTAAAAAAAAAAAAAACAACAACACCGGAGAAATCTTCAGGGTTCTAAGGAATGTAATTGTTTTTCAAAAGATATCCAAATGATATAATCAGGAACACCACAAGTACAGAAGGAAAAGCTGCCGGAGGCATCGATATGAACAATTTCACTAATACATTAAATGCCATAGATCGTTATGAGAAAGATTTAAATGCATCAGTAAATAAGAATTTTTAAGCCAGGGACTCAGTTATTTTTTCAACATAAGCAAATATGCAATAATGTATTTGAAATGTGAAAAAGTACCTGTTCCCACGGCCACCCTGGAGGAAGAGCACGCCAAGGGGCATGCTATCGGGATCCCCCACATGATGGAGCAGCCACCTGACTCAGTGGAACAACCGACTTCGGCCACTGAGCAACATCCTTAACGAAATCAAGAGCCCGCCAGAACTACAACAAGGGGGCGAGCTGAAGCTTATGGGCCTGAGCAGTTCGAGCCGGGCATGGCAGTTGGTGCTGAGTGCTTGGCCCGAGCCGAGATGCCAGCTGCTGAGGCCAAGACAATTTACATGGCAGTCACACCTCTGATTCACTGTCCCGACCTGGAGGAGCCACCTGCACACTTGGCCACCCTGCAAGAAGAGCTACCCCGGGCACCCACTATCAATGCCCCTGGCATGCCTTGCCAAAGGAGTCACCTGCCTCAGTGCAGCAACCAGCTTCGGCCCCTGAACAACATCATGAACCATGTCAGCACCCACCCCAGCTCCGAAGGTGGGGCTTAATGAAGCGTCTGGGCTTGAGGTGATCGAGCTGGGCAGGGCTGTCGGTGCTGAGTGCTTGGCCAGAGCGCAGATGCCAGCTGAGGAGTCGAAGCCAATGCACGAGGTGGTCACACCTCTGATTCACTCTCCCCACAAGGAGGACCCACCTGCAATCTCGGCCACCCTCGCGGTAGATGATGTCCTGGCGCATGCTATCAGGGTCCGCCACATGCCAGTGCGGCCACCCAGATCAGTGGAGCAACTAGTGTCCGCCCCTGTGCAATATCCTGAACCACCTCAACAACCGGCCCCAGCTCCTACCTCGCAGCCTTTTAAGCTTCAGGGCCAGAGGTGATCGAGCTGGTCACGGCTCGAGCCAAGAAGCCAGGCTGCTGAGACCAAACCAATGCACGTGGTGGTAACACCTCTGACTCACTGTGCCGACATGCAAGAGCTACCTGTACCCGTGGCCACCCTGGAGGAAGAGCACGCCCAGGTGCATGCTTTCGGGTTCCCGCACATGCTGGACCTGCCACCTACCTCAGTGGAGCGAACGACTTTGGCCACTGAGCCACATCCTGAACCCAATCAAGAGACTGCCACAGAGACTACAGTGAGGCCAGCTGAAGCTTCTGGAGACGGAATACTTCCAAACTCGTTCTATGAGGCCACCATCACCTTATGTCCAAAAGCAGAAGAAGACCCCACCGCGCCAAAAAGGAGAGTTATAAACCGATGTCCCCAATGAACACGGATGCAAAAGTTCTCAACAAGAAACGAGCCAATAGGGATCCCTGGGTGGCGCAGCGGTTTGGCGCCTGCCTTTGGCCCAGGGCGCGATCCTGGAGACCCGGGATCGAATCCCACGTCGGACTCCCAGTGCATGGAGCCTGCTTCTCCCTCTGCCTGTGTCTCTGCCTCTCTCTCTCTCTCTCTCTCTGTGTGACTATCATAAATAAATTTTAAAAAATTAAAAAAAAAGATACGAGCCAATAGGATCCAACAGTACATTGAGAAGTGACTCACGGTGACCAGGTGGCATTTATCCCTGGGACGCAAGGCTGGGTCTACACTCGTCAAACACTCCATGTGACTGATCAGATCTGCAAGAGAAAAAACGAGAACCAGGTGATCCTCTCAAGAGATCCAGAGAAAGCATTTGAAAAAATACGGCATCCATTCCTGATCCAAACGCTTCAGAGTATAGGGATAGAGGGAACGTTCCTCAGCATCTTCAAAGCCGTCTAGAAAAGCCCACAGAAAATTATCATTCCCAAGGGGGAAACACTGGGAGCCTTTCCCCAAAGAAGATGAGGAAGGAGACATGGATGTCCACTCTCACCACTGCTATTCAACATAACACTAGACATCCGTAGCCTCAGCAATCAGGCAACAAAAAGAACTAAAAGGCATTCAAATCGGCCTAGAACAAGTCAAACTCTCCCTCTTCGCAGATGAAATGATACCGGACACCTAGAAAACCCAAAAGACTCCACCCCAAGACGGCTAGAACTCATACAGCAAATTCGGCAGTGTGGCAGGGTACAAAATCAATGCCCAGAAGTCAGTGGCCTTTCTAGACGCTAACGATGAGACTGAAGAAAGAGAAATTAAGGAGTTGACCCCATTTACGATGGCACCCAAAAGCATGAGCTACCTAGGAATAAACCTAACGAAAGAGGTAAAGGATCTCAACCCGAAAAATGACAGAACACGTCTGAAAGAGACTGAGGAAGACAAAGAGATGGCTAACTATTCCATGCTCATGGATCCGGAGAATGAATATTGGGAAAACGTCAATGTGGGCAATTTACACAATTAACGCAATCACTATCAAAAATACCACGGACCCTCTTCAGAGAGCTGAAACAGATCATCGGAAGATTTGTGTGGAATCAGAAAGGACCCCGAATGGCCACGGGAATAGTAGCCAAGAAAACCACAGCGGGGGGGCAGCACAATGCAGGATTTCGGGTTGCGCTGCAAAGCTGTGCTCACCAAGACAGTGTGGTACAGGCACAAAAACAGACACAGCCACCAATGGAACAGAAGAGGAATCCAGAAGTGGACCCTCAACTCGATGGTCAAGACCATATATTCGACCAAGCAGGAGAGACCATCCACTGGAAAAAAGACAAGTCTCCTCCATAAATGCCACTGGAAACGCTGGACAGCCACATGCAGAGGAGGGAAACTGGACCACTGACTCACACCAGACACAAAGATAAACTCAAAATGGATGAAAGATCTAAATGTGAGAGGAGATTCCATTAAAACCCTGGGGGAGAACACAGGCAACGCCCATCCAAAAGTTGGCCACAGCAACTTCTTGCAAGATACACCCATGAAGGCCAGAAAAACAAAAGGAAAGATGAACTACAGGGACTTCACCAGGATGAGAAGCTTCCCCACAGCCAAAGAGACACTCAACAAAACCAACAGACCATCTCCAGAATGGGAGAAGCTTTGTGCAATTGACCCTTCAGATAAAGGGCCAGCATCCGAGATCTCGAAAGAACCTATTCAACTCCACAGCAGAGAAACCAACCATCCAATCCGGAAATGGGCAAAAGACACCAATGGAAACGGCACAGAGCAAGACACAAACGTGGCCGACAAGCCCATGAGAAAGTGCCCACATCACTGTATTTCCATCAGGCAAATACAGATCAAAGCCACACCGAGATCCCACCTCACAACGGTGAGAAGGGGCAGCACTGGCCAGACAGGAAACACCAAACGTTGGACAGGATGCGCAGAAAGGGGAACGCTTCAAAATTCAACAGTGTCAGAGGGAGCCGTACTCACCTGATAGGGACCAGGGCGGGGGGGCGGGCTCCCGGCCAGGTTGGGGCGCTCAGGAGGCACCTGAGAGCAGGGAGGAAGAGCCAGGGCCTTGGGGGGGCTCCCAGGGCCCAGCAGCCCAGGGCCTCAAGCCGCCGCCCCAAGGCCGTGCCCTGACGGTGGAAGGTGCCTGCACCCTAAGCCCTCTGAGCGCTCGCACATGGGTTCCGCGGCACCGTAGGAGGCCCCACCGCCACCCCCTCGGCCAACAGGTCCCGCCCCGCCTCCCCCCCTTGCCCCCCCCCCCCCCCCGCGCAGCCCTCTGCCCCGCACCCTGGCGGACCTCGCCATGGGGGTGCCTACGTGCGGCCCCCAAGGCCCGCTGTCCCCCGCGAGGTCCCTCCCAGGCACCCGCCGCGCCACACGCGAGGGCCAGATGCTTCTCGCACAGCCACCCCGGGGCCCCTCACGCCTCCCGGGGCCCACGCCGACCTGCGCGCCATGGCCGAGGCCTGCAGAGCCGCTGCCGGGAGCCCGCAGCGCCGGGAACCACTGGCCTGGAGCAGCGGCAGGGCAGCGCAACCTCCTGCCAGGGGGACGGCTGGGTCGGGTCCATCTGGTCCAGTCGGGTCGCCATGTCTGGGCCCAGCTCCTCCCGCGGCCACGCCCTGGCCCCCCTCAGGCCATGCTCCAGGTCAGGTGCTGGGGCAAGCTCCAGCCACGCCCCGGCCACGCCCTGGCCAAGCCCCCAGCCAAGCCCCCCCACACAGCAGCCGGCCCTCCCTGGAGCCTAGAGGGGACCAGAGACCGCCTCTGCCTCCCCCCGCTAGTCTGGTCGGGGCACCGGGGTCCGAGGCCTTGCGCCCCCGGCTCAGTCCCGAGAGACTCCTGCTCAGGGAGGCACGAAGCCTCTCTCTGGCTCTGTGTCTCCCTCCCTGTCCCTCCGACCTGGTCTCTGTCTCTCCCTCCCGGTCTGGGGTCTGGCCCTGTCTCTCTCCCACTCCCCTCCACCCCTGTCTGTCTCTCTCTCTCCCTCCCAGTCTTTCTTCTCTCATTCCCTATCTTGGCCTGTCCCTGTCTCTGTGTCTACCTCCTTGTCTCTCGGTCTCTCACTTGTCTCCCTCCCTGTCTCATTCTCTCCATCCCATCTCTGTCTCAGTCTCTCCTCCCTCCCTGTCTCTGACTCTCCCTCCCTGTCTCAGTCTCCCCTCCTGTCTCTGGGTCTCCCTCCCTGCACCGTGGTCTCTCCCCTCTGTCCCATCTCTCCCTCCCTGTCTCTTGGTCTGTCTGTCCCTCCCTCCCTGTCTCTGGATCCCTCCATCCCTGTCCTGTGTCTCTGCCCCTGTCTCGATCTCTCACCCCCCTCTTCTCAGTCGCTCCTCCCTGTCTCCATCTCTCTCTCCCTCCCTGTCTCCCCGCCCATCTCTATCTATCTCTCCCTCCCTGTCTGGGGGCTCCCTCCCTGTCTCTATCCATCCCTCCACTTCTGTCTACCCTTCCCTGCCTCGGTCTGTCCCTCCCTGTCTGTGTGTCTCCATCCCTGTCTCTGTCTATCCCTCCCTGGCTCTCTCACCCTGGCTCTCGGTCTCTCCCTCACTGTGTCTCGGTCTCCCTCCCTGGCTCTGGCTCTCATTCCCTGTCTCACGGTCTCTCCCTCCCTGTCTCTGGGTCTGTCCCTCCCTGTCTCTCTGTCTCTCCCTCCCTGTCTCTGTGTCTCCCTCCCTCTCTATCTCTCCCACACTGTCTAGATCTCACTCTCCTTGTCTCTGTGTCTTCCTCTCTGTGTCTTGGTCTCTCCCTTCCTGTCTCTCGGCGCCTCCCTACCTGTTTCCCTGCCTCTCCCTCCCTGTCTTTCAGTCTCTCCCTCACCGTCTCTGTCTCTCCGTCCCTGTCTCTCTGACTCTCCTTCCCTGTGTCTGTGTCTGTCTCTCCACGCCGCCCCATCTCGGTCTCTCCTCCCCGTCTGGCTCTGTCCCTCCCTCTCTCTGACTCTTGCTCCCTGTCTCGCCACCTCTCCCTCCCTGTGTGTGTCTCTGTCTCTCTCCCCGTCTCTATCTCTCCGCCAGTCTCTCTGTGTCTCCCTCCGTGCCTCTCGCTCCCTGTCTCTCGGTCTCTCCCTCCCTGTCTCATTCTCTCTCCATCCTGTCTCTGTGTCCCTCACTGTGTCACGGTCTCCCTCCCCGTCTCTGGGTCTCTCTGTCTCTCTCTATCTTCCTCACTGTCTCTCAGTGTGTCCCTCCCTGGCTCATGGATTCTACTTCTGTGTCTGTCCCTCCCTCCCTCCCTCCTTCAGTCTCCCCGCCTTGTCTCGGTCTCTCCCATGCTGTCTCTCTGTCTCTCACTCGCTGTGTCTCCCCCATCCCTATCTCTCCCTCCCTGTCTGTGTCCCCCTCCCAGAAAATCCTCTCAAGAGATGCACAGGAAGCATTTGACAAAATACGGCATCCATTCCTGATCCAAACGCTTCAGAGTGTAGGGACAGAGAGAACGTTCCTCAGCAACTCCAAAGCCATCGACGGAAAGGAAAGCCCGCGGCAAATAATCATCCTCAATGCGGAAACACTGGGAGCCTTTCCCGTAGATTGGGAACGAGACAGGGACTTCCACCCTCACCACGGCTACTCAACATACAGCTAGACGTCACAGCCTCAGCAATCAGGCCACAAAAAGAAACAAAAGGCATTCAAATCCACAAAGAAGTAGACAAACTCTCCCTCTTCGCTGAAAACATGATGTCCTACCTGGAAAACGCAAAAGACTCCACCCCAAGATTGCCAGAACTCAAACAGCAGCAAAATCGGCGGCGTGGCAGGATACCAAATCAATGCCCAGAAATCACTGGCCTCTCCCTACGCCAACGATGAGACTGAAGAAAGAGAAATGAAGGAGTCGGTCCCAGTGACAATTGCACCCAAAAGCATGAGATACCTAGGAATACACCTAACCAGAGAGGTAAAGGATCCCTACCCAAAAAACTACAGAGCACGTCTGAAAGAAATTGAGGAAGACACAAAGTGATGGAAAACAATTCCAAGCTCCTGGATTGGAAGAATTCATATATTGGGAAAATGTCCACGTGACCCAGGGCAATTTACACATGGAACGCAATCCCTATCATCAGAAATACCACGGGCTCTCTTCAGAGAGCTGGAACAAATCATCGGAAGATTAGTGTGTGGAATCATCAGAAAAGACCCCGAATGCCCAGGGCAATATGAGAAAAGAAAACCACAGCTGGCGGCATCACAATGCCGGACTTCAGGTCGTGCTACAAAGCTGTGCTCATCAAGACAGTGTGGTACTGGCACAAAAACAGACACACAGGTCAATGGCACAGAAGAGACAAATCCAGAAGTGGACCCTCAACTCTACCGTCAAGACCGTACATTCGACGAAGCACGAAAGACCATCCACTGGAAAAAACACAGTCTCTTCAGTAAAGGCTGCTGGGCATGTTGGACAGCCACACACAGAGGAATGAAACTGGACCATTCTCTCACACCACCGTACACAAAGAGAAACTCAAAATGGATGAAAGATCTAAATGTGAGACAGGAAGCCATCAAACTCCTAGGGGAGAACACAGGCAACGCCCTTCTTGAACTTGGCCACAGCAACTTCTTGCAAGACACATCCATGAAGGCCAGGGAAACAGAGCCAAAATGAATCACTGGGACTTCATCAAGATGAGGAGCTTCCACACAGCAAAAGAAACGCTCAACAAAACTAAAAGACAAACCTCCAGAATGGAAGAAGATATGTGCAAATGACCCGTCCGATAAAGGGCCAGTTATCCAAGATCTCTAAAGAACTTTTTCAACTCAACAGCAGAGAAACCAAGAGTGCCACCCTGAAAGGGGCAAAAGACACCAACAGAAACGTCACACAGGAAGACACAGACGTGGCCAACAAGCACACGAGACGATGCTCCGCACGCCGGCCGTCAGGGAAATAGCAAAAGCACAATGAGATACCACCTCACACCTGTGAGAATGGGGAACAAGAACCAGACAGGACACAACAAATGTTGGAGAGGATGTGGAGAAAGGGGAATGCTTTCAAAATTCAAAAGTTTCAGAAATCGCCATACTCATCTGATATGGACGAAGGGGGGGGGCGGGCGTGCTCCTGGCGAGCCTGGGGAGCTTGGGAATGGGGAAAGGGGGGAAGTGGGGCGGGGGCTGAAGGGGCAAGGGGGGGAAGGTGAGCAGGGGCGGAGGGGGGGGAGGGGAGAGGAGGAAGAGCCAAGGGCCTTGGGGGCGCTCCTGGGGCCCAGCCACCCAGGCCCTCAAGCCACCGCCCCAAGGCCGTGCCCTGAAGGTGGATGGTGCCTGCATCCAAACCCCTCTGAGCGTGCCCCGATGGGCTTGGCACCCTCTCTGAGCCCCGGTGGAGGGGCCCCACTCCCTCTCTGAGTTGTCCGGAGGAGACCTGACCCGTAGGAGGCCCCACCACCAGCCCCCTCCGCGAACAGGTCCCACCACTCCCCCACCGCGCAGCCCGTTGTCTCCCAGTCTCTCCCTCCCTGTCTCTGGGTCTCCCCTCCCTGTCTCTCTGTCTCTACCTCCCTGTCTCTGGGTCTCCCTCCCTCTCTGTCTCTCCCATGCTGTCTAGATATCACTATCCTTGTCTCCGTGTCTCCCTCTCTGTGTCTCGGTCTCTCCCTCCCAGTCTCTCGGCGTCTCCCTACCTGTTTCCCTGCCTCTCCCTCCCTGTCTTTCAGTCTCTGCCTCAACGTCTCTGTCTCTCCGTCCCTGTCTCTCTGATTTTCCTTCCCTATCTCTGTGTCTGTCTCTGCTCGCCGCCCAATCTCGGCCGCCCCCCCCGCCCCGTCTCCTTCTCTCCCTCCCTCTCTCTGACTCTTGCTCCGTATCTCACAGGCTCTCCCTCCCTGCGTCTCTGTCTCTCCTTGCGTCTCTATCTCTCCGCCAGTCTCTGTGTGTCTCCCTTTGGGTCTCCCGGTCTCTCACGCCCTGTCTCGTTCTCTCCATCCTGTCTCTGTGTCCCCCTCACTGTGTCTTGGTCTCCCTCCCTGTCTCTCTGTCTCTTCCTCCCTGTCTCTTGGTGTCTCCCTCTCTGTCTCTGTCTCTCCCTCCCTGTCTCTCTGACTCTCCTTCCATGTCTGGCTCTCTTCCTCCCTCCCTCAGTCTCCCTCCTTGTCTCGGTCGCTCCCTCGCCATCTCGCTGTTTCTCCCTCCCCTCCCCTATCTCTCCCTCCCTGTCTGTGTCCACCTCCCTGTGTCTGTCCGTCCCTCCGGTTCTCTGTCTCTCCTTCCCTCTCCATGTCAATCAAAGAAAGGATGACAACCGTAGAATTCTCTCAATAGATGCAGAAAAAGCATTTGACCAAACAGACCATCCTTTCCTCATGAAAACCTTCCACCTGGTACGGATACCGGGAACAAACCTCAATTCTCATAAAACCCATCTACAAAAGACCCAGAGGGAATGTCCTCTTCATTGGGAAAATCCTGGAGCTTTTAACTTAAGGTCAGGAACACGACAGGGTGTCCACCCTCAACCCTGTCCTTGGGCACAGTAGTAGCGGTCCTAGCTTTCGCAGTGACATTCCGAAACAGAAAGAAAAGGCATCCCGATGGGCAAAGAAGTCAAACTCTCACTCTTCACAGAGGACATGACACTCTACGTGGAAAACCTCAAACAGTCACTAGATCGTACCTAAAGGATCTATCCAACAAGACGACCTAACAATCGTGGGTATCTGTGCCCCGAATGTGGGAGCTGCCACGGATACCAATCAGTTGCGAAGCAAAGTTAAGACGTACTTAGATAATAATACACTTTTACTTGGGAGACACGAACACGGTGCTTTCTAGGATTGATAGATCTTCCAGGCACAGCATCTCCAAAGAAACAAGGGCACTAAAGGATACATCGGACCAGATGGATCTCACAGATGTTTACAAAACTTTACATCCAAATGCAACTGAATTCACATTCTTCTCAGTGCACGTGGAACTTTGTCCAGAAGAGACCATATACTGGGTCACAAATCAGGTCGTGACCGATACCAAAAGACTGGGATCGTCCCCTGCGTATTTTCAGACCATAATGCTCTGAAACTAGAACTCAACCACAAGAAGAAGTTTGCAAGGATTTCAAACACGTGCAGGTTAAGGACCATCCTGCTAAAAGACGAAAGAAAGGGTCAACCAGGACATTAGAGAAGAATTAAAAAGATTCACAAAAACCAACAAGAATGAAGATACAACCAACCTGTTCCAAATCTTTGGGATAAGGCAAAAGCGGTCCCACATAGGGGAAATACATCCCAATGCAAGCGTCCATCCAAACACTGGAAAGAACTCAAATACAAAAGCTAACCTTGCACCTAAAGGAGCTGGAGAAGGAACGACAAATGAAACCTTCACCCAGCAGAAGTCGACGGTTAATAAGAATTCGAGCAGAACTCAATGAAATAGAGAGCAGAGGAATTGGGGAAACACATCCACAACACCAGGAGGTGGATCTTTGAAAGAACCAATAAGAGAGAGAGAAACCATTAAGCCAGCCTTATGAAAAAAAAAGAGAGAGAGAAAAGACTCCAATGAATAAAATCATGAATGAGAAAGTAGAGATCACCACCACCACCAAGGAAATACAAACGATCTTAAAAACTCATCCTGAGCAGCTATACGCCAATAAATTGGGCAATCGAGAAGAAACGGACCCATTTCCGGAAAACCACAAACTACTGAAACCGGAACAGGAAGACACAGAAAACCCGAACACCCAATATCCAGGGAGGAAACTGAAGCAGTCATCGTCAAAGACCTCCCGAGACACAAAAGCCCAGGGCCAGATGCCTTCCCTGGGAAATGCTATCAAAAGTCTAAAGAAGAAACCGTACCTATTTCGACCTAAGCGGTTCCGAAAGATAGACAAGAGATGGAATACTTCCAAACTCGTTCTTGGAGGCCAGCATCACCTTAAGTCCAAAAGCAGACAAAGACCCAACCAACGAAGGAGAGTTACAGACCCACAGACCTCACGAACACGGATGCAGACATTCTCCACAAGATACGAGCCAACAGGATCCAATGGTACATTGAGAAGTTACTCACCGTGACCAGGTGGCATTTATCCCCGGGACGCAAGGCTGGTTCAACACTCGGCAAGCACTCCGTGTGACTGATCAGATCTGCAAGAGAAAAAACAAGAACCAGATGATCCTCTCAAGAGACAGAGAAAGCATTTGACAAAATCCATTCCTGATCCAAACGCTTCAGAGTATAGAGACAGAGGGAAAGTCCCTCAGCATCTTCAAAGCCACCTATGACAAGCCCCTGGCAAATTATCATTCCCAATGGGGAGACACTGGGAGCCTTTCCCCAAAGACCAGGCACGAGACGGGGATGTCCACTCTCACCGCTACTATTCTCAACATAGTACGAGACGTCACGGCCTCAGCAATCAGGCAACAAAAAGAAATAAAAGGCATTCAAACCCGCAAAGGGGAAGTCAAACTCTCCCTCTTCGCAGATGACATGATACCGTACCTAGAAAACCCAAAAGACTCCACCCCAAGATTGCTGGAACTCCTACAGCAAGTTCGGCAGTGTGGCGGGATACAAACTCAGGGCCCAGAAACCAGTGGCCTTTCTGTACGTGAACAATGAGACCGAGGAAAGGGACATCGAGGAAGGGGCCAATCCCATTTATACAACCACAGCACCCAAAAAAAAGCATGAGCTACGTAGAAAGAAACCTAACCAAAGGGGTAAAGGATCTCTACCCGAAACATTGCAGAACACGTCTGAAAGAAACTGAGGAAGACACAAAGAGATGGAAAAAGGTTCCATGCTCCTGGGTTGGAAGAATTAATATTGGGGAAAATGTCAACGTGACCCAGGGCAATTTACACAACTAGTGCAAAATCTGTCAGAAATACCACGGACTCTCTTCAGAGAGCTGCAACAAATCATCTGAAGACTTGTGTGGAATCAGAAAAGACCCCAAACAGCCACGGGAATAGTAGCCAATAAACCCACTGCGGGGGGGGGGGGCAGCACAATGCCCGATTTCAGGGTGTGCCACAAAGCTGTGACCATCAAGACGGTGTGGTACTGGCACAAAAACGGACACATGGATCAATGGAACAGAGGAGAGCATCCAGATGTGGACCCTCAACTCTACGGGCAACTAATATTCGGCCAGGCAGGAAAGACCATCCACGGGGGAATAAAAGACAGTCTCTTCGATAAAGGCTGCTGGGAACACTGGACAGCCACGTGCAGAGGAATGACACTGGACCATTCCTCTCATGCCAAACACAAGGATAAACTCAAAATGGAGGAAGGATCTAAATGTGAGACAAGATTCCATCAAAACCCTCCGGGAGAACACAGGCAACAACACCCTTCTTGAACTGGGCCACAGCAACTTCTTGCAAATTACATCAGCCACGAAGGCCAGGGAAACAAGAGCGAAATGGAACGTCGGGACGTCATGAAGAGGAGCTGTTTCTGCACAGCCAAAGAAAAACTCAACAAAACTGAAAGACAACCTCCAGACTGGGAGAAGATAGGTGCAAACGACCCTTCGGATAAAGGGCCAGCATCCGAGATCTCGAAAGAACCTATTCAACTCCACAGCAGAGAAACCAACCATCCAATCCGGAAATGGGCAAAAGACACCAATGGAAACGGCACAGAGCAAGACACAGACGTGGCCGACAAGCCCATGAGAAAGTGCCCACATCACTGCATTTGCATCAGGGAAATACAGATCAAAGCCACAACGAGATCCCACCTCACAGCGGTGAGAATGGGCAGCACTGGCCAGACAGGAAACACCAAACGCTGGACAGGATGCGCAAATAGGGGAACGCTTCAAAATTCAACAGTGTCAGAGGGAGCTGTACTCACCTGATAGGGACCAAGGCGGGGGGCGGGCTCCCGGCCAGGCTGGGGCGCTCAGGAGGCACCTGAGAGCGGGGAGGAAGAGCCAGGGCCTTGGGGGGGCTCCCGGGGCCCAGCAGCCCAGGCCCTCAAGCCGCCGCCCCAAGGCCGTGCCCTGAGGGTGGACGGTGCCTGCACCCTAAGCCCTCTGAGCGCGCACGCATGGGTTCCGCGGCACCCTCCCTGAGCCCCGGGGGAGGGGCCCCGCACCCTCCCTGAACCGCCCGGAGGAGGCCCCACCGCCACCCCCTCTGCCAACAGGTCCCGCCCCGCCTCCCCCGAGGCCTGCGGTCCCCCCCGCGCGGTCCCTCCCAGACACTCGCTGCGCCACACGCAAGGGCCAGATGCCTCTGGCACAGCCACCCCGGGGCCCCTCACGCCTCCCGGGGCCCACGCCGACCTGCGCGCCGGGGCCGAGGCCTGCAGAGCCGCTGCCGGGAGCCCGCAGCGCCAGGAACCGCGGGCCTGGAGCGGCGGCGCAGCAGCACAACCTCCTGCCACAGGGATGGTCGGGGCGGGGCGGGGCGGGGCGGGTGGCCCCATCAAGGCCCAGCTCCCCCCGTGGCCACGCCCTGGCCCCCTTCAAATCAAGCTCGGGGTCAGGTGCTGGGCAGGCTCCTGGCCGCGCCCCCTGCACAGAGGCCCGCCCTCCGGGGAGCCAGGAGGGGCCCCCTAGGTCTGTTGGCCATCTGCATATCTTTTTTTTTTTTTATTTATTCATGAGAGACACACAGAGAGAGAGGCAGTGACACAGGCAGAGGGAGAAGCAAGCTCCATGCGGGGAGCCCGAAGTGGGACTCGATCCGGAGTCTCCAGGATCATACCCTGGGCACTAAGCTGCTGAGCTACTGGAGCTGCCCCATCTGTATATCTTTCTTTGAAGAGTGTCTATTCAGGTCCCATGCCCATTTTTTAATTGGATTATTTTTGGGGGTGTTTTAGTATTGAGTTGTATAAGCTCTTTATACTTTTAGAATATTATTTGTATATAATTTTTTATTATTGTTTATATTATTTATATATTTAATTATTTTTAATTATTATAAATTATATATTATTTATATATTTAATTATATATTTAAAGGAGAAGAAATGAGTGGGAAATATCAGAACGGGAGACAGAACATGAAAGACTCCTAACTCTGGGAAACGAACTAGGGGTGGTGGAAGGGGGGAAGGGCGGGGGGTGGGGGGCACTGAGTGACTGGGTGGCGGGCACTGAGGGCAGCACTTGACGGGATAAGCACTGGGTGTTATTCTGTATATTGGCAAACAGAACACCAATAAAAAATAAATTTATTATTTAAATAAATTAAATTAAATTAAATATAATAGATTTGAGACTGAAAAAATAAAAACATAAAAAAAAGAAATGTTGAAAAGGTTAACCAAAACCAGAGGCACCACAAGACAAAGTTGCAATCATCAAGACAGTATAGGTACGGGCACAAAAATAGACACATAAATCAATGGAACAAAATAGAGAACTCAGAAATGGACCCTCATCTCTGTGGTTAACTAATCTTCAAATGAGGAAAAAATATCCAATGGAATAAAGACAGTTTCTTCAAAAAATGGTGTTGGGAAAATTGGACAGCTATGTGCAAAAGAATAAAAACAGGCCCGCTTTTTAGACCATACACAAAAATAAACTCAAAATGGATTAAAGACCTAATGTTAGACCGGAAACCATAAAAAAATCCGACAAGAGAGTACAGGCAGTAATTTCTCTGACATCAACCCTAACAATATTTTTCTAAGGTAGGTCTCCTGAGGCAAAGAAAACAAAAGCAAAAATAAATTACTGAGATTACATCATAATAAAAAGCTTGTGTACATCAGAGCAAACAATCAACAAAACTGAAAGGCAATGTAGGGAATGGGAGAAGATATTTGTAAACAACATATGTGATACAGGGTTAGTATCCACAATATAATTAAACTCAATAGAAGAAAGAAAGAAAAGAAAGAAAGAAAAGAAAGAAAAGAAAGAAAAGAAAGAAAAGAAAGAAAAGAAAGAAAAGAAAAGAAAAGAAAAGAAAGAAAGAAAGAAAGAAAGAAAGAAAGAAAGAAAGAAAGAAAGAAAGAAATCCAATTAAAAAATGGGCAGAAGAGATGAACGGACATTTCTCCAAAGAAGACATCCAGGTAGCCAATAGACACATGAAAAGATGCTCCATGTCACTCATCATCAGGTAAACAGACACCAATATCACATTAAGATATTATTTCACACCTGTCAGAATGGCTAAAATCAAAACCACAAGTGTTGACGAGGATGTAGAGGAAAAAGGGACATTTGTGCTCTGTTGGTGGGAATAGCTAACTGTGGAACACAGTATGGAGTTTGTTTAAAATTTTTGAAACAGAATTACCCTATGATCCAGTAATTCTACTACTGGATATTTACCCAAATAACTCAAAAACATTAATTTGAAAGGATACATGGAATTCTACATTTACTGAAGCATTATTTACAATAGCCAAATTATAGAAGCAGCCCAAGTGTCCATCAATCAACAAATGGATAAAGAGGAGGTGGTGTGTACACCTGTACACAAACACGAAAATTACTCAGCCATAAAAAGAATGAAGCTTGCCATTTGCAATAACATGGATGGGATCTGGAGGTTATAATGCTAAGTGAAAGAAGTCAGAGGAAGACAAATTATCATATGATTTCACTTGTGAAATTTAAGAAAACAAATGAAGAAAAAAGAAAGAGGCAAACCAAAATCAGACTCAACTATAGAGAACAAACTGATGGCTACCAGAAAGAGATGAGTAGGGGGTGGGTGAAATAGCTGATAGATATTAAAGAGTATACTTATCATGATGAGCACTGAATAATGTATAGAAACGCTGAATCACTATATTGTACACCTGAAACTAATATAACACAGTATGTTAACTATACTGGAATTAAAATTTAAAAATGAAAAAAAAATTCCCTGCAGAACATCCTGCCTATTGTTTTCCTGCTAAAAGATCTCTTGGCATTAATATCAAGACTCAACAGCATGGTATTGGTGTAATAACAAACTGATCGATGGAACAGAAAGCCCTAAAATAAACCCAGACATACGTGGACAACTGATACTTGACAAAGGCAGTGCAGTAGGAGAAAGGATGGCTTTTTCGACAGCAGTGGTGGAAAAATTAAATATCCACAAGTAAAATGAACTTGGATCCATACCTCATATCACACATGAAAATTAACTCAAAATGGATCATAGATCTAAATGTAAAACTTAAAGCTTGGAAACTTCAAGAGGAAAACATGTTAGGTAAAGATTTCTTAATACCAAACAAAAGAAAAATTCATACAAGATAAGTTGGACTTCACTAAAAAGGGAATTGGGGCTCCTTAGAGAAAAACCAAGGCTGTATCAGTAAAAGTAGAAGATCAGCCTAGAAACTATCTGGTTTGCCAGAAAGTTAGAAGTATTCAACAATCAATAGGTGTATGTCAAAGGACAAGATTTCAACTTGAAGGGGTTCCTACTGCCCAAATTGGAACATGTGGTTATCAAAATAATGAAAGGAATGGTTCATAATATAACAAAATTTCACAAGCCCACAGTAATAAATGGAAAAGGAAAGTCTCATTCATACAGTACAGTATCAGCTAATAAGCTGAGAGGGACAGAAAAATCACCATTTTGCAACATCACAATAATAAATGATGAAGGGAAGAATCAGCAGTGGATGCTATCTACAGTTTTTGGGAACAGAACACTGACAGAGACCCAAAGTATCTCACAGGAAGTTATTCATTACAAAGGGGGAAAAGTGGAGAAATCTGGCAGTTCAAACTAGTGATGATGAAAGCCAAACAACAGCAATGGGACAAGAGGACATCATGGTTTCCTAATGTAAAGCACTGAAGGGGACGCATTACTTTTGCCAAAAATGATGAATAAGGAGAGAAATCAAACATTAAGTCTGAAAAAACAACATTTGACAGAAATAATTATTAACTACCTCAAGGAACTGGGATAAGTAGGAGTGGCCAGTAAGAAGCTGAGACAGTGCTCAAGAATATAACAGCAGCAGATGTCATAAATATGATACAAAATAGCCACTCCTGCTAAGGCTAGGACAGAGTACCCAAGGAAGAATTTTCCCTTCAGAGCTCAATATTCAGACCTTGTTAGAAAAGATAACAGCCATCACTCACACTTTGGTGCTGTACCAGTGGGATTTGCTGGAAATTCACCCTCTGGAACTTGTCCACAAATCTATTCCATAGTACGTGCTGGCAATCTGTGTCCTGGATTTCCCCCACCATCAAAGGGGGTGAAAAAGCTGCTGTGAAGGACATTATTGTGACAACTGACAAAATTTGAATATAGATCATGTAGTTAGATAATAGCACTGTACTAATGTCAAATTCCCTTAATTAATCTGCAGTTATAGGGGATTATCCTTGCATATACCAAAACTCATCAAACAGTACATTTAAATATGTGCAGCTTTCTGTATGTTAATCTTATCTCAGTAAAGCTAAAAAATAAACAAATAACCTTTTTAAAAAGAGAATCTATGTTTGGGGCTAAGGGTCATGTCTACACTCCTCCCAAATAAGTAAAAAAATATATATATATAAATATATATCACCAAGCATACCAAAGTGAGAAATAAAATGCAACAAAATCTAGTATCCGTAGGAAGGGCTCATAGGAACAATACTTTTAAAGTTCTTATATGTGGTCTTTATGCTTAAACATCAGTTGGCTGGATGTGTGCCTCAATTCACATTTTTTTTCTATGAAAAATCTTAAAAATCTTTACTCCAGTCTTCCAGATTTAAGTACTAATGCTGGAGAGTCTAATGATAATCTGGCATTCTTTCCACCTAAGTGATGTAGTCTTTTTGTGTAGGTGCCCAAAGTTTTTTTTTTTTTTTTTTTTTTTTTTCCTCTAAAAGCCCTAGAACACATTTCAGTGGTGGCTGTTGTTTCAATTTTCCTAAGCACATGATGAACCCTTATAATATAGATGTTCATCTTTTAACGGCATTTTCTTGCTTTTGTTTTTTTCCTGTTTCTTTTGTCAGTCCGGGCACCTTTATTAATGTCCATATACTTATGTGCACATGCATATAAGATCTTCTTCTCACTTTATGAATTTCTTTCAGCTCTTTACTTGATTTGTTTTCACTTGTCTTTTTCCATCATTTCTTTCTTTTGTGGTACTTTCTAGAGTGTCTGCTCATTCAAGAACTTTCCTGTTTATCTTCATTTCTGAAATATTTCTCATTCGTTCCTCAAGTCTTGTCAGTTTTTCATGATCTCCTATAACATAGGAGTTCATTTACAAACTTTTCTAATTCAGTTTATTTTGTTTTTTTCATAACATACTGTTTTATTTTTCCAGCTTATTTTGTAGAAATTATATCTGTGCTTTAAGACAAAGTATACTTCTATCTTCACCTCTTTAGATCTGTTATTCAGAGGACTACTGTCCTTTTTCTTATACTATCTTCCAATGACATAAAATTACAATACCTTCTATAAACCTTATTATAGTTGGATGGCTTTTCCTATACTTTTAAGTTTCCTATGTAAGATTTGTAAACAGACTGAGAAGGCGTTCCTAGATTCAGAGTTCAAAGGTTTCCTCTTATATTGTTACCACAAAGTATTCAAACCTAAGGTACTTAAGTGTGACCACTTCCCTAATACTTTCTGAGATCTGCCTCCTCCAGTGCCCCCTCCCACATGTATCTGTGTCTATTCTCCTCTTTACCCTTAAGTTCCTACTCTCATCAACTTTTATTTGCAGCAGTTTCTTTTCAGTGTGGGGCTCTGTTCGCTTCCTGAATATTTCTAAGAATCTCAGGAACCAGGCTGTCCCTGCTCCCTCATACTTTCCTGTGGCAAACGATCTCATTTCAGACCCTATTAGAAGTTTCTGGACCACATTTTGAATAGCACTCCCTAAAATACTTTGCTTTTTTTCAGAGAGTGCTGAGTGGCACTGTAAGGCAGACAGGTATCACTATAAATGTATGATCTCCAGGAGCAAGTGGGCCTCAACAAGATCTGCAGTTATAATACATTTTACTGGGAAATGCAATCCACTTTGCACACATGTAGACAAACCCTGTGTGTGTGTGTGTGTGTGTGTGTGTGTACCTACTCTTACCTTCTCTCCTGTTGGTAACAAAATGTCTCTCCCTCTATTCAAAGTCACCAATCTTTCCATCTATGCCTTCGATCAATCAATCCTGCTTTCTCAGAACACCTCACAAATCCCTTCTTTGGTATATTTGATAGCTCATTTGATTGAACTCTTCTTTCATATAACAAACATGCTTAAGCCTTTCCCGTTTACAAAAAAGCAATAAACAATAACTCCATTTCTCTCTCCAACTACTGCATAATTCCTTTAATTCTCTAGAGTTGTCTTAACTATCCACATCTCTTTACTTCTACCCATTGTATAACCCCAACAGAGTTTCCCCTACTACTTCTCCATCAAAATATGCTTTGCACGACTGTCATGTTTCTAACACTAAAATGTTTTTGGCCGCTCTTATTTGACCTTGCGTGAATGCGACACTGTGAACCACCACTTTGTTAAGACTTTCTTTGCTTGGCTTCCGTGACACTACATTTTCCTGGCTTTCTCCTACCTCTTCTCAGTGTCCTTTCTAGGTTTCCATCCTACACACCCATAACATGTCCAAATACCTAAGGCCTTGTCCTAGGTGATCTCCTCACTCTAATCTCTAGAGTAGAAGAGAAAGAAACACAGGGAGGACAACAGGACACCAAAAAGGAAGGGTCAGAGAAATGGAATGGAAGCCTTAATACCAAAAGATGGGTGGGGAAATGAGCTGAGGGTAGTAAAAGCAAGTTAAGGCATGTGACACACAAGTCAAGTCTAGAAGATAAGGAACAGAAGAAACATAAATCCACATGCACCAGTACAAAAGGCAGATACTAACGTCATGTGCTATAGGCTCTTCTCCTGGTTATCCTTAATGTTGAATACAGACAGTCAAGAGATCCCAGAAAGACTATTCATTCATAAGGAAGATAAAAAAAAGATCTTCCAGCAGTTATAAATCCCAATTACTATATATGACATTTTTCTTTTAAATTTATTGGGTTTTTTTTAAGATTTTATTTATTCGTCAGAGACCGACAGAGAGAGAGAGAGAAAGAGAGAGAGAGAGAGGCAGAGACAAAGGCAGATGGAGAAGCAGGCTCCATGCAGGAAGGCCTGACATGGGACTGGATCCCGGGTCTCCAGTGGCTCCCTGGGCCAAAGGTGGCGCTAAACCTCTGAGCCACCCAGGAGTCCCACTTTTAAATTTATTGTAGGGCAGCCAAGGTGGCTCAATGGTTTAGCGCCACCTTTGGCCCAGGGCGTGATCCTGGAGTCCCCGGATTGAGTCCCAAGTCAGGCTCCTTGCAGAGAGCCTGCTTCTCCCTCTGCCTGTGTCTCTGCCTCTCTCTTTCATGAGTAAATAAATAAAATCTTTTAAAAATAAAAATAAGGGATCCCTGGGTGGCGCAGCGGTTTAGCGCCTGCCTTTGGCCCAGGGCGCGATCCTGGAGACCCGGGATCGAATCCCATGTCGGGCTCCCGGTGCATGAAGCCTGCTTCTCCCTCTGCTTATGTCTCTGCTTCTCTCTCTCTCTCTCTCTCTGTCTCTCTCTCTGTGTGTGTGTGTGTGTGTGTGACTATCATAAATAAATTAAAATGTAAATAAATAAATAAATAAATAAATAAAAATAAATAAAATAAATAAATAAATTTATTGTATTGTGACCAGAGTACCTATGGACAATGTGTTTTAGAAGAAATTAGACCAAAGTTCTTTGAAGAATCCTGTATTTTTACAACTTAGAAGAGGATTTGAAAACCATTTTTGAAAGACAAGGTAAACACGGAAAAACACTGAGGCAATTCAGCTGACACTTATGTTCACGTGTTGTTTTAAACACAAGTGTTTAAATATGCACCTATGTATATATTATGTGCATTTCCTATAGTACTAGAGTACCCTGTATATAACAAATCACATATACAAGACATTCTGAAAGAACAAAATCAGGGTAAAATATTTTTAAATGTTTTGCTAGTCATGATAGCTTCATACCACTATCCTCTAATGGTCCAAGATGTAATATACATTTAAGGCATAGTTCATCATTAATTCAGAGGATGTCAATTTCAAAGAGGGTTTTTGGTAATTTTGAAACTTTTAGGCACGTATTAGATTTGGTTAGAAAATCACTTATGTTAACCTCACAATAAGACTGATAAAGAAAAAATAAATAAAAAAATAAAAGACTGATAAAGAGCCTATGAAGTATCAGTTCTACCACTCTAATGCTGTTAGCTTACAAATTAGTATTATCTTTATCATAGCTTAAAAAAAAATGAGACTTCAAAGATTCAAATAATTTAGGGCTGGTTGGAAAATCCATCACTCCATATACCTGATACAATAAACAATGGAACAGCAACAATTACAGCTTTCCATAGAATAGAGATCTTGCTGGCTAATCTACCACTGACTGCATATTCAGGTGCCAGGAAATGACAAGTATCTATCCCTCTACATAACACTAAAGAAGTCATCAGATATGAAGAGCCCTGAGCAGCTTTCCATATTTTCCGAAACTTGGGAGGAGCTGAGCTATTAGCATCCAACCTTGATGACAGACTTAAATACAACTCTCTATGCTATTAATTGGAGTTAAGGATCACTTTTTATAATTATTACACATACCCTACAACCTATAACTAAGGGACTCTCCAGGCTGCTGAAACTGAGGCACTTTCATGAGTGGCTTCCATATGGGAATTCCCTAGGAACTGAGATCCCAGGGCTTTATGTCCGGGTCCTGATAATGGCCTACCATGATCTTCAATTTTTCAGTCATTTTAGTTAAAATCAGAGTCTACAACCCATAAGCCAACTTATCCAAGAACATGTAAATTGTATTACAATACGTATGTATGTGTATGCACCAGCAAGCTAGGGGTGGATTGGAGGGGGGAGTGTCACAATAGGGTCTGCAGTATAGAAATCCTATTCCTTCCCTCGCAGCTGTGTACAGTTTGACAGGTTGTGCAGCACAAGGGACTACTTAATTTAAGAGGGCAAATGGGGATTAATATGCATTCCACTTCCTAAGGCATGTAATCCTTGGTACTACAGGTGACAAGTGAACACATATTCCTAAATCAGACAAAGTAACTTTTAGACTTACAGCAGCCTCAATTCCCCCACTCTTAGAATGCTTTGTATACCATATGTGAAAGGCAGACATTTGACATGCTTATTAATGACAATCTACTTATCAAAGTACTTTAACTTAAATTCTAATGTTTTCCCCTCAACTCAATAAATTATGTTACCTCGTAATGTGGGACACATATATCCCATTTTGGAGACTACTGGTCTACTACGTACTTGAAAATGCAGGAGTAAATTTGAAAAAGGGGGGGGAGGTCAAGGTTTTAGGAAGAAATGTAGGGCTCATGCAAGTAGCTTGATAGTTTAACTTGGTGAGTTCTCTAAGAAAAATCAGACAAAAATCTAGAGATCTGGGACACCTGGGTGGCTCAGCAGTTGAGCATCCGCCTTTGGCCCAGGGCGTGATCCTGGAGTCCTAGGATCGAGTCCCACATTGGGCTCCCCACCAGGAGCCTTTTTCTACCTCTGCCTGTGTCTCTGTGTCTCTTGTGAATGAATAAATAAAATCTTAAAAAAAAAATCTAGAGATCGAAGAACCAAATTACCCACATGTGAGCATATTAAAAAGGTGCAATGCAATGTAATAATAGTATTTGACATCAACTTCCTACCAGGACAGAGTAACCAGTACCAAGACAAGTTTGCCTGCCATGTACAACTACATGTAACGGGGATAGATATATGAGGCAACTATCTTTGGGCATTGAACAACAGGCAGTGAGGACTGTGATTCCCTGAAGAAAAAAGGGAAATTCAGGAGGTAAACCCTAATAGGTCTTGATTTTCTACCTGGGGACTATCTCTCAGCCACAATTCAGGGAACTAGAGCTTAAGTAGAACACAGCTTAAAAAGCCAGAGAATTTGGGGCTTGAAGCAAATTAAGCACTGGAGAGAAAAGAGCTGCAAAGAGTGAGGGTGCCAGTAGTCTCTCTAGGGCTTCTCCAAGGCCTTCGCTGAAGGCTAACATGCAGGTGCACAGCAAGACTTTGGGACGCTTACCAGAGAACAGCTGCCAAGGGATGGAGAAAAGCAAACATACTAGAGGCCCAGCAGGAAGAAAGAGAAAACAAATTTTTAAGAAGTAGTCTTAAACTCGACCATACTAATAATTACTTAACATGTAAATGAATTAAACCATTAAAAACAAAAATTTACAGGTTGGGTAAAAAAGCAAGACACCACTATTCACTATCTACAAGAGACCTACTTTAAATAGAACGGTTAAAAGTAAAAGAATGGAAAAAATATACCATTCAAGTAGAGGTAAGAAGACTGGTGTAGCTGTATTAATGTAAAAACAATGTAGACTTCATGAAACAGTAGTACAAGAGATAAACAACATTTCAGAGAGTTAAAAAGGGCAGGCAATTAATCAATAAGATAAAGCTTCAAAATATCTGTAGCAAAAACTAACCAGGAGTAAAGGAATAAAAGGTAAGTCAACAATCATGATAGAAGATTTTAACATTCTTCTCTCTGTAACTGATAGAACGAGTAGACCGGAAAAAAAAAAAAAGAAAAAGAAAGAAAAAGAAAACCAAACCAATAAAATAAACATTTTTACAACACTATCAACCAACTTCACCTAACATTTACAGAATACTACCCAGAACAACTGTAGATAGAATTTAATTTCTTTTTAAATACACGTAAATGGTCACCAAGATAGACAATATGTTAGGACATAAAATGTCTCAATAACTTTGAAAGATCTACGTCTTGGCTCAGGGAGTGATCCCAGGATCCTGGGATCAGGTCCCATGTTGGGCTCCCTGCCTGGAGCCTGCTTCTCCCTCTGCCTATGTACGCCTCTCTGTGTCTCTCATGAATGAATAAATAAATACTCTAAGGAAAAAAAAAAGATTTATGTCTTAGAGTTGTCTTTTTTTTACTACAATGGAATAAGCTATCCAGAAAATCCCCATGTATCTTTAATACATTTCTAAGCAACCCAAAAGAAATCAGAAGAAAAAATTTTAAATATTTTAATAGGATGTTATTCAAACAATTTATTTGAGGTGGCAACATATGCTTAGCGAGAAAATTATACCTTTAAAAAAAGCAGAGACAAACAATAAATAAAATTAACAAAGCCAAAAGTTAGTTGGTAAGCCCTCAATAATAGCAAGCAAGAAAAAGAATACACATTACAAACAGAAACAAAAGAGGTCTGGGACATTGCTCAGGCCCCGAAAACATTAAAAGGGTTTGGGGAATACTGTGAACAAACATATACTAAAAATGTACCAATTAGATGAAACAGAAAATTTTCTTCAATTTACCAAAATGGATTCATAAAGAAATATAAAAATTGAATCGCCCTGATCAAGACACTGAATCCCTAATCAAAAACCTTCTCATAAAGAAAACTCTAAGCACAGATGGATTCACTGAATTCTGTCAAATGTTTAAAGAAGAACTAATACTAATTTTACAAAACGTCTTTCAGAAAATTAGATGGAACACTTTACACATTTGAGGCCAGTTTTACCTTGATACTAAAATCAGATAAACATATGAGAAAACCATCACCAATATTCCTCATAAACATAAAAAAGTCCTCAAAATATTAGCAAACCAAGTCCAGAAATACACATAAAGGTGACCAAGTACAGCATATCCTCAGAATGCAAGATAAGTTTAACATCTGAAAGTCAACATAATTTACCACATTAAGAGAAAAAAGGAGAAAACCCACACGATCATTTTAATAGATACAGAAAACGCATTTGACAAAATTCATCATCCAAAACGATTAAAATACCCAGCAGACTAGGAATAGAAAAGATCTTAATTTCGATAATGGGCATCTGTAAAAAGCTCATAGATCTAACATATAAATGGTGAGCAACTAACATCATCTTCCTAAGATCAAGAATAAGGCAAGGATGCCATCTCTCATTTAATAGTGAAATTAAACTTCTACTCAATATTGTACTGGAGGTCCTACCTAGCACAGTAAGGGGAAAAAATGACAATTAGGAATTGAAAGAAAAGTTGAAACTACCTACCTGTAAGCAATAGGATAGGCTACATAGAAAATCTTAAGGAATACACAAAAAACTACTAAGATTTAATCACTGAATTTAGCAAGATAATGGGATACAATCAATATACAAGAGTTGATTGTATTGCAACTAGCAACAGTTGGAAATGATATTTTTAAAAACACCAATATCATTAAGCAACATTATCGTAAAATAGTTTGGAATATAAACTTCACAAATACTGTACAAGACTAATATGATCAAATAGTGCTGAGAGAAATTAAAGATCTAGATAAACAGGAAATAAAAGGTTTATAGGTAGGAATAGTCAATGTTGTTCAATCATTCTCCCCAAAGTGGTATCTGGACTTAATGCAATTCTCATCAAAATCATAGCAGACTTTCATGTAGAGATTAACAAGCTGATTCTAAAATTTATGAAGAATTGCAAATGACTTCAAAGAGCAAAACAATTTTGAAAAAGAACAAAACTGTCCAATTCAAAATTTGCTTTAAAAGCTACATCAATACAAAAAAAACACTTTACTACTGAATAGATCAACAGAACAGAAAAGTATAAAAATAAAGATTTATGTTCAACTAATGTCTTTTTACAAAAATGCCACAAAGTGATATAAGGGAAAGTACTCTCTTCAATAAACAGTACTTTAACATATGGTTGAAAACATGAACCTCAACCCTCATACAAAATCACTCAAAATAGATTACAGATCTAAATACAATGACTAAAACTATAAAAATACTGAAAAGACAAAATCTTGGTAAACTTAGGGTAGGCAAAGAACTATTAGAACACAAAAATTACGGGGACCCCTGGGTGGCTCAGCGGTTTAGCGCCTGCCTTCCGCCCAGGGTGTGATCCTGGAGTCCCGGGGTCAAGTCCCACATCGGGCTTCCTGCATGGAGCCCACTTCTCCCTCTGCCTGTGTCTCTGCCTCTCTCTGTGTCTCTCATGAATAAATAAATAAAATATTTAAACACACACAAACACACACACACACACACACACACACACACACACACACACAGGAGGATCCCTGGGTAGCTCAGCTGTTCATCGCCTGCCTTTGGCCCGGGGCGTGATCCTGGGGGTTCGGGATCAAGTCCCACATCTCGCTACCTGCATGGAGCCTGCTTCTTCCTCTGCCCGTGTCTCTGCCTGCCTCTCTCTCTCTCTCTCTCTCTCATGAATAAATAAATTAAACAAATCTTTAAAAAAAAACGCAAAAATTACTAAGTATAAAAGAAAAAATGGATAAATCAGGCAATCAAAATTTAAAACTTCACCTCTGGGATCCCTGGGTGGTGCAGCAGTTTGGCGCCTGCCTTTGGCCCGGGAGGCGATCCTGGAGACCCGGGATCGAATCCCACGTCGGGCTCCCGGTGCATGGAGCCTGCTTCTCCCTCTGCCAGTGTCTCTGCCCCTCTCTCTCTCTCTCTCTCTCTCTCTCTCTATGACTATCATAAATAAAAAATAATTAAATTAAATTAAATTAAATTAAAAAAATAAAATAAAATAAAATAATAAAATAAAATAAAATAAAATAAAATAAAATAATAAAATAAAATAAAACTTAAGCTCCTCAAAAGACACCATTAAGAAAATGAACGGGCAAAAAAAAAAAAAAAAAGAAAGAAAGAAAGAAAATGAACGGGCAAGCTACAGGAGTTAAATATGTATAAAACTGTATCTAGGGATCCCTGGGTGGCGCAGCGGTTTGGCGCCTGCCTTTGGCCCAGGGCGCGATCCTGGAGACCCGGGATCGAATCCCACGTCGGGCTCCCGGTGCATGGAGCCTGCTTCTCCCTCTGCCTGTGTCTCTGCCTCTCTCTCTCTCTCTGTGACTATCATAAATAAATAAAAATTATAAAAAAAAACTGTATCTAACAAAGGACCAGGATATAGAACGTATATAAAGAATATTTACTTATCAATAATTAACCAATTACTTAACTTTAAAACTCTGCAAAAGAAAAACTGAAATTATACCAAAAAGCTATAATAGCAAATAAGCACAAGAAAAGACTCTCGTTATTCATCGGGGAAATGAAAATTAAAACCATGAGACTCCCCTTTGCACATCCTAGAAAGACTAAAGTTAAAGACTAACGACACCCAAACTGGCAAAGATATGAACCAACTAGAACTCTCATACATCGCTGGAGGGAATGCAGAACAGTACAACCAGTATAAATATACATTTATGACACAAAGAAGAAATTCCAATTTTTAGTATTTACCCAAGGAAATGATAACATACTACATAAACACTTGTCCACAAATATTTATAACAGTTTTATTCCTAATAGCCACAAATTGAAAACAACAGTATGATTTCCATTAACAAGGTGAATATTGTATATAGAACTGTTTGTATATAAAACTGGTAGACAATATGGATCAATCTTAAATACTATTAATTCCTTGACACTGTATCTTGTACTCACAAGGTGATTTACACTTCTCACCAAGAACCCAAAGCAATCAAATCCCAAAATCGACAGTTACATTTTACAGACTGCCAGTTAGTAAAGAAGTCTAAAAAAAATTGATGGGTTCTTATTTTTTACTCTTCCCTGGATAAATAATGTGACCCTTTTCAAGGGTATGCTCAGTACTCTTTTCAAAACAGCTTACAGTTTGCTACTCTTTTGCTGAATACACTACAAAATATTGTACAATGTTGTACCATTTCTCCAAGATCAGTTTGTTTTCTGACTTCAGGTACCTATAATGTACCTAAAGAAAATCTGTTTTCTACATCCTTCCCTCTTTCCTGGATATAACTGCACACTAAGAAAATGGCAGTCATACCTGAGGTAGCTCATCCAACTTTAGCATGTGGTCACTCATCCTCATTCCTTCCAACTGGCAGGCAGCCTTATCAAAGGACAGTTTTGACCCATGTTCTCTATGGGGTCTTGGTAGTTACTGTAATTGTATCTGAGCATTTATAAATAATACATTCTTTTTCATTATAAATTAGCTTTATTTCTTTTGCATAAAAACATTTCAGAAGATTTATTTTCTATGAATTCCAATTAGGGTAACAGAGAACACCAAAAATGGTTTATAGAAATATCAGGTTTGATAATGCTGAAAACTATTATTCTATACCCTGAATGTTGGTCTTAATTTCCTAAGGAATCCTCCTATGATCAATTTTGTTTTGGAATATAACATGGCTTGACCTAATGAAACACTAGAATTTAATATTATACTCTAGAATTCTAAAACTATGCCAAGTTGGGCTCTCTGGAGGGCTAGGCTTAGAAATCTAATTTTTTTTTAAAAGATTTTATTTCTTTATTTGAGAGAGAGAATGAGCAGGGAGGAGAGGCAGAGGGAGAGGGAAAAGTAGGCTCCCTGCTCAGCAGGGAGCCTGCCTTTGGGGCTCTGATCCTGGGATCCCAGGATTGTGAGATAACGACCTGAGCGGAAGGTAGACAACACTAAACCAAATGAGCCATCCAGATACCCCTAAAAGTCTAATAAGTATACCAGTGCCTCTAGTAGAGCTAAATGAAAACCACTATCTAAAAGGGACAAGTATAACTGCAACATGATTGTGGCCTCAACAAAACTTGTTTTGTTTGGCCTAAAGAATGGGCCTGTGTGTGCGTGTGTGTGTGTGTGTGTGTGTGTGTTTTAATTTACTTGCCATTATCTAATACTAGAGAAAGCTCACACAAAAATCTGGGCTTCAGACTTCTCATTAAAAGAAATACTATATATATATATATATATCCTTCAATATATAGGATATATATTTTATATATATATATATCCTTCAATATATAGGATATATATTTTATATATATATATATATCCTTCAATATATAGGATATATATATATACACACACACACACACACACACACACACACACATCCTTCAATACTGGCCCTCTGAGGGCACCTGGGTGGCTCAGCGATTGAGCATCTGCCTTTGGCTCAGGTCATGATCCAGGTCCTGGGATAGAGTCCCACATCCAGCTCCCTGCAGGGAGCCTGCTTCTCCCTCTGCCTGTGTCTCTGCGTCTCTGATCTCTCATGAATAAATAAATAAATAAAATCTTAAAAAAAAAAAATACTGGCCCTCTCTTCTCTTACATGACAATCTGCAAGAGCTGAGTTTGCTGCCCGCCTCCCTTTCACTCCTCACCTCCAACTCATAGTTCTCCAACTCATATAACTAGCTTAGCTCCTGTAGGGATTATATAGTTTGATCCATGATGACTGTACCCACAAGTTCATTAGGAGAATGAAGAACAGAGATGATGAAATGAACCCTATTTATTTATGAAACGTGCTGGCTAAAGTTTTATCTCAGCTAGTATTAGAGTAAGTTCACAAGGAGAGAGAGGAAGGAAGAACATATTCAAGTTAATAAGATTCAGGATAGGTAGTATTTTTAATTTATAGAAAATGACCCTCTTTTGTAACAGTGTATTTAAAGAATCATTTGTTAGAGACTCTGTCTTTCTCAGTATAAAAACAAAACCATTACCTTCCAATTTATATGCTTTCTTGAATTCTTGCTGCTTATACAAACACCAAGATAAAATATATTTAGACTAGAATCGCATAGAACATTTTGAGAAATCTGGAACTTAAAACCTGTCTCAGAGTTTAGTTTCGGAGCTTTTATTCCCCCTGTTCTCATTCATTCAGGTCTGAATGTCATGGCCAGGCACATGATAAACCTTAATTCTAGAATTACGCAAAATTCAGATCCCGATTGACTACTAGCCTATTTAACCAATTAAAATGCAAATAAAAGAGACCTTAGACTGTGTCTAAACATTAAGAACTAATATTTGTTTCACCTGTACTGAATTTCCAACAGGTGGGCCACATGAGCGAAAACAAGAGTGAAAGATCTGAGACTTCAGCCTATTTGCAGGCTAGCTTACCATGGTAGAAGGCAGACTCATGGCTGAGAGACCAGGGACGTTTATTAGCTACTCACAATAATAACGTAGGCCAAAGCTAGCATAAACCGAAGCATCAACATTTTTGCTCTCCTTCCCGGAACCCCAGTTCCCAGCAGGCAAGGTCAAAGGGCCAGCTGACACCTGCACAGGCAATGGATTGTGTTACACCAGAAGAAACCTAAGCTTAGAGCACCCCAATCTTGTATCGTGGGTACTAAGCACGCCTGTCTTTAACTCCGGGGGACACCACACTGGACCACACGCAGGCCTGCTCTTTGCTCCGGTGGAAGACACTATCTCTATCTTCCAAGGCTGATCCTTATACAAACATCTTTCAAAAGCAGAAACCAAGGGCAGTCACAGTACCTCCCTGGCACGACCTGCAGAAACTGAGAGACCGCTGGAAAACTGGCTCCCTAGGCCAGGTACTGTTCCAAACACAGAACCAAATGAAGAGTCTAACACTACTGTCTATCTATAGCACCGATTTCATACACCCCTTACATAGGCTCAATTACTTAATTAGCATTTTATCTCAAACTTCATCAACCAGACCCTCTGAAAGTATCCATCAAAAACGAATCATTCCCGTTTCTAATCACCTTCTACTTTTAAAAAGGAGGTGCTCCCGTATTGGCAAAGTCACAATTTACAATCCTCATTCTCCTAGGATGATTACTGCGCTTCCTTGGACTTTTTAAAGGTCTCAAACCTGTTAACGCTCGCAATGGGAACTACCTGTCAAAAGTCTCATTGCCCAGTAACAAATGCACCACCAAAGAGAACAGCAACTTCCACATCATCCAGCCGTCGTCTACAAAATACAAGAAAATCCTGCGCCCCCCCCCCCCAAAACAATCACTCCCTTCTATTTCTCTTTACCCTTTACCGTAGCGAAAGAAAACCTTCCAATGCAAACACACACACACACACACACACACGCACACACACAACCAAAATACCGTCTCTTGGTTCTTTGTCCCGAGCAGAAGGGAGAGAAATCGGGGAACGCGTCAGAGCCCGAAACCTCCGTGCAGGACAGAAAACAGCATCCGGATCTGCACACGCCTCCCCGCAGAAGAGTCCCCGTCGCTCCGTCCTCACCCACCGCCCACCACCCCCGGCTCCAATAACGTGGGTCCGAACCGGGTGATTCGGGCCGTGCGGACCCGGGACGAAGCTCCGGGGGAGGCAGAGGGCGGAGCAGGTAACCGGATGCAGCGGGCCAAGCAGCCGCGAGCTACACAGCGCAGCCCGCTCCGGCCGAGGTTTTCCAAAGTGCGGAGGAGAACGCGGAGCCGCCGCCGCCGCCCACACGGACCCTCCTCCGCGCCCCTCCCCCGCCGCGCACCCCCGGCGGCGGCGACGCGACAGCAGGTCCGGGGGGGGCCGCTCCTCAGGCTCCTCAGGCTCCTCAGGCTCCCCTCCCCCCGCGCGCCCACCTTGGCCGCCTCTCACCTTGCGTGGCGAACCGCGAAGAGCCGCTGACCGGCGAGCCGGGGGCGGGGACGGGCGGCGGGGTCTCGGCCGAGCCCAGCACGGGCGGGGCAGCATGAGGTGGCGCTGGCAGGAGCGCGGGCGGGGCGGCAGCTTGGGCGCCGGCTCCGGAGCTTCCCCGCACCGGGAAGGCTGCGCCCCGTCCGCCTCGCCAACCGCCTCGGCGCTCGACGAAGGCGCCCAGCCGGCCCTCGCCTCCCCGCTGTTCTCTCCGGCGCCCCCCGCCCCGCCCCGCCCGCCCCGGTCCCGGCCCACCTCAGGCCCCGCCCCCGCCCTCCCTCTCCCAGCAACTGAAGCGACGGCGAGGAGCGCGCCGCCCAACGGCCGCGGCGGGAGGCTGGGAGGTGGGAAGGCGCTTGCCCAGCCCCGCCCCCTCCGCAGCCGCGGCCTCTGATTGGGCCTTGCTGTGCGTTGCGCTCCCCTAGGAAGATTCAGGGATCATTTGTTAATGACGGACCGGCTAATCGGTCCGCCTGCGTTAGCCCCGCCCACGGGGGGCGGAGCTCCGCCGCCGGGCGCTCAGCGCGGTTAATTAAGTAACTGGCATCAAAATCCTAGAGAACACAGGCAACACCCTTTTTGAACGCGGCCACAGTAACTTCTTGCAAGATACATCCACGAAGGCAAAAGAAACAAAAGCAAAAATGAACTATTGGGACTTCATCAAGATAAGAAGCTTTTGCACAGCAAGGGATACAGTCAACAAAACTAAAAGACAACCTACAGAATGGGAGAAGATATTTGCAAAGGACATATCAGATAAAGGGCTAGTTTCCAAGATCTATAAAGAACTTATGAAACTCAACAGCAAAGAAACAAACAATCCAATCATGAAATGGGCAAAAGACATGAAGAGAAATCTCACAGAGGAAGACATACACATGGCCGACATGCACGCGAGAAAATGCTCTGCATCCCTCGCCATCAGGGAAATACAAATCAAAACCACAATGAGACACCACCTCACACCCTTGAGAATGGGGAAAATTAACAAGGCAGGAAACCACAAATGTTGGAGAGGATGCGGAGAAAAGGGAACCCTCTTACACTGCTGGTGGGAATGTGAACTGGTGCAGCCACTCTGGAAAACTGTGTGGAGGTTCCTCAAAGAGTTAAAAATAGACCTGCCCTACGACCCAGCAATTGCACTGCTGGGGATTTACCCCAAAGATACAGATGCAATGAAACGCCGGGACACCTGCACCCCGATGTTTATAGCAGCAATGTCCACAATAGCCAAACTGTGGAAGGAGCTTCGGGGTCCATCGAAAGATGAATGGATAAAGAAGATGTGGTTTATGTATACAATGGAATATTCCTCAGCCATTAGAAATGACAAATACCCACCGTTTGCTTCAACATGGATGGAACTGGAGGGTATTATGCTGAGTGGAGTAAGTCAATCGGACAAGGACAAACATATGGTCTGATTCATTTGGGGAATATAAATAATAGTGAAAGGGAATAGAAGGGAAGGGAGAAGAAATGTGTGGGAAATATCAGAAAGGGAGACAGAACATGAAGACTCCTAACTCTGGGAAAGGAACTAGGGGAGGTGGAAAGGGAGGAGGGCGGGGGGTGGGGGGGACTGGGTGATGGGCACTGAGGGGGGCACTTGACGGGATGAGCACTGGGTGTTACTCTATATCTTGGCAAATTGAACACCAATAAAAAATAAATTTATTAAAACAACAAATGTTCATTGCAGCATTATTCATAATAACTAAAATAAATGGAAATAATCCCAATGTCCATGAACTGATGAGTGCATAAACAAGATATGGCTTGTCTATACAATGTAATATTACTCAGCCATAAAAAAGGATGAAATGCTGATACAAACCTCAACATAGATGAACCCTGAGAACATATGCTAAGTGAAAGAAGCCCACATATTGTGTGATTTCATTTATATGAAATGTCCAGAAACTAGATTCGTCATTGCTTAGGGCTGGGAATGGGCAATGGCAGATTGTCAGGTAATGACTACGGGATACAGGATTTCTGTTTAGGGTGATGAAAATTTGTAAAATTGATTATGGCGATGGATGCATAACTCTGTGAATATGCCAAAAGTCATTGAACTATATACTGAATTATATGATATGTGAATTATATCTCAATAAAGCTGTTACAAAAAAAAATTAAGTAACTTGCTTGCAGAAGTCTCGTTTTCCTGCAGAGGATCGGGGTCCCCGTAGGTAGGGTGAATACGGCGGAGGGTCAAAGGATGACCAAGTGGATGGAGACTGTGAAGAGCTAGCAAGCGAGGAATTTTATAGGTGGAGAAACGTGTGGATGGGACATCGTGGGGGCAGCGTGGGCTTGCCACCTGAGTTCGCTCCTCGCTCTCATGAATGATGGAACCTGATGCGGAAGGACTGATGTTCTCTTGAGCCTTGGAAGTGTTTAAATAATTCCACCACCACCACCAGTGGGAAAAAAAAAAAAGGTGAAATCGATATTTAAAGTCGGCGATTTACTTTGTAAACGAGGAGAGATAGTTCTGTCTCCGAGAGACTAATAGGTTAAGATTGTCAGAAAGTTTTCTTTATTGCATAAATAGGACAGCAGTTGGAGAAACGAATGAATTTTCAGGCCTTAAGGATGTCCAAGTAATTCCTTCAATGACTTTTTCCATCCCCCAACCCCCCCTCACCCTCATCCCACCCCCCACCCCCCACCCCCCCTCGCAAGGTGCACATGCTTCCAGGTAGAAGGTACACACGTGTTACGTGTTTTTCATAATAGGTTTGATCTGGTTGGTAGTGAAATGAAACAGGCCCAGCAATGGTGGGTGGAGGCAAGCGCTCTGGGATGCGCTCTCAGGCAAGGCAGCACAGCTGGGGAAGTCGCGCCCAAAGGGAGTACCTGCGAGCTTTTTTTTTTTTTTTTTAAGATTTCTTCTATTTATTCATGAGAGAGAGAGGCACAGAGACACAGGCAGAGGGAGAAGCAGGCTCCAAGCACGGAGCGCGACCTGGGACTCCATCCCCGGTCTTCAGGATCATGCCCGGGGTCTCCAGGATCACCGACCCCCCCACCCCACCCCGGGCCTCCAAGATCACCCCCTGGGTCTCCAGGATCATACCCGGAGTCTCCAGGATCATGCCTGGGGTCTCCAGGATCACATACACCCCCACACCCCCACCCCTGTCTCCAGGATCACCCCCTGGGTCTCCAGGATCACGCCCTGTGGAAGGCAGCGCTAAACTGCTGAGCCACGGGGGCTGCCCACAGGCGAGCTTTTTAAGGGGAGGGGTAAGAGGCTGTGTCCCAATGGGGTGATAGGTATTAGGGCCTGTTACTGGGGGGGAATCGGTATGGGGCGAGAACTGCTTATGCCCTTATATGGGGGTTTGGATAAGGTGTGGTTCCAGTTTCCTGCATAGGTCCTGTTTTCCCGAGAGGATGTGTCCTCGGAGGGTCTGCTGGTGGCAGGAAAATCCCGAGGCGAGGGTGACAAGACGGAGGGTCCACGGCCACTTTGTTGGTGCCTCCCAATGCCCCTTGATCCCGCCAGCCCAACAGTTTTCACTCAAACAAATAGCCAGACTTGGGGGTGCCGGGCTGGCTCAGTCGGTGGAGCATGTGACTCTTGATCTCTGGATTGTGAGTTCAATCCCCATGTTGAGTGTAGAGACTACTTAAAAATAAAAACAAAACCCAAACTTTTAAGGAGCTTGAAGTATAGAAACGGGGTGGGGAAACAAGACTTTTGTACACACGTGTAAAAAAAATTCTATGGAAGTGGCATTTTTAAGTAACAAATGAAGTAGTGCTGGACCTTTGAGGAAAGTGGAATTGAGGGTGGGGGGGTCAGAAAAAGCCTTGTTAAAATTGAAATGATCCTGGAAGAAAAAATGGCAACGAGGAAGGGCAAACTCTAGGCAACCTGGCCCTTCCTTACCTTTTCCAAGTTATTCCTTTCCTACCAGCTTTTCCCAAACATATTAGTATTCCTTTGACCTCATGGACCCCCTGAGATAGCATTAGAAAACTTGAGGAGTTCCCAGACCACATTTGGAAAACCACTGAGCCAGCCCATGACTAGCAGGAAGAAGACTTCATGAAAGCTCGCTGAACAGATTCATTTATTAAATAATTATGTACTTATTTAGTGACTTATAATTTTTACAACCCTTTCCATGTGACTGTCCATAGTATTATTTCTTTTTGAATTAAGCAATTATGGAGGTTTGGAATGAAGACTAATATACTCCCACATATACTCCCACCTGGCTCTAACACTCCTCCTCGTGGTCACCACGGTAGCAGTTTGTGGCATGTATATACTTTTTCTGTTCATGTGTATTCACATATACATGTATACTGGGGGTTTTGTGTGTCTTCATACATACATGTACATTGGGGGTTTCATGCATATTCATATATACATGAATATTTGGGATTTCGGGTTTCTCACTCCCCTCCCTTACACAAACACACGTGAATAAGATTGTGCTGTATAGATTGTTTCTATAACTTGCTTTTTTTTACTTTACAGTCTGAAGATCATTTCAAATTTTTACACATAAATATACTTCATTCCTGATAACAACCACGTAATAGAGTAACAGCTCTGTGATGTGAACATTTGTTTTTTAGAGGGAGGAAGGAAAGGAAAACCAATTTTTTTTCTTGTTTCCATAGGGATGATCAGTGGTACCAACAACTTTCATTAAATGGTTCACCTATTTCTTCCCAATTTGAAATGCTACCTGTAGCTGTTACCAGATTTCCATATATGCATGGATCTGCTTCAGATACTGTTTAATTAATTGATTTGTCTCTTTCTGACATTCTTTTGATTTCTATATCTCTATGTCTTGCTATCTAAGTGTAAGTCTACTTTCCCTTTTATTTCTCGTTTCAAATTGTTTAGAATATTCTTATATATTTACTATTCTATATATTTTTTTCATAAGGAAACAAAATATCTTTATTGCCTTCCATAATATATTTAGAGATTTGCTTCTCAGAAGCAATTTGAATAGGAATACAAGTACTTTTTTTTTTTGCACGATCATATATATTCTAGTCAGAATCTATAATGTAAACTTTAAACAGAGAAATACCGCATCACTATCCATGTATATTTTGTGATCAGTTTGTCAAGTTCTTTAAAAAAAATCTAATGGTGACTTGTAAAAATGAAATTAAGTATTTTTGAACAGGAAACACATGGGTCTGATGCAAAATTCAAAGTGTATGTGGGCACGCTGGAAAATAGTCAAAGCAGACAGCACATAGATGCTAATGGCTACTAGAAAATGAATTTATGATCCTTATGTTCTTAGTTTAACGATTAATTCCGTCTTTGGTCTGTACCTCTATCTCTTATTTTTGTTATAGTTAATGGTATATATAATTGTATCTCTCCCCAACTGAAATGTGAACTTCCTGGGGACAGTATTGTGTTCACTTCTCTTTGCAGCTTGGTGTCAAGAATACAGCCCAAAATTTGGGATACCATTAAGGAGAGAGAAAAAGCTGATTTTGATAAAGAAGAAGGTGACCTATATTGAGACTGGGATCTAGCAGGAGTAGACACTGAAAACTGAAAATATCATCACTTAAAATATATAAACAAGCATCTGCCTCCTAAAAGGAGACACTTGATATATGTGGAGGCAAACCATCCCTGAGTTCCAGGTAAACCTAACTCTGCTTTAGTTGTGTAAATGCAAAATAACCTTTTTGGAATGGAGCTGTGGTCTAGGAGCTAAAGTACTCTTCGTAGTTCTATGACATTTGTCTTCATGCTAGAAAGAACTGTGTATCTGAATATTATGTTTCCTCTAAATCCTCATTCAGAGAAATGTTTGCTTCCTAGATTCCAACCATCCTGTGTAATTACATCTGCATATTCTTGGGCCATATCTGTAGTTACACCATTTATACTCTTAGTTGCCAACGGGAAATTAAAAGACCCTGGAGATTGCTGAAATAATATGTAAGCCTGGTCATCTCTTCATGGAACTGTGCTGATTTTGGTGCTATTTGACGCTGATTGGCCTGTTGATAGCACATGGTTTTATTCAAGATGGACTATCCTGGACTCTAACGACACTAGTGATATTGGGTGGCTGTATTCTTGTATACCACAATACATAGCATGCTGAAAACACATGAAATATTTCTTGAGAAGATTAAATATGGCACACCTAGGTGGGCTCAGCAGTTGAGCATCTGTCTTCTGCCAAGGGTGTGATCCTGGAGTCCCGGGATTGAGTCCCACATCAGGCTCCCTGCATAGAGCCTGCTTCTCCCTCTGCCTATGTCTCTCTGCCCCTCTCTCTCTCTCTCTCTGTCTCTCATGATTAAATAAATAAGATATTAAAAGAAAGTTCTACTACCTTCAGAAGAATCCCAATCCTAATTCCTCCAAACATACTTTATTTAATCTTTTTTTAAAAGATTTTATTTATTTATTCATGAGAGACACAGAGAGAAAGAGGCAGAGACACAGAGAGAGAAGCATGGAGCTCCCTGCATGGAGCCTGATGTGGGACTCCTCCCTGGAACTCCAGGATCATGTTCTGGGTGCAAAGGCAGACGCTAAACTGCTGAGCCACCCAGGCATCCCAGTAGTAGAATTTCTAGTCTGCTGGGAAGAATTCTATCCACAGAGAAGAAACAGGAATATAGGATATTGAGGAAGGAAAGCCGAATTCTACTCTGAACTGCAAATAATTAATATCTACACTCCAGGACTGTTGGACTGGAGCTGGCTTGTTGTGTTATGTTGGTTCTTGGCTGGCAAAAACTGATTATCAAGTTTTCAAGAATCTTCCAAGCTGGTTGTTAGACTATTAGTAGCTTAAAATTGGCCCTGGTGGGAGTATTTATACTATGGAAATCTATCAGATAGAAGCAAACGTCGCAATGGGCTTTTTCTAGCAGGTAGAAGCAAACACTGAAATGGGCCTCTCTCCCCCTAGAGAGCTAGTTGTTAATCATCTACAGGCACATTACTGACTCTAGCTAAAAGAGTCAAACACAGTCCTCATTTGCCTGGGACAGTCTCATTAGACTGCAGTTTTCCTGATGTAGGTATTAATAGCTCCGCTTTCACTGCTGAAAGTGTCTACTTTGCACAATATATGTTTGGTTATTCTAGCTCAAGGGCACTCTTATGGAGCAGTAAACTGTCCTCTGGCTTGTGGTCAGGCTCAGGGACTCCTTAGTATAAGACCCCAGTTGAGATTTGGACCTACAGAGTTTGAGAAACACCACATTCAACTATCCTCTTGTTTAATATCTTTAATTCATTCTCCTAAATACAGTGTTAATTAAAAATCCATTTTCAAAAAAATAATTTTCACTAATTTTAATGGGAAGAATTATGATGCCTTAAATCCCAGCCCAAGATCTTATATAATTTTTGCAGAAAAATATAACAACTAAATAATACAAATGTGTCTAAGTAACAAGTGATAATTTGAAAATAAACAAACATGATTTGCATGTAAAACCTAATGTAATGAAGGTTTACTGTATTTGCCAAAGATGAATTAAAGACCTGGTGGTGGGTGGAGGAGGAGGAAGGGGGGGAATCTAATGGACTTTCAGCCAGACATTCTGGGTCAGAGTGAGACACACTTGATAACTTTCTCTTTCTTGAGACTACAACCAGCAGCAGCTTCTTTTGTGGGCATGATCAATTTCCCAAAATATATGACTGATTCAGAATTTTTCTTTATCTTCTCATAATTTGCAAAAACTTTATATACAATATGATGAACTCTCCTTTTAAAACATTCAAAGTATCTTATTTTTTCTCCCTTTTCATTCTGTTTATCACACCCATCTTTTTTGAATAGCTAGGTTTCTCATTCTTCTTTCTGTACCATTTCCTTTCCACCAATACTTGAGCTTTTGGAGGCTCATACTATTTTGTACTTGCGATGCTCTTAAAAATAAAGTCACAATACAAAAAAAACCCCTTGGGATCCCTGGGTGGCGCAGCGGTTTGGCGCCTGCCTTTGGCCCAGGGCGCGATCCTGGAGACCCGGGATCGAATCCCACGTCGGGCTCCCGGTGCATGGAGCCTGCTTCTCCCTCTGCCTGTGTCTCTGCCTCCCTCTCTCTCTGTGACTGTCATAAATAAATTAAAAAAAATTAAAAAAAAAAACCCTTTAGGACAAAATGAATGCTAACCAGAAAATCACTTCAAACACACTGAAGAATTCCTCTCACTTAATGCGTGTGAAAAACAGACACAGTACAAGTTAAACATAGCACACACTTAGGATCTGTTCCATATGATACTCTTTACCTAGAAATTGTGTCAAGTGAATTGGCAAGTGAGTCTTTGTCTAAAATGATAATATCAAAATACTGCTGCTTATAGAATATTTGTTTAATGTTTTTGAGTGAAAATATGCTATACTGGAAAAATGACTTGTCAGAAAAGTGACATTATGGTTATTGTGGTGTAAAGTTGTAAACTGAATTGACACTATGGGTCAAGAATGATAAATACAAAACATTTAGCCTGATGTGTTAAAATTCCATCCTGAAATCATTAAGCATTTAGGAAAGTCTTATCAAATGTTCCAGCCAAGTCTTAGCTGCCATCATTGGGAATGGAAGGAAGTGTGCATGCGCACACTTGAAATGGAGCAAGAGGAGAGAAGAGGGGGCGGCTATGTAGAATACAAGGGAACAAAAAAAAAAAAAGGAATACAAGGGAACTAGCCATCCTTAACACCTCTAAAGAGAAGCTGAACAAGTCAGATATAAAAGACTAAGAGTTAGATGGAATCAAACTTTTCAAAGACCACATGGAAAGCTGGAAGACAGTGGTGAAGAGCCTTTAAAATCTGTATCTTTGGGATTTACCCCAAAAATACAGATGCAATGAAACGCCGGGACACCTGCACCCCGATGTTTATAGCAGCAATGTCCACAATAGCCAAACTGTGGAAGGAGCCTCGGTGTCCATCGAAAGATGAATGGATAAAGAAGATGTGGTTTATGTATACAATGGAATATTACTCAGCCATTAGAAACGACAAATACCCACCATTTGCTTCGACTTGGATGGAACTGGAGGGTATTATGCTGAGTGAAGTAAGTCAATCGGAGAAGGACAAACATTATATGGTCTCATTCATTTGGGGAATATAAATAATAGTGAAAGGGAACAGAAGGGAAGGGAGAAGAAATGGGTAGGAAATATCAGAAAGGGAGACAGAACTTGAGAGACTCCTAACTCTGGGAAACAAACTAGGGGTGGTGGAAGGGGAGGAGGGCAGGGGGTGGGGGTGAATAGGTGACACGCACTGAGGGGGACACTTGATGGGATGAACACTGGGTGTTATTCTGTATGTTGGCAAATTGAACACCAATAAAAAATTAATTTATTATTAAAAAAACAAGAACAAAACCAAAACCAAAAACCCTTTCATCTTGTGTACCCGAAAGCTTAGCTGTTCTATGAAACAAGGTTCTGAGTTTCGAAAAATGTGACCTTCCATTCATGCTCTGAAATGTTCGGAGGCATGTAAATTAGCTAGCTGTAGACATGCACAATGTTTGGCAAATTTAACAGGCTCCTTTCAAAGCGGGGGACATTTCGTCCCCCTATCTTCTTATAATGAGTAGCCAGGGGAGGCAATCGGGGGGAAGGAGGAGGACTGTTGGTTTTGCTTTTATCCAACGATCTCTGAAAACTGTTAAGCAAATACTGTATATCACACATTATCCAGTATGTGTGAAAGTTACTTTGATTTGTTTTTGATATGCAAAACTATAAAACAGCATTATCTTAGTTACTAGGAGAATAGCTCTGTGTGTCTCTGTGGATGTGTGTGCATGTCTGTGGATGTTCGTGTGCATGTCTGCGCATATGTATGTGTATATATGTCTCCGTGTAGGCATGTGTATATTTTTTTTCAAAAATGAAATATTTATTACCGCATTTTGTGACTTAACACCTTTTTTTTTACGTAACGTCACAGTCCTCATACAAGTATGTTAATGTAAATTTGACAAAGCTTAAAGGTAACAGCATTTTCTTCTAGTGAGGAACACGTGCTGAGAAAAGAATTCATGGATATACAATACCAATTCCACAGCCGATCTGATACTAGCAAAAACATTCTTTTTTTTTTTCAATTGAGGTAAACACATAGAATATCTAACATGAAACAATCAATAGACCAAACTCTGTACGAAGTTTGTTACAATATTCTCTTGCTCCTTTTTCTCCTCCAAGCTTTGAGTTCCTGATAAAGTCCTAGTTGTGGTGCTATGACCATTAATAACTTTCTTGTGTTGAGGAAAGCTGCCCAACTTGAGATTGTTTTGTCCACAGCCAAGGCTTAGAACTCTTGGAAGAAGCTCCTGCTCCATCTTTAAATCTTCACTGGAAAGCTCTTTGAAGAAGAGTCCCCCAAAATAATAAGAAGAATTGCCTTATGAAGCACAAACTATAAAGATCTGTTGGAAACTAAAGGACACATTTCTGGAGGAACAAAGGCCGGGCATGAAAACACATTCTGGAAGCTGGAGTCCAAGGGATGAGGTTCAGCCAGACATTCACCATGGTCTCCGGCGTGCTTCTTTTCTCATTTGCCCAACAGGTTTAAAATAGACCACAGTCTCTCCTGGATAGTGAATTCACTGATGAACCAAAACAGTCATTCTTTTGGGAACAACACACATAGTGTGGAAAACAAGGATATATTTTTTTTTCTCTTCTAAAACTATTTGAGGCAACGTAACAGAGTGATCAACAGAAATGTACAAGATTTAACTTAGTTCCTATATTTATACTACAGTAGTTATAACTCTCGGAGTCTTTTTCCAGAGGATCTTTACATGGACAGAATCATCTCAGTGAGCCCATGGTTTCACATTTGTGTTCTGGTCTCCTTGGTCCTCTGTTGCTTGATGAAAAATTACAAAAGTAAAAAATAATCACAGCTGTCTGGATTTCATATGAAGTGTCAACATCTGGTCAAAGTTCAGAAGGTCCTAAAATAGTTTTTGTGTGTGTTTCCTTTTTCCTTGAGTTCCCTTATACTACTGGGCATGAATGTCCATGACCTGTCCACCAACATTGAGATCTACAGAATTTAACACTGTGGGACTCTGTGCTGACATAGTCATTCCAGGGTGGGTAGGGGGTCCTCTGTGCATCATCATGGCTGGGTGGTGGGGATGACTTGGCAAATATGAATGCATTGGGGGTCCATGTCTTAATTGAGTAGGGTGTGCGGTCAGCTGGGGAGGAGGGTAACTTGGCTGTGCCATACTCATTCCCATAGGACCACCCTGAGAAACGTAGTCCCCTGGCATGCTCTGCAAACCTGCAGGCCGGATTCCCATGTGTTGCTGACCATCCAACACAAAGCTCCCCATGGGCTGACCCTCTGGACTATATGCAGCTCCTTGGCTCACTGCTTGATTTGACTGGTCAATCATGGGCTGTACTCTTCTTCTTCTGGCATTAATAAACCAGTTGTTTACTTGGAGAATTGTAAGTCCTGTGTCTTGCACTGTTTCTTCTGCTCTTTGGAAGGGTACGGATGCTCTCCCAAAACTTGCATGGCTCCTTGTCATCACAAACCAGATTCTTGGGGCACCTGATGGCTCAGTCAGTTAAGTGTCTGACTCTTGATTTCGGCTCAGGTCCTGGTCTCAGTGTTGTGAGATGGAGTCCTGTGTTGGTTCCATGCTGGGAGTCAGCATGTGTATATGTTTGTGTGTATGCATTTGTGTATGGGTGTGTCTGTGTGAGTGTGTGCATATCTGTGTGTGCACATGCATGCTCACATGTATATGTGTGCATGCATGCCTTTGTGCATATGTGTGCATGCATGTATGCATGTCTCTGTGTGCATATCTCTGTATATGTGTGTGCATGCCTGTGTATATGCATGTGCATGTATATATGCCTTATGTATGAATGTCTGTGTCTGTATGTGCATGTATTTCATGGTGTATGCATGGCTGTGTGTGCACATATCTGTGTATGTATGTGTGTGCTCGTGTGTGCATGTGCCTATAAGTATGCATAGGTGTATGTACATGGTTGTGCATGTGTGTGCATGTATGTATGCACGCCTCTGTGTGCATGTACGTCCGCGTGTGCATCTGTGCATATGCATATCTCAATTGGCAGGATTTCCTTCTCGTGTAAGGGTGAATCATACTCCACTCTACATCTACCCCACATTTTCTCTACCCTTCCACATCTTGTCTGTTGTGCACAGTGCTGCAGTGGATGTGAGAGAGAAGGTAACTCTTTGAGATCCTGATTTCATCTGTTATGGACAGATACTTGGAAGTGGGACTACTGGATCCTATGATAGCTACAGTTTTAATTTCTAGAGAAATTCTGTACCATTGGTAGCTGCACTGTTTTACACTCCAAGCAAGAGTGCACGAGGGTTCTGAGTTCTCCATGTATTTAAATAAGAAAAATAAACATATTCTGACATAATATGAAATGTATAAAATACGGGGCATCACCATAAGCTAGACTATTACATATATATATATATATATATATATATATATATATATATAATGTAATGTTATAATATATATATTACATATACTATTACTAATAAGTATACATGTACTATTACATATATATATTACATAGTAGAAAATTCAAAACTATGTAGTATTTTATTTCAGTACTAAAACAATAGAACAATATCAAGTAAAATATATAATTCTAAATTTATGAACATATGTGGACAGAGTAACACGTAAATGATACTTTTTTCCTGTTAATACAGTGGTATAATGGATATATTTTTAATTTAATTTTTTAAGGCTAACCAATTACTTCAATTAAAAACATCAACTAAAAATCAACAAACACTTTTTTTTTTTATGATAGTCACAGAGAGAGAGAGAGAGAGAGAGAGAGGCAGAGACATAGGCAGAGGGAGAAGCAGGCTCCATGCACTGGGAGCCCGACGTGGGATTCGATCCCGGGTCTCCAGGATCGCGCCCTGGGCCAAAGGCAGGCGCTAAACCGCTGCGCCACCCAGGGATCCCAACAAACACTTAATAAAAATAAATTGTGCATTATGATAGATGTCCTGGCTCAGATAAGGGTTCAAGTAATGCCACATTTGGATGACTTTATTCTTGGAATAAAGATGCTGAATTCTCCTCCGCGGCTTTCAGAGGAGTATGGACTCCTAACTAGCCCTCAGATAATGAGAAAAGATGGTTTTCTTGGCAACAATGGAGTAATAATAATTCAACGAACTTGTATTGATCTTTATGTACAATAATTTGCAATACAAACATATTTTTTAAAAGGTAAGAAAAGCCTTCTGAGACTAAAACCATAACCGTGTTCACAACAAGAAATTCTATGCCCATATCACAGCTATTTCCCACACAGGGCGCTGTGGAGTGTGGGTCTCCCACCCTGACCTCTGGTGGGAGGGGCAGCAGGTGGAAGGGCCGTGGGGAGGGGAGCTGAGCCTATTGGTGTCGTGGAATCTTGCTCTGCCTTCTGTCCGCTGGTGGGAAATGGTGGAAGCTCTTACTAGAAAAACCTGGAGAGAGGTGTAGGGCTTTGGAAGACCCCCTTCATGCCAGGGAAACCGAGTTAGCACGGGCCCCAGCTCTAGAGGTCTGGGTCAGGAAGCATGCAACAGGGGCGAGGGGGCAGGACTCAGAACAAGGCACAATGAACACAGCTGTGCGGACCTGTCTTTTAATCCTAAGTGCCTAATTAGTTAGAAGTGTTGCCTTAGAGCAAAGAGGTCCTGGGTTCAAATCCAGTCTCAGCTACTGGTTCTCTCTCTCTCTGTCTTGTTTAAAGATTTTATTTATTTATTCCTGACACAGAGAGAGAGGCAGAGACAGGCAGAGGAGCAGCAGGCTCCATGCAGGTAGCGTGACGAGGGACTTGATCCCAGGACCCCAGGATCACGCCCTGAGCCAATGGCAGATGCTCAACCACTGAGCCAGCCAGGCGCCTCTGCTTCTATATCTTTTAAAAGCTGCTAATCTTTTCCTCGTTTCTAACATGAGGGCCATGATAGCTTCCACAGCATGGCTGTGGAGATTAAACCAAATGGCGAATGTTAAATGTTAAGCAATGCTTGGGACACATGCCGTTACATTAATCTGTTCCCTGGGATTTAAGCACAGGAGGTTGTCTTTTCATAGGTGGCACAGTAAAATTATTTACATGGACAGGCATGTGTAAGGCTCCTGAAAAGCACAAAGTCGAGCTAATTTCCTCTTTCTTGGAGTAGCTGATGCTAAACCTAGGCTAAGTGTGCACAAAAATACTTGAGTCAACAAAAGATGACAAAAACAGGAAAGCAGACGGTGTGCGGAGAACTAAATAGAGATCATGACTAGGAATCACTTTCCGTGAAAAGAAGAATTTCTGATTTCCAGTTTCAGAAATTTTCAGGGTTTCTCCCAGGCCAGCATGTGTCATTATCGTCATTTTAACTTAAAATATACTGAATACCTGCTTTCATTAACCCCCCTCTCCCATGCCTTACAAGGACCTCAGACAGGCTGCTCAGTGCGATGCTCTGCAGTCATAAATACACATTTCTGTTCTTGGCTTGTGCCCGTCTGGGCTTCTCAGGTAGGGGCTTCCGACCGCCTGTGCTGTGCACACCTGATGCTCAGCGCTCGGCAGAGAGCCCGCCCAAACCCCGTATCCTTCCAGCCACCCAAACACCAGCTTCCCAGATACCCTGGGACAGCTTGGTTGTGTTCTTTGGTGAGAAAATTCACGTTTCCACGAGTGTGTGGCCTCCCTTACTAACAGTGATACTACGGTACCATTTACCCAATGATCCACAAAGCGGGTTCTGTGGGACTAGAGGTGTATCCTTGATTAACCTTCACAATCGGTTTGGGGGCCACCGTGTTCAGTTTCCTCTGTGTTCTGTACGTGTTCTCTGTTCTCTAGTTCACATCTCCTGCGCCTTCGGTTGTTTTACCTTATTACGAAACGCACACACAAAACTATACGGAATATATAGCTTGTGTGATATATAAGCCGCGTATAAAAGCCTTATAGAACACATAAATCATATGCTCCGGTTTAAATACTGATGAAACAGACGCCAGTACGTCACCTGGTGAGCAGAACCCTGAACCAGTGTTGCTCTGCCCTCGTGAGGGCCTCTCTGTACCCCTTACCGGTCCCACGCCTTTCTTTTCCTCCCACCCAAAAAGTAGCAGCTATCAGTCTGTTTCTCCTTTATGGAAAAACGAATTTCCAAATAATTGTTTTTTAGTTTGGCCTCATTTTCTGAGCTTCTCAGCCATTGCATCACCAGTGGATGGAGGGGGCCGCTTCCCTATTCCCCACCAGAGAGATGAGCAAACAGGGTCACTTGGGAGAGGAGCAGGAAAGGCCAGAGAGGGTGCCCTTAAGAGCTACACCCCCTACCTCACCCTTGCCCGCCCAGGATGATGGGGAGCCCAGCAAGTCAGCACAGCAGTGGAGCCACTGGCCCCGGGACTGTCTGGACCCCAAATGTCCAGCTCCCGGGGCTCCCGGGGCATGCGTCGATGGTGACACCTGCTAGACTGATTGAAATCGCTCATTGGCTTTAAGGAGCCCCACTGGGATCGGAGCTTCACTCTACTGCTTTCCTTAGATCCCAGCACCTAGTGAAGGCCTACATACAGAGCGGGCACTGTGAACGTGCTTGTTAATTAAGCACAGGATTAATTAATTAAGCAAGGGATTAATTAATAATACACAGTTTATATTTGTGTTTATTTTGTGTCCTAATCCCCTTCGTCTTCATCCAACTACATCCCATCAACATCAACACATGGGCTTCCCGGAGTCATCAGCCCCAAGGCAGCTCAAGGCTGTTCCACGGTGGTGTATCTGTCTAGACACCAGCTCCTGAACGGCTCAAAGCTCCTCCTTGACTTTGTCTCCTGGAGTGTAGCCTAGCATGAAGCACGAGTCAGACAACCAGTAAATGGCAAACGAGGGAGTTCAGGAAATAGTGATGTGGCTTGATTATGATGTGAGAAAGGGTAAACGACCCAGACACACAAACCAGAAGAGGTGGGAGGTGCCTGGGCAGATGGGGTCCAAAGCCAAGGCCTCACTGCAACAGCCTGGGGCCCCGGCACCTGCTGAAAGCTGGTTAGATGTGCAGACCCCCGGGTCTGTTCCAAACCTGCTGAATAGGGGCCTCTGGCAGGGACTGGGCACTCGCGGAGTCCGATGCTCTGTCAAGTTCAAGAGTCACTGACAAGCAGCTCTGCAGGCGGCGCTCATTGTGCCACTGCTGGCAGGAGTAGAATCCAGTGAAATCCAGTAAACGCCAGTCGATATGGGATGATTCTGCTGTCTCCAGGATCCTGACGTCTCATAGAGCAGAAAGCCAGAGTCTGAAATAAAGAAGACCATGTGTTCTGGGAGTCTGAGAGGAGGTAGCACGGCTCAAGTGGTCAGGGAGGGCACGGACGAAACTTGGTTCTGGCGGGTATTTAGGACCTGTGTATTCATCACATGTTGAAATGAGGACAGGACACTAACCAGGGACCAGCCTTTGGGATTAGGAGGTATCCCCGAGGAATCTGGACCGTATTTTAATACAAGGTGGGTGCTTTATTGTAATTTTAGAGGACTATGACCTGATTAAATGTAGATCATATTCAATTGGTAGGAACCCATAACTAGAGCTAGTAGAGCCTTTCTCCAGAATATCAACGTGGGGAGGCATGAGGGCAGGGGGTGTGGGGGCCATCTCTCACATACGGGGCTGGGTCTACATGACCCAAACAGCCTGATTCTGGCACATCGCCACAACCAACAGAAATCAGCCAGCTTGACATCTGGTGCCATGATTGTTCCACAAGGAGATGTGAAAACGTGCAACAGTAACGGGCAGAATGACAGTCCAGGATCCTAGGAAAGTTGTCCCCTGTGAGGGTCACACCTTTTGGAAGCAGCATCAGGCCAGTAATCTGTACCCCGTGCCATCCCAGCAAATGGTGAGCTTCTCACTCTGCCCTCCTGAGATGTGGGGTGAGCCCCCTAGAAAGGGTCATCAGAGACCATAGCTGAGGCTGTGCCCCCACTTCCCCAAGGACGGAGGGTGTCTGAGCACCCCTTTCTGGGCCCCCCACCCTCTGCTCTCCCCGTGGTGGATGGCATGTGTTGCTCGACGCCTGATTCCCCTGTGACCCCCCCCCCCAGTTCCCATGGCTCCCCATCCTTGCCCCTCGATTTAGGGCAAACACATATTTATTTGATCACGAGAAAAGGAAGATGGTATCAGAGAGATTTAGTACCTGCTGGTAAATGTGCTAATCCTACCCCACCCCCCATGGCTGGTGGTCTCCATCCAGTCACCTGTCGAAGGCAGACCACCCTCTCTGCCCCCTCGTAGTGCAGAAGGTGTTTCCTGTGATGACTTCTGTTCTGTGAATTCTAAAAAAAAAAAAAAAAAAAAAAAAAAAAAAAAAATACATAAATTCCACATATGGGTGAAATAAACTCAAAAGAGAATAAAGACCTAAATATGAGGAGCCCTGAAACCAAAAAGATTCCTGGAAGAGAGCACAGGCAATAATTTCTCTGACATTGGCCATAGCAATATTTTCCTAGATATGTCTCCTGAGGCAAGGAAAACAAAAACAAAAATAAACTAATAGGACTTCATCAAAATAAAAAACTTCTGCACAGCAAAGGAAATAGTCAACAAAGCTAAAGGGCAATGCACTGTAGGAGACGATATTTGCAAATGATATAACTGATAAAGGGTTAGTATCCAGAATCTATAAAGAACTTATACAATACCCTCAAACCAAATAATCCAGTTTAAAAATAATCAGAAGGCATGAACAGATATTTCTCCAGAGAAGATATCAGACGGCCAACAGACACTTGAAAAGATGCTCAACGTCACCTGTCATCAGGGAAATGCAAATCAAAGCCACAATGACATATCACCTCACACCTGTCAGGATGGCTAAAATGACAACAGGAAAGAACAGGTGTTGGTGAGGATGAGGAGAATGTGGACCCCAGGTGCACTGTTGGTGGGGTCCAAACACTGGGGCAGCCACTGTGGAAAACAGTATGGAGGGTACTCAAACATTTTAAAATAGAATTACCCGATGATCCAGTAATTGCACTACTAGGTATTTAGCCCCCAAATACAATAATGCTTAATTTGAAAAGCTATATGCTCCCCGCCATTTACTGCAGCATTATGTACAATAGCCAAATTATGGAAAGAGCTCAGATGTCCTTTGACAGATGAATGGATAAAGAGGATGTGGGTCCATGTCCGGAATGGAATATTACTCAGCCATCAGAAAGAATGAGATCCTGCCATTTGCAGCCATGTGGGTGGAACTAAAGAGGATGATGCTAAGTGAAATAAGTCGCTCAGAGAGGAGATTTAAGAATACTTGAGAATGAAGAAAAAAGGTAGGGGGAGGCTTCTACATTGGTAATTGGCAATGAGTGAGCCTGAGCAGACAGGGAGATAGACTAACACTGTTGAAATCGACCCCCTACAGGGATCATGGCTGACAAATGTAGCCACTGTGAGGTCTGCCCTCAAAATTATAATGGTTACTTTAATTTAATTTCATTTTTTTTAATTTTTTTTATTTATTTATGATAGTCATACAGAGAGAAAGAGAGAGAGGCAGAGACACAGGCAGAGGGAGAAGCAGGCTCCATGCACCGGGAGCCTGATGTGGGATTCGATCCCGGGTCTCCAGGATCGCACCCTGGGCCAAAGGCAGGCGCCAAACTGCTGCGCCACCCAGGGATCCCTTTAATTTCATTTTTAAGTGGTGTACAAGCTATTTGCACATTTTTGTGCAACTACACAATTTTGAATTAGTAAAAGCCCCTGGAGCACAGACTAAGGTCATGTCCTCACTTGGAGGTAACTAGAGATTGCTGGGACAGCCAGAAGGAGCTGGGTCACTGAGCTCCAATTCAGCCCTGGCCCGTGGGGCTGGAGGACACAGGAGGATGTAAACAACTGTTCTGGCTGGGACCCTAGGAAACAATGTGGTGGGCTCAGGACATCCCACAGACAAGAGGTGTCACCTAGCCCCTGGAAAAAGGGCGAACCCAGCAGACAGGGGGTTTGGGAAAAAATTTTTTTGTCTCTTTTTCCATAGTAACATTTCCAAACAGTTTTCAATTGTTTTGATTTATTAGTCAGTATGAATTTCAGCTTCAATATATTTCAGTTAGGTACAAATTATATCATGAAAACGTAACCCTGGTTTGAGTTTTTTTTTAAAAAAAATAAATTTATTTTTATTGGTGTTCAATTTGCTAACATACAGAATAACACCCAGTGCTCATCCCGTCAAGTGCCCCCCCAGTGCCCGTCACCATTCACCCCCACCCCCCGCCCTCCTCCCCTTCCACCACCCCTAGTTCGTTTCCCAGAGTTAGGAGTCTTCGTGTTCTGTCTCCCTTTCTGATATTTCCTACCCGTTTTAGTTTGAGTTTTTAAGATAAATACAGACTCTAATTTTTACCAAAAGAAATAAGCTAAAAACAAAACAAAGTAGACCGGCAAGAAGGCAAGTAATCATGGCCAAAGTGCTTCACTTCAGTAGGAATAGATCCTGGGACTCCATCTGGCTAGACTGAAACAGCAGCGTTTTGCATGAAAAGCAGCACTGCAATACTGAGCAGCCTGCCCTACAAATCTCCCCAGTCAGAAAGTTTATATAGCTTTCAACATTGCTTTTCCATTGTCCGATCTCATAGCCTAAACCTGAAAACTCCTTAATTTGACATTAGCAGAGATAATTGAGAAAATAGCATCTTGATGACCGTTTCCAATGTTATTTAATTGTTTTCAGTTACGTATGTGGAATCAGGATGAACTCCTTATTGTGGAGAAGATAATGAGCATGTCATTCAATATTATAAATTATTAGCAGAGCCTTCCTACAGTTACCTCAAGACACTTCCCGGAATTTGTATTCCTCATTTGTAAAATCATAGAACGTGTCCTATTGTCTCTGGAGGTTTTTTCCAACACAACAAGGACAAGAATAAGGAACACTGCCCTAGTTCAGCTCTGGGATCTAGGGTCACAACATAGAAGGAGAAAATAAAACAGTATATAACTGTCTTGGCTCTGTGCAAGAAGGTTTAACTATTCACCCACCAACAATGCTTCTGGAGGGTGACGTTCCTGCAACTTAGCAGGATTTCTCTGGAAATGGACCCACTACATAAGCAGTTCCAATCTATTTTTTATTTTGGATATATGTCAAATGAAAAAAAAAAAACAAAGGCTTGATGCTTTTATTTTGTTTTAGGTTTTGTTTTTTTTTTTGTTTTGTTTTACTTTCTGTCCCTATAAACAATGATTTTGGGAATACAGCCTGGTCAGGACAAAGATCCAAATAGTTTTCTTAAAATAGTTTAAAGGTTGTTATATGGAAGAGAGCTAGACTGGAGTTGTGTAGCCCCAGAACCTACTAGAAGGTCTTATCGGATTTCATGAGATGACGGTATAAATAAGTAGTGCCCCGCAGTAGAGATATCAGCACTGGAGGTGATGATTTTCAGGATACTGGGATTCTGGCAAAGACTGGAGAATCAGAAGCTAAAACTTCCCAGGACAATTGATGGCAATGGCACCAGATGCTGCCTCCGACGATCGAGTCTTTATTCTGAAATGTCCAATTACCAATGGTTCCACATTGCCTCAACAAATATTCCTGAGTTCTTCCGGAATCCTACCAGCTTCCAAGAAAGATTCTAAGCATTAGTGGCACCCACATGAAGAAAAGAAGAGCCACATTCTTGAGGGGCTCCCCAGGAAAGACGGAGAGGAAGCCACATTAATAAATAATTGGACCACATTGCTTCAGGGTCTGGAATATTTTCACAGCCTTCTCCGACCCTCTGTACCAATGGCAAAAACATTCTGTGGCTCCCTTGGTCTTCTGAGCTTATCTTCTTGTGTTGCTCATCCTCCACATCTAAATTTTCAGCTTAGTTGGGTGCCTGTCTATCAGACAGCATGTTCTTTGCACACTGAACCTCTGTGTTGTCTCTAAATCAAGAACAGCTCCAAAGACAATAAGAAACACTCACCAAGGAGTTTCCACTGATTGACTGAGAGCACTGAATGCCTTCCAAGGCATTCAAAATGAGGGTATACAGAGGAGACACCATCTGGGGTAGGTCCTTGAAGGACTTGCAGTTTCACCCGTGAGGAATGAATCTCCAAGTAGAAGCAGAGGTGAAGGGAAGCTGTGTGCACCTGAGACCTACAAACGTATGATCCCCACATCTGAGCCAGGGCTCAGGACAGCAGGTGGCAAGAGGCAGAGTGACGAGGGAGGTCAGGGTCATCTGTGAAATGCAGAATGTCATGCTAGGTCATTACAACTTCAGGATCTAGCTAGTGTCTACATATTGGGATCAAGTGGTAGTAGTTTAATTAAAATTTTTGTAGAGATGATTATAGATTCACAGCAGTTTTAAGAAATAATACAGAAAGATCCTTTATATTACACTTTTGCCAGTTGCCCCCAGTGGTATACTTTTTAATTCTGGTCTACTGCTCTAGCAGGACTCCCCCATCTTACACTCCACACTTGGCCACACCTGGATTTGCCACATCTATCCTATAACCCCCCTGGTCTCTCTACTTGAACACTGTCTCCTCTGTGCCTCCTTCCCTCCCCCGCATTGTTCCCCACCACGCTGTCTGAGGTATTACGGGGAGACAACAAGCCTTAATACTGAGTATGGTGACTCTCCCACTTATATCTCTCTTGTCAGGATTGCCTGTGGCTTTCAATATAAAATAGATTGCTTATCTCCATCTACAAAAGTTCTGATTGGGATATTTATAGAAATAGCATTGTCTATAGACCATTTGCGGGAAGAATTTACGTCTTCACTATGTTGAGTCTTCTAGTCAATAAGTATGTTCTTTAGATGGTCTTTGATTGCTTTCATCATGATGTTGCAGTTTTCAGCATAAAAGTCAGCATGTTTTATTATATTTGCATCTAAGTATTCCTCGCTTTTTGTGTAATTATAAATATGGTTATATTCTGTTATATCTCAGCACCCATGTGTTCATTGCATAGAAATGCAATGGGTTTTCTTATGTTTATCTGGTATCCTGCAACTTTGCTAAATTCACTCACTAGTTCTACAAGTATTTTTTTTTAGAGTTTTTGTGACTTTCTATTTAGACAATTGTGCCATCTGCAAATAAAGATATGTTTTTATCACCTTATTGTGGTGATAAAATACTATCCTGATACCAGTACTATATTGAGGAAAGGCGATGAGAGTAGACATTGTTGTTTTGTTTCCAGTCTTAGAGAGAAGCCTTCTGTCTTTGATATTAAGTGTGATATTTGCTGTAGCATTTTGTAAAGCACACTTTATCAAGTTGTGGTAATCCCTGCCCCCAGAACTTACTTGCTGACAGTTTTCACCATGGATGGATTTTAGATTTTGTCAAATGCTCTTTCTGTATCAACTGATGGGATCATGCGATTTTTGCTTCTTTCATTGATCTGTAGGATTACAGTACCTGTTTCTAGTGTTGAATTAGCCTTACAGGCTTGGAATAATTCCACTTGGTCGTGTGTAATTCTTTTTATATATTATTGCATTTGATTTGCTACTATTTTGATTTTTTATCTATGTTTATGAGAAACTTTGGTCTGCAGTTTTATATTTCTGTAATGTCTTTATCTTGTGTTTGGATTAGGATAATGCTGATCTTTTAGGATGAGACAGCGTTTTGTCTACTTTTACTTTCTGGAAGCAACTGTGTAGAACGCATATGATTTCTTCCTTGTATCTTTGGGAGGATTCACAAGTGAAATCATTTCACCTTAGTGCTTTTTAAAACTGTATTAATGATTGACTTAATTTTAATAGATGTAGGCATATTTAATTTATTTGTTCCTCCTTGTGTGAGTCTTGAGAGCTGGGTCTTCAATTAAACTTAAATATGATATCCATCAGAGTGTGCCTTCATTATGTCTACATGATCTCTCATGATAGTCCTCTTTCATTCCTGATTTCTATAATCTGTGTCTTTTCTCTTTCTCCTTTGTCAACTGTGCTAGAGATGTGTCCATTTTATTAATATTATTTTTTTTTAATTTTTATTTATTTATGATAGTCACAGAGAGAGAGAGAGAGAGAGAGAGAGAGAGAGAGAGGCAGAGACACAGGCGGAGTGAGAAGCAGGATCCATGCACCGGGAGCCTGATATGGGATTCGATCCCGGGTCTCCAGGATCGCGCCCTGGGCCAAAGGCAGGCACCAAACCGCTGCGCCACCCAGGGATCCCCATTTTATTAATATTATTGAAGAATCAGCTCTTTGCTTCATTGATGATTCTCTATCATGTTTCTGTTTTAAAATTTACTAATCTCTGCTCTTATTTTTATTATTTCCTTTCTTCTGCTTGCTTTTCGTTTATTTTGTTCTTCTTTTCCTGCTTTCTCGAGGTAAGAACTTCAGTTATTAATTTGAGACTTTCCTCATTTCTTATGTAAACATTCAATGCTATAAATTTATCTGTCTAAAGAAGATGTGGTATATGTATACAATGGAATATTCCTCAGCCATTAGAAACAAGAAATACCAACCATTTGCTTCGACGTGGATGGAACAGGAGGGTATTATGCTGAGTGAAATAAGTCAATTGGAGGAGGACAAACACTATATGGTCTCATTCGTTTGAGGAATATAAAAAAAAATAGTGAAAGGGAATAGTGAAAGGGGAAAGGAGAAAAAATAAGTGGGGGATATCAGAAAGGGAGACAGAACATGAGAGACTCCTAACTCTGGGAAACGAACTAGAGGTGGTGGAAGGGGAGGTGGGAGGTGGGAGATGGGAGTGACTGGGTGACGGGCCCTGAGGTGGGCACTTGATGGGATGAGCACTGGGTATTATTCTGTATATTGGCAAATTGAACACCAATAAAAAATAAATTTATAAAAAAAAGAAAAAATAAATCTATCTGTCAATACTGCCCTGCATATTCCACAAATTATGATATGTGTAGCTTCATTTCCATTCAACTCCATGTATTTTTGTTTGTTTGTTTTGTTTGTTTAAGAAAGAGAGAACTAGTGAGAGGGGCAGAGAGAGAGAGGGAGGAGAATCCCAAGCAGTCTCCCCATTGAGCATGGAGCCCAATGTGAGGCTTGATCTCACAACCCTGAGATCATGACCTGAGCTGAAATCAGGAGTCAGACACCTAACTGACTAGCCACCCAGGTGCCCGTCAACTGGATGTATTTTTAATTATTTTTCATATTTTATGAATCATGGGTTCTTTAAAAGTATGATGTTTATTTTCCACATGTTTAGGGGTTTTCTTGTGTTTTTATTTTTGTTTTTGCTTTGCTATTGATTTCTAGTTTGGTCAAAAAACACATTATGTAGGATTTCAGCTATTTAAATTGTGTTGAGATTTGTTTAACAGTTCAAGATATGGTCTATCTTGGTAATCCCTGGAGTAGAGGGAGATGTCTGCCCTGCTTTGTTGTGTGGAGCACTCTGTAGGTCAGTCAGGTGCTGTTGGTTGGTTATGTGTTCGACTCCCCTACCTTCTTGCTGGTAGCTCTGTTGATTGCTGAGAGGAAGATGTTCGATTCCCCAGCTGTAGATTGGTCTATTTCTACTGTTACTTCTGACAGCCTTGTCCCTGTGTGAGGCTTTGGTGGTTGGTGCGAATGTGTACGCACCTGGCATCAACATAGGTGATGTCTGCTTTGTCTCCATCACTTTCTTCTCCAACAGCTCTACACATAGTCACCCTGCTTTTTTCGGATTAATGCTTGCGAGGTCCATGTTCTAAGTTGCATTACTTTCCAACGATCTCTGTTGCTGAATTAGATGTGAATTTAAGGCTCCTGTAGGTGAGTTGTTTTTGTTGTAGTTTCTGTATGGTTTTTTTTTACTTTTTTTTAATTTATTTATGATAGTCACGGAGAGATAGAGAGAGAGGCAGAGACACAGGCAGAGAGAGAAGCAGGCTCCAAGCACCGGGAGCCCGACGTGGGATTCGATCCCAGGTCTCCAGGATCGCGCCCTGGGCCAAAGGCAGGCGCCAAACCGCTGGGCCACCCAGGGATCCTGTATGGTTTAATCTACTCTGCCCTTTAGCTGGTGTATTTAGACCAATTACATTTCACTTAAGTTTTGATATGATAGTGCTCAGGTCTCGCATTTTATTACCTATTTTCTCTCATTATCATTCCTCACTTTCTCTTTCCTTGGTCTCCTGTAAGTCACTTAATATTTGTAGGAATCGACCTTGATTTATTTATAATTTTTGAGTGTATCGCTCCACATGGTGGTCACAGTGGTTGCTCTGGGAATTGTAAGATATGCATATAGCTTGTAATATTCTATTGATAATCAGTATTTTACCACTTCAAAGAAAGTGGAGACAACTCACTTCTATTTAGCTCCCTTTGCCTTCCCCATTCAACATATCATCATCATGGGTATCAGATGGTGCTTAGATCATCCTGTGGTTGAGGGAGCATGAGCGCCTGAGGACAGTCTGCCCAACTCGCCTGCATTGCATGCTCTCCACTGTGCCCTGCTGCTTGCTGACGCTCCCCGTGCCTTCCAGGCCCATGTCCTCCCTGTGGAAGAATGTCCTTTAGCCATCTTGGAGGCCAGGGCTGCTGATTCCTTTAGTTCCTTCCACCTGAGATTGCTCCCTTCCCTTTCATTCCTGAAGAATGGTTACTGGACATAGAATCACAGTTGATACTCCTTTCCCTTCAACACTTAACAGAGGATATTGTGCCACTTTCCTCCTCCCCTCAACATTTTCCATGAAAAATCTGATACCCTTTGAATCACTGTTCCCTGTAGGTCACATGCGGCAGCATCCTCTTTGGTTGCTTTCAAGCTTTTAGGATTTTAATTATGAAGTGCTTTGGTGTACATTTCTTTAGATTCTTCCAATTTGGGGTTTACTCAGCTTCCAGCTTTTAGAAGTGTGTTTCCTTTGCAAAATTTGGGAGGTGTTCAGCCTCAGGAAACTCAAGACTCAAGAGTCTCCTGGGCCTGCTCCACTTCCTGTCCTTCTGGCACCAATGATGGGGCTCGTCTGTGATTTCCCTCTGCCCCTGAGGTTCTGTTTAGATTCTAGTCTGCTGTTCAGACTGCTTCGATCCTAACAAAGTGCCCTAAGTTCACCAATTCTGCCCCTCTTGTCTTCACCTTGGAACCAGCAAGGGAGGCTTTTATTTTATTTCAGTAATTGCTTGTTTAATTCCTATAATTTCATTTGAGTCTTTTTACCTATTTTATTTCCTTGCTAAATTCTTTATTTTACTTTGTGTATTTGTTTGAAGAGTCTCTCTGATAAATTGTCAGGCATTTTTGAGAGCTGCTTAAAACCCCTATCAGAGCACCTGGTGGCTCAGTCTTGTTAAGCACCTGCCTTCAGCCCAGGTCATGATCCCACCATCCTGGCATCAAGTTCTGCTTTGGGCTCCCTGCTCAGTGGGAACTCTGCTTCTCTCTCTCTCTCTCTCTCTCTCTCTCTCTCTCTCTCTCTCTGTCTCTCCCTCTTTGTCTCTCCTGAATAAACAAATAAAATCTTTAAAACCTCTGTAAGATAATTCTAACACCTGATTGGTGTTGGTGATGACATTGCTAACACTCACAATCTCAGAATCTTACTGAGGGTCATGGAGGATAATTTTTAGTACTGAAAAATAGCACTTGAGGTTAGTCTATAGAAGCCTATTGCACATTTAAGAGATATGAAGAAATTGGAAGGGTATATATATTTTTAAAGTTATCTTCTTAAGTTCCCAAAGTCATAAAGAGATCATAACCTGATGGGTAAAATGAACAATTTACAGGGAAATTTGTGTGCCTACCGCAGTAGTATCTAGAAACTGTTTTATAATCACCATTCTGAAGGAAACGGAAGAATGGACAACAGGCAGGAGTTAGCAGGTGGAAGTAGAGTGTAGAGTGGCCATTTGATCTTGAAAGAATGTCCTGGTGGGTCACCAAATATAGAGGAGTCACCCCTGCGTATATGAGGGAGAAGATCCCTAGGGTTGAACAGCCTGCGTGGGAGGACATGGAAATAGGCAGAAAGGCAAGAGGAAAGCAAGAAATATGAAAATTGTGTGGAACCCACAGCACTTCTTGGGGTGGTCATGCCTTTTCCTCTGAAGCAAGGGCAGCAAAAATGGTTTAACATGTCAAGCGGAGCCTGCCATCAGGATGGGGAAGTGTAAGCAGTGCGCATGGAGCCCCAGCCCCTGTGTGTGGAGACCCAGCCCCATGTCCCATGGGACACCCAGCCCTGTGTCCCGCAAGAGAGCCCGCCCTATGTCCCCCGGGAGAGTAGCCAGTGCTCCCCAGCCAGTGGGGAGATCCAGCCCAGTGTCCTGTAGGAGCTGCAGGACAAGAAGGGAGCAGAATGGACCCAAAGCCGTCCACAAAGGGGGTCGCGCCCTGCAGCATCCTCAGGGACCCAGAGGACAGGGCCTGAGAGTGCCCCTCTCCTGCACCATGTCTGCACCTGCTGGCTGCCTGCGCCTGGCACATGTGGCACTAGCCCTCGGTTTCCCTGCTTGACATTTCCTCAGCAACAGAAGCAATCAATCATCTACAGAAAGACCAACATGAACAAGTAGGCAACACGTGCCCAGTGTGCCCAAACACCAAACAAGAATACACATTTTTAAGGCACTCTGCTAATTTTTTCTGAGGCCCATAACTGCTGCCCCCGTGGCATGATTTATGCTGGACAAGGACAATAAACCAGAGCAGAGGCATTTTGCAGAAGAGCTGTGGTCACTTCACACGATGCCGTGTAAGGTCCGAGACACCTTCAGGGCAGGTTCACACTAAAGCAGCAGCTCCTCCTGTGCACGTGTTCTAGAGCTCATCCACTGTGTGCAGTGCAAGCACACAGCTCATCCCCACTGCATCTCCGCCCGGCTCAGACCCCAGACCTGCACTTCCAGAGACCTTCTGGCACCACCCTCTGTATGGCCCACCTGTAGCTGCAATCTGAAACATATACTCTAAATTCATTTCTCCTGTGTTTTCTTAGATTTTTTTAATGACTCCTGGGCATCCTTTATCACAGGCCAGAGTATTTACTTGTTTTCTGTAGTCAGCTTGCCTAGGATTCATCTTTCCTGTGCAAGCCGGCAGATACAAGGCCAAGCCCCCACTCACCTCCTTATCTGACCCTCACACACCAAGCCAGTACCCCCTACCCTAAATCCAGACAACTAGAGGTTGCCCCTATGGCCCAAAGCCCACTGGAATTATTCAAACTAGCCAGTACCAAATTGTTTACTCTTGCCCGACTTGCTTTTCCTAGGAAACCCAAGTAAAGACTCTAGTCTACGCTCTAGTCTTTGTCCCTCTGGCTCCTAACCAACCCTAGTGCTTCTCTATGTCCAGAGCACCCACATGGCTTGGCATCAGGCTCTCTGTGCCATCATAGAGGCACCTCCTCAAATTCAAATCCCACAGGTAGAAGTGAGACTCAGCCCTTGGGTCCTCTTAGCATAAGGTTCAGGATGTGGCATGTCTGAATTTGGAAATGTAATACAGCCTGGCCAGCCATGCCTGTATGGACTGGCTTGATCCTAACCCACCAGCCTCTCTAAGAGGCCGTAATAATCCCTTGCCCAGAAGGGGAGGTGATGGGAGTGGACACATCGTTGAACTATGAAGAGACCCCGCTGTCAGACAGAGAACATCCGTCACCTCGGCCCAGGAGGTCACAGGAGACATCTGTCTTGTTTACCACTGTGTCCAGGCACCATTTCTGCCACAAGATTGAGGGCAAGGGTCACATAGTTACACAGATAAGAGGGTGAGCAGTGAAGCCACCCAGACTCTTCCCATCCACAGGCTGTTGGAGAGGGTGGGAACCTATTTCACATTCCATGTATTGTCAACTGTGTGATCTAACAGCTTAGTGACAGTTCTGTGGTAGAATTAACTGGCTTTACTTCCCAGCTCATAAAACCAACAGTGACATAGGACCAGGTTAGAACAGCCTCAGGGCACGGAGTCTCCATGGGGCTTCTTCCTCCAGGGCCATACCCAATACTGCCACCACGTGCTCCTGTGTCCCAAACCCTCCTCCCTCCCTGCAGACCCCGTGGGGAGAGAGACACCGTCCTGGCACGTGAGCTCCTTGTCAAGTACGCACTGCACACACAACATGGAACTAGTCCATGTTTCTGTGTGTGCTGTCTGATTACATGTGTGCATATGTGTGGGATGTGTGTGCATGTGTTTGAGTGTAATGTATGATTCTAAGCATGTGCAGAGTGATACATATGCATGTGCATATATGTGAGTGCATGTGTATGGATGTTTATGTGGTGTGTGCATATGTGTGTAAGTGTGTATATGTACATGCTGAGTGTGCATGCATGATGCCTACGTGTGCACATGTGTGTAGTGTGTGCACATGTGCACAAGAGTGTGCACTTGTGATGTGTACATGTGTGTAGCATGTGTGTGTATAGGAGTGTGCATCTGTGCTGTGTGCATATGCACGCGCATGAGTGTGCCTATGTGTTCAGGAATGTGCATGTTTGTGTGCACAAGTATGTGTGCGGTGATACATGCCTTCTCTGTGGCTCTCAGGAGAGCCGAGTGCTCTGTAACCTGTTGGACGTGACGGAGCTGGTCCCTGGGTAGCCAGTCCAAACACCTGCGCAATGACAGCTCTTCTCAACTCCACCCTGACTCCTCAGAAAGGCCCCCCTAAACATGGGATTTCTCAGGAGGTTCTCCCTTTAGACAAAGGTTCAAGAAGCCTGCGTGACCACTCTGTGGCCAGTGTGGGAACCTCTACTCTACTCGAGGACCAACTGCAACAGGGGTTTCTAGACCTGCCTCCCACTGGAGACGCGGGGGTCTGAGAAGTCTCTGATCTGTACTAGGCTTTGTTTTGAACTCTCCGGGTTGGGTTAAGGTCAAGGCGATTTAGTGGTGCCTCCATGGCTTCCTGGAATCCCACCGTCCCCAAGCACATATCATTTTGAAGGAATAGTTCCCAAAAACTTATGAACAACATCGTTAACCCACAGACCTCGTGAGCAAGTAAACAGTTGCAGGAAGGTTTCACTTAAACCAGCAAACCACACCCTCTTTATCTTTTTCTTGTAAATACTGCTTGATCTGCCTTGATTCCTGAAGCAGAGGTAACTGTTATGGAGACCGTTGATTCGGATAAAGGGTATTTGTGCAGAATTTTGTATGGTTTCCATGGAAAAAGTGAATAGGACTGTACAGGATTATTGTGGTTTTAAGGATAAAATGTCGAATCTGCCCTCGTGAATCCATGTGAGACTCGGCCTGCGTGACATGGGCATTACAGAAGGCTTTATTTTTTCACACCCGGTACTGGAACTGGAGACCTGGATAGTCCCCAAGGAACTGGTGCATTCAGATTTTCCACATTGATGTTATATGATGCCTGAATGAGAGTACAGCCTGCCAGGATTTCAGAGGTAGAAGGAAAAGCAGAGTCTCCTACTCATGCCACGTTCTCGGCACTGGACCCCAGAGGCCTGGCCTTCCCAGGGGGCCCTACCACACCTGAGTCTCCCCTGCAACTTCATCTCCCTAGAGACCCCTGCCTGTGCCACCTCCGCAAAGAGGGTCTTTCTACTTGCATCCCTTTGGAATCATTTTGGTCTCAGAAAGCTTCCCTCCCTCTCCCAGACGTCTGCTTCAACGTCCACTTAAAAATAAGAACAGCTCTGACCTCACTACCTGGAGCGGCCACCCCACCCCAGATCTGGCTCTCTCCAGCTGTTAGAACCTGCTTTTCTGTATCTTTCCTAGAGCCTTTACCCCCTCTGAGAAAAACTGTGTTTTCTGCCCTCTCTTTTTTTGTTGTTGTATCTCTTCACACGAGTAGCTCCTCGTGCCTTGTAGGCATCCATGGATTGTCTCCTGAATGACTCAATGAGCGTCCCGTCTTCTGGACCCTGAGAGTCACAGTTCTTCTGGTCCAGACTGCAACTTTCCTGTAACTCCAACGCATGCTAAAATTTTAAGAGTGGCAAATGGGCTCCTGGATAATGGGAATTAACCATGAGAGGGAATCTTATATCTTTGAAGGCAGTGATGACTCTGTTTCCCCTCCTTGACCACTAAATGTGTCTGTCTCGCAGAAAGAATTGCATGGGGCAGACAGCGCAGGGCAGGGCAAAGCCAGCAGAGTCGTCATTTGGGAAAACTACTCTAAAACTGACACTTCGGGATCCCTGGGTGGCGCAGCGGTTTGGCGCCTGCCTTTGGCCCAGGGCGCGATCCTGGAGACCCGGGATCGAATCCCACGTCGGGCTCCCGGTGCATGGAGCCTGCTTCTCCCTCTGCCTGCTTCTGTCTCTGCCTCTCTTTCTCTGTGACTATCATAAAAAAAAATTAATTAAAAAAAAAAAAATAAATAAAACCGACGCTTCATGACCATCCCAAATGGAAATCAGTGTTTTTAACAGATTTTTACCACATTAAGTTATGGTACTGTGGCTCATGGCAGCACCTTTGTGACCTAAGGAAGGCATCAAAGTAGGACTCACTGCTCTCCGCCAACTGCTAAGAAAGAGCCCCTCTCCAGTTGGGTTACAGGAAGGTTTCCTCTAGATCGTATACCTGTCTTCAAACCAAGAATACATCACATGATCTTCATAATCTCTGCTACGCCTACAGAGCCTGGAAATGATCTTCTGAAAATGCAAGTCCTGTCTCAGCTCTCCCTGCCACCTCCAGGCCAAACATGTGCAGACAGGCAGACGTGGGGCGTGTAGGTGTGGACGCTGAAACACGCAGACGTGCAAACCGAAACACGACATTCACAAAGCGATGCTTGCAAGCTTACTCCTTGCGCAGCCCTTTGACATCTTCCCTTCCACTGTGTTGTATTCCCTTGCAGCCTCTTTTATTTTGAGTCTTGTCCTGGCCCACTAACCTCTCCTCTTGACTCCGCGAGGGTTAACAAGAGCAACCGAAAAATACCGATCCACAGAGGCACGCCTGGACTTCTTAACACAACAGCCTGTGCTCTTTTACAAGTTTCAGGAAAGCTCTCTTTCCTCTACATACACTTCCTTGCCCCTTGGGCCACAGGATGCAGCTGGGCACATGGCATGGAGGCCCCTGGCTCTGGGGCCTCCACACAGGGTTGAAGGACCTCTGTGTGTGTCCCCCGGGGGCTACTTCCATGACCGTGAACGACGTTAGACACCACAGCCAGGGACCCAGAACTTCTCACCTTGTAACATTGGTGTCTGACACGATACCTGACACACAGAGCGAGCGACCCAGGGACAGAAGTTAGCGTTATTATTGTGAAGATCAACTGTCAGAATATGGGGCAAGAAATTCTGGGAGTGACCCTGTGATCCACTGTGATTTCATCCCTCAGACTTGCACCAGCCTGAGTCAGGGTATTGCTGGTAATGGTGTGGAACAAGCCACTTCATGATGCTTAGCCCAGCAAAATCCTCTCCCAGAGCTGTCCTTCTGTGTACTCGTGGCAGTTCTGTCTTCTCACATGAGAAGCCTTAAGGTCTCAGCATGTCACTACAGGGCCCTACAAAATCAGGGACTCTTCTCACATACTCAAGGCCCTAGAAGGAACCCACATTTCCCACAGGGCCCATGCTCGTTCCTCTGCACACACAGAGGGATCTACCTCAAATTTCATCCACCACCCTTTCATTGTCATAGCCAACTCCTGCTTATCCTTTGAGATCCAGAACAGATATCATTTCCTTTTGACCCAGGGCTCCTGAGTGAGTGAGCTCACCCTAGCATGGCTGGGAAGATACCCAGCTGTCTCACTGTGACCGTGTCACGATGATGATGATGATAGGCACAAATATGGAGTGCATGGCAGTGGGAGGGAGGGAGCTGCTCTCCACAGAGATGGCAAGGATCCAGCTGAAATGGACACCTGCAGGAGGGACAGGAGACAGGAATGCAGAGGGGACCCATTGCATCCTACAGCCCGCAGGCACAGAGGCACATATTCCCTTTGGGGAGGATGGGGGAGGACACATGGCCCACTCAGCAAAGCCAAGCCTGAAGGAGCACCAGTGCCTGCTAGAGCCTGGATTTTACCCTTATCATGACAGTGATGGTTGTGAGCTGTGTGGAATGGTTTTTACTTATGGGAACAACCTGGCCGGGTTTACCATATGGAAGGATTCCATTGTAAGGGAAAACACAACGATCTTTTTACCTTACTTCTTCCTGTGCTGGTCCTATCCCCTTCATTTCTGAACTGAATATGAGAGAAATTGTGGTCACAGGTTGGCCATGTGGCCATTCCTACTGGAAATGTTAATAACTTCCTGATAATTTCTTCAATCAGATGAGCGATGTGAACCCCTGGAAGACACTTTGCAGTGTGCCTCTGTGATACACTTTCAGCGTGAGGGCTGGAACCAAGAACTCCACGTGGCATCCTCTCCATAAGAACATGACTGGTGGGGACCACTGGCATCTTCAGCAGCACAACGTCATTATTCGATAAAACTCCTATTGCAGGGATCCCTGGGTGGCGCAGCGGTTTAGCGCCTGCCTTTGGCCCAGGGTGCGATCCTGGAGACCCGGGATCGAATCCCACGTCGGGCTCCCGGTGTATGGAGCCTGCTTCTCCCTCTGCCTATGTCTCTGCCTCTCTCTCTCTCTCTCTCTCTCTCTCTCTCTCTCTCTCCCTGTGACTATCATAAATGAATAAAAAAATTAAAAAAAAAAACTCCTTCTGCAGAAGATTCACGTGTGAATAACTTGATTGTCCACTCCAGGAGCTTCCAGAAGGATCTCTCTTCAATACAAGCATTGGCTGAGAGTTTCTATCCAAGACTCTTAGACCCTTTCTGCTGTGCCCGCCTCTCCTCAACCATTATCCTGTGGTCATTGACCAAATCTGAACGAACCCGAACATGAAAGACCCATCTCAGCCCAGACCACAGAATCTCAATAAACATCCTGACTTCACTTTTCCCCTCTGAGGTGTCTTCAAGACTCAGTTGAGGAGGGACGCCTGGGTGGTTCGGTGGTTGAACGTCTGCCTTTGGCTCTGGGCGTGGTCCTGGTCCCGGGATCGAGTCCCACATCGGGCTCCCCGCAGGGAGCCTGCTTCTCCCTCTGCCTGTGTCTTTACCTCTCTCTGTGTGTCTCTCAAAATAAATAAATAAGCTCTTTAAAGAAAATTACTCAGTTGAGGTGAGTTTCCCTTTCCATGATAAAAAATAAATAAACTGGGCTTTGTCTCACCCACGGCTGTGGTGGCGCTGTTTTGGAGAGCGGGCGGCACTCAGCAGGTGCAAACCTGGCAGGCTGCTTGTCCCTGGGTGGGGAGATGGGGGGAGCGGAGGGGAGGCTGTGGCTAGCAACATCTGAGTCACTGCAGGGCCTGGCCCTGTCTGAGGCCCTGGGGATAATGAGGAGTGAGGGACCTTGGTGCCATCGAGGAGCACAGAGCCTTGGTTGGGAGAAAGCTGTGTGAGCCACACTTGCGATGTCATGGAAGCCACCAGGACAGAAGACAGTGCCCTCTGCAGTGGAGGAGGTAACAGAAGGCGCACAGAGTGCTACCAGCCTCATTTTAGCCAAAGACGGGACAGGGGAGGAAGGATGCAGAGTGAAGGCAGGACCTGGGCCATGCCACCAGTTATGGAAGCAGCCCAGGTGTCCACGGACTGATGAATGGATAAAGAAGATGTGGTCTATACATACAGTGGAATATTCCTCAGTCATAAAAAAAAGTGAAGTCCTGCCGTTTGCAATGACATGGATGCATCTAGAGGGTATTATGCTAAGTGAAACAAGTCAGAGAAAGACAAATACCATACAATTTTGCTCATGTGTGGAATTTAAGAAACAAAACAAACAAGGAAAAATAAGACAAACAAAAAATAATGCATTTCCTTTATGCCTAAGTCTCTTCATCTGAGAAATGGGTATTATTTTAATTTCAATTGCATGCTATGTGGGAAGATTTAATGCAACAAGGCAGTACAAGAATGGAAAGGACAGCGTGTGGATGAGGCACAGGTCATACAAAGAGTTACTTTAAGAGACTTATCTGGCATTTGACGTTCTTTCAATGTAAAGTACCACATCACTGAGATTATTCACTTTTCCTCTCATCAAGGGTGGTCTCAGAGGCTGTCCCATGGAGATGAGGCCTGTCCAGTGGAAGAGGAAATCAGAGGGTCCCCAGTGAGCCACAGACTGACCAGAACAGGCAGGCATGGGAGGGCTGACTAGATGTCAGGGGCCAGGAAAGTGCAGGAGTGGTGGGTGTGGAGGTGTTCACAGGCACAGACAGGCCCCTGCTGCAGCCCCTGCCCACTGCTCCACGCCTTCCAAATGCTCCAAGTGTATTTGGAAAGCATGTGGGGGCCAGGCAGTGGGTCACCGTAGGGCCATGGAAGGAAGGGGATGGATTCACACTGCAGATGAGATGGGCAACCAAGATCAGCAGGGACATCTGAGTGGACGGAGAGAACCTGGGAGATGGACAGAGGAGGCAGCCTGAGAAGGGCATGCGAGGTGGAGCTGGGCATGGTGGCGCTGGCCCCGCGGGGCCTTCCCGTGTCCACCCCAGGAGGACTCACGCAGGGAGCATGGGGGTCCCGGAGGATGACACGAAGCTCCCCTCTCTCTGTCCTGCCCTCTTGGGCTAGTCAGGGTGGCTCTTGGCAGGAAGATAAAGGGGAATTACAGAAACCTCTCCTCTGTCCACGCTCTGTCCCCTCCTCTGTGGGAGGCATTGCTTTACATCTGGATGCTGGTCTCTTCCATAGGAGAACGTGGAGTCATTCACATCGGGTTCTCATCCTGGCTCCAATAAATGCTATTTTTGAGTTAGTAGACCTCAGTTTTATCACCAATAAAAAGGAATTATGATACCGAGATCTTTCTTGGTTATTGGGAAGGATTAATTAACTCCATGTGTGGAACACAGAACTCAGACTGTGGCTCTTGTAGTGTTTCACAAATGACAGACCTTATTCCCTTTGTAGCTAAAGCCACAAGGAAGCACAGTGTCTAACAGTGAGTGGAGCCCAACAGACATCTCTCAGAGACAAGAAGACACAGATAAAAAAAACTGAGCAAAGAAGTAGATCTGTGTGGTCTTCACACAGAGACTCAGCCTAAGGATGAGACTGTCAGATGCAGATAGAGTCATGAGTAGGATAAAATGTCGAGAACCTACTCTCACAGGGCTTGTGCGATGCCAGCGGACAAGACAGCAGATGTGAGCCTGCCCGGCTCCCCAAGGTGCACCGCCAGGTCCCGGGCTGATGCGCCAGGAGCCTGCTGGTGGTTGGTGAAGTCCAGATGGAGATGCTGACAGTCTGGTTCCTGGTAAGTGCTCCCCCGACCCAACACCGTCCTCCTCGGTGGGGAGAGTGAGAGAGGAAGGGAAAGCTTGCTGGTGATGCTTCCTATGGGGACACCAGGCCTAGTGGATGGGGTCCCACTGTATGACTCACTTAGACGTCATCATCTCCTAAAGGCCCCTCTCCACAATCTCGCTGGGGAGTTGGGAGGTGATTTGGGGCACAGCCACAAAGCCGTACAAAACACTCCAGTAAAACACCTCTGTCAATGCCACCTCATTCCCCCCAAAGCAAAATTCTCAGAAGTGTCTGGTCTACACTGGGCCATGGGAGGCAAATAGCTGAAAAGAAAGAAGACATCAAGCTTGAGAAGTCTATCTAGTTAAACAACTTGCCAGTACACATTTTTACAAAAGGATTCAAAACTCCCATCACGAGACTCCAGGAAACTGGCGTCCAGGTCTCCCCTCGGGGTTGCACTGACCCTGCCTCCCTCCCAGCATGAATATTTGCAGCCCACAAACCCTGTGGGCCAAGGCTGACCCGCCCTTGCATGGAATTTCTTATTTTCAGAACATCTATTGTTTTTGATGTAATCATCAAAGGCTATTGGAAAAAATATTATTTCATAGCTTAGGGAAGAAGAAAGGACATGTGGAATGAACTTGGAGTGTGAGAGATAGTGAGCTCGTAGACAACACGCAGGAAGATGAGATGAAGCTCACGGGCGCAGTTTCCGACGTCAGAGGTGGAGGACGGGTGGCCGGGGCCTCAGGCACCTCTGTTTCTGAGTCGTGCTAACACAGCCCGGGGTGCTCCTACGCAAATGTGAGGTGCTGTTCATTGGAAACTCCCCTCTGACCTGCTGTCCTGTGTGCTTGTTTGCACACCTGGCCCAAGGCACTCACTTCCCTGCACGGTCGTGTGGGGTCGGTGACGGCAGGGACAAGCTGTGAGCGCTGGGCCTGGCACTGGGCACCTGCCCCAAAGGTGACTCTTCATTTCTATTTTAATGTCAGTAAGAATGAGGATCACATGTTAGGTCTCCGGATGTTCCCACTGTTAAAACACAAAGTGAGGGGCGTCTGGGGGGGCTCAGTCCGTGAAACCTTGGCCTTCGACTCAGGTCATAATCACAGGGTCCTGGGATCAAGCCCCATGTCGGGCTCTCCAGTCAGCGAGGGGTCTGCTTCTCCCTCTGACCCCCCCACCCCTGCTCATGCTCTCTCTCCCTTTCAAATAAATAAATAATATCTTTTTTTAAAAAAAAAGTAAAATCAGGAATAATTTTATTAAGAAAACTTACCAAACAGCACTTAAGCATTAATAAATAAAAATACATATTACAAATAAGGAATACAGACTGTATATATTTGCCCTGCCCTACCAACACAACTGCGTTGTTCGCCAGTCCCCAAAGCGTCCTCCCCCCCAGGCCTTGTCATGAAAATCCACATGTGTGGACTCACAGGTCATGTGTCCCTTACCCAAGGACTCGGGGAGCTGGACAGCAGACACGTGGCGGCCTGGTGTGCTCCACACCCACGGTTAGTCGGTCTGTGCTCATGTGGCTTTCCCTGAGGAAGCCCTAATTTCATGACCCTGTTTTCATGGAATACAACTTGAACAGCTCACAAGCACTTAATTTAGGACAGTTAGCCTCAGTGACAACCTCCTTGTCCCGGGCTGCCGGGGTGCCGGGAAGGCAGCAGTCCGGCCCCGGGGCTGTTTCAGTCAGTGACCTCAGGCCAGGCAGACATCTGGGATCCGATGGTTGGCAGCCATCTGAGGGCCACCCTCTGGAAGCTCCGATTACCCCGGAGAGCATCTGGGATACACACACAGCGAAGGGATAGAAAGAAACAGAAACAGCACGACGGTGCCCAGCCCACGGCGGAGCTGAGTGTCCGTCCCCACAGGACGCACATCGGCTTTGCAGGTGCTCAGCGAGATCCAGTTCTTGACATGCAGACATCTCGCGCTCCCAGCCTGTGAATCTCACGGAAAACACCAAACCAAGGGCACAGCACCTGTCCAGGTGGGGTGGAGCTGAGCCTGAGAGCCAGTCCTCCTGACTCCCCGCCCCACCTGTCCCAAGACCCTCTGCCAGGGAAGCCCTTACTCTGCAGGAGGTCTAAGCCCCCAGGGCTACATCGGCCGAGTCTTCTGGGCTCAGCGCTCAACCAGGGGGTGTTTGAAGTGGCTTCTTTTCACCCATAATGAAACATTTCACTTCCTCAAAGTTGCAAGGTGTCATGGTGACTTCAGCATGCAGGGGACACACTCATACCCCTTGCCTTTTCCTTCATTTTCAGAAGTTAAACTTGACTCTGTATGGATTTTTTATTTATTTTTTGTATAAAACTTCATGCTTAAGATATTTCTTCCACCACCCCCTCAGCACCCCCCGTCCCGTGCCCAGTAACTGGCCACAACTTAGAAGCTAACTTCAAATTCATCCCTATCCAGTTTGGGTTCTTTTCCATTCAATTAATTACTCAAGTCCCCAAACTCACTCCTCTGGAGCTGAGTCTGTGGGGTGTGGGGAGGCTGGAGCAGCCGCTGAGCGGGCATTTCTGTGACTGCTCTTCAAAGCCCTCATGTTCACATTTTGCACAGTGTGGGCACAGCGGGACGCTTGGCCTTTACGTGGTCGCCACCTGCAGAGGCGGAGAGCAGGGAGCCAGGATGGAAAGGGATCAAGCCTTAGGAACTGGGCCCAAAAGGCAAAGCTGGGAGACCCATCAAGACGGCACGGTCTCTCCCCAGGACGCAGACGCGAAAGCTGATATATCTTGCAACCGTTTCAATCCAGAACCTCCAATGACCACCTGTACACTCTCATGAGCTACAGATTCTCACACTTGACCTGTGTGTCCGGCCTTTCTGCTGAGCTCCAGACCCACAGAGTCAAGTGCCTGCTGGAAGTCTCCAGGAGACACGTGGGTCTCTGAAGAGCAGCCCTTGGGACCTGACTTCATCACCTTCCCCTGAGCATCCCTAACCCGCCCATCACCTGTTAACCCCAACACAAAACCATCAGGCAGGCAGCCGCACGGTGGACAGAGCCCTCGCCCCGGAGGAGTCTCATCCACTCCGGCACACTGGGTCCTTCCCCCACCCCACGTGCAGTCGCCGGGAGCTGTGCCTTCCATGAGTGACATGGCCCGGTCACAAGGAGACAAACGCCACATGATGCACAAGCACACTGCTTCCTAAGGTCACACACAGACCTGTTCTCCAGCGTTGGGCGCTGGGATTGCTCCCAAGGTTCCCCTCGCAGAGACGTCACCCAGCGTCGGTACTGCCACCAGCTGGACTCACTGGGGGTGACTTTGCAGGTGGACGTGCCGGGTGTAGGGACTGTGCCCTTCCGAACTTGCTGGCCATTTCCTCACTGCTTCTCCCCGTTGTACCGTGTGCAGCCCTGGAGCCGGCGGCATACCCGCCCCTGGACTCAGCTGCCCCGGAATTAGCACCTCGCTGTCCTCCTGCCTGTCTGATGACAAGGGGACACTCTCGGGGCCACCGCGCTCCCCACCGCTGCTCACAGCGAGGCTGGGACTCTTCCTGTTATTCCTTCAGGATTCCTGGCATGTGAAACTCTTGTTCACACTTTGACAACTTATCTATGGGGCTGCTTGTTTTCCAATTAATTTCCTCAAGTTCTTTCAGTATTTTGGATACTGATCCCTCCGTCATGTATGACACAGATGTCTTTTCCCAAACGGCAACCTGCCACGGCTCTCTCAGCTTTCTTTACAGCGTGTTCCTCAAAGAGAAGTTTTAGATTTGGTCTGGACTGATTTTTCCTTCTCTTTCTCTCTGAGGTGTGTCTGTCATATTGTTGTCCAAGTCAGCCCTTCTTTTTCAAGAGATCGTGAAGTGTATTTCTAAACATTCTATGAGAAGTTTGGCATAAATGAACATATTAATACATCTATTTCTATATTTATTATATATATTTACACATCCACACAATCTTGGCCTTGCTTCTCTGTTTTGTTGATGCATGTGTCAACCTCCAGATTAATCTCATTAGAGCCTTGAAAGACTCTTGACGTACATCAGTCCGTCTTCTCCTTTATCTTTGTCATAAACTTCTCATTCCTTCTCTGAGTGTTTCTGTTCTGAGCGCGATCCCAGAGGCATGCATTCTAATCCCCACTACTCATTTGGAAATGTTTAGAATCCTACACCGATGTAGGACTCAGTGACACGTTTGTGACCTTGACTCTCCCCACGGTGGAGGGTCGACTTACCCTATAAATTCTCCAGAGACATTCTGTAAATTTTCTCTATAGTGTTTTTTGCAAACACTTTGTTACTAAGATTCCTGGGTCCACCCGTGGTAAGTGGTGCCTCTCCTGTTCCCACATCTTCTCATGTTGGTCCCATCTCCAGTCACCCTCATGAGTGGTTTCTAGATTAACACCCTTGCCTGAGCTGCACTTCGTGTGGTTTCTCTACAGCAAGTCAGAACAGCAGCATCTGCCATTTCCACCAGCTGTAAATTGCACAAAGGTGTGTACAGTCAGGGTCCTGGGCATGTAACAAGCACATGACAGATGTTAATGCATTTCTCTTAATTCCTATCTCCACCAGGTGAAGATGGAGACAAGTCCAAAGGTATATTTTTTAAATATTTATTCATGAGAGACACACACACACACACACACACACAGAGAGAGAGAGAGAGAGAGAGAGGCAGAGACACAGGCAGAGGGAGAAGCAGGCTCCAGGCAGGGAGCCCGATGTGGGACTCGATTCCAGGACCCCGGGGTCATGACCTGGGATGCTCAACCACTGAGCCACCCAGGTCTCCCTCAAAGATATTTTTATATTACCTTTTATTTACATATCTACTTCCCTCTTGGAATCCACATCTTGAGAAAGCAGGTAAGTCTTGTTTTATCCACTTATGTGCCCCTAAGGCCTGGAGCAGGATCTGGCTCAGGGTGAGTGTTCTGCAGACAAACATGCAATAAAGGAAAGAATTCATCAAAACACAGTTAACAGAGAAGGTCATGTTTCCCCAAAGAGTCATCCAATGCAATATGAGTGGGACCAACCGATTTTCATCCAGCATCTTTAGGTTCTACTATGGTTAGCTGGATGGTTCTGAAGCCAATCTTTCAACCCAATCATCCATCCAACCCATGGAAGTTCCACTTCCTGCACCTGCCTTCCATGAAGGTCAACCTCTTCCTACATGTCCATTATCTGTCCCTGGACCTTCCACCACCCATTGTGCATGCAGCCCTCTGACCGTCTCACACCCTCTGCTCCCCGGGCTGGCCTGGAAGTCCTCGGGCTGTATCTCCCCGTATTTCTGAGCCCTCCGCTAAGAGAATGATGTTCTATCATACCTGGCGCTTCATTTGTTGAATTGAAACCATTCGGGGGTGCAGCCTCTAGACCCTCTACTCTCTGGACCCCGACTTGGCTCACAGCACCCACCATGGGCGCCAGGACCCATCTTCTGGCCTGTGAAACCCTACAGACTTGTCTTGAAAACCCATTCAGCTATAGACAATCCAGAAATATAAACCCAGTGCTTCTGAGAGGTCACAGGTTGGAAAGGAATCCCAGAAACAGTGTTGGGCTGTACTCAACATGGAGGCATGGGTCAGTCTTCTCAAGGGCCACAGAAAGAGCGAGGAAAATGTCTTGGAGGATTCTGGACAGAGAGTGTGGCTGGTGGCAGGAAGTCAGTTCTCATTCCTGGGAAAGCCAGCAGAGGCCTGCGTGCATCCGGGCGCAAGCTGGACATCCAGTGGCAAGCACTGTCCCCTAAATACAGCCACAAAAACATTTTTAATTATCTCTAATTTGTAATTCATATGCAGATTCGAAATTATTTCCCACCCCCTGCCAAGGATATTTTTTCCTTTTATTTTAAAATAGTATTAAAAAGAAAACTATTGTTGATGTTGGTCATTAGGTAGTAAATATACCAACGAATAGCATAAAACTCATTTTCATGATCAAAAGACTTTTTATAGAGAATATCTAGATATAGTATAAATGTCACCACAGTAAGTCCATTTATGGTAGAAGTGCCTTTAATCATATATTTTTAGCACAAAACAGAAACATTTTACAACTGACTCTTGAATATACAGAGGCATTTTGCAAGAGATTTGATTATTTACAGAGTTTTTTCCCCCAAACGTGCAACAACAAATTAATGTGGATGAACTTCGGACCTGAGGCAACATGCATTATTCCATGAGAAACTGTGTGCACCAGGGCCCCGGCAGCCGCCCCATGTATACACACTGACAGCCACTATATTTGGGGTTCAAATGCTTCCATGTGTGACAGCCCAGGGCCTCTGCTCACATCGGAGATGGGACATGTGTCTTGCTGGCTCCAAATGCTCCCGGAGACGGAGGACAGACTCTAAGGTTGAATTGTTTCACGTGTACAAGATAAAAATTTGTCTGGAAAGACAAAATGTTGGACAGTTTTTCTTTTGTTTTCTGAAAGGACCTTTATTGTATTCAGTTATGAAGTCCGTGCACTCAGAACACGTCTACTTTTCCTGGGGTCCTGGGCTGGAGACCTTGAATGCGGGTCACTGTCCCCATAGAAGGCTGGGAGGGCCTGCCAGCCACTGAGGGCCTCCTGCCATCCCTCCCCCTCCCCTTTTTTTTCTCTCTCCTCTTCCTCTCTCTCCACATGCTGTCATACAGAGATATAAGACTGTACAAATAGACAATGGAGAGGCCACATATAAAACTAGAACTCTGGAAAAAAAAATAGACCTCTGGTAGCCCTGGTGGTGCAGCGGTTTAGCGCCGCCTGCAGCCCGGGGTGTGATCCTGGAGTCCTAAGATCGAGTCCCACATCAGGCTCCCTACATGGAGCCTGCTTCTCCCTCTGCCTGTGTCTCTGCCTCTCTCTCTCTCTCTCTCTCTCAGGGCCCCTGGCGGCTTCCCTTTCTTACCACGTTCTTGTGCATCTGTGTGCCTGCGTGAGTGTCCATGCGTGTGCATGGCCGAGTGTGCACGAGGACGCATGCCTCTGCACGTGCGCACCGGCCCTTCCCTCCCTCCCTGTCGTCTGATGTCACTGCTGGATTCCTGCCCCTCCTGGAGCAGAGGGCCGCGTCCCTGAATCCTGGCCCAGCCCCTGACCCCTGAACCTCTGCAGTGCGAGATGCCTCCCAGGTGGGGACGTGGGCACCTGCCAACTCTGGTCCTTTGTCTGTTTGCTGGGGATAGCGGGTCCTGGCCTCCCACCTTGGGGGTCGCCCCCGGGGTGGAGACGGGGAATGACAAGGCCGGTGGTTCCGAAGGGCGGGGGACAGGCACCGAGGCCGGGCCAGCATGCCAGCTGGACAGCTGGGGAGGTGGCTGTCGGGTGACCCTTCCGGGCAGGCCCTTCTGCCCACGGGCACTGTCCCCACTGACCCCCAGGGCCCGTGTCCCCGTTGAGATGGGGTCTGTCACTGGTCCTGTGTCCCGGTCCTCCATGTCCAGGACTGAGTCCTGTGCAGGGGCCCTCGTGTGTGGCCAGGGCTGGCTCTCTCGGTTTTCTGGACGAATGGTTGTAGCTATGACTTTGGTGCCTCTTTTCCACCCTGTATTATTATTATTATTATTATTATTATTATTATTACTACTACTACTATTATTATTAGGTTTAATTATTTATTTATGAGAAACACAATGAGAGAGAGACAGAGACACAGGCAGAGGGAGAAGAAGCAGGCTCCCTGCAGGAGCCCGATGCAGGACTCAATCCCGCGACCCTGGGGTCACGCCCTGAGCTGAAGGCAGACGCTCAACCGCTGAGCCCCCCAAATGCCTGTCACACGTGTGTGCACTCAGGGCCGCTGTGAGTCAGCGTGGGCATCGTGCTGTTGTACAAGCCCGCGGTCGTGGGTCTTGACCAGGAGACAGGTTAGCTTTCTTATGCTTAAAGTGAACCCAGAGAGCAGGCAGGTGGGGGCCCACGTGGCAGCTTCATGATCACCTTGAGCCAGACCCGTGACCCTGTTCCGGCCTGCCTGCCTGCCTGCTGTCATCGCCACGTGGCCCAGCCGGGATGCTGGGGCTCCGGTCATTGCATCCTCGTTTCAGCTGGCAGGAAGGACGCAGAGCAGGCAAGTCCATGTCGGCCCCCAAGCTGGCTCTCCTGCCCGGACAGCCCCGTTCCCCCCATGTCCCTGCAAGGCCTGGTGGCAAGCAGAGCAGGTCCGGGTCACCTCTCCTGCCCGGGGTCAGCCGGCCCAGCCCGGCCTCCCGACTTCCCGCAAGGGCCTCTTGCTCCCGGCGGCTCTGCCTCACCTGGGTCTCTGCGTGGATTCCGATGCTTCCTGCTGGCAGCACGCCGTGCCCCCCATCGTTGTGGGTCGCAGCCCGGGAAGCTGGAGCAGAGAGGTCAGGGGCGCCCTCGGGGCTGCACAGCTGGCCCGCACCCAGGGCTCTGCACCCAGGCCTCGAGCCTGCCCTCCGGCAGGTCAAGAAACAGGCCCAGGCGGCCAGAGTCTGCACCAAAACGGGCACGTTTCCTTGTGACCTTGGCTCTGACTTGTTTTCCGAGGAAACATGATTGTTGTGGAAAGTGCAGGGAAGAACGACAAAGAGGGAAAGCGAGGCCTCGCCACGGGGCACGGGAGCTGGGGGGGCGCAGTGGAGGTCCTGCCCTCGAAGGAGCCGGGCCGGGAGGAGCACGGTCGCGCTCGCTGCTGGTCGCGTGGGAGCAACCTGCCCAGCAGGGGTCGTGGGTGACGGCTCTGTCCCAACCCGTTCCACTTTCTCGCCGCGTTACGGAGGGGGGCAGTGATGCACCACCCTGGCCGCACGCACGTCCGTGGTGGCACCACGCAGTGTGCACACTGGGGCCCCTGGGGGGCTCCCCGAGGTCGCAGCTCCCCAGGACGTATGCACCTGAGCTAGTGACGGGCACCGCTGGGTGGTGCGTGTGGCTGTGCCCCGGGTCATCCTGGAGGCCACACTTGGGGACCGGAACGTTCCCTCACACCACAATCCCCCTTCTGCTGTGCCACACTGCCCGCTCCCACCCCCCGGTCCCCCCACGGACGGCTCTCCTTGCTGACCTAGCACTGAGGACATCCTGGACTCGTGACCCTGGCTCCTCCTCCCTCGGGACGGAGCCCCGGGTCCCCCGTCCCCCGTGGCCGGCTGGCATTCCGCGGGGCGGGCGGGCCACCGTTTGCGGGACCCTTGAAGGACGTTTAGCTTGTTCCCGACCGTGACTGTTAAAAATAAAACCGCAACATTCGCTCGCGTTCTCTTTCGTGGGGACGTAAATGCTTATTATCTGGGACAGACGCCCAGCTGTGCCGCGGATGGGACTTGTTTTTGGTTTTTGGGTTTTTTTAAGAAACCGCCAAACTGTTTCCGGAAAGACCGTCCCATACCACGTTCCCGGCAGCCACGTGTGCGAGACGCAGCTTCTCTGCATCCAGCCAGCTTTGTGTGGTCTCTTTTTAGAAAAATTTGGCTGTTCCAACACATGTTTAGTGACTTGCGTTTATTGGCATCTCCCAGGTGGCTCGTCATGCCAGCCACCTGTTCAAGTCCTTGTTTCTGTCCATATATTTTCTCTTCTTTGTTGGCAAAATGTCTGTCTGCTTTGTAATTGCAGTGGTTTTGTTTTTCTTGGGTACTGTTGACTTTTCGGAACTCTCGATGAATCCGGGATCTGATCCTACTGTCATACGTGTGGCTTGTCTTTTCGTCCCGTTCACAGTGTCTTTCCCAGGACAGAGGTTTCAAATTTCAAAGATGTCCGATTTACTGATATTTTTTCCTTTCTGGACTGTGTTTCTGATGCTCTAAGAATTTTCGATGTAGCCGAAACCATAAAGATGATCATGTTTCTTCTAAACGTTTATACTTATATGTTTTCTGGTTAAACTTATGGTGCATTTTGAGTTAATCTTTTATAGATACATATATTTTATCACAATTTTAAATTTAAGTTAGATTTGCCAACATACAGCATAACACCCAGTGCTCATCCCGGCAAGTGCCCCCCTCCGTGCCCGTCACCCAGTCACCCCCACCCCGCACCCACCTCCCTTTCTTCCACCCCTTGTTCGTTTCCCAGAGTTAGGGGTCGCTTGTGGTTTGTCTCCCTCTCTGATTTTTCCCACACATTTTCTCTCCTTTCCCCTTCATTCCCTTTCACTATTTCTTATATTCCCCATATAAGTGAAACCATATTTCTCCGATTACTCACTTCACTCAGCATAATACCCTCCGGTTCCATCGGAGCATCGAAGCAAATGGTGGGTATTTGTCGTTTCTAATGGCTGTGGAATATTCCATTGTATACAGAGACCACATCTTCTTTATCCATCATCTTTCGGTGGACACCGAGGCTCCTTCCACAATTTGGCTCTTGTGGACATTGCTGCTAGAAACCTCGGGGAGCAGGTGTCCTGGCGTTTCCCTGCATCTGTATCTTTGGGGTAAATCCCCAGCAGGGCAATTGCTGGGTCGCCGGGCAGATCTATTTTTAACTCTTTGAGGAACCTCCACACAGTTTTCCAGAGTGGCTGCACCAGTTCACTTTCCCACCAAGAGTGCGGGAGGGTCCCCCTTTCTCCACATCCTCTCCAACATTTGTGGTTTCCTGTCTGGCCAGTGTTCTCCATTCTCACTGGTGTGAGGTGGGATCTCGTGGTTTTGATCTGTATGCGGAGCATTGTCTCATGTGCTTGTCGGCCACGTCTATGTCTTCCTCTGTGAAATTTCTGTTCATGTCTTTTGCCCATTTCAGGATTGGATTGTTTGTTTCTTGGGTGTTGAGTTTGATAAGTTCTTTTTATAACATGTGAGGTTTAGGTCGAGATTTCCTTTTTTGCACAAGGACGACCAGTTGGTCCAGCACCCTTTGTTGACAAGACTATCCTCTTCCATTGAATTACTTTTGCATTTAGTCAAAAATCATTGACCATACTGGTGTGAGGCTGTTTCTGGACTCTCTATTCTGTAGTTCTCTGTGTCTCCCCTGTCACCAGCGGTGTACTGCTCCCACCAGGGTAGGTACCTACACAATCAGTCTTAACCTTGGGTTGAGTGATTTTGAGAAAAATGAGTTATTCTCATCCCCTTCCCTTTCCATTTATATTTAAGATAAGCCTGTCTATCTATGAAAAAATTCCTGTTAGGATTTTGATAAGAATTACATTAAACCCATGCACCACGGGGCACCTGGGTGGCTCATTGGTTGAGCATCTGTCTTCGGCTTAGGCCCTGACCCGGGGTTCTGGGATGGAGTCCCACACTGGGCTCCCTGCATGGAGCCTGCTTGTCCCTCTGCCTGGGTCTCTGCCTCTTTCTCTGTCTCTCATGAATAAGCAAATAAAATCTTTTTTTTTAAGGACCTGTGCACATCAATATGAGGAGAATCGACAGCTTTACTGTGTCCTGTCTTCTTATCAATGAGCACGTGTGTCCCTCTGTTCATTGAAATCTTTGATTTCTTTCATCAGTATCATCTAGTCTTCAGCATACAAGTTGTGTATGTGTTAGATTTGTAGCTAGTACTTGGTTTTTCTCCATGAGTACATATGGCACTGAATTTTAACTTTGGTCTTCACATGTTGATTATTTGTTTAAGAAATACACTTATTTTTAGAGAGAGAGAATGAGAGTGCACAAGCAGGGGGAGGAGCAGAGGGAGAAGGAGAAGCTCAAGCAGATTACCTGCTGAGCAGGGGGCCCAATGTGAGGCTTCATCCCAGGACCCCGAGATCATGCCCAGAGCTGAAACCAAGACTCAGACGCCCAACTGACTGAGCCACCCAGGTGCCCCAAGAAATACCTTTTTTATGTTCATCTTGTATCCAGTGACCTTATGGAATTCATTTGTTCTAGAGTTGTTTCCTCCCCTACATAGAATTTTCTACATACACCATTGTGGCATCTGCAAAGGGCCAGTTTTCTGATGTTCTTTTTTTTCTTTTTCTTGCCCTATTGCAATGGCTGGGGTTGCTGAAAGCACTCCATCTTTCACCAGCAAGTACGATAGTAGCTGTCAGTATTCTGTAGATCTTCATCAAGTTGGAGAACTTCCCCTCCCTCCCTAGTTTTCTGATCTTGTTTATCAAGAATGAGTGTTGAATTTTGTCAGATTCAACTGTCAAATTTTTCTGTGTCAATTGACACAACTATGGGATTTTTTTCTGTGGTGTATTGCATCGATGTGCAGATGTGTAAAAGGATCTGCATCTCTATTCATGGTCATGGTGCGTGCTTCTGTTCTTAGGCTGCCGAATTCTATTTGCTGTTTTGTTAAGGATTGTAGCATCGGTATTGAAAGAGATGGCCTGTCGTGTTCCTTTTTTTGTCTTGTCTCGGTCTGACTTTGGTATCAGGATGATTCCGAGTTTATAAAGTGAGTTGGAAGGTGTTACCTTTTCTGTTTTCTGGAAGAGTTGATGCAGAATTGGTGTTAATTCTTATTTAAATGTTGAGTAAAATTCTCCAGTGAAGCCACCTGGAGCTGGAGATTCATTTTTCGGGAACTTTACATTTATGAGTTGAATTTCTTTAGTAAATTACAGGGCTAATCTCATAATCTTTCATGTTAGGTGAGTTGTGGTAGCGTGTGTGTTCCGAGTCGTTCATTGGTCTGAGTCGTCAAATTAAGGTGTGTAATTGTTCACAGTATTTCCTTATTGCCTTTTTGACGTCAGCAGAGTCAATAGTAGAATTGTTTCATCCCCAGGTTTGTTAGTCTCTCTTTCTTTTTTTTGTTGTCATGCCTGCTGGAGATCTGTCAATTTTATTGATATTTTTTAAGAACCAACTCCTGTTTTCTTGCTCTGTGCTTGGTTCCGCCCACATCCACACGGAGTGCCACATGAACGTCGTGTGCCTTTATTTGCAGACGCAGGCGTCTCAGGGCCAATGATGCACTAAGTCACCTGGGACCTCAGGTGGTGGAGGCACGACCGCATCCCGGCCCCGCACCTGCCCTGCCAGACAGCAGGCTGAGGGAGTGGAAGAGCTTTTTCTTAAATGAGTGGAGGATTTGACATTTGTTTTTTTCCCTCCATGGTGGCAGCGGAGGGCATTGGGAACCGCATCGGAGAAACTCAGAAACCGCTCATCGTTCTCTGCGAACGTCGTCTACACCACACCGGGCACGCGCGTCAACAGGTACATCGGCCGCCTCCTAGAAGCACGCCAGATGGAGCTGGAGATGGCAGACCTGGACTTCTTCACCCTGAAGTACAAGCAGGCTGAGCGCGAGTGCAAGGTAGGTGGCAGGGGCCCCGGGAGCCGCCCGCGACCCGTCTCCAGGCGGCATGGTCCTCGGGTCTCGGGTGTCCCTGCGGGGACCCTGCATATGTCCTGGCAGCTGCAGCCACTGATGGGTGGTCTCCGTGTCTCCCAGTACCACCAGCTCCAGGACGAGTATTTCACCAGTGCCGTTGTGCTGGCGCTCACCCTCACCGCCCTGTTCGGCCTCGTCTACCTTCCCATCATCCCGCAGTAAGTGTGACGGGCCTGGCCGTCGGGGCAGGAGGGCGCCGGAGGTCCTTCCTCGTCTGCTCGTTGCCCCCGTGGTCCCTGGCACCGGGACCGCACGAGCCACAGCCCGTTGTCCCCTGGTTGCAGTCACCCATCAGGCAGGCCCTCTCTGGCACACATGTGGGACGCTCACGCTCAGGTTCTCGTGTGTCGTTTACACAGTTCTAAGACACAAGATATTTTCAGCGCCTTTCCATCCGCGCAACGTGTACCCTTGACTTCAGGACAGATTTCGAGGGACGTTGATTTCTAGGTGCACGTCTTCTTCAGATATGTTAAAGTGAGAAATAGTGGCCTCTGGAAAGGAAGAGAAACGTAGTAATTTAGTAATAATCAGTTACCCAAAGTCAAGGAGAGTTTGGCAGTGTTTGTTTTCAGGAGGAACGTCCACTTTCCTTCCAGAGAGGTCAGTTTCTTAGACCCCCTGGTGGAGTGGCTCTCCTTTGGTTTCCAGAGTTTCCAGAAAGCACAGGAAGCTGCTCCGTCCCCAGATGCTGTAAACACGGCTACCACCTGATGGCCCCGTGTGGGGATCAAGCTTTTCCTAGAAAATCTGCTCCCAGATGACTTGACCCAGGAGGGCAGTGCCCAGCGCTAGGTCCTCCATGAGGGAGGACCTCTCCATGGGCCCCACTGATTAGGAGTTGGGGGGAAGACAGAAAGGGACTTGGTGGAGAGGTTGGGGGTTGGAATCGCGGGCATTTGTCAGTCACACCGGGGTTGGCCCCAGCCCGCAGTTTTAGGGGCTTTTCAGGAAGAAGCCAGATTCTGCTGGCTGGCACTCCCAGGGGTTTATGGCCTCTAAGGGTTTTTGTGGATTTGGCCGTGAGGTCACATTTGTGACGATTTTGCTGGGATGTGAATTCCATCAACACTGACTCCCCACACCCCCCCAAACTCGGGACGTCACGTGTGTGGCCGGTGGGTTTGGACATCCCAGGCGGGCAGGCATGTGCACGAGTGTTCCTGCGAGCGGGTCCCGTCGGTGCAAAGCCAGGTCTGAGAGCGTGGTCCTCACCGCCCCCCCACGGGGGGCAGGGTCTCCCCATGTCGGTGCTTACTGGTGGGGTTGTGGGGGGAAGCTTCCTGCCCATCTCGCTCAGTCCCTGCGTGGCTGCAGTTAGGATGACGGGCTCCACGAGCTCCCTGGGTGCATCTGCCACCGGCCCAGCCTGGGTTCCCACGTCCAGAGGGCCCCTGGCGACTTCCCTTTCTTACCACGTTCTTGTGCATCTGTTAGTGTGCCTGCGTGAGTGTCCATGCGTGTGCATGGCCGTGTGTGCATGAGAACGCATGACTGTGCACTTGCGCGCCGGCCCTTCCCTCCCTCCCTGTCGTCTGATGTCGCTGCTGGATTCCTGTCCCTCCTGGAGCACAGGGCCGCGTCCCTGAATCCTGGCCCAGCCCCTTACCCCTGAACCTCTGCATGCGGGATGCCTCCCAGGTGGGGCCGTGCGCACCTGCCGATTCTGTTCCTTTGTCTGTTTGCCGGGGACAGCGGGTCCTGGCCTCCCACCTTGGGGGTCGCCCCCGGGGTGGAGACGGGGCAGTGACAAGGCCGAAGGTTCTGAAGGGCAGGGGACAGGCACCGAGGCCGGGCCAGCATGCCAGCTGGGCAGCTGGGGAGGTGGCTGTCAGGTGACCCTGCCAGGCAGGCCCTTCTGCCAGGGGTCCGCGACCCTGAGCAGGGCCGGCGAGGAGGATGACAGCGCCCCGTGGTTCCTATGGGCCCGCGTCCTAGCCCTGGCGTGTTTTCTGTACCCGGCGAGTCGGTGTGTCCGGCCTTGTGCACTCCGCTGTGCTCAGTGGCCCCGAGGCCTGGGTCCCAAGACACCGGATCCCTGTATGTCACCGTGTGCTGTGGACTGAGGGCGGGGGAGCTTGTGCCCGGGCAGCAGAGGGAGTGGAACCGGGCTGCCCGCAGTGTGGACGGTGTGACAGGCGCTCATTGGGCGCCCCGGGTCGGAGGTGACCGAGGCCAACCCCCGGCGGCTCGCTGGCCCTCTCGTTTCCGCGGAGCGTCGTGTGGCGCTGGCACGTGGGCGGTGGGATCAGAGCTGTCCTGCGTGAGTGCATCCAGGACTCATAAGTCCCTGCCCGGCCGTAGGACATCTGGGAGCGGCTAGCGCCCGCCGCATATGCCCTTCAGTGAGTAGAGCGCGGAGGGAGGGCCAGACTGGAGGAGCCACAGGGGCAGATTGTGTCCCCCGTTCAGCATCGTCGTTGGAACCCGCCACCGCTTGGCCGGTTGGCTGCCAAATGGGAACGGCGCATCCACCCCCCAGGCCGCCCCCGCCTCTGAGCTCCACCTGCACACTCCAGGCCACCTCCTGCTTCAGCCTCCCTGCACTCCGGGCACAGCTTGCTGAGCGTCGGCCTGTGACCCTCCAGTCACCAGAGGCCACCAGAGGCCAGGCCTGGGCAGTGCCCCCAGGGGTTCCTGATGTCCACAGCAGGAGGAACCCCTTTCCCCCCGTGTTTCCTGAGCGAATGGGTGAGCTGCGTGTGCCTTGTCGGCCGGGCGAGAGTCCGCAGGCACATCTCAGTTCCGGCCGGGAGTGGACACGAGATTGGACAGGGAGGGAGGTGGCCAGCGCCAGGGGTGAGCAGTCGGGGCTGGCGCCACTAGAGGGGGCTCCTCTCCCCGAGATCTGGGGGCCCAGTGTGTCTGCATGGCGCGGGAGCATCAGGCTCAGTTATCCCGAACGGAATCTGGAAACGAGGCTGTGCCATGGGAGCCCCATAGGACGCGGAAGGCCAGCTGGTGGGGACAGGAGGGTCGGGACTTCCCCAGAGGGCCGGCCCTGGCTGGCTGCGGGTCTCGTCAGCGTCTTGTGCCGGGTCCCTGCGGTCTTTTTTTTAGTTTTTGTTTCGAATTTCACGAGCGTGAATCTAAAAAGAACTTTGTGCTTTTATCCACGAAGGTACGTGTTGACTATTGCAAAATGTATTTAAGCCGCCTTCTTTCTTTTAAAAAGATTTTATTTATTTGAGAGAGAGCAAGAAAGCACAATATTGGGGACGGGCAGAGGGAGAGGGAAAAGCAGACCTGGGAGCATCCCCTCCTTCCCACAGGAAGCTGTAGCAGCAGGTGGGCGGGGCAGGTGGGGCTGAGGGCAGCTGGTCCTGAGCCCCCATCTCCCTGCCACCCCTGCTGCTGTCTCAACACCCCTGCCCCTCCACCCCTGCTCTTCTGCCCATGACCCCTCTGCCCCTGCCCCCTCCACTCCTGCCCCTGCTGCCTCCACTCCCCACCATCCCCTCCACCCCTGCCTCTTCTTGACCCTGTGTTCCCTCTGCCCCTGCCTCCTCCACCCCTGCCTCTTCCACCCCCAACGCCCCATCAGCCCCTGCTCCTTCTGCTCCTCTGCCCCCTCCAACCCCGCCTCCTCTGCACCCAGCGCCCCCTCTTCCTATCTGTTCCTCCACCCCTGTCTCCTCCACCGCTGCCTCCTCTGCCCCTTCCCCCCTGCCCCTCCTCCCCTGCCCCCTCTGCCCCTGCCTCCTCTGGCCCTGCTTTCTCTGCTCTTCCTCCCCCTTCACCCCCGCCCCCTCCGCCCCTTCCCCTCTGCCCCTGTCCCCTCCACTCGTCAGCCCCCTCCAGGTGGACTGTCTGCCCTGGGCCTGGAGCTCCAGCCCCAACAGGACCCTGGTGGTCCTGACACCCGGCGGCAAGAGCACACTGCTGTCCACTGCGCCCTGCGAGTCTGTGCCCCGCGCCCTGCTCTGCGGCCTGTGGGCACGCTGCCACTGGCCATCTTCCTGCGAGTGTCCTCCCTGCCCAAAATGATCCTGCTCCTCATGCTCACCGCGTCCTACATCCTGGTCCTGGAGCTCAGCGGCTACACCCGGGCCTCGGGGTAGGTGCACTGCTGCGGGGCCCCCCGGACACACACATCAGGCGCTGTCTGTTTCCGCGGCTTCTCCGTGTGTCCATTTGGGCCCAGGGCCAGTGAGGCCTCGGTTCGGGCGGGAGGTGCTGCAGCCGGGCCGGTGGCAGGTGTTGCCGACTGGCCTGACCTGGGGCACGTGGATGGGTCTTGGGCCCTCCGTACTGAAGAGGTTTCCCCCCTCACCCCCCCCCCCACCTACCCCAGGTGCAACGCGGTGTCCGGGCTCAGCTTCGAGCCCATCATGGTTATCCTGCTGTTCTCGTGCACGCTGGCCCTGCACGCCCGGCAGGTGGACGTCCTGCGGCTGGACTAGCTCTGGATGGCACAGGCAAGAGGTGCTCTGTATGCTCCACGGAGGGTGGGGTGCGGCAAAAGAGCCCCTGGGGAGGGGCCATGCGGGTGTAGGGGCTAGTGCTGGGGCAGGACGGGGACCAGGGGGAGCTGAGCACAACCGCATGACCCCACCTGACAGGCAGAGGAGTTTGGTGGCATCCTGAGCAGTGAGCTCCCCATCCCCAGAGGCGTCCGGCAGTAGGGCTGCCACGCAGAGTGGCTCAGCCTTTGCTGCGCTGCACGGGTCAGCGTGTCTCCCCAGGGTCATGGGAGTGTGCAGAAAACGCTACTCTTGCACCGCCCACCCAAGTTAGTAGGTGTGCGGGTGCAGGTATGAGAGCTGTCGGCCCCGAGCCTGGGGAGGGAGGGGATGACTACCGGAGGCGTGGGCTGTGCACCTGCCAGGTGACCAGCACACCGGTGCTCGTCTGGGCCAGCCGGGCATGCGCGAGGGGCCCCCCTCGTCCCCTGCTGTGTCCCTCGGCTCTGGATGGGGAGGCCTTCCGGCCTGCTGGACAAGTCCACCTGTGCCACTTGCAGACGTCTGGACCCTGGGTGGAGAGCCTCCCTTGGCTTCCCCGGCTAGAAGTGGGCAGGGGGCGCGCCCTAGAACAGAGTCGGTGGATGCGAGCTCTCGGGAGCTTTCTACTCCTGATGTATTACGAAGCTGCTCTCTAGCATCCGAGGCATTTAATTGTGTCTGGTCTTCATGGCAGCCCTGCCCAGGGCATGAGCCTGCAGGTGGGGAGCAGGGCAGCGATGTGAGGTGCTCGGGCCCGGGCGACTGGTACATGGCCCAGCGGGGAGGAGCTGGGGTCTGAGTGGTGTCCGGAGCAGGGGGGCAGTCGCCTCATCCTGGGAGCCCCGTGTCCAGCCTGGGGCCCCCCTGGGGGCCAGGATGCAGGGAGAGCCAGTGTTCGATGCCAGACAGGTGGAGCCCAGAGGATTGGGGGGTGAGGTTGCCCTCCCCGAAGAAGACCATGGGCTGCAGAGACCAGCACGGACACCTGGAAGTGATGTTTGGTGGCCGTGTGGGCGTCCTGTGGCCTGGTCCGGGTGACACATAAAACCTCCAGCCTGGGTGAGGATACAGTGACTAGTTCCCCACCAGGACGGGCTTGGCGGCGGGCCTGGCGCGCAGTAAGCCCTCGGTGCGGCTGGGCGGCCTCCGGACGCCGCCTTGTTCATCTCTTGGGACGCTCCACCCGCAGGAGGCCAGTCTGATACTTGTTCTCTGGTTTTGTTAACCGGGGAAAGACAGGTCCCGGCTAAGGATGTCCGGGCAGGACGCGTGTTCGGGACCATGAAGGGTGATCCCGTTCCTCCGGGTAGATAGAGGAGGGAAGACCCGTGTGCGTGCGCGTGTGCGTACCCCAGTACATAGGGGGTCTGCACACACGTCCGTATGCCGGGGAACAACATAGCCTAATTATTCTTTTCTGCGTAACCGCACTGAGGTTAAAACCGCTCTCTTCACGCTTCATTCCCAAAAAGTATGCGGCTTGTTCACCAGGCACCTGCCGTGCGGCCAGCGCCACAGACAGAGGCTGCGGTGCCCCGTCTGGGTTGGCAGGCGCTCTTCTCGGTGCCCCTTTAGATGTTGTAAGCCCAGTGTTTGGGCCTGCCCTGGGGTTCCCCACTGACAACACCCCGGGCCCCCGCCTCTCGGTGAGTTTTCTGGGGAGCTCAGTGGCAGGGAGACCCTCCACATGTCACTGGGAAGGGGTCCTACATGCGACGCACTGACATATTTTCCCAAGGACGTGTACCGGGAAAGGCCACCTCACCTTCCTGTAAACCCAGCAAAACAAGGACATTTCTCGACTTTGCCCGCTTGCCCTGTGGGTCCCTAAGCCTGTCACGCAGACATCACGGTGTCTCACGCCGTTGTGGAACGGTCAGGCCAGGCCTGGGGGCTAATTATTTACGGACCCCGGGTGGTCACAGGAGCCTGCATGCTTGAGCTTCCTCCTGTCTGTGGCCACCGCAATGCCTGTGTGCCAGAGCCGTGTTTCCTTTGGATTCCGCAGACCATCGGGACGCCGACCTCAGTTTGGATGATAGTAGGGCAACTTGTTCCTGCACAGGGAATGCCTGTCTCGGGAGGGTGATTCCCATCGGTGGTGGCGCCGTAGTGGCGGGACTCGGAGGGAAGGTGGCCCGGCGTGGGCCTGCCTGTCATGCGGGAACAGTTCTGTGCATTGTTGGATTCGTTTTGCCAAAACGTGGTAAGGGGATCTGCGTCGGCGCTCATGAATAATGTAGTTCTCTCATTGTCTTTCATTCATTCATTCATTCATTCACTCATTTATTTCTGTAAATTTATTTTTTATTGGTGTTCAGTTTGCCAACATATAGGTTGTTCTCTCATTTTCTAGGCCAGACAAGGCTTTGAGGTCAGAGCGAAGCAGGCCTCACCAGTGGGGACCTGTTCCTTCCTTTGCGGGTTTCTGGAAGAGTTCGTAGAATTGGTACCATTTCTTCCTCAGACGTTTTGGGAAGTGAAGCCCTTCGGCTTGGATTTGTATGTCTGTCTTTAGAGTAGGAAGGTTTTAACTAAAATGAGCTTCTCTAAAGATAAAGGGCCATAAGGCTTTCCTTCTTTTTTTTCTTTTTTGAGGTAGCTTTGGGAATTTATGTCATTGCCTGAACGTTGTTCATTCGATTATCACAAACTTGTTTTTACTATTCCCTTCTTACCCACTTTACCATTTGTAGGATTTGTGGTGACATCCCCTCTCTCCTGATGTAGGATTGTGTAGACTCTTTTTTTTTTTTTTTGATCAATGTGACTAGAAGTTGATACATTTTATTGATCTCAAGAAATAGCTTTTGGTCTTATTGGTCTTTCTCTGTTATTTTGAGTTTCCAATTTCATTGAATTCTACTCTGATCTTTATTTTCTTCTGATAACTTTGGGGTTAATTTACTCATGTTCTCTAGTTTCTCAGGATGATTTGTACTTTCTCTAACTCAGGGGTTTTAGGGTACATTTTCCTCCAAGTCCTGCTTAATTTACAAATTTTGACATTAAATGTCATTTCATTTTCCTTTGGCTCAAAGATCTTTGTCGCTGTTGTTGTTGTTGTTGTTGTTCTTGTTCTTCTTCTTTCTTCTTTCTTCTTTCTTCTTCCCAAGAGTTATGAACACATACATTCTTTTTAAGCGTGTGGGCCAGCAGCAGCCCCTCCCACCCCAGCTTGGCCCTCAGTTACAAAACCTGACAGGCCCTCAGTTACAAAACTTCATGAGTCACCAGCCTGCTACTGTTTTAGGGAAGATTGGGGAAATCTGCTCCAAGGGGCACCACAGCCCCGTGATGATTCAGCAGCAGCAAATATTGATGCCAAGCGCTCCGGGGGAAGGGGGACCATGTTGCCAGGTGCTACAGGCCTGGCTCCTGGGCCAAGGGCACCCCGACCACAGCCCTTGCTCTGATGGTCACCAGCTCTGGGGACGGGGACCCGGATACCCTGTTTCCCTTACATCACCCCTTTGGGGACTCTTTCCAGATACCTGCAGGCAGGTAGAAGGCACATATGGCACACTAAATCCCAGGAGGCACCTACACAGGCGTGGAGGGCTGGATCGTGTCTCCTCTCTACCTCCCAGGACCTCAGAATGGGTCTGTATGTGGAGAGGGGTCTTTAAGGAGGTGATGAGGTAAACGAGGTCACTAGGGTGGGCCCTGCTCCAGTGTGACCACGTCCTCATCAGAAGAGGACGTCAGGATGCAGACCTGCACTGAGGGACGACCCTGGGAGGACCTGGGGAGGACATGACCATCCGCTTACCCAGGGGAGGCCTCGGGAGGGACCCCCCCCACCTGGATCTCGGATGTCCAGCACCAGGGGACGACGGATGCTGTTCCAGCTGCTGGCCCCCAGTGCCCGGTGAAGGGGCCCGAGCTGCCAGATGCCGGGGCCGCCTCGTTGGATCCGCCTGGTAACTGGGAGGGAGGTGGTGCAAACCCACTTGACACACAGGATGACAACGCTCGCAGGTGGGCTCTAAGGGCAGAAAGCTGACCATCGTGCTGTGGTGACATCGGGAGTACTTTAGGCTGGTGGGCTTTCTGGGCATAGTTCTGTTTGCTTGTAGAGAACAACTGAAGGAGTCGGAGCCGCTTTCAAAGCTCCGCTGGGCAGACACGTAGCTGGTTCATGTAGGCGGCCCACATGCAGTCACATGGAAGGCCGTCAAGTGGCTTTCCCGAGAAGCAGGTTGGCTCCACCTGATTCTTACAGATACAAAAACATCAAGTTTCAAGTCACGGTAATTCCAGGGAGCACAGGCCATTGTCCCCTGGGCATCTGGATGCCCCCAGGGCCGACCTGGCTTCTGTCCTACTCTGCAGAGGTGGGAGGAGGCCAGGTGGGGCTCCCAAAATGGTTTGCAGGAGACGTTCAGGTTAAGTTCAAGGGGATCCGTGAACGGCTTTGGGGTCCTGGCTGAGGCACAAATAAGGCAGGGACTGGTCAGGACGCAGTTGTCACCACGGGTTTTCTCTCCTTCATATTCCTAAGTCACACCGTGAACAGCATTGGCGGCAAATAAGGGGAGAGGGGTGAACGGCTTTCTACATGTAAAGAGCTCATACGAGTCAAGAAAATGATGAAGCCAGGGTGCAAAGTGTCCTATCCCAAGGGGATACAGGTGACCGGCACAGATGGGAAGCAAAGTGAGCCGAGACATGTAAACTGGAGCCCCGAGGAGATGCTGTTTTGTCATCTGTACTCAAGGCAGCAAAGGCCGACATGCCTACGCCTTCATTCCTCTGGGGACGGTGCCACCTCGCCCCCTGGATGCACAGCAAAGAGAACACACCCAGCAAAGAGGGAAGGAAAGGTGTGCCCAGGCGAGTGGGTGGCCTGAGGCAAGCTGACGGGTGCGTGTCGCAGGGACAGAGCAAGGTGAGTCACAGCAGGAGAAGCTGGAGGCCTGCCCGGGCCACGGAGGTCAAGGTGGGCACGCGGAGGTCAAGGTGGGCACACAGAGGTCAAGGTCAGTGCAAATACTGAAGCCAGGCATGGGGTGGCACAAACACCCAGCAGCGGCACCAGGAACCATGCCTTCAGGCCCCTCAGTGTCTCCCCATGCTGTCACCCTGTCACCCTGGTGCCCTGACAGGTTGGGCCTACCTGACCCCCTCACCAAAAGGCAGAACCAGAAGCCCCCCCTGCCAAAGAATGGAGCTTGTGGGGAACTCCAGGGCTTCTGGAAGCTGGGCCTGTGCTCTCATGGCCCGAAAGAGGCCATTCATGGCTCGGGAGGGACCCGGGGGAGAGCCCACAGCAGAGGGTGAGGCCAGGAGGGACCCCCCTCCACTGCTCGGCGACAGAAGAGCTCTTCCCAAAGTATCTTGAGTTTGTGCTTTCAGAGCTATTTGGGAAGAGGAACAGACATAAAAACTAGATACCACACAAAGGGACACTCGGAGAATGAGAGCGACCTTTTGGAAAAGAAACCAAGTGTTCGGGTAAAAACGGGTCTGAGAGCTGGCCGAGAAAGTACGAGAGGGGAGGCTAAAACCAGACAGAACGTCGGGGCAGGACGGCCTCAGCTGGTCAGGGGGGTTCTGGTCAGTCCCTGGGGTAACACGGAGAAGCTGAAGTCCCGGAGGCCACCTGGAGGTGACGGCACTGATGGGAACAGACCCACAGAGTCCACCTCTTGTGTAACTGCCTGGGAGATGCCAAGGATAAAGGCAGGATTCTAGGAGCTTCCACGAAAACACGCAGGTCGCTGGCAGAGGGCCTAGACCTGAGCAGACAGTCGAAGGGTCCCTGGAAATTCTAGACTCCTAGGGAGGCCCAGGCGGAGCTCTGCACCCCGGCAGGAGCCACACTGAGGGCCTGCCGTGGGACCACCAGACGCACAGAAGCTTCCAGAAGCATCTGGGTTTGCACCTTTCTTGGAAGTTACTTGAAAATGTGCCACAGCAACAGAAGAAAAAGCCAAAGAGAGAAAGCAAGAACCCGAGGCCCTCGGCTGCCCTTGGCTGGGTCCCCAGGTGTCCCGCTGGCTCCAGCCGGTCTCTCGGGCCTCTCATGGGCCCGTGTCTTCCCTGTGTCCCCACGTGGCTGTCCTCTCTGCTGGTCTGTGTCCTGATGTCCCCTTCCCACGAGGACGCCAGTCCTATGGGATTAGAGCCCACCCCAGTGGCCTCATTGTACCTCCATCACTGACCCCATCTGCAAACCATCATACCTGAGGTCCGGGGGTTCGGGCTTCCCCAGGGGGGTCCTGGGGGACACGGTTCAGCCCCTCTCATGTACTACCATGTTACCCCTGGAAAGAACAGAATGCACAACGCAAATTGCAACACGCTCGATTTTGCACACCCGATGGAGTGTGAGGAAAGAGCCCATCTGGCCGCGCACCCCCCAGGCCTGTGATTTACAGCACCTGCTGCCGCATTTGTGAGGGTTGGTCCCTTCACACGGCCCGGAGCTTGGGTTTTCGGGCACAGCTGGTGAGGGCGGGTATTTTTCTCTCTCTCCTCCTGTGATCACGTGCCCTCAGCCACCTCCGCCAGCCCACGAGGGGATCTCGGGATTCTGGCCGTCAGCCGGTCCCCTCGGCCCAGGCAACCTGGTGACGACGTGGCTCCCCCGTGGGCCGGCGGTGCTGAGCCCCACCCCCAGGCCCCGGGAGCGCGGTGCAGCCCCTCTTGCCCGGAGCACGAGCAGGGGGAGGCTGAGGCCCAGCCCGCACGGGCTGCCCCCACTGGGGCCCAGCGACCCCTGGGCCCAGCAGTCACTAGAAATGCCCCCCAGCGGGCTCTCTTCTTGTCCACAGAGACACACGCCTGTCGTGTGGAGGCTTGTTCCGTCTTGCTCTCCCTCTTACACGTCCTAGTTCTTCTGTTGCGAGAACAGAGGATTTTAAAGCACAAATTTGCTTTGCCATGTTGACCTACAGGTACTCGCTTACTGGTTTTTAACTGTCATGAGCTATTAGAAAGAAGGCAGCCTGCAACTCAGTTACAGAAACGACTGTGACGTGACCGACCAAGACCCTGTACAGGTGACGCCAGAGCGGCATTAAGTCCAGAGACGCAGGGGGAGGCAGGCACAGGAGGCACCGGGCAGGTTAGCAGCCAGGATCGGATCTGCAGTGTTCTCCCGAACCTCAGGAGCAGCCAGGGTGTAGGGTGCGCGAGGAGAGTGACCCAAGCCCCAGTACGTCAGCGTCACTGGAGTCATGTCACTGTCTACACGTGATGACCTCGCGGACAGAGGGGAGGTGGATTTTGGCATTGGGAAAGGACCACAGAACAGCTCAGTCCCCCGCGGTCTCTGCAGAGCGGGGTCATGTGCATCCTGTTCTGCGATTCCTTTTGGCTCACTCATACACTCCTGCACGCACTCGCATGCACATGCTCACATGCACCCACTCACCACTCATGCATATGCTCACGTGCGTGCACATAACTGTGCATACACACAATGCTCTCACACATGTGTACACACTCACGTGCTTCCACGTGCACATGCTTGCATGCACTCACATGCTTGCACACACATGCTTACCTGCATGCGCTCACATGCATATGCTCACACACCCAAATGCACACATGTGCATGCAGACTCGTACACATGCTCATATGTATGCACTTGTGCACATGTTCACACATGCACACACAGATGCACACATGCGCAAGCTCTCACACGTGCATGTGCACACACATTCATGAACACAAACTCGCACTCAGGAGCTCACACTCACACACACATGCTTTCACACACACGCAGGTGCCGATGATCAACGCTGGTGATTCAAACCAGAAGAGACCTCCACGCCTGTTTGGAGGAGACACCTGGTATTTCCTACATGGGAAGCAAGCGCCAAATGGAAAAGAGTTTTGCCCTCAGCTTTGACAGGTAATCCCACTTCTGGGAGTTTATTCGAGGAGAAAGTGAAAGTGAGAGGAAATGTTTCTGTAGGAGGAAGTTCTCACAAGTGTGAATTGTTGGAATAGTATTCAATGATGTAAATGCCCATCAACAGATGGGTGTGCAAAGGCACTGTGGCACAGTGGCCACGCATGCTGTGCAGTCAGTGACGTTATCCTTTAGAGCAGGCTTTAATATGTGAAAATTCTACATGCTACATAAAATTTTTGAAAAGCAGGAAAAAGACAAAACTGGTAACTATGGTTATCTCTGGGTGGAAGTATTATTGGCAAGTTAAACGTTCCTTAGATTTTTTTTTGCTTTATTTTCTATTCTTATAATCAGAAGGATAGGTGCATTTTCCAGACGTGCATCCTGCCCCGTGGCTCGTCCAGCCCCAGCCCCAAGACATTCTGGGAGCCTCGAGAACTGCATGGGGCCCGTTGGTGCAGAAACAGCACGCCTCATCTCCCCACGCCGTCCCTCCTGCATGTGGACAGGCTCCTGTCACCCTGGTCCAGGTACCACCTGTCGCCGTTGCCCTGGGCATAGGACTGACGCTCACTAGTCACGGAGTAACAAGCTGGCAGTGTGGCTGCTGCTCCCCTGAGACCAGTAACCACATCTCATTTATCTTCGCAGTTCCCATCAGGCCTGGCAAGTCACCTGGATGCTAATGAAGTTCCACACACATTCACAGTTTGATTTGATTTAAATTAGTTCAGTATTTATCATCCACCAAGAAAAAGCTGATCAAACTGAGCTCTGCAGGCGTGAGTCTGAGCTGTGTCTCACTTGCCGGTAGAGGCCCGGCCGCAGAAAGCAAATAACTCAGCGTGTCTTGCTGGGCGGCCACCGTCGACCACACACCCTGGGGTCTGCCCAGGTGTCCACTGGCACATCGAGGACCCGGATGGAGCTGGGAGCCTAGGCAGGGCCTGCCTGGGTGGGGGTGGGGGGTGCTTGGCGGTTGGCTGTGCTTGGCCTGGTTCATCACACTGGGATTTGACGGGGAAGGACGTGGGCAGGGAGCAAAGACATGGGCCAGCATGGGGGACGGGGGAGGGCCGTGGAGTGACGGGCCACGGGACACCCTCAGGGACCCTGCAAGGAGACCCAAACTGTGTCCCTGGTGTGGAGGGTGACGCTGGAGCCCCGCTGTAGCTGGGTGGGCAGGCGAGGGATTTAATGAGCACCAGCGTAGGTCCTCGGTGCCTCGAGAAGCCAGGTTTTCCTGCCACAGTGTGGAGGAAGATTCTAGAACACAAACGCTATGAGGGCAGAGATGTTTGTGTGCTTCACCAATCTGTGCCCCTAGGGTGGGCAATGGGAGGCACCCAATAAAGGTCTGTTCAATGTGTAACAGAGCAAGCACTGGAATGAGACGGCTGGTGGCCCCTTCTCGTGCCGGGGACAGGGGACAGGGGTCATCTGCTCCCGAGGCCCAGTCACTGGCTGCCGCAGCTGTGAGCATCACTACGGGAGGAGGGGCCCTGCCTGCCACCCAGGGGCCTGGGGTCTCCTGGGGAGCATGCCCAGAAGCACCCGATGGGACAGGGGTGCTGCCCCGAGGACCCTACCAGCTGGCTGGGGAGCGTCGCCCTTCTGTCCTGCGTCACAGCTTTCGAAGATCCTGATGAGAACGTAGAAGCCTGTGTCATCGAAGACTGCTGGCTGGGGGGATAGCCAGGCCTCTGAAGAGAGGTTAGGATCTGGGTCACACCAAGCCCCGCAGGAGACAAGGTGGCCCCAGTGTCACTGAGCCCCCCAGATCCCCTGCTTTGCTCCGCAGGTTGCACAGCTACGGCAGACGCAGCCCAGTGGGGTGTGAGCAGGCTCCTGGGGATGGGGCTGGGCCCCCCTCTGACCTCCCACGAGGTGGGCAGGGGCGGGGGTCATCACAGGACAGGCTCAGCTGAGCTCACCACCACCTTGCCACGCAGCCCGGGGATGAAGAGTGTCTCTACGGCTTTAGAAGGTTGAAGAAAATCCACAGAGAAGACTGCTTCCTGGAGCGTGAGCACCGCATGGGATGCGGATCCCGTGAACCTGAACCAAGTTTTATTGGCGCAGAGACATGGGGCCTTGGTGCTCACTGCTGACTTCCGGCTGTGGCGCAGTGGGAAGTGGTGACAGGAGCCTGTGGCTCTCGGAGCAGGAGCCACTCGCCCCCAGCCCTTCAGGGTCTGCAGGCGCTGCCCGCAGGTGGGAGCGAGGGCTGCACACCAGCACCCCCACTCAGGGCCGAGGCTGGCTGTCTACGCGCTGGGGACGTCCTCTGACGCCCCAGAGGTCCTGTCGCGGTGGGAGAGCAGCAGGTCGCGGGCCACACGCTCATTAGCCCCGTTGCCCAGGGAGCCTCATGCCCCCGGGCCCCCCGCACCGGCACCCCGCACGCAGTAAACGCACGTGTTCCTGGACAAGTGGACGGTCCCCGCAGGCCCCGTGCTGGGGGTCAGAGGGAGCCAAGCCGGGGTGACCGGAGCGGGGGAGCAGGCTGTGGAAGCCAGAAGGAGCTCCCCGAGGTGCCCCAGGGCCCAGGACGGGGTGGGGGCGGGCAGGCTGGCGGGTGGCCCTGGGCAGGTGGGGACAGGGACAGCTCTGAGCTGGGAAGGAACTAGCACATCTGGTCTGGGTTGGCTGCGTGGGGGCAAGTGGCACGGCCCGGCGTCCACGGGCCAGCAATGGACCGGAGGCCAAGTAGGCAGCATCTCCCAGTGGCCAGGTGGGAGGAAGCAAGTCCAAGCTGGGGCCTGGATGGTGGCAGGGAGCCCGCAGGGAATCTTGAGTCCGAAGCAGAGCTTGGGGGGCAGCCCCAGCCTGGGGCCCGAGGCCCTGGAGAGATGAGGAGGGGCTGCTGGGCCCTGCAGCCACCGCCACCCCCCCCCCCCGCCACCCCCGCCTGCCTCCGGTTGCACGTCTGCCCCGGGAAGTGCCTGAGGTCAGGGTGAGCTCCTGCCCCACCGCCCACGCAGTCCTGGAGCCTCTGGTGTCCCCGAGACACGAGAACCTGGCCCGTGAGCCCTCCGTCTGCAAGGGGGCTCCAGCCGCCCCACCTTCACCCCCATGAGTCACTCGGGTCGCGTCCGACTTTGGGGAACCCCAGGTCCCACCTGCCAGGCCTGTGGCCAGTCCGTGGGCGGATCTCGGGGAGGGGCGTGAAAGCCAGGTGTCTGGAGCCCTGAGGATGTGATCTCTGCAGCCCTGGGTCCCCACCCCAGCCGCTCTTGTGGCAGTGGAGATGGATCTAATGAGCCTGAGGGGTCACCACCCGATCTTCATATTAGCACCCATCTTTCCTGCGTCTTCAAGGACTCGGGACAGAACGTTTATCCAGGGCCGTATTATAGTAAAACCCCAGCCACGTCGATTCTGCTGTTTATCGTGATGCTTATCATCACTTGTATTTTATCGGCCAGACGTCTGGGGCAATTTTCTTTTCATTCCCATGAGACTCTATTATTCCGAATCACAGCACAGAAAGGGGGATGTTTATTTGAATGAGATGCAGTTTCTCTTTACAGAATTTAGGTAGAATGTCTCCTAATGCATTTTTAAGTGAAATCCGAGAAGCAGTTTTCATGCCAGCTACTATCCTGCAGAGACACCAGAACTTGGCGATTGGCACAAAAAGAAAAACCACATGTAACTTTATCAGTTAGGGAAAAAAAAAATTTGAATGATAAAATTGTCCTTCTTTTCCAGAAAGCAGCACATGTAAATTTTTTTAAATAAAATTTTTAAAAAGTAAAAAGTCTGACTTAGGTGGTGAATCCTGAAATACATGGGAAAGAGAAAGGAAGGCAAGTCACCTGGACCCGACCAGCTGGAGAGAAGTGGTCCTGACAGTGCAAAATTGCTCCCCGGCTTTATTCTGTGCAGCAAACACACTTATTAGCTGGGCAACGTCGCTCTCATGGCTTCCCCCGCAGGGGGACCAACCAAGGAGATATATGAACAATAATTTCCCTTTTGTCATTGACCCAGGGGCCATGATTTAATTTATTTATTCCTGAGAGACACGGAGAGAGGCAGAGGGAGAAGCAGGCTCCATGCAGGGAGCCCGACGAGGGACTCAATCCCGGGACCCCAGAGTCCCGCCGTGGGCTGCAGGCGGGTGCTTAACCACGGAGCCACCCAGGGGTCCCCTGTACGTTTAGTTTAGAAGAAGCCACCAGACTGGTCTCCCAGCGCCTGTGCCATCTAACCACGGCCAGCCGTGGAGGAGAGATCTAGGTTCCCCCGACGTTTGGTGGCTGCAGGAGGAGCTCAGAGAGGGGTGACGGCCGCTGGACCCACGAGGCCATCAGCTGGCAGGAGTTGTCCATCCCCTCCCGCCCTCGGGTTGCAGCTCTGCCCGTTGCTCCCATGGGGTGCAGCTGCCAGACTGTACATGCAGCTGGGCCACCTGGATGGCGCATGTGACAAGACTCGTCAGGCTCGCTCCTTAACTCGCAAGATTCCAGCGGGCAATGACGGAGACGCACTGGTCACGCAGCCACCCACGACCAGCCTGGCAAGTATGTTCCTTTGCCTATTCAACTTGCCACCCACCAGCCAGGAGGGGCCTCCTGTGTCTTGGATCTCACCTGCCCTCCACGAGTGCAGGGGCCCATGTCCAGCCAACAGAGAGGTCACTTGTTACCATTCTGAGAGGTGTGCAGTGATGTCCCACTGTGGTTTCCATAACCCATCCCTGACGGCTGTGTTGCTGGGCATCACCTCCTGTGCCTCGCTGCCATCCCTACCTCCTTGTCAAGAGACTGACTGCCGTCTCTGCCCATTTTGTGATTGGATCGCCCATTACTGTTAACTTGTAAGGTTTTATCTATTCTAGATACTAGTTCTCTTTGGAACATATGGTTTGCAATTTTTTTTCTCCCACCCTGTAATCTTTTCATCCTGGTCACGTGGTCCTGCACAGAGCACGAGTTTGAGTTTTTGATTCCACTGAGGTCCAATTTATCCATCTTCCTTTAATGGATCGTGCTTTTGGTGTCAAGTCTAAGAACTCTGACCCTGAAGAGCTTCCCTTTTCCCCCAAAAGTTGTGGTTTAACACTTTACACTTAAGTGCAGGACCTACTTAGAGTTCATTTCAAGGTGTAAAGTGTAGGTCAGGTTTCTGTTTTCTGAGTGTGCCTGTGGATGTCCAACGGCTCCAGCACAACTTGTTGTTAGACCTGCCTTCCTCCACTTAAGCGCTCTTGCATGTTTGTTGAAAGTCGGTTGGGCTCCTTTGTGTGGGTCCATGGCCAGATTCTCTGTTTTGTTCATCAGTCTGTGTCTATCATCCCCCGATAGCACACTGTCCTGGTTACAGTAGCTACCTAAGGCTTACCACAGCCTACAGTTTGCAGAGCAAGACACACTCCCCAGTGTCGCCGAGCCAAGGAAAGGAACCTCAATCCCACCATGACAACATGTGACCCGGGGCAGGACTCTTTCTACCAGAGCCAGCCAGCTGGTTGGTGTCTAGGGTGGGGAAGGAGTCTAGGATCTAGCAGGAAAGGGATGACCTCCCCACCAGCCACTCATCACTGAATGGGGTCCCTGGTCAGTCCCTCCCATGGATGTTTCTTTCCACTGCTTTGATGAAAAGACTCCCTTATCCCCTGTTGCCAGCCTCAGGGCCTGGACCACCTCCCTCTGTTGGGTTGGGGAGTGTAAGATCCCCATCACTGAATTGCTGTTTGTCCCTCGGGTCCCACGGTAGCCTACCCTCCTCCTTCCTCTCACTGCCTCTTGCTTTATTTCCAAGGCAAAGAGGAACATGGAGAAGAAGGTCTACTCCAGTATGTCCAGGCTGGAGGCCTCACTCTATTATTTTTGTGTAGCAGATCTTTGGTTCAAACACACGTCTTTCACCCTATTTCTCCCTCTGCATCTTTTGTGCTATAATGACTCTCAAAGATAAGTTTTCAAACAAATGAACAGCATGACAATTCAGATCGTTAAGGGATTCCATCACCATCAGTCCCTGAAGTTGTTTCAGGGCTTCCAGATATGATACGTGATACGTGAATGAGCTTCAATCCTCACAACATACCAACTGTCCATGTAAACCAGCCCACATTGTTGCAAAATTCAAAAAACATCAAAAATCTGTTTTCTTTCAAGAAATGATGGAAGCCTAGAAAAGCTATGACTTGAAACCCTCGACACATATTCATTATGTAAATCTATTGTCACACCAAGTGTAGAAATAAAAGAAAAAAAAAGAACTCAAGTAAATCCCACATAGACCAGAATCATAACCATGACTCCAGTGCTCCAGGCTCCCCTAGAGAGCACTATAATTAGTGTTCTAATCCTGCTACACCCCCACAACCAAATGCTCAGTTTTCACCGTGTGGTTAGAGATGCAGCACTTTGTAGATGGGACACGAGGAGTACGGAGCTGGTGGCAGCACATCTGGAAACCCCTAGTGGTGTGTGAACAGCTATTGGACACTTCAATCCCCAGGTCCCTCCTCCCAGACATTCCCCAGAAAGTCTGGCACCTCGCTTTCCTCAAAACCTCCTGGAACAGAGTTTCTAAATGGTCAGAGACTTGGGGTTAGTAGGACCTGAAGCTGTGGACGAAATGATAAACTGAAGACTTAAATGGTGGAGAACAGCAGCACACAGCTCATTCACCTGGTCCTTCTCACTAATTCAGCAATCCTTGAGTAGTGACTTTGAGCCACACAGAATGTCAGAGGCTCTCATGGAGCCTTAGGATCCATAGAAAGACCTAAACTGAAGAAGTACTAAACATAATTAAACAATAGAAAACACTAGAGGGACAACTTCCCAGTGCAAAGGAAACCTATGTGAGGGTCCCATATTGGCCTGGGGAGTTAGAGAAACCCACACCAGGAAGGGGAATCTGGACAAGACAGAGTCTGAGAGTGATAGGCTGCCCTAAAGCACCTGTGACTTCCCTGCTCTCAGCCATGGCGCCATCTGAGCAGCCACCCAGAGCCAACCTTCTCAAAGTCCCTCCAGGACTATCCAGAGCAGCCTTCCCAAACCCAGTCCTCCCATAGCCATCCAGACCCACTTTCCTAAAACTTATATTACAAAAGTATAATCCCATATATTAAAGAGGCTCATTGAACCCCAATCACAAGAATCAAAACAAAAACTACATGTCGTACCGTTTTGCCCAAAACCACAAACAAAGAGAAAATCTTAAAAGCAGCAGAGAAATAAGACAATTACACAGAGAAGGATGAAGGTAAGGGCGAGTGCTAACTTCTTGTGAAGTCTTCTCCTTGAAGACAATGAAGAAATTTCTTTACCATTTGAAGAAAAATAACTGTAAACCTAGAATTCTTTACCCAAAAAGAATATCTTTCCAAAAATGAAAGTAAAATAAAATATTTTCCATCCATACTATAGCCAGAAGAACTTACCTCCAGCAAACAGAAGAAAAATTACACCAGATGGAAATCTGGACCAACGTAAAGGAATGCAGAGCATCAGAAATGATAAGTAGCTGGGAAATTATGAAGACTTAAAAATGAATTAACCTTTGTAAAAGATAGCTGAATGTTTAGAGCAATAATGAGAAGACTATATTGTGGAATGTATAACATATGTAAAAGTAAAATACGTTACAATAATAGCACAAAGAACAGAAAGGAAGAAGTAGGAGCATATTGTAAGTTGCATTCACTATATGGGAAGGGGCACGATCTTGCTCAAAGGCAGGTCAATTAAAGATTTATATCATGAACTCTAAAAAACTAAATAAACCACTAAAGTATCACAATAAAAAAATAGCCAATAATGTAGCAACATAAATGATATGGAATTATAAAAAAGAAATAGTCAATGAATCCAAGAGAAAGTAGAGAAACAAGAAAAAGAGAACAAATAAACGGGACAGTAGAAAACAAGTAGCAAGTGGATAGAATTAGACTCAACCATGTCCGTAATCATACTCAGTATAAATGGTCCAAAACCCACTTAAAAGTTAGAGATTGTCAGATCCAATGAAAAACCACAGCCCAAGCACATAATACCCACCAGAAAAATGACTTTATTTCTTTTAAGGTTTTATTTATTTATTGAGAGAGAGAGTGAGAGAACAAGCAGGCAGAGCAGCGGAGGTAGAAGGAGAAGCTGAGCAGGCAGCCTGACTCGGGACTCTATCCCAGGACTCCAAGACCATGGCCCAAGCCAAAGGCAGACACCCAACCTACTGAGCCACCCAGGCGCCCCGAGAAAGTGACTTTAAATGCAAAGACACACATAAGTTAAATGTAAAGGATGCAAAAAGATATTCCATACTAATCAAAAGCAAGTAGTCGCACGTTAATGTCTGACAAGGTTGATTTCAGACCCAGACTGTTACAGGGGAGACACAGAACTATGTCGAGAAGAAATAGATGTCCGATCATCAAGAGGACATGACAAAAGTCCTAAGTGCTTATGTACCTAACAGAGCTTCAGGATACATGAAGCAAACATGATAAAGACAAGGAGGTAGAAACAGTAGAGTCACGGATTTCAATATCCCTCTCAGTAAATTGATGGCAGATGTAGACAGCCCATCAGTGACAACACCGAGGACCTGACCTGAGGGACATTCCAGAAGAACACGATACTTGGCAGCAGCAGAACATACATTCTTTTCAAGTGCAAATGGAATATTTGTCAAGATAATCCATAGTCCGGGCCATGAAACAAATCTTAACAAATTGTGAAGGATTTCAGTCAGAAAGATATGTTCTCCAATCACGGAATGAAATTAGGTTGTAAATCATACTAGAAACATGTCTAGAAAATCTTTGACTGTTTAGTAACTAAATAAAATGTTTCCAAATAAGACATTGAACAAAGAAGAAACTTTAAGAAGAAAGTAGAAAGGGTTTTGAACTGAGTGACAATGAAATGCTCTGTATCAACACGTGCAGGCTGCCGCTGGAGCAGCGTCTGGAGGGAAACACATATCACTTAGCACCTACCCTAGAAAAGTTTGTTTAAAACCAACAATTCCAACTTCCATCTTCCATTTTAGGAAACTGGGGGGGAGAAAAGCAAATAAAAATCAACATTGTACGAGAAGGAAACAAAAATCATTCAGATGAGAATGGAAATCCATGAAAAAAAAAAAGGAAAACAACAGTAAAAATCAATAAAACAGAAAGCTGGTTCCTTCAGAAAATTGATGTAATGAATAAGTCTTTGGCTAGATTGACCAGGAAAACCAAGTGAACAAAAAGTCACGGACAGCAGGAGTGAGGAGTGGCAGCCCTTCAGGTGATATAGATATTAAGAGCATAATAAAGGCCTATTGTGGACAGACGCATGCCAGTAATTCTGACAACTAAGACAAAGTGGGCAAGGTCCTTGGATGACAAACTACCGAAGCTCACTCAAGAAAAGAAGACAAACAGCCTCATGTCTGTTAACAAAATTGAATTTGAAGTAAAAACCAAGGGACAGGTAAAATTCCAGACCCAGGGAGCTCCACTGGGGGAATCCACCAAATATTTAAGAAATAAAATGGGGCACTTGGGTACCTCAGTCGGTGATGCAACTGCCGTCAGCTCAGGTCATGATCTCAGGGTCCTGGATTCAACCCTCACGTTGGGCTCCCTGCTCAGCGGGGAGTCCGCTTCTCCTTCTGCCTCTGCCCCTCCCCCCACTCATGCGTGCACTTGCTCTTGCTCTCTGTCACTCACTCAAATAAATAAATAAAATCAAGAAAAAAAAATCAAACCAATTCTAGACAAACTGTGCAGAGAAGTGGATGAGGGCCTGCCCACAGTGGCCGGAGGTCTCTGCTACCAAAACCAGACAAAGACATTGCCCCAAAATAAAATAAAATAATATATAATATCTTTCACAAGCATGGGTGTGAACATACTCAACATAATGTTAATAAATTGAAGCTAACAATATTTAAAAAGATAAATCACAACCAACTGAGGTTAAATGCAAGGTTGGTTTATTGGGGATGCCTGGGTGGCTCCATGGTTGAGCGTCTGCCTTCAGCTCAGGTCATGATCCCAGGGTCCCAGGATCGAGTCCTGCATCGGGGTCCCTGCAGGAAGCCTGCTTCTCCCTCTACCTATGTCTCTGCCTCTCTCTGTGTGTGTCTTTCATGAATAAGTAAACAAAATCTTTTTTAAATAATCAAATTAAATTAACAACTAGTATAATCCACCATATTAATAGGCAGAAAGGAAAATGCACATGTCACCTCAATGCAGAAAAAGCAGCATCCATTCCCAGCAAAGTAAAAACAGAAGGGAACATTTTCAAACTGATTAAAGTCATGTACAAAAACGCCATAGCTAACATCACATTGACAGAAGAGCAGCAGACACTTTCCCTCTGAGATCAGTGACAGGACAAGGCCTCCACTTTTCAGTGTTCTGCGTGACATTCATATGCGGTTCCAGCCACTTCAGTAAGACAGGAAAAAGAAATAAAAGGGAGCAGAGAAAGAAAAGTCTTTTCAGCAAATCTGTGCTGAAACACCTAGAGATAGATAAATACCAAAAAAGGAATGAGAAGAAGAAAGAAAAGAAAGAAAAGGAAAGAAAGAAGAAAGAAGAAAGAAAGAAAGAAAGAAAGAAAGAAAGAAAGAAAGAAGGGAAGGAAGGAAGAAAAAAGAAATTGATAAATTGCATCATATACAAAAATAAAGTTAACCATGGTCCTAAATGTACAGCCTGAAACATCACACTTCCACAAGAAAATATAAGAAAATGTCTTTTTATTTTATGTTGGACTAAGATTTCTCAGATACAACATAAATATGATCCATAAACACAAAAAAATGATAAATTAATCTTCATGAAAATGTATAACTTCTGCGCTTATAAGAATAAAAAGACAAGCCACAGATGGAAAGACAATATTTTCAAAAAACGTCTCAGTAAACCACCAAAACTAAGGAAGCAAACCAAGAAAGAAAGAAAAAGACAGGAGTTCCACCAGTCAGAGAGCAAACAGGAGAGGGGTGAAGAATTTCCCAAGACCGAGTCTTGGGAAAGGGGCTTGTCTGTCCACGGAGCAGGAGAGAAGCCTGCGAGACCGACAGTATTCGCCACAACAGCTGCTGTGATTTGAGTGTATTAGGAGGAGATTTTTCCACTCAAGGATGAATTTCTGATGGTGTGATGGTTAATCTGATGTGTCAGGTGGCCTGGAGTGTGGTCTCAGAGAGCCGGTCAAACACTTTTCTGGCTGCTCCTCTGAGGGTGGCTTTGGGTGAGATTAACATTTAAATCAGGCGGGATCCCTGGGTGGCGCAGCGGTTTAGTGCCTGCCTTTGGCCCAGGGCTCCATCCTGGAGACTCGGGATCGAATCCCACGTCGGGCTCCCGGTGCATGGAGCCTGCTTCTCCCTCTGCCTATGTCTCTGCCTCTCTCTCTCTCTCTCTGTAACTATCATAAATAAATAAAAATTAAAAAAAAACATTTAAATCAGGCAATTTTGAGTAAAGTAAGTCACCCTCCGTAATGCCGGTGGGCCTCGTCCAATCAGGTGAAGGCCTGCCTAGAACAAAGGCTGACTCCCCTGAGCAAGGGAGAAGTCTGCTCTTCCTGGGCCTCCAGCTGCCGGCCTCCCCCCGGCAGATTTTGGAGTCACCAAGTCTCCAGCATCGTGTGAGCCAACACCTTAAAGTAGATCTATTTACACACTTACCTCCAGTTGGCTCTGTTTCTCCCTGACTCACACGGCTGGCTTTCCAGGCCACGAGGGGTCTGTTGGCCACCGACACCCGCACTGTTAAGCCAGAGTCACACGCGGACCATGTTGATTAGGCCTCATCCTGCTTCACGAACCATAATTTCCAGAAATGAAAACTTGTGCGAGCCTGGAAATGGCAAGAGAGCCTCCCAGGTTCCCGAGCTGCACCTGGTGCTTACGTGTTAGGAAACACCCTCGCTGGCCATCGGTCTGATTCTGGGGCAGAGCCGTGTCTGCACCGCGGGTGGGAGGAGGCGTGAGTTTGCGCGTGGGGAGGCATGCGAGGGGGCACCAATCTGTCCCTTCCACGCAGGAACGCGGACAGCACCCGAGCCTGGAAACCAAGAAGTTGCAGCAGATACTCATTCTCCAGAGACAAGGACGCGGAGAACAGACAAGCATCTCAAAGTGTCCAGAGTGGCTGCATCTGGGGCCTAAGAGTTTGGGGTGGGCAGGGACCGAGCAGTGATCACGGCTTCCCTTCAAAATCCAGAGCTTTTGTCCTACAAATTATAAAGTTACAATTTATAACCTCTTGGTGTCAGTTTATTAAAAAAAAAAAAAATCAGTCGACCAGATATCTGAAACCACCACATGGAAGACACTGTGCTGGGCTCAGCGGTAGACAGGAGAAGTAAGAAGAGAATTAATGTCCTCAAAAAGCTTCAGAAGATTTAAGCATTTTCAACCAGAGCAGTCAAATATCTGAAGCATGTAATAAACAGTATCAAACAACTGAAAACACTAAAAGTGATACAAAAAAAAAAAATGTGTAACTGGATTGTCTCTGGTCTTCCCAAGACACCACAAACTTAGGTTTTACTAAAAACCAAAGCAAAATCTCCTAAGTCCAGAAAACTCTTTTTGTTTCATTTCTTTTCTTTTCTGTTGTCTTCACCAATTTCTATGAACCAAATCCATTGTGAAATGAGAGTAGCAAGTATCTCAGAGGAAATAGTTGCTTAACTGTTGGAGGTTAATGTGTGTGAAATTAATCTGGACCTGAATTTTGATGTGATATTTGTATGGAAAGGAGAGTTATTTTTTAAGGTATTGGAGCCTAGAGCTGTACTGGGTAAACTATCATATGAATAAAATGAAAGCATATATATACCTGCTGAAAAAAACAATACAAAAGAAACCAAAAGTGCATTGTTTGTTAGAATTCTAGGCTCATTAGGAGAAAAGATGACAATGCTTCAGACTGGAACGTTTCCCTCCATTTTGCATCCATCCACAGGACTACACTGAACACAGCTACAACCTCGTGTGACACATCTCTGCTAGAGAGGAAAATGTTGCTTGGTATCTCGATCACACAGATATTAAAACAAGTGCATTTTCCTCTCTTTAAACTGATGATGACCTATGGCGAATCCACAAGCCTATTTCACTGGGTGACAAAAACTAAAACCCTATCAGTCATGCATGAACAGCTATTTATTTTGTTTAAAGCCAGTCAAGTATTAAAGATATGAAACACAATAATACATCTAGATTTCTTCAGTCTAGAAAAATATATCATTATTTGGATGACAGTTCTAGCATACTCGGTACCGCACAAAGGCTTTCTCTAGAATGGATAAAATTACAAATAACCATAAGGAAATTAAGATTATTTTCAAAAAGAAAATAACACACAGCAGTAAACGGAAAGAGGAAAACTCACCTAGATAGAGGATGTGCTGGTACTTAAGACCAAAATGACAACTTGTTTCAGAAAAGCACAACCTTTCCTGGAATTAAGACCAGGGAGAAACCGGCCCCGGGATCTCACAGGAAGATCTGACCGATTTTCCGGAGCGGCAACCTGAGCACATTCTTAATAATACAGAGATGCATGTTATAAGGCCACTTCTTTAAACATCCTTAAGTGCACGTCATTAGCACAAACACTGGGAAGTCCATTCCGCCTTAGAAAACAAAAGCAATAAAAAATAAATTTATTATTAAAAAAAAGAAGACAGAAAAGAAAACAAAAGCAATGCAGGGAGGGCAAGGGGCTCTCCTGCGAGGTGCTAAGGCAAGGGGGAGTGGAAGCACAGGAGGAAGGGAAGGCCAGGACCATGCGCTCTGGCCTGCAGGGCAACCGCTGCACAGAGGCCCAGAGGCCGGAGCCCCTCGCAGCTCCCGAGCACTGGGCCGCAGGAGGAGCAGGGCGGCCGCTGCTCCAGGGAGGCTGCGGGGCCAGAGGCAGGCGGGAGCCGGAGAGAGGGATTTCCATCCCCTTGCGGACGAGCCCCGAGAATGAACTCTAACGGGGTCCAAATCCCTTGCCAAGAAAGTAAGGTGGAAACTTCAGCCAACACACGAGGATCTGAGAACCCGACCTTCTGGACCACTGACACCTCTGTTCACTTCCACCAGGAACGTTCATCAAGTCGCAGTTAGGAAACACCCATTTCAGCAAGAAAACACTTGTCAGGAAGCGACCAAAGAACATTGAAATTACCCACTTAATTGGGAAATATTTCCTAGACACTGACAAGATAGCTTCGTGGAAGATATACACTTATCTCTGTGGGCACCTTAATAAGTTGTCAGTTTAAACCAGTAACATATAAAAGGAAATTTTCTAGAAATAATAAATAACCTTGGTTTTAGATGAATTGATGTGACTTCTATCTTTCCACATAGAAGTGATAACTTAGCAGGGCTATATGTCTGTTCGATCCTACTTGTTCACAATTAAACCGTGGCAAATGATCACGAGATATTAATTCTATTCTACCCTGGATATTGTCTGCAGATGGAGAAATGGGAAAAGACAGAAGAAACAGAGTCCTGAGCTCATGCAACACTGAGGCAATAACATAGGACAACCTCTCACTCCTTAACATAAGCAAGCCGAGGTGTAAAGAAGATATGTTTTCCTCCATTTTGGCTCGAGAGTTATTTCTGGTATAAATATATATTTTTTACAACAAAAAAAGAGCCTATAAGCACTATTTTTCTTAAAAGGGCCACATTAAAAAAAAAAAAAAGATAGAAAGGGAAAAAATACTGCTAACCATCGGGGTAAGAGAAGAAATGAGAGGGGAAGACCAATAAGCAGTGGGCGAGTCATGGTGACAGTGACCCTGAGGCCAGCAGGAATAAAGTGACCAACAAGTTTTACCAAGAACACTCCACAGACATCACACGATGGTGATGGTCACTCAACACAGAGGAAAATATCTCAATGCATCCATGAGAATAAGGTACCCATTTCAGTGGTAGAACAGAAAACGGTATTTACCCTACAGACATTCATAAGGAATAAACACTGAGGAAGATGACGAACCTTTTTTTTTTTTTAAGTAGACTCCATGTCCAGCACCCAGCATGGAGCCCAATGTGGGGCTTGAACTCAAGACCCTGAGATCAAGAGCAGAAAGCAAGAGTCTGAGGCTTAATCCAGTGAGCCCCCCAGACACCCTGATGATGATCTTTTAATACAGAAAATGAAAGTAATGATGACAACTTAGCCAAAGGAACACAGTTCTTTCAAACGGACAATCAAGTGACAATTCCAGGAGTTAAGCTCATACTCTTCTGATAGGAAAATTTTGAATCTCTTTAGATGAATGTAATTCAGAATATTTATAAACTGTATTATCCTCTCATTTAAAGGTAACCTAAGGTTTTGGGGTGCCTGCGTGGCTCAGTCAGTGAAGTGTCTCCCTTCAGCTCAGGTCATGATCCCAGGGTCCTGGGATCCAGCCCCACTTTGAGCTCCCTGCTCAGCGGGGAGCCTGCTTCTCCCTCTCCCTCTCTCTCTGCCCCTCTTCCCTGGTATACTCTCTCTCTCTGATTAACAAAATATTTCAATAAATAAATGTCAGTGAAGTTTCAAATCAACCCAAATTACTGTTAGCAAAGTTGCAAAGACAACTGCATGTGCACATTGGTATGCTTTTTTCTAGGAATGTTTAGGTTTGGGATACTTTCATGTTTTCAGAAAAAGAGTTATGTTTCCATCTAAACCGAAAAGCAGGGAAAAATGATCCTTTCATAAAATTTTAACATTGCAATACAAGCATTTCTGAAAAACGAGAGAAAGGAAAGGAGACAAGCAAGACCCCCAAACCCTATAGGGTATCACGTCTGGTCGTCTGGTTCCTAACGGTTTACAGCAAACCAGAACCAAGTAGCAGAGCTGCCAGGATGTCTACTGCACAGTGGGTCTAGGTAACACCTGGTATGGATAAAAATGGGGGGGGGGGTCAAGATTTTACTTATCAACAAGACCAAAGATACTATGAAAGGAAGATGACAAATCACAAATCCCAAGTGTCTGGTAAAAAGGAGACAGAGCCAGCATCCATGAAAAGAGCTCAGGGATCTGAAACAGGCCTAGGGAAAGCCCATTCACCTGAACAAAAGCCCTGACCAATCCTGGGCTCGCCCTGGGGCCTAAAGACTCCCCATGTCAACCACCACACACTCTCTGAGTTTTACAACCTGAGTTGATGCCTCCCAAATTCTTCACTAAGGAAATACTAAGGTTTTTATCGAGGTTGTTATTCATTAATTAACAACTTGAAAGAAACAGGTACATTTCCCATGTTATGAAATTATTTAGGTCTTAGACTCTCTGGCCCGTGGATCCAATTTAAAATCTTCTAGTGGAAAAGGTGGTTGGGGCGTTAAAGCCCCCCTGAGACGCTGTCAGGGCAGAGAACTTTGCTGGCCCCTGGACACCACAAACTCGGATTTCCAGTGAGCCTTTTCCCCTCCTGCTATTTAGTCACTCAGAGCCCAGCTGACCTCCACACAGGGAACTAGGAATCCATCTCCTTCTATTAGAATATGCGCCTGACTCCCACAGGAGAGAAACGTAGCAGGGCTGTTTCAGCGGTGGTCATTGTGCGGAGGCTCATTTTCTCGATTCCTATGAGCAAACTCATAAAGATACTTTGGCTTACTATATTACAAACAGAATTACTCCTTTAAAATAAGAAAGACTTTAGAATGAACTTGCAAATAATTGGAGTCTATTATTTTGGAATGTGAATCGAATGTGGTCATATTTAGTTCTTTATATTTAAGTGTACAAGACTTCAGAAATACAGGAGTGTACTTAGTACCTTAAAGTAAGTTCATACAAATTTAGGGACAAAAACAAAAACAAAAACATGTTCTTACGCGAGCCGTCATTTCAGGTGTTCTTGAAGTCAAACATATATATTTGAAATGATCTAACTTTCTGTCTAATGACAGTCATGCAGACAAAATTTACTGGTTCATCAAACTATAGTGCAAGTATATGAATTTATTTGTAATAAATTATCATTTTTGCATTTATCAGTCAAAACACAAGGCCTAAACACTTGCAACCAAAATGAATTATTAATTTAATTGTCACAAAACATGAGAGACACCTAAGTCTGGGAAACGAACAAGGGGTAGTGGAAGGGGAGATGGGTGGGGGGTTGGGTGACTGGGTGATGGGCACTGAGGGGGGCACTTGGCGGGATGAGCACTGGGTGTTATGCCATATGTTGCAAATTGAACTCCAATAAAGAAAATTGTCACAGCCTATTTGGCTAAGTTCTATTACTATTTGTTTTCATATGCAATGCATAAGAATCAAATTGAAAACCTAAAAATGTAAACCGATTACTTTGTCCTGGAGAAATTAAAATACAGCAAGCTGACAAAATTAGAGCCAAGGCATTAATGTTTTAAATAGGTAAAAAAAAAAAAAAAAAAAAAAAAACAATACCTTAATTTAAAGAACAGTTGTGCCCAAAGGGAAGGTTCAACCTGCTGATGAAGAGTTCCTTTGTTTCCAGATACCATGAAAAGGCCTCAATTCCCTCTCCGAGGTAGGAAGGAGGATGGAATGGGAGCCCTTTGGCACTGGCTTTGCTACTTGACTGTGACTCTCCCCAGCTAAGCAGGTCTACTGGGAGAGGACACTGCTGTGGGGCTCTGGGCCTTCCGACTTGGTATTTTTGTGCAGAGAGAGGGAGCGCCCCAGAAACAGGTGTCCTAAACCAGAAGGCTTCTGAAACACAGAGATCTTTGAAATAACAATTCAATGGAAGATGCTCAGTTGAGAGGAACTCAACAGCCTGGACTACATGGGGGTCAGGACCCAGAAGATGGTGTATTTCCCTCTTGAGGTTCCTTTCCTGATTTAGAAGCAAAACCGGATTAATGCCAGAGAAAAAGCCTAGCACCTCTCAAAGGGTAGAAAGACATGCTATGCTTCTCTTGCCTCAGTGTGGCCTCCCTCTACGTGTCAAGGGAGGAAATGAGTGGACACCAGCAAGTGTCCCTGGAGGATACAGAAAGGGTCATGGGAACCAAACAGTACGTGTGGGCTCTTCCCCCTCCTGTCATAATACACAAGAGGTGTCTAATGTATTTAAGTCTTTGGAGGATAAAAATATGTATCAGGTAATGAATTATTCATTGTACGAAATGATGTGAAAACTTATTTAACCTTTGTAAATTCCTAAATAAGGGTTTCCTAGGTGGCCCAGCGGTTTGGCGCCTGCCTTTGGCCTAGGGCGTGATCCTGGAGACCTGGGATCGAGTCCCACGTCGGGCTCCCGGTGCATGGAGCCTGCTTCTCCCTCTGCCTGTGTCTCTGCCTCTCTCTCTCTCTCTCTCTCTTATTTATCATAAATAAATAAAATATATGTATATATATATATATATACATTAAAAAAATTCCTAAATAAAAAGCAAAATGATACATTTGAGTTCAAAACATATACTAGTTACACAGGAGGGGAAGGATTTTCTTTTCAGTAATCATCTGATCTGTTTTCATTCAAAATTTATTTGGGGAACAAAATATACGAAGTACCTATATGTAAAGATTTTCAAGGGGAGATAATTAGTACAAGAAAGGACAACGGGATTAGAGTCAGAAATAAACAATTCTAATATTCATTAATTAAAAACACTGAGTAATAAAAAAAACCAAAACACTGAGTAAGTCACTACACATTCCTCAATCTCAGTCCTTAGATCTAAAAACCTGGAATACTGCTGCACTGCTAATAACACCTCAGAGTGATTACTGAGATCATGCATGTGAAAGCAACAAAAACACAGCATTACAAATGTTTTGCTTCCACTTCCTTATAGACTCATGAAACAAAATTTCGACAAGTTCCAAATCAGAATTTAAGTGATAAAGAATTTGTTGAATTTGAAGAATAATGCGTTCAGGATATGTTAAATACATAGAGTTTGGCTCCAATTAAATATAATGCTGCAGAGAGAAGCACCAGACATCAAAATATAAGGAGTAGGCATACATAACGCTCAGTACTTTGACAAATAGCCACGTCCAAACTAACGTGCTAAAGAAAATACTAGGCCTGCAATACAAGAGTCAAGCCAAACTGCTTGTAAACACAAAAAAAATTGGTAAGAGCATTTTACATTTTTAAAAAAGGCAATGAAACATTTGTAAATAAGGAAGAGGTCCTTGGAGGTCCTAAGCTGCAGACTTGTACAACAAACTGCATCATTACTGACAACTTAAAAAAGTACTAAAAACCTAAAGTTTCCAGGAGTGTCTACAGAGTGTCAGATACCATCCCAGAGGATCCGGGGGTAAATATCCTCTGTCTTTGAAAGAAAGAAAGAGGAATTTTCACTAGCTCTGAGTTGTACATTTTGCAGATTCAAAAAGTTTAGAAGTCGCCATACTCACCTGAGAGCTGACATTGCTCTATCTCTGCTCAGCTAATAGAACTCAGTCCATGTGGTGAAGCTAATTATGATACGGTAGCAGGAGAGAAAAAAAAAAAGCAAAAGCCTGGCAGTTGAGGACATAATCACTGTGGTGTTATTTCTCATGACAGGGCAACCATAGTATTACTTGGGGGAAGACCCAAGATGTATTTCTTTTGTAGTATCAGGAATGCTTAATTCTACACTGAGAATCTGAAAATACTGTTTAAAATACAGGAAGAAATACACAAAGTTTACTTTTACATCATTATTTTAACTCAAACACATGTGCAGAGGTCAATCCCCTCCGAATAAACTTTTCTACTGTTTCAACTTTATTTCACAATTTCACAAATTCAAAGTTCTTCAAATTGTTGCAAATATTTTTAGAACAGAATTTTCAGAATTAGAAGGACATTAAATGTTTGTGGCAGAGTGGCCTGAAACGTCCTATTCAAGGACGGAGCACCACAAACGCAAGACATGAGGAACTGGGCAGCTCCCGTGGCTCAGCGGTTTAGGCCACCTTCAGCCCAGGGCCTGATCCTGGAGACCTGGGTCCAGTCCCGCCACCGGCTGCCTGCAGGGAGCCTGCTTCTCCCTCTGCCTGTGTCTCTGCCTCTCTCTCTGTGTCTATCATGAATAAGTAAATAAAATAAAAAAAACGATGAACTGATTTGATAAGCATTCTAGAAGTGACATCATTAAACGAGGCCTAAAATGCAAATATAATTGTATTTGTTACATTTTTAAAAATGACCGAAAATTACCTTTCTTGTGGGGTGCCAACTCCATGATTGCCTAGTAGAGGTGTATGTAAGTGCTGATTCATTACAAAAGCAACCCTACAGACAGAAATAAGCATAATAATAGAACTAAAACTTGACTCTCTGCTAAAAACATGTGCATGAAGTATTTAAAAACAGGCATTTGGGCATCCCTGGGTGGCGCAGCGGTTTAGCGCCTGCCTTTGACCCAGGGCGCGATCCTGGAGACCCGGGATCGAATCCCACGTCGGGCTCCCGGTGCATGGAGCCTGCTTCTCCCTCTGCCTGTGTCTCTGCCTCTCTCTCTCTCTCACTGTGTGCCTATCATAAAAAAATAAAAATAAAAAAATAAAAATAAAAATAAATAAAAACAGGCATTTGTCTGTGGATACGACACGAAAATGCACATTCCGGGGGTGCTCCTGGTGAACAAGAAGCTGGTCTATAGATCCAAGGCCCTGTCATACCTAAAAAAGAATGTGGCAGTGACAGCAGTGGCTTCAGCCCGCTCAAGTCCTCTAGTTTCCTGTAATTAGAAAACCCGACAGCCCACAGCAAGGAGCGAAGGTTAAAGCCCAAAGTGGCCAAGCAGCAGCGCGCGCCCCGGGCTCCCCCGCCGGGCGCCCCGCCCAGGCCAGGCCCCCGCGGCGCGCGCTCGGGGCTCCAAGGGCCTTAACGGAAGGAGGCGCGGGGGGCAGAGGCGCATCAGTCTGGCGGTGACCCGAGCGGGCGGGCGTTGGGGAAGCCGCGGCCTGGAGCGGGACCCACAGGGGCGGCTCCACGCTGGGGCAGGGCTCTGACCCGCACTCGGCCTGAGGTAAGCAGCGCCCCACTGCGCGATGGGGGGCTGAGGGCGGCCCGCGGGGGGCGGGACCTGAGGCCGGGCGGGGCGGGGGGGGGGCGGGCAGGGGCCCTGGAGCTGGGAGGTGGGGAGGGGGGCGTGGGCCAAGGAGCCTAGGGGGTCGGGAGGGACCCCAAGCGGGGAGGGCGGGACCTGAGCCCGGCGGGGTCGCGGGGGAGGGGGCGCGGCTGGGGAGGCCCCGGGTCGCCCCTGGGCTGGCTGCAGCTGGACTGGCCAGGCCGGGTTCCCCGCTCACCCCCACCGCTGCTCCGCGCCCCGCTGTCCAGGTCCCGAGGTAGGGCCCTAAGGAACGTGCTAAGGCCCCTGATATTACCCGAACCCTCATGGACTCTATGATTGTGGCCACAAAATTAAAATTCTTTCCATCTTCTAAATTTCTACAAGTTTAGCAGACAATGGCGAGAATTTTTGTAAGACATACGAATTGTAGATTTAAAAAGATGTGAGTATAACATGGATTATTTATAGGATAAGTTATAATTTGCGTAATTTCATCTGGATAAGTTCTAAGAAATTAACTTACATAATTTAAAAGACACTGGCTTTCATATTTGTAATATTGAGTATAATGGTTTTGAGCTTGTACCTTGTGAAAGATTTAAGAATTAAGCATAAACTCTTATCACTTGAGTATTGTTATTTTCAAAGTGCATTGATCAGCGCCTGAACCACAAAATATATAGGTTAAAATAACTGGTTTTATTCTCCCTAGGTAACCTTTCTAAACATCATAGTTGATAACGTGTTCTTACTAGCATGGTGTTAGACAAGATAATGATTTGAAGGTCCTTGTAGCTTGAAGAACAGGTTATCTGGTCTGTGTATTCTTACTGTCTATATAGTAAGGAAGAATTATATTTATTTTTAAGTTATCACTGGTATTAAAATACGTATTTTTTGGACAAACAAATCAAAACAGAATTTTATTCTTTTTAATAATAAATTTATTTTTTATTGGTGTTCAATTTGCCAACATACAGAATAACACCCAGTGCTCATCCCATCAAGTGCCCCCCTCAGTGCCCACCACCCAGTCACCCCCACCCCCCCCCACCCACCTCCCCTTCCACCACCGCTAGTTTGTTTCCCAGAGTTATGAGTCTTCCATGTTCTGTCTCCCTTTCTGATATTTCCTACCTGTTTCTTCTCCCTTCCCCTCTATTCCCTTTCACTATTATTTATATTCCCCAAATGAATGAGACCATATAATGTTTGTCCGTCTCTGATTGACTTACTTCACTCAGCATCATTCCCTCCAGGTCCATCCACGTCGAAGCAAATGGGTATTTGTCGTTTCTAATGGCTGAGGAATATTCCATTGTATACATAGACCACAGCTTCTTTATCCATCATCTTTCGATGGACACCGAGGCCCCTTCCACAGTTTGGCTATTGTGGACATTGCTGCTGGAAACATCGGGGTGCAGGTGTCCCGGTGTTTCATTGCATCTGTATCTTTGGGGTAAATCCCCAGCAGTGCAATTGCTGGGTCGTAGGGCAGATCTCAAAATAGAATTTTAAGTCTTCCCGTGGAATTTATGTAACATATTCAAATAAAATAAAATCACAGGTTCTAGGGAGTGTTTTTCATCCCTCTAAACCTCAGTCCCCTAACTCTGTTCCTTCACTTCTGGCTTCTGCTTCTGGAACATATCAAGCTAGCATAATTGGTAGGGTGGAGAAAAGAGACAAATACTCTTTTTGTGAATCAGAGTTGGTTCATAAGAAGTATGCCGTCTTTACAACTGCTTATGGGCAGGGACTATTGAAACGGCTCCCCTCCACACATTTGTCAGATAGAGAAGAGTAGTTACTATCTCCTATGTCTAAATATTTACGAGGTATAAATGTATAGAAAACTCTTAAATAAAATATTTTTATCCTTCAAAAAAGGCTATAATGAGATATTACTACATATCATCTTTAGGACCAAATCAGAATGGATGACAATATCTAGCAGTGCACAGATGGAGAGCAACTGGGTCTGTCAGGCATTGATGGTAGGAATGTGATTTAGAGGAAAACTTGCAATCTCTTATGAAGTTAAAAATATACTTCCCATACCATCCAGCAATTGCTTTCTAGGTATTTACTCAGGAGAAATGACTACTGATATATTCAGTAGTATGGATGATGATCATAAACAGTCTCCACCCCGTATACTTGTTATGCAGATTAAATGACTTAATATATGTAACAAGTTTATAGCAGTGCATAACACATGAACACAATTTAAGTACTACCTGTTTGCTTTTTTTATTCTTTTTATTGGACATTAGCACAAGTTTTCATTGGAAACTTTCTAGTAGTACTTATAAGAATGAATAACATGGAAGGAAATGGAAAACTTTTCGTGGGCGGAGCAGAACTAGAGAATGTATATTATAAGATGTAAGAAGCACTATAGTAAGAATTTTTTTCTCTCTTGTTCACTGGTATAGGCCAAGTATCCCAATTAGAGTCTGGCATAGAGAAGTCAATAGATGCTTGTTGAACTGAATCAGCATGGACATGAAGATACAATTCCATATGTCCAACACTTATGAAAATTAAACATTCCATTACATGTGAACATCTACAGCTCAACATGTAATACACATGGGAATAGAATTTGAAATTGTTTCATGAACTACTGTCCCAAACTTGAAAAATGAAATCTGCATGAAGTAGATAATTTGCAAGTAGGAAAAAAGGCTACAAAAGGCCTTGATGATAAGCCAAAGTCATCTGATAAGACTAAAAGAAGATGGCAATAATTTACATTAGTTGAGAAAAAATGGGAGGAAATGGAAAAACTCTAAGGAAACAAGTTTTTGTTGATCAGGGAATTCCTTAGTTCTACTCTATGAGGAATGGTTCACACTGAACCTTGCACAGTTAAACTTGACCAAATTTCGTTTCATCTTCCTCCCTTCCTTTTTGCTAGTCTGTATGGTTAAAAGATGACCAATATGAATGGAAGTTCACGAAATGATTATCATGAAAACTAAACTTTTAATTCTGCCTTGGACCTCCATATATAGCTGGCTCTAAAGTCTTAGGAACATCTTTTTACATGAGCAGAATGGCTTTACATAATGGCCCCAGATGCTCCGTTACAAACGAGATAATGTACCTTCTTCAACACCTCAAGCTGAGCATCCCTGACTGCTCCTCAGTGAGTGAGCCAATTATGTCAGTTAATGGGCAAGGGACTAGAGCAAGTTGCTACTATCATGTGATTCTGTTTAGTTTCCTGTGATACTTCCTATGAAAAGGAACTTTACCGCATTGTTCTACCTTTTCTATTCTCCCATGAGTCTGTTTTTCCTGAGACACATATTCTTACTCTTTAGGTTATCATGAACTATTGGTAAGTCTATGGATGATTTGCAAGATTGACTTACACACTGAACTCAGCTTGATTTTGTAAACAGCTAATGCAAAGAGAGATACTCTGGCTCTAAGCAATTCTCTATTAATAAATAAATAAAATCAACTTAAGGATCACCTGGGTGGCTCAGTCTTTTAAGCGTTCAGGTCTTGATTTCTGCTCATGATCTCTGGGTCCTGGGATTGAGCTGCGGAACAGGCTCTGTGCTCAGAAAGGATTCCACATGGGATTCTCTCTCCCTCTCCCTCTGTTCACCAACTCCCATCGCTCATACTCTCTCGCTCTCTCTCTCTCTGAAATAAATAAATAAATAAATAAATAAATAAATAAATAAATAAATAAGTCAGATATATATAAAATAAAATAAACAAATTTTTTCTCAGTTTTTTTCTAGCTATAGATCGTCTAATCTCTCTTTTTTCAAATAAACAATGTTCATTGTAAAGCAGACATTTCTGCAATTGTAAAAACATGTTCATAATACAATGTACATAACCAATAATGAAATTAATATGTAGTATTCCATTGACAGATTGGTCAGTTTGTTTGTTTATGTTTAGGTAGTTATCCTCATCAATAGGAATTCTAAGATAAAAGTCAATCTCCTTAAAATCTTTGCAGTATGAACTATGATAAAAAAGTGAAATTTATATATATATATATATATACACATGCACATATATGTAAAGATTCTGCTTTTATATTTCTACAAGCTTTACAATGTCATTTTGAGTGAACTTAATCATTATTTTTTAATGATTTCACCATATAATTAGGGGAAAAAATGACTCACAGCACAGTATATTAATTTTGCAGTTTAAACCAGCTTTGGAATTGGGCATTTCCATTCATATTCAAATTAATAATCATAAAATCATAATGTAGATTTTGTTGCCTTTTGTGTTACATTTGCCTGTTAGAGCAGAAAAGTTACATAAATACTGATGCTTCCTTTTTTTTTTTTTTTTAAAGTTTGGCTTTTGGGGACATGATATTGTGTGGATGTAGGTGGTCTTTTTTTCTTTTTTAAGCTACATAGAGGAGAGAAATGAACAGGTTAGAAAAGAAATAGGAGTTGCTTTTTAAACAAATTACAGACCAGAGATAAACCACATACCCAATTCCTTAATCTGTCCCATTTCCTATTTATATTAATTGAAGAAAAAATACTGGCTTTGTAGTAAGATGCATTCTTCCAAGTAACACTCAGAAAAAGAAAAAGGCTTGTTCCACATTGTAATTACTTAGCATTCTTTTTCATTTTTGCTTGAACAAGGTGGAAAATGTCAGTAGGTCTGCTCATGCAAAAGAAAAGAAGTATAAAATATCAAACATGCATTCATTAGAGATTATTATAGAAAAAAGTATTTAACTTTAGGGAGGAAACACTTAACCTGATACACATTAAGTTCTCCTCTCTTCTCCTCTAAGAAAATGAGAATAATTAAGGAGAATGATTATAGGTGCTGCTAATTGGTTCCAAGTTTAAGGACAGCATTTATGACACTTTTGTTTTTATTGATGATAACTCCATAACATAATCATACTTACTCGTATCACCATTGACAAAACTATCGTCTTGAGAATGCTAAGCAAAGCAAATGGCTGTACCTTTGAATATATTACAAAAAACAAGTACTTTTGTGTGCCTTAGTTGATCTTCATGCCATTAGATGTAGCTGAGTGCCACGTTTTTCCACTTGGAATAAATGTTAACCCTGACTGCTTCCTAGACTTGGTAGCATTTGGTGGACGCCGGTGCATTTTTCTGCAATGCGTTATACGCTTGCTGGAGTGTATAGAGGGAATTTATTTTTTTATTTTTTTAAAGACTCCGTTTATTTATTCATGAGACACAGAGAGAGAGGCAGAGACACAGGCAGAGGGAGAAGCAGGCTCCCTATGGGGAGGCCCATCCAGAACTCGATCCCAGGCCCTGGGATCACAGGACCATGACCCGAGTCAAAAGCAGATGGTCATCCATGAGCCACTCAGGTGCTCCTATAGAGGGACTCTAAAAGAAATATAAATGGTCTGTATGTTGGTAAATTGAATAAATTTATTAAAATAAATTTAAAATATAAAATTAAATAAAAAATAAATTTATTATAAAAAAAGGGCACACAGCAAGTGAATAAAGATTCGTTCAAGAAAATCTATTTTTAAAAAAGAAATGTAAATGGTGAGTTGATTTCTTAATTTCTAAGAATTCTTGACCTCAAATTCTTTAATCACTTTTTATTTTCTGAAGGACTGTTAAAATTTAAGAAAATTTTTGAACAGCTCTTCTTTTAATGCTATTTTTCCCTTGAACTCTTCGCTCTTTTATTTATTTATTTTTAAATTTATTTGTGATAGTCACAGAGAGAGAGAGAGAGAGAGAGGCAGAGACATAGGCAGAGGGAGAAGCAGGCTCCATGCACTGGGAGCCCGACTTGGGATTCCATCCCGGGTCTCCAGGATCGCGCCCTGGGCCAAAGGCAGGCGCCAAACTGCTGCGCCACCCAGGGATCCCTCTTCGCTCCTTTAAAAGAACACGTACATATGCATGTGTGTATACATGTATTAATTCATATCACGTTAGTTTTCAAAAAGTTTTTCTTCTCTCTTTCCATAACTGCCATCATTTTTATGAGAAAAAAAGCAACTTTAAATGGTGTGTTCCTACTCTCTAGTCAGTTACCTTGCCCAAGTCCTGAAACCTTAACTGAGGGATCCCTGGGCGGCTCAGCGGTTGGGTGGCTGCCTTTGGACCAGGGAGTGATCCTGGGGTCCCGGGATCGAGTCCCGGGATCAAGTTCCGGGTCAGGCTCCCTGAGGGAGCCTGCTTCTCCCTCTGCCTGTGTCTCTGCCTCTCTCTCTCTCTCTCTCTCTCTCTCTGTGTGTGTGTGTATCTCATGAATAAATAAATAAAATTCTTTTTTTAAAAAAAGAAACCTTAACCGATTGTTGAATTGAATAATGGGAACTTGCTGGCAGCATGGAACTGACTGTGCTTAACCCAGAAACAAATTCCAAAGAACAGAAAAAAAAAAGAAAAACAATGAATTTGGATATATGTGGTGATACAGAGAATGAATAATGTACTGCACACACACACACACACATAAACAAACGCACAAAAAAAAATTTCTTGAGAATTCTATGCCACTTCTCCAAAACAGAGATGATAGGCATATGAGGTAGAATGCAACAGCTGATGACAAGAATGATATTTAAATATATACATTTTATTACTAAAACAGTAAATTATTAAAGAAATGAAAATTGAAACAACACTAATAACACTAATTATTTTGCCTATCATATGGGGGGGAAGATAAATACTACACAATGCTGGCAAGAGTATGGAGAAAGTAGTGCTCTGATTTTCTGCACTAATGAGTGCTAATTGGTAAAACTTTTTGGAAATTAATTTGAAAATACATGTTGAAGTTCAAATATTGCATAACCTTTGACTCAGCGATACTATGTTTATAAATGTACCATGTGTGTACTAACACAAGTCATACAAAAATGTATGCACAGAAGTATTTGCTGAGTGAGTGTTGAGCTCTAGAATCAGACAGACCTGAGTTGCAATTACCACTTCATTACTTTCTTTTTTTAAATATATATATATATATATATATATATATATATATATATATATATATATATATATATTTTATTGGAGTTTGATATGCCAACATATAGTATGACACCCAGTGCTCCTCCCATCAAGTGCCCCCCTCAGTGCCCATCACCCCATCCCCCCATCCACCTCCCCTTCCACTTTCCCTTGTTCCTTTCCAGAGTTAGGTGTCTCTCATGTTCTGTCTCCCTCTCTGATATTTCCCACTCATTTTCTCTCCTTTCCCCTTTATTCCCTTTCACTATTTTTTTTATATTCCCCAAATAATGACACCATATAATGTTTGTCCTTCACTGACTGACTTATTTCACTCAGCATAATACCCTCCAGGTCCATCTACGTCGAAGCAAATGGTGGGTATTTGTCGTTTCTAGTGGCATTACTTTCTAGATATGTGAGCTTAGGCAAGTTATATAGCATGTCTAGATTTCACTGTCCTTTGAGAATTAAATGAAATGATGTCTATAAAGTGTGTAAGAAAGTGTTTGGCACCTCATAAGTACTTGAGAGATGTTTATTAGTCTTTGTAATGAAGATAATATTGTTATAAATATTATGTAGCATCATTTATAATAGTTAAGGTCTCAAAACAAGCCCCTTATTCAACTGGGATATCGGTTAAATAAACGTAGGTTCATTGAATAGAATACAACAGAGTCACCCAAAAGAAGAAGATCAATCTATGTGGAAGTAGAGGCAAGAAATACTTTGAAAAACATAAAGTTTTAGTATTAATAGTATTATTCCATGTGTGTGAAAAGACACTAATATATTTTGACTAGTCTGTATCAACAGAAAGAGGGAAAAGAATATGAACCAACATATTAATAGTGGTTATCTCTGGGAAGTGGAATAATGAGCCATTTTTATTTTTCTCTATTATATTTTTTGAGATATTTAATGGTTTTTTTTGAGATATTTAATGTTTTTTAAGGTCATTCTTTATTATCTGCTAAAGTCAAAAAATTTATCAGAAAAAATTAATCCTGCTTTTCTGGCAGTAAAGATATAGACCAGAATATGCCATCTAAAAAAAAAAAAAGAATATGTCATCTATCTCTATGTATGGAGATATAGATATAGTGATGTAGATATAGATATAGCTGCATACCATATCTATCTATAGATAGAGATAGATGACATATTCTGGTCTGTAGATGGATATAGTATGTGATTGTATCTTTATATCTCCATACATAGAGATAGATGACATATTCTGGTCTGTAACCTTAATAAAAAAAATAAGATACACATATAAGATATTAATGGTAAGTAGGTATCATGTAGCCTGATATGTTCTTTATTTGAAAGTTAGAGAGAACTATGGAAACTCATTAACACTTTTTGTGGTATCAGTACTTAAAAAAGAAACCCTAGAAATGGAAGGAACCTCAATACTTCTCTGAGTCCAGCATCTCACCAAGAGCACAAATTCACTGAAAGCCATCTCCACTAACTTCATCTGATTTGGAGGATAATAAACTACTAACTCCAAAAATAAAATATTGCTGTTAGAATGTTATTTCTTAGATTGATTAGAATGTGCTTTCTCATAAAATCCCTGCCATCATTTCTATTTTTGTTTCATAAACTTAATGAGGCTCTTTATAAACTTTCTTTACATGATAGTTTTTTAAATAGTTTCAGGTTGGATACACACAATTTTTTCATTTAAAATTTTCCCCAGTTCTTCTTACTTTTCTGTGTATCAGAGGATTTCCAGACTCATTACTTTCTTGGTGCTCATATCTGAATGTCCTCAGAACCACTTCTTCTCCTTTAGAGTCTGACTCATGCCATTCCAAAGTCAGGATAACCTTTCAAAGAGAATAGTCAGCTGGGTGATCCAGCTGTTTATTAGTCCTAGCAATATCAGGCTTGATGTTCTCTAAGTATCAAGGCAGACAAAAGTTTCTTTACTATTTTCTAGTTTCAAGCCTATTTTATTATTTTAGAATTTGTATTTTTATGAAATATAATAATTTACAAATTATTTTAACAAGCTTTATATATCCTTTATAAATTTTGCAAATTTTTAAGGTGATCTGGATCCAAATATTTGCCCTCTTAAGTAATGTGGGAAGCTCATTTGAGTACAATTAATGTGTTAGGAACTATGAAATAGCAACGCATTGAAAGAGTCAAGAACAGACCACATTCCTTTCATTTTAATTTAACATCATCATGAACAGTAAATTAAGGGTTGACTGGATTTTTAAAATTATGTATTACATACATACACACATATGCATGCACACACACACACACACACACACACACACATTGAAATGTACTTTGGAGCAAAAAGGGACATTAGTGTAGTGATGACTTGTAGGGCAATGACCAGAACATTAGCCTTATATGGGATTCTAAGTTCTCTTAATAAATAATCAAGCCTAGAATATTGTTGTGAAGTTCCACTTACGAGGCACATAGTGTTCAAATTCAACTTGACATTTGATATTCTATGTCACCACTATGAAAGTTCTTGTATTTTTTGAAAATGCTTTGACAGGGAGTCAATTTACAATTGAGATGAAGGATTATCAATGTTGCTTGCTTTTATAAAGATGTAGTGGGAGGAGACATGTAAAATATCAAAACATTTAGTTGGATGTGAGAACTTACCTTGGTGTATTTTCAAAAGTTCTCTTTTATTTTGTACAGCTTTGTCTGCCCCATATCCAAGCTCATCCCTTCTCTAATAATTTTATTTTAAAAAATATGGCAGATGGGATGCCTGGGTGGCTGAGCGGTTGAGCCACTGCCTTTGGCTCAGGTCGTGATCCCTGAGTCCCAGGATCGAGTCCCACGTCGGGCTCCCTGTGTGGAGCCTGCTTCTCCCTCTCCCTGTGTCTTTGCCTCTCTCTGTGTATACCTCTCATGAATAAATAAATAAAATATTTTTAAAAATATGACAGAGAAGTTTTAAGATGTGGGGTTTGACAAGGGGTGAAGACGTTAATGCAGAGAGGTGCTGCCAATACTCAGCTGACAAGGGACCTGGGACACTAACCTTTCCCACTAGGTCCTTGTATTGATCCAAATTTTTTTGAAACTTTATCCTCTAAGATTATTTCTTTATTGGATAGTTTGTTTAAGAGACAGGCAGAGAGCAGGGAGCAGAAGACAGAGACACAGGCTCCTCAAGCACACTCTGTCCCAAGGGCAGAGCCTGCCAGGGGCGGGATCTCAGGATGCTGAGACCATGACCTGAGCCACAACCCAGAGTCAGATGCTAAGTGACTGAGCTGCAGGTGTCAAGCCCCGAGTTCCTGCTGTGGGCACTCCTGCCCCGCCTGCCCCCCCCCCAGCCACTGAGCTCGGGCTTTGGTCTGTGGTCCAACTCCCAGGTGGTCTGGAGGCTACAGTGCAGGCTGCACGTCCCCTCTGTCCCACCTCAGGCTGAAAGGGCCTCAGCCCTGAGAAGGAATCGGATCTGCCCGACCACCCCCAGCCGGAGGGAGCTGCTGGAGCAGGAGGTAGAAGAACTGGTGCCTGCCTTGCTGCGCTTGGACAATCTGTCCCTATTTGAATTTCTAAATGTGGTCGAGGAGTATGGCACCCCTGAAGAGGTGCTGGACCTGCTGTTTGCAAAGTGAGCTCCCTGACCCTCCACAGCCCAGGGGGATGGGATACCTACTGGTTGGGAGTCTTGGGGAATGTGGTTGAACTTCCCGGCCCCTCGGGCTGCTCCTCCGACTGGAGTAGAGTCACACAGGGCCTAGTTGGGTCCTGTAGGGCAGCCCCCGGGGCCCGGCCTGTGGCAGGTCGGCTAGAGGGGCTGTGCTTGTGCTCAGCAGTCATCGTTCTCTCCCCATGACGAAGCGTGTGCCGCCTCCCCACCGTCACCAGGGTCTTGAGCTGGCCTGTTTTGCCATTGAAAGGGAGTCCATCTGGGGTCTGTATCCTGGGGCATTTGGAGTAGGGGTCCCCGGGGACACCTGGGCACCCAGGCCCACTTGGATATCGGCCAGGGCCTGGCTGGAGCCCTTTCATTCCTCAATCATTCAGAAAGTGCCAGCAGGTGCAGGTACTTCTCCAGGAGCTGCCCGTGGCCCCACGCACAGAGCGGACAGCCCCCCAGGGCTCCGGACTAGTCGGAGGTCAGAGGGTGACACCAGCTATGAGGAGAGGTCGGGTCCCCAGGATGATTCATGTGATGCCCCCCGCCCTCCTCTAGATATCGATGCATCGTAGCTTCCTGCAAGAAGGAAGGAATCTGGGACCAGTGGGAAATGTGAGTGAGCTCTGGCTCATGCAGGGGAGCCTTCCGTCTCCAGGAGGGCGGGCCACGAGGGGGCTGTGGGTCAGAGGGGCTGCTGGAGCCTCACCACACACATCTGCAATTCCTGTGACAGGGTAAAGGTCTGAGGCCCCTTCAGGAAAACAGCAAAGGAGAGCCGTGGGTGGGGTGCGGGCTTTGTGGGAGAGCACTGGGACGCCAAAGGGACCTCCTCCATGCCCATTCCCCCAACCCTCTGTCTGCCCCACACCTGGGACCCAGAGCAGAGGGTGTGGGGTGCATCGCACTCACCAATCGGGTGGCACCTGGTCCCGGGTGCACAGCAGGTGCTCAGGAGAGCCAGTGAGGGCTCAGGGACCAGACGGCCCCCGCCCGTGGGAGATTAGAGTCAGTGGAAGGACACCCCCTGGGGGCCCCTCGTGAGTGAGGCTGGGCAGACCCACAGGAGGGAAGGTTCCCCGGGAAAGACAGTGATGGTCACACCGCTGGTCATGGGCTCCCACGCACAGAGGCTTCGTGCCAGCCCCTCCTCAGTGAGCAGGGCTGTGGCAGGTAAGACCGTCAGGTGGCAGGTGGACAAGGAGCAGCACTGGCCTCCAACAGGCCCGCACGGGAGGCCGAGGGCCCTGGTTCCTGCAGGGCTTCCCCGGGACACCTCTGTGTGAGGAGCCCTGTCTTCTGACGCCTCTGCCCACCTGTCCCTCCCCAGCGCCATGACCTCCTTCCTGACCATCTGGCTGGACTACTATGAGGAGGACTTCCACGATGCCCCAGAATTTCCTGCCCTGACAAAGCTGCTGAAATTCACAGGGCAGTACCAGTGCCAGGCTCAGTGCTCGACTGTCGTGCGGAGCGTTACCTTTGGCGTTTCATAAACCTGCATCAAGCGGAGTTTGAGGGTGGAGGTGAGGAGGACTGGGGTGGCCGAGTTGGGGACAGGGTGGGCCACACAGATCAAGCCTCCATGCTGCTGGGCCAGGAGCACTGGGTAGGCTCACACCCCATCCCCACGGGCTGCAGTCTGGGGAGACCTCCCAGGGCTTCTGCACTCACACACGCTGAGCGGTGGTAAGAGTGTCCTTGATTTGGGAGGGATGTGGAAAGTCCGTCCTGGTGATGATAATTTGTCTTCTTGGGTCTACAGCTTCGGCCCCGGAGCAACACCCTAACCCACCTCAGGAGCCCACCCCAGCTCCGACTGTGGGGCCTGTGGCACCTTCAGGGCCTGAGGTGACCGAGCCACTCCTGGCTGCTGGAGGTGAGGGCTTGGCCCAAGCTGAGATGCCAGCTGCTGAGTCCAAGTCAATGTACATGGTTTTGGCACCTATGATTCCCCACCCCGATGAGGAGCCACCTGCACCCTCAGCCACCCGGTGGAGGAGTAGGCCCTGGCGCCTGCAGTCAGGGTCCCCAAAGTGCCAGGGCCGCCACCTGCCTCTGGAGCAACTGGCTTTGACCCCTGAGCAACCCCCTGAACCACCTCAGGAGCCACCTCAGCTCCTACCGCAGGGCTCGTGATAGCTGCAGCCCAACAGAGGCTTCCCTCCCCGTCATTGCACTGTTTCCATATTTTGTTTTTCTTTAACCTCTATACTGGCTTATGAATTTTATTTGTAATAAAAGATAAGTTAACGGCAGAAAATTTACTCTGATGCTTTTAAATTATACATCGTGGTACTTTAGGTCCATTCACAGTGTCACAGGCCCCAGAGCCCAGGGCACTAGGGGACACAGCCCAAGATCTGGTGCTCCCCCCAGGACAGGCAGAGGTTGGGAGGGCACAGGAAAGCAAGGACGCTCCTACCACTGGGCGGCCCTGAGCTGGTCGGATCGGCGCCCCCCATCCCCAGAGCATCCAGGCCCCTGCGGCCTGGGAGCTGTGGTAGTTACTGCGGGAGCTGACTCCAGGGCTGGATAGCTGGCCGCCATCAGTGTGGCTGTTCCTCCTCGTGTCCCCTGTGCCTGGGACTGAGCAGGGGCCTCACTGGATAAACAGCACCCACTGAGCCTGGCACCTGGCAGGGGGCGGGGCAGCTCCCCCAGCAGCACACACCTGAGAATCAGCACAGCAGGCTCCTACCCCAGAAGACCAGCTGGAAGGACAGGGGAAGCCAAGTATTGACCAAGCAGCACTGGAAAGTTCTAGGGGAAGTTGAGGGATTTACACTATATAGAATCAGAGGACACTCCCCCCTTGTTTTTTCTTTTCTGTTTGTTTCTGTTGTTTCCCCACCCCCTTTTTTTATTCTTTTTTCTTTTTTCTTTTTTTTTCTCTTCTGCTCCTTTTTCCAGTATAATTTGTTTTTGTGCACTCCACACTGAGCAAAATGACTAGAAGGAACAACTCACCTCAAAAGAAAGAATCAGAAACAGCCCTCTCTCCCACAGAGTTACAAACTCTGGATTACAATTCAATGTCAGAAACCAAATACAGAAGCACTATTATAAAGCTACTGGTGACTCTAGAAAAAAAGCATAAAGGACTCAAATTAATAAAATCATGAATGAGAAAAGAGAGATCACCACCAACACCAAGGAAATACAAACGATTTTAAAAACTTATTATGAGCAGCTATATGCCAATAAATTATGCAATCTAGAAGAAACAGATACATTTCTGGAAAACCACAAATTACCAAAACTAGAACAGAAAGAAATAGAAAACCGGAACAGGCTGATAACCCGGGAGGAAACTGAAGTAGTCATCATCAGAAACCTCCCAAGACACAAAAAAGTCCCGGGCCAGATGGCTTCCCTGGGGAATGCTATCAAACGTTGAAAGAAGAAACTGTACCTATTCTACTAAAGCTGTTCTGAAAGATAGAAAGAAATGGAATACTTCCAAACTCGTTCTATGAGGCCAGCATCACCTTAAGTCCAAAAGCAAACAGAGACCCCACCAAAAAGGAGAATTACAGACCAATGTCCCCGATGAACACGGATGCAAACATTCTCAACAAGATATGAGCCAATAGGATCCAACGGTACATTGAGAAGTTACTCACCGTGACCAGGTGGCATTTATCCCTGGGACGCAAGGCTGGTTCAACACTCGGCAAACACTCCATGTGACTGATCAGATCTGCAAGAGAAAAAACAAGAACCAGATGATCCTCTCAATAGATCCAGAGAAAGCTTTTGACAAAATACGGCATCCATTCCTGATCCAAACGCTTCAGAGTATAGAAATAGAGGGAACATTCCTCAGCATCTTCAAAGCCGTCTACGAAAAGCCCACAGCAAATTATCATTCCCAAGGGGGAAACGCTGGCAGCCTTTCCACGAAGAAGATCAGGAACGAGACAGGGATGTCCACTCTCACCACTGCTATTCAACATAACACTAGTCGTCGTAGCCTCAGCAATCAGGCAACAAAAAGAACTAAAAGGCATTCAAGTCGGCCTAGAAGAAGTCAAACTCTCCCTCTTCGCAGATGACATGATACCGGACACCTAGAAAACCCAAAAGACTCCACTCCAAGACTGCTAGAACTCATACAGCAAATTCGGCAGTGTGGCAGGGTACAAAATCAATGCCCAGAAGTCAGTGGCCTTTCTAGACGCTAACGATGAGACTGAAGAAAGAGAAATCAAGGAGTCGACCCCATTTACGATGGCACCCAAAAGCATGAGCTACCTAGGAATAAACCTAATGAAAGAGGTAAAGGATCTCAACCCGAAAAACGACAGAACACGTCTGAAAGAGACTGAGGAAGACACAGAGATGGAAAACTATTCCATGCTCATGGATCCGAAGAATCAATATTGAGAAAATGTCAATGTGACCCAGGGCAATTTACACAATTAACGCAATCCCTATCAAAAATACCACAGACTCTCTTCAGGGAGCTGGAACAGATCATCTGAAGATTTGTGTGGAATCAGAAAGGATCCCGAATGGCCACGGGAATAGTAGCCAAGAAAACCACAGCGGGGGGCCGCACAATGCCGGATTTCGGGTTGCGCTGCAAAGCTGTGCTCACCAAGACAGTGTGCTACAGACACAAAAACAGACACAGCCACCAATGGAACAGAAGAGGAATCCAGAAGTGGACCCTCAACTCGATGGTCAAGACCATATATTCGACCAAGCAGGAGAGACCATCCACTGGAAAAAAGACAAGTCTCCTCCATAAACGCCACTGGGAACGCTGGACAGCCACATGCAGAGGAGGGAAACTGGACCACTGTCTCACACCAGACACAAAGATAAACTCAAAATGGATGAAAGATCTAAATGTGAGGTGAGATTCCATCAAAACCCTGGGGGAGAACACAGGCAACGCCCTTCCCGAACTTGGCCACAGCAACTTCTTGCAAGATACACCCATGAAGGCCAGAGAAACAAAAGCAAAGATGAACTATTGGGACTTCATCAGGATGAGGAGCTTCCGGACAGCCAAAGAGACACTCAACAAAACCAACAGACCATCTCCAGAATGGGAGAAGCTACTTGCAAATGACCCGTCGGATAAAGGGCCAGCATCCAAGATCTCTAAAGAACCTATTCAACTCCACAGCAGAGAAACCAACAATCCAATCCAGAAATGGGCAAAAGACATGAACCGAAATGGCAAGAGCAAGACATAGACGTGGCCGACAAGCCCATGAGAAAATGCTCCGCATCACTGTATTTCCATCAGGGAAATACAGATCAAAACCACAATGAGATCCCACCTCACACGGGTGAGAATGGGCAACATTGGCCAGACAGGAAACAACAAATGTTGGACAGGATGCGCTGAAAGGGGAACCCTCCTGCACTGTTGGTGGGAATGTGACCTGGTGCAGCCACTCTGGGAAACTGTGGAGGGTCCTCAAAGAGTTAACAATGGATCTGCCTTATGACCCAGCATTTGCACTGCTGGGGATTTACCCCAAAGATACAGATGCAATGAAACACCGGGACACCTGCACCCCGATGTTTCCAGCAGCAATGTCCACAAGAGCCAAACTGGGGAAGGAGCCTCGGTGTCCACCGAAAGATGAATGGAAAAAGATGTGGTCTCTGGATACAATGGAATATTCCTCAGCCATTAGAAACGACAAATAACCATCATTTGCTTCGACGTGGATGGAACTGGAGGGTATGATGCTGAGTGAAGTGAGTCAATCAGAGAAGGACAAACATTATATGGTCTCATTCATTTGGGGAATATAAAAGATAGTGAAAGGAAATAAAGGGAAAAGAGAATATGATTGGGAAATATCAGAGAGGGAGACAGAACATGAGAGACTCCTAACTCTGGGAAACGAACAAGGGGTGGTGAAAAGGGAGGTAGGCGGGCGGTGACAGGGTGACGGGCACTGAGGGGGGCACTTGATGGGTTGAGCACTGGGTGTTATGCTATATGTTGGCAAATTGAACTCCAACAAAAAATAAATTAATTAAAAATAAGTAAGATCTAACTGTTGGGGTGCCTGGCTGGCTCCGGTGGTGGTGCATGCGATTCTTTGTCTCAGGGTTGTGGCTTCGAGCCCCACCTTGGGTGTGGGGATTACTTAGAAATAAAACTTTAAAAAAATAATAAAGCACTTTTTAGCACATATGAAGAGGATTACCTTTGGTCCTTTAGTTTATGAAAAATGTGGCATAAATATAGGAATGTGAAATGATCTGGTAATATCAAAAGTAAAAATTTTTAAGAAGTTTTAACTTTTACTATAGATCAACACCGAAAAATATTTGAAAAATAAAATCTCTTTTAAAGAAGCTAAATGTTGGTATTCTAGTTTTCTCTTTGTAGATCCAGGTCTGTACTTCCGGGCATGTGGGTTAGAGACTCATCAGGACTCTGAGTCTCCCCTTTCTCCAAAGGCCCCTTCCATACAACTCAGCTCCACTTAGTCCAACTTCGCATCACCATGGTCTGTCTGCCTTAATGCCCTGGCGGTGGCACAATGGTCACCTTCAGCCCCACTTGCCAGGTTTCTCAGAAGGTCATGGCCCTGGTCAGATGGGGTCAGACAGGCACTATCAAAGATATCCAGTAAAGACTTTTGGTGGCCCTCAGCCTTTGTCTCTGCTACTGGAAGCAACCTGGTGCCAGAGAGACAGGCAGCTTTTCTCTTTCAGTCTCCGGAAATCTCTTTGTATTTTGTCTCCAAACTTCTGAATTGAGCTAAGAGTAGGAGAAAAAGTTTATTTTGTGACCACAGTCTATATATTATTATTAAGGTAATTCCTGAGTTATGCATCCTCCAGTCACCTTGGATAGCACCATGGCTGTTCACCACCCCACCCCCACAGACCAGAAAATAGGTTTAGGTATTTTATCCTACTGGAGCCCTATCAGCCATCACTTAAGCTGTTTTGTTTTGTTTAAATAATTAGTGCAAAGTACTTTCCCCCTGAGTGAAATACACATTCTCACAGAGGGGATTTCCCTAGGGATTCCCGTGCTGCGGCCCCAAGGCTTGGAAATGTTTTCCCTCAACCAAAACCAGGACTGAACTTAAACATCAAGGGGAAATACTCCAAGGAGTCCTGAGCTGACCTGTACTCTTTCCAAACTAGCAAAATCCTAAAACCATGGGCTAGAGACCAAGTAAATGAGCACATCCCTGGTTGAAACTGATACATCATTTTTTAAAAATCTCCTCCAATGATTCTATGGGACAGTTAGGGTAGAAACACACTGTCAAGTCATGTGTGAGGATGATGAGCAACCAATTCTATTGTCTGACTAAGGCAATACATGTCCTACTCCCAAGCTCTAGTTGTATTGAACTGTAATTCTGGGAAACCACTTTATTAGAGACCCATCTGGTGGCCCAGCCAGGAATCGCACAGGGTGTCTCCAGGAAGGAAGGGGCCAGTCCTGGGGCCTCTGCTGGTCCTAGGACCCCTAAGATTCATGCACACACTCCCTTCTCAGAGGAGGCCCCGTTCTGGTAGGATTATCTCCACTGACCCATGGATGTGTGTTGGGCAGTTGTGCTGAGATCGAGGGACTTCAGCAAAGGGCTGATAATGTATAATTATATAATCACACAACGAGACTTATTTGGATGGCACGCTGACAGCTTAATTGAATGGAGAGGTCCCTCACAGGATATCTTTCAGTGGCAACAGTATAGGGCCACCACCCAGAAAGCTAGGATAGAAAAGAAACTCCCCAGAGGAGAGGGATTGAGGAAGGGCTTACTTAGTGAGATGATGTCTCACATCGGGATATGGAGTCTCTGAGCCAGGGAATTATGAATGGATGACAGGATCTTAGGGACACCAATATTCATGATTTATCTTATCTACTGTTGGTAGATTCAGGTGGTGATCCACAGGATATGCACAGAAGATATGGCTAAGCTATAAATGGCTTAACCTCTACCAATCTGGGCTATGTTTAAATCCATTCAGTGTGTAAATATTTGAGGTTGGTGACAGTGGTTTTTTGAGTTAAAGGTCTCTGCCTGCTGTGAAAAAATAAACAGAGGTCTGCTATGCAAAGATCATCTTTGGCTCATCCATAAACCTTGACTGATCATTTCAAATGATTTGTCTTTATGTTCATGGATTAGTTTTCCTCTTGATCAAATCCAATGCTAGAACCCTCTTTTTATATAGATTTTTTTTCATTTCAACTATTGTACTTTTCAACTCCAGAATTTTTAACTCCATTTTAAAATCTATCACGATGTATTGAAACTCTTGATTTGGTAAAAATGAATCCTTTCTGGTTTCATTTTTTAGGAGGGAGAGAAGGAAAAGAGGAAGAGAGAATCTTAAGCAGGCTCCACACTAAGCATGGAGCCCATGGAGGGCTCGATCTCATGACTTGAGCCAAAATCAAGAGTCAATTTACCAACTGAGCCACCTAGGCGCTCCCCACCCCCAGGTTTCATTTCTTAGGCATCACTGAAATAGTTCTTTTAAAGGCACTTCCTTAGGAGCATGGTCCTCAGTTTCATTACCAATCCCTGCCCACTCCCATGAACGGTACTTCCTTTCCTTGAGTGACTGCCATCTTCTGTTGTTGAATATTGACATTTCGAATATCACAGATGGTAATTTTGGAAACGGCACTCTTCTGCCTTTTCTAGGTTTGTTTGTTTGTTTACAACTTGTGTGGATGGTGTCACTTGTTTAATGCTTTTCTCAACTTTTTGTAAAGGGTCTTTGTTAGGAGTGGCCTGAAGTCTCTTCTGTTAGCCTAGCGGTCACCTGTGACTGAGAGCGAGCCCCTTAAACGCCGGGAGCCAAGCCACCACGAAGCACTCTGCTGGTCACTGCAGACGCCCCTGCGCTGCGCCCCACAGGGCGCAGGCAGGGAGTTAACTCTGTCTTCCCTTCCCTTGCTGTTGCCCTGGTGCTGAAGGCAAACTCATGTGGTCCTCTCAAGGGTTTTCTAAGAATATGTCCAGCCACGGGCATCAGCATGGCCCTTGGATTGCCTGGCACACAGCAGATTTTCGGTGTCCTTCGTCCCTTGATAATCCCCAGCATCTTCCTTCCCAGGTGTTTCGGTCTGCCTGCCTCTGGCCTCTCTGGTTGGCCCCTTGCCCAGACAGGTGTGGCTAGTATGTTCACTGACATGCTCTTGGCAGTGTCACCCAGGAGCTCCTAAAAGCTCTGAGGCAGTTTGAAACTGCCTCAAACAAATGAAAGACCCTGAGTCAGTGCTTCTTGGAGTCCCCAAGGAGGTCAGAATACACAACCACAATCCTCTGAGAACAATCAGTCTTGCTGGCATGAGCACACTGTCCCAGGAAAGTAGACCACTGTCCTCATGGTGACCACAGAGCTGGGGAGTGTGGCATGGTAGGTGGTTAAGTTAAAATGTCAGACTGTTTTACTGAAATTCAGTACTACCCTTTTCTTTTTTTTCTTTTAAGCCCTTCCCCAGGTTTTGTGTTTTTTAGAAGTCAGAAAAAGTTGATTCCAATAGTTTTTGTCAGCTTGATCATTGCCTTCATGAAGGGATGGTGTGTCGGAGTTACTTACACTAGCATTTTAGGTGACATCATTCAACCTATTTTATTTATTTTATTTAATTTTTAAAGATTTTATTTATTTATGAGAGACAGAGAGACAGAGAGGGAGAGAAATGGGGGTCAGAGACACAGGCAGAGGGAGAAGCAGGCTCCATTCAGGGAACCCAATGTGGGACTCAATCCTGGGTCTCCAGGATCATGCCCTGGGCTGAAGGCAGCGCTAAACCACTGAGCCACCCGGGCTGCCCTATTCAACCTATTTTAATTGTACATTCCTTTTCAAAGGTGATACTAGTAGGTCTCACCTGAGCATTCATACATTTTCAATTTATTTTTTTCCTTTTGTTTAATGTCAAATTTGGAAAACATACGTATACATCTTGTTCAAGTTTTGTGTTCATCAACATATTGTCAAAGATAGATACTTGCTCTTGTTTGTAATAACCAAAGGGTCAGCTTTATAATAAGCATGCAGCTTTATAAAATATCAAGATGTTTCACTCGAGAGCTTTATTAACTTACTTCAGATTGTTCAAAATGTCACACCACAGTGATTAGTTGAAAAAGCATTGTGATCCATTTGCATGAATATGCTTTTGATTTACACATATACTTTGATTTTGTCATAGAATTGCTTTCTGTAATCTATCTCTTAGTCCTCAAAAGGACCTCATAAAGACAATATTATTCTGGTGGAGTTTAGGCTTTAAGTAGGCCACAAAGAGCGTTAATACTAGAGGTTGAGGCAGTAGGGTTCAAAGAAGAGAATCTAGAGAAGGTACAGTATGTTTACAGAGTACGCAGCTTATTTTCATTGGGGTGAAGTAAACTCAGACAAATCATGTAAATTCCCAGAACCAAATTAAATTTTCTAAACGTCTAGAATATTTATTCACATGGTTGTAAAAAGCTCCTAAATTCCAAGGTAAAAAATGATGCTTACTTCAGCTCATGAACTTGAATGTATGACATTGAAGGTAGACCCACTACTCACTAATCAGTCACTTAAACATGCATGCAGCAGCTCATTCTGGATCTCATGTTGCTTGCTTTCTTCTTTATAATTTTATTTAAATTCAATTAACATATAGCATATTATTAATTTCAGGGGTAGAGATCAGTGATTCATCAGGTGCATGTAACACCCAATGCTCATTACATCACGAGCCCTCCTTGATGCCCATCACCCAGTTACCCCATCCCCCCACCCACCTCCCCTCCAGCAGATTCAGTTTGTTTCCTAGAGTTAAGAGTCGCTTATGTTTTTTTCTCCCTCTCTGATTTCTGCTTATTTTATTCTCCCTCCCTTCCCCATTACCCTATTTTGTTTATTAAAATATGAGCAAAGACCTCCAGGAACTTGCAGCGGAGTGGGCAAATAACCGAGGCCCTCCCGGCTGCCCGATGCTCGCACTGCGTAGAGGCGCAGGCAGGTGGAACCCCAGCGCATCAACTGGGAGGAGGACGGGGCCCAGTGACACCCCCCGGGACCGAAGGACTGCACAAAGGACTCGTCGGGAGGAGACTCGCAGCTGTGAGAGAAAGAATTAATAAGATAGATAAACCATTAGCCAGCATTATTAAAAAGAAGAGAGAGAAGACTCAAATTAATAAAATCATGAATGAGAAAGGAGAGATCACTACCAACACCAAGGAAATACAAACGATTTTAAAAACATATTATGAACAGCTCTATGCCAATAAATTAGGAAATCTAGAAGAAATGGACGCATTCCTGGAAAGCCACAAACTACCAAAACTGGAGCAGGAAGAAATAGAAAACCTGAACAGGCCAATAACCAGGGAGGAAATTGAAGCAGTCATCAAAAACCTCCCAAGACACAAAAGTCCAGGGCCAGATGGCTTCCCAGGGGAATTCTATCAAACGTTTAAAGAAGAAAACATACCTATTCTCCTAAAGCTGTTTGGAAAGATAGAAAGAGATGGAGCACTTCCAAATTTGTTCTGAGGCCAGCATCACCTTAATTCCAAAACCAGACAAAGACCCCACCAAAAAGGAGAATTACAGACCAACATCCCTGATGAACATGGATGCTAAAATTCCCAACAAGATACTAGCCAATAGGATCCAACAATAAATTAAGAAAATTATTCACCAAGACCAAGTAGGATTTATCCCCAGGACACAAGGCTGGTTCAACACTCGAAAACAATGTGATTCATCATGTCAGCAAGAGAAAAACCAAGAACCATATGATCCTCTCATTAGATGCAGAGAAAGCATTTGACAAAATACGGCATCCATTCCTGATCAAAACTCTTCAGAGGATAGGGAAAGAGGGAACATTCCTTGACATCTTAAAAGCCATCTACGAAAAGCCCACAGCAAATATCATTCTCAATGGGGAAGCACTGGGAGCCTTTCCCCTAAGATCAGGAACAAGACAGGGATGTCCACTCTCACCACTGCTGTTCAACATAGTACTGGAATTCCAAGCCTCAGCAATCAGACAACAAAAAGACATTAAAGACATTCAAATTGGCAAAGAAGAAGTCAAACTCTCACTCTTCGCCGATGACATGATACTCTACATAGAAAACCCAAAAGCCTCCACCCCAAGGTTGCTAGAACTCATACAGCAATTTGGCAGCATAGCAGGATACAAAATCAATGGCCAGAAATCAGTGGCATTTCTATACACTAACAATGAGACTGAAGAAAGAGAAACTAAGGAGTCAATCCCATTTAAAATTGCACCCAAAAGCATAAGATACCTAGGAATAAACCTAACCAAAGAGGTGAAGGATCTATACCCTAAAAACTATAGAACACTTCTGAAAGAAATTGAGGAAGACACAAAGAGATGGAAAAATATTCCATGCTCATGGATTGGCAGAATTAATATTGTGAAAATGTCAATGTTACCCAGGGCAATTTACACGTTTAATGCAATCCCTATCAAAATACCATGGACTTTCTTCAGAGAGTTAGAACAAATTATTTTAAGATTTGTGTGGAATCAGAAAAGACCCCAAATAGCCAGAGGAATTTTAAGAAAGAAAACCATAGCTTGGGGCATCACAATGCCAGATTTCAGGTTGTACTACAAAGCTGTGGTCATCAAGACAGTGTGGTACTGGCACAGAAACAGACACATAGATCAATGGAACAGAATAGAGAACCCAGAAGTAGACCTTGAACTTTATGGTCAACTAATATTCGATAAAGGAGGAAAGACTATCCACTGGAAGAAAGACAGTCTCTTCAATAAATGGTGCTGGGAACATTGGACAGCCACATGCAGAAGAATGAAACTAGACCACTCTCTTTCACCATACACAAAGATAAACTCAAAATGGATGAAAGATCTAAATGTGAGGCAAGAGTCCATCAAACTCATAGAAGAGAACACAGGCAACACCCTTTTTGAACTCAGCCACAGTAACTTCTTGCAAGATACATCCACAAAGGCAAAAGAAACAAAAGCAAAAATGAACTATTATAGGGACGTCATCAAGATAAGAAGCTTTTGCACAGGAAAGGATACAGTCAACAAAACTAAAAGACAACCTACAGAATGGGAGAAGATATTTGCAAAGGACGTATCAGATAAAGGGCTAGTTTCCAAGATCTATAAAGAACTTATTAAACTCAACACCAAAGAAACAAACGATCCAATCATGAAATGGGCAAAAGACATGAGAAATCTCACAGAGGAAGACATAGACATGGCCAACATGCACATGAGAAAATGCTCTGCATCACTTGCCATCAGGGAAATACAAATCAAAACCACAATGAGATACCACCTCACACCAGTGAGAATTGGGAACATTAACAAGGCAGGAAACCACAAATGTTGGAGAGGATGCGGAGAAAAGGGAACCCTCTTACATTATTGGTGGGAATGTGAACTGGTGCAGCCACTCTGGAAAACTGTGTGGAGGTTCCTCAAAGAGTTAAAAATAGACCTGCCCTATGACCCAGCAATTGCACTGTTGGCGATTTACCCCAAAGATTCAGATGCAATGAAACGCCGGGACACCTGCACCCCAATGTTTATAGTGGCAATGTCTACAATAGCCAAACTGTGGAAGGAGCCTCAGTGTCCATCGAAAGATGAATGGATAAAGATGTGGTTTATGTATACAATGGACTATTACTCAGCCATTAGAAATGACAAATACCCACCATTTGCTTCAACATGGATGGAACTGGAAGGTATTAAGTCAATCGGAGAAGGACAAACGTTGTATGTTCTCATTCATTTGGGGAATATAAGTAATAGTGAAAGGGAATAGAAGGGAAGGGAGAAGAAATGTGTGGGAAATATCAGAAAGGGAGATAAAACATAAAGACTCCTAACTCTGGGAAACGAACTAGGGGTGATGGAAGGGGAGGAGGGTGGGGGGTGAGGGTGAACGGGTGACGGGCACTGAGGGGGGCACTTGATGGGATGAGCACTGGGTGTTATTCTGTGTGTTGGTAAATTGAACACCAATAAAAAATCAATTTATTATTTTTTTAAAAAAGGCCAAAGAACTTATGGATACTTATTCTGACTTGTGTATTCTGCACAGAAGAATAAAAAATCTTCCTTCTCTTTCCTCCTTAGATTCTTTATCACACTCAGATCTCTTACCAGCAGCAGACAGCTTCTGAGATGCCTCTGTTGACCCTTGAGGATGAAATAGAGGCCAATCTCTTGACCCTACAGAGGTCTAGCTGTAGGGTCAGATGTTCTCTTAATGAACCAACTAGTTATGGGCAACTCAGAGTACAAATTAGTGGGAACTTGGTACTAAAAAAGGGGGGGGGCCTCCCAGACACTTGCAATATAAGTGTATAATATAAGAAATTATATTTCTTACAGTGTAAGAAAAGGTTTATAATGAAAATAAGAACTGCCTTGCAGAGAAAAAAGACCAATAAGCTATACACATTAACAGCCCTGGTCCCATAGTTCAAGCCACAAGGGAATTTTCTAAACATTTAATCTGGACTCCAATATCCAAATAGGTAATATATAAACAGTTATACTTAGCTATGTGTTCTAAACAAGATTGCAATAATGAAATATGGAAACCACTATGGAAATGAATAGTTTAAGACATACCTTAAACATTAAAGAGAAATACACAGAAATTTATTAGTAAAAGACTATATTCACAATAAAAATGTAAACTAAACAGAATAAGTAAATATCCAGGACCAAAGGAATAAGTAAATGCTTACTATCTAAAAACAAATTTTCTAGTAGAATATCTACCAAGACAGGGGTGCTTGGCTGGCTCAGTCAGTTAAGCATCAGATTCTTGATTCTTGATTTCAGCTCATGTCATGGTCTTATGGTCCTGGGATCAAGTCTCACATCAGCTCTGTGCTCAGAGGGGTGTCTGCTGGAGATTCTCTCTCCCTCCCCTTCTGCCCCTGCATGTTCGCTTTCTCTCAAATAAACAAATAAATCTTTAGATAATGATAATAATAATATAAAAAGAATATCCACCAAGAAAATCAAGGAATAATCTTTTCTATCCTGGATGCACAGGCCACTTTTAAATATTATTTGCATTAGATTCTCTAGAGAGAGAAATTCATTTTCCTTCTGCCCAGGAAGGACTCAATTCAAATGTGTTTTCTCATCCTTTCTTAGGAATGCATATAGTTACAAGTGAAAGCAAAGGAAGAGATAAGTTCCTGTAAAGAACAAAATAAGTATTATAGCAATTTCTCAAAGAAATAAAATGAATTATGAATTCAATGAATTATCAGTAAGGTGCTCAAAAAAGATAATTATCTGTCAGAATTCTAAAGTTAATGAAAAGTCCTTTAAAAACAGAATTAAATACATTTTCATTTAAGAACAAATATAATGCTTTCTACAGAAAAGCATTATCTTCAGATAAATGATAGTGATCCCAGGTGCAGGAAGCCTAAAGAATCAGGAAAGGAGAAAGAAAACAAAAAAAAGCAAATTTCAGGTAATTAAAAAATAAGCAAGTAGTGTACAGCAATGCTAATTTTATAAAAAGTCACATATGGCATATAAACACATACACGCACTAATATATATAACTTTTTTAAATTTTTTATTTATTCATGATAGTCACAGAGAGAGAGAGAGAGAGGGAGAGAGAGAGAGGCAGAGACACAGGCAGAGAGAGAAGCAGGCTCCATGCACCGGGAGCCCGAAGTGGGATTCGATCCCGGGTCTCCAGGATCGCGCCCCGGGCCAAAGGCAGGTGCCAAACCACTGCGCCACCCAGGGATCCCCGCACTAATATATATATAGGCAGAGCTAACTAATGGAGAAAATATATTATATATACAGAGAGAGATAAATTATATTATATACGTAATTTATATATTTAAATACATATATATATATACTTAGTTTATACGTTTAAATACATATATTTATATATTTAAATACATATATTTAAATAAACTAATACACTAGTATCATAGTACACAAGCCATAAAGGTAAAAATTAGTTAAAGCCCAAAGACACATAAAATACTAGTTCATTCTTGACATTAGTCTTTAGTAAGTCAAGGTTGTAAGTTTTCCTTTTTGAATATTACTTTATTTTTTTAAATTAATTTTTATTGGTGTTCAATTTACCAAAATACAGAAAAACACCCAGTGCTCATCCCGTCAAGTGTCCACCTCAGTGCCCGTCACCCATTCCCCTCCAACACTCGCCCTCCTCCCCTTCCATCACCCCTAGTTCGTTTCCCCCAGTTAGGAGTCTTCATGTTCTGTCTCCCTTCCTGATATTTCCCAACATTTCTTTTCCCTTCCTTTATATTCCCTTTCACTATTATTTATATTCCCCAAATGAATGAGGACATACACTGTTTGTCCTTCTCCGATTGACTTATTTCACTCAGCATAATACCCTCCAGTTCCATCCACATTGAAGCAAATGGTGGGTATTTGTCGTTTCTAATTGCTGAGTAATATTCCATTGTATACATAAACCACATCTTCTTTATCCATTCATCTTTCGATGGACACCGAGGCTCCTTCCACAGTTTGGCTATTGTGGCCATTGCTGATAGAAACATCGGGGTGCAGGTGTCCCGGCGTTTCATTGCATCTGAATCTTTGGGGTAAATCGCCAACAGTGCAATTGCTGGGTCGTAGGGCAGGTCTATTTTTAACTCTTTGAGGAACCTCCACACAGTTTTCCAGAGTGGCTGCACCAGTTCACATTCCCACCAACAGTGTAAGAGTGTTCCCTTTTCTCCGCATCTTCTCCAACATTTGTGGTTTCCTGCCTTGTTAATGTTCCCAATTCTCACTGGTGTGAGGTGGTATCTATTGTGGTTTTGATTTGTATTTCCCTGATGGCAAGTGATGCCGAGCATTTTCTCATGTGCATGTTGGCCATGTCCATGTCTTCCTCTGTGAGATTTCTCTTCATGTCTTTTGCCCATTTCATGATTGGATCGTTTGTTTCTTTGGTGTTGAGTTTAATAAGTTCTTTATAGATCTTGGAAACTAGCCCTTTATCTGATACGTCCTTTGCAAATATCTTCTCCCATTCTGTAGGTTGTCTTTTAGTTGTGTTGACTGTATCCTTTGCTGCGCAGAAGCCTCTTATCTTTTTTTAATTTTTTTTTTTATTTATTTATGATAGTCACAGAGAGAGAGAGGCAGAGACACAGGCAGAGGGAGAAGCAGGCTCCATGCACCGGGAGCCCGATGTGGGATTCGATCCCGGGTCTCCAGGATCGCGCCCTGGGCCAAAGGCAGGCGCCAAACCGCTGCGCCACCCAGGGATCCCGTCTTGATGAAGTCCCTATAATAGTTCATTTTTGCTTTTGTTTCTTTTGCCTTCGTGGATGTATCTTGCAAGAAGTTACTGTGGCTGAGTTCAAAAAGGGTGTTGCCTGTGTTCTCTTCTATGAGTTTGATGGACTCTTGTCTCACATTTAGATCTCTCATCTATTTTGAGTTTATCTTTGTGTATGGTGAAAGAGAGTGGTCCAGTTTCATTCTTCTTCATTGGTCTGTAATTCTGCATGTGGCTGTCCAATGTTCCCAGCACCATTTATTGAAGAGACTGTCTTTCTTCCAGTGGATAGTCTTTCCTCCTTTATCGAATATTAGTTGACCATAAAGTTCAAGGTCTACTTCTGGGTTCTCTATTCTGTTCCATTGATCTATGTGTCTGTTTCTGTGCCAGTACCACACTGTCTTGATGACCACAGCTTTGTAGTACAACCTGAAATCTGGCATTGTGATGCCCCAAGCTATGGTTTTCTTTCTTAAAATTCCTCTGGCTATTTGGGGTCTTTTCTGATTCCACACAAATCTTAAAATAATTTGTTCTAACTCTCTGAAGAAAGTCCATGGTATTTTGATAGGGATTGCATTAAACGTGTAAATTGCCCTGGGTAACATTGACATTTTCACAATATTAATTCTGCCAATCCATGAGCATGGAATATTTTTCCATCTCTTTGTGTCTTCCTCAATTTCTTTCAGAAGTGTTCTATAGTTTTTAGGGTATAGATCCTTCACCTCTTTGGTTAGGTTTATTCCTAGGTATCTTATGCTTTTGGGCGCAATTGTAAATGGGATTGACTCCTTAGTTTCTCTTTCTTCAGTCTCATTATTAGTGTATAGAAATGCCACTGATTTCTGGGCATTGATTTTGTATCCTGCCACGCTACCAAATTGCTGTATGAGTTCTAGCAACCTTGGGGTGGAGGCTTTTGGGTATTCTATGTAAAGTATCATGTCATCGGCGGAGATGGTAGAGTTTGACTTCTTCTTTGCCAATTTGAATGTCTTTAATGTCTTTTTGTTGTCTGATTGCTGAGGCGAGGACTTCCAGAACTATGTTGAACAAGAGTGGTGAGAGTGGACATCCCTGTCTTATTCCTGATCTTAGGGGAAAGGCTCCCAGTGCTTCCCCATTGAGAATGATATTTGCTGTGGGCTTTTTGTAAATGGCTTTTAAGATGTCGAGGAAAGTTCCCTCTATCCCAACACTCTGAAGGGTTTTGATCAGGAATGGATGCCGTATTTTGTCAAATGCTTTCTCTGCATCTAATGAGAGGATCATATGGTTCTTGGTTTTTCTCTTGCTGACATGATGAATCACATTGATGGTTTTACGAGTGTTGAACCAACCTTGTGTCCCGGGGATAAATCCTACTTGGTCATGTTGAAAAATTTTCTTAATGTGTTGTTGGATCCTATTGGCTAGTATCTTGTTCAGAATTTTTGCATCCATGTTCATCAGGGATATTGGTCTGTAATTCTCCTTTTTGGTGGGGTCTTTGTCTGGTTTTGGAATTAAAGTGATGCTGGCCTCATAGAACGAATTTGGAAGTGCTCCATCTCTTTCTATCTTTCCAAACAGCTTTAGGAGAATAGGTATGATTTCTTCTTTAAACGTTTGATAGAATTCCCCTGGGAAGCCATCTGGCCCTGGACTCTTGTGTCTTGGGAGGTTTTTGATGACTGCTTCAATTTCCTCCCTGGTTATTGGCCTGTTCAGGTTTTCTATTTCTTCCTGCTCCAGTTTTGGATAGTTTGTGGCTTTCCAGAAATGCGTCCATTTCTTCTAGATTTCCTAATTTATTGGTGTAGAGCTGTTCATAATATGTTTTTAAAATCGTTTGTATTTCCTTGGTGTTGGTAGTGATCTCTCCTTTCTCATTCATGATTTTATTAATTTGAGTCTTCTCTCTCTTCTTTTTAATAAGGTTGGCTAATGGTTTATCTATCTTATTAATTCTTTCAAAGAACCAACTCCTGGTTCTGTTGATCTGTTCCACAGTTCTTCTGGTCTCGATATCATTTAGTTCTGCTCGAATTTTAATTAACTGTCTTCTTCTGCTGGGGGTGGGGTCTATTTGTTGCTTTTTCTCTAGTTCCTTTATGTGTAAGGTGAGCTTTTGAATTTGAGTTCTTTCCAGTTTTTGAATGGATGCTTGTATTGTGATGTATTTCCCCCTCAGGACTGCTTTTGCTGCATCCCAAAGATTTTGAACGGTTGTATCTTCATTCTCATTAGTTTCCATGAATCCTTTTAATTCTTTCTTAATTTCCTGGTTGACCTTTTCATCTTTTAGCAGGATGGTCCTTAACCTCCACGTGTTTGTGGTCCTTCCAAACTTCTTGTTGTGATTAAGTTCTTTTTTTTTTTTTTAATTTTTATTTATTTATGATAGTCATACAGAGAGAAAGAGAGAGGCAGAGACACAGGCAGAGGGAGAAACAGGCTCCATGCACCGGGAGCCCGACGTGGGATTCGATCCCGGGTCTCCAGGATCGCGCCCTGGGCCAAAGGCAGGCGCCAAACCGCTGCGCCACCCAGGGATCCCGTGATTAAGTTCTAATTTCAAGGCATTATGGTCTGAGAATATACAGGGGACTATCCCGATCGTTTGGTATCGGTTCAGACCCGATTTGTGACCCAGTATGTGGTCTATTCTGGAGAAAGTTCCATGTGCACTTGAGAAGAATGTGTATTCAGTTGAGTTTGGATGTAAAGTTCTGTAGATATCTGTGAAATCCATCTGGTCCAGTGTATCATTTAAAGCTCTCATTTCTTTGGAGATGTTGTGCTTAGAAGACCTATCGAGGGTAGAAAGAGCTAGATTGAAGTCACCAAGTATAAGTGTATTATTATCAAAGTATTTCTTCAGTTTGGTTATTAATTGGTTTAAATATTTGGCAGCTCCCACATTCAGGGCATATATATTGAGGATTGTTAAGTCCTCTTGTTGGATAGATCCTTTGAGTATGAGATAGTGTCCCTCTTCATCTCTCACGATAGTCTTCGGGGTAAATTTTAATTTATCTGATATAAGGATGGCAACCCCTGCTTTCTTTTGAGGACCATTTGAATGGTAAATGGTTCTCCAACCTTTTATTTTCAGGTTGTAGGTGTCCTTCTGTCTAAAATGAGTCTCTTGTAGACAGCAAATAGATCGGTCCTGCTTTTTTATCCAGTCTGAAACCCTGCACCTTTTGATGGGGTCATTAAGCCCGTTCACATTCAGAGTTACTATTGAGAGATATGAGTTTAGTGTCATCACATCTATTCAGTCCTTGTTTTTGTGGATTGTTCCACTGAACTTCTTCTTAAAGGGGAATTTTAAGAGTCCCCCTTCAAATTTCTTGCAGAGCTGGTTTGGAGGTTACATATTCTTTCAGTTCCTGCCTGTCTTGGAAGCTCTTTATCTCTCCTTCCATTTTGAATGAAAGCCTTGCTGGATAAAGTATTCTTGGTTGCATGTTCTTTTCATTTAGGACCCTGAATATATCCTGCCAGCCCTTTCTGGCCTGCCAGGTCTCTTTGGAGAGGTCTGCTGTTACCCTAATATTCCTCCCCATAAAAGTCAGGGACTTTTTTTCTCTTGCTGCTTTAGGGATCTTCTCCTTATCTTTGGATGTGCAAGCTTCACTATTAAATGTCGAGGTGTTGAACGGTTTTTGTTGATTTTAGGGGGGGATCTCTCTATTTCCTGGATCTGAATGCCTGTTTCCCTTCCCAGATTAGGAAAGTTTTCAGCAATGACTTGTTCAAATACATATTCAGGCCCTCCGGCCCTTTTGGCGCCCTCGGGAACCCCAATTAAACGTAGGTTTTTCTTCCTCAGGCTGTCGTGTATTTCCCTTAATCTCTCTTCATGGTCTTTTAATTGCCTGTCTCTTTTTTCCTCAGTTTCCCTCTTTGCCATCAACTTGTCTTCTATGTCACTCACTCGTTCTTCCACCTCGTTAACCCTCGTCGTTAGGACGTCTAGTCTGGATTGCATCTCATTTAATTGATTTTTAATTTCTGCCTGATTAGATCTAAATTCTGCAGTCATGAAGTCTCTCGAGTCCTTTATGCTTTTTTCTACAGTCACCAGTAGCTGTATAATAGTGCTTCTGAACTGGCTTCATGACATTGAATTGTAGTCCAGATTTTGTCACTCTGTGGGAGAGAGGACTGTTTCTGATTCTTTCTTTTGAAGTGAGTTTTTCCTTCCAGTCATTTTGCTCAGTGCCAGAGTGGCCAAGAACAAGTTGTATTGGGAAAAGGAGAAAAAGAGAGAAGATAAGGAAGAAAAGAAAAAGAAAAGAAAAAAAGGAAAAAAGAAAGAAAAAAAAGAGAAGAAAAGCAAAAAAGGGGGGAGAAGCAACAGAAATCGAAAAACAAAAAACAAGGGGGAGTATCTTCTGGTTGTGTATACTGTAAATCCCTCGACTTCCCTTGGAACTTTCCAGTGCTGCTTGGTCAATTGTTTTTCCCCCTGTCCGTCTAGCTGGTCTTCTGGGGCAGGGGTCTGCTGTGCTGATTCTCAGGTGTGAGAACTTGGGGGAGCTGCTCAGCGCCCTGCCTGGTGCAGGGCGCAGTGAAGGTTGTTTAACCTGTTCATCCTGTGAGGACACAGTGAGGCTCAGTGGGGGTTGTTTACCCCGTGAGGCCCCAGGAGGAACAGCCACAGTGGCGGGGCCAGCTCTGAAGTCCTGGAGTCAGCACCCGCAGTAACTGCGGAGCTCTCAGCTCCGCAGGGGCCTGGATGCTCCCGCGGGGGGCCGCTGATCTGCTCAGCTCAGGGCCACCCGGCTGCAGGAGTGTCCTTGCTGTCCTGGGCCCTCCTGGCCTCTGCCTGTCCCGGGGGGGAGCGCCGGTTCCTGGGCTGTGTCCCCGGCACCCTGTGCTCCCGGGTCCAGCCGTGTGTGCTGCAGCCCTTTAGGGAGCTCGGCCGCGGGGTGTGGGCGCTCTCCCCGGGGCGCAGCTCCTGTTAGTACCCCCGGGAGCCGGAGCGCATCCCCACCCTCCTGGGGTCCTGCTCCACCTCCCTGCGAGCGCCATTCTGCCCAGGAAGGTTGGGGAAGCTCCTGCTCCTCCGGGCCGGGCTCTCCTGTCCTGGGGGCTCTCGCCGCGGCCCTAGCCCGGCTCCTCGCCCCCACCCCCCCACTCGGAGGCCTTTTTTCTCTTGTTTATTCATGAGAGACACAGAGAGACACAGGCAGAGGGAGAAGCAGGCTCCCTGTGGAGAGCCTGATGAGAACTCAATCCCAGGACCCTGGGATCACGACCTGAGCCAAAAGCAGATGCTCAACCACTGAGCCACCCAGGTGCCCCTCTCTTACTGCGTTTAAGGTCTCTTTAATCCTTAATGTTCACAGTTTCTCTCTGTTAGAGCTAGCTGTGGATTTCTTGTTTCTGTGAGATTTCATAATGTGTCCTGATTCTGAGGATTAACGTGTTTTATCATTTCTGGAACAAATTCAGTTATTATCACTTGAATATTTTCTCTTCCTTATTTTCTCTAGTTTCTGCATCTTATACTTTTACCAGACATATGTTGCACTCTTTAAAAAAAAAAATTTTTTTTTTTTTGGAGTTCAATTTGCCAACATACAGCATAACACCCGGTGCTCATCCCATCAAGTGCCCCCCTCAGATGTTGCACTCTTAAATTCTATTTTACATTCTTCTTAACCTTACTTTCACATTAAATGGGTTTGATCACCAAATTCCAATGTGTGCGTTTGTGTGTGGGGTGGTTTCCCCATACCACCAAGCAGTTCTTCAACATCAACTGGGTATGCGACCATTCAACTCCATTCTGACACTCCTCACCTAGAGATAGCTTCAGATTCCACACATTAAGGGTTCAGTACCACAAGACTGCCCCCCACTTCAGATACCAGTCACAGCCTGGTTGACTTGTGATTCTGACTGACTATGAATCAGAGGTTCCCAGGGCCCCTTCCTTGGGTGGGACTGATTTGATAGAGCTGGTCATAGAACTCAGAGAAACTTAGATTACTGGTGTATTATAAAAGGATATAATTCAAGAACAGCCAGATGGAAGATATGCACAGGGCAAGTTATGTGGCAAGAGAAACGGGGCTTCCACGACCTCTCTGGCAGGCCACTCTCCCAGCACCGGCCATGTCTACCAACCCAGAAGCTTTCTCAGTGCTATCCTTTGGGGGTTTTATGGAAGCCTCATTAGGTAAGCATGATTGATTAAATCGTCGGCCATTGGTGATTCATTCAAACCTCCAGCCCCTCTCCCTTCCTCAGAGGTCAGGGGGTGGGACTAGAAGTTCCCACCCTTTATTCTTGGTCGGTTCCCCCGACAACCAGCCCCATCCTTAGGTGCTATCCAAGTCACCTCACTACCATAAACGCAGTTGTGGTGGTAGTGGGAAGGGGCTTGTTATAAGTAATAAGAAACTCAGTAACCTTTATGGCTCTGAGGTGATTTCAGGAACTGAGAACAAGAGACCAAGTGTTATGACAAAGGATGCTCCCCTTGCTCTTATTGCTCAGAAAATTCCCAGGGTATCGGGAGCTATGAGCCAGGAGCTGTGGACAAGGGCCAAATAAATGAGAAATATATTTTGGTCATCTGAATGGCCAAATATATATTTCATATAAATAAAAATATCACAGATTGTTTCCTTCTTTCATCTCTTTGTGCTGTCTCTTGATAATTCCCTCACATCATCCTTTCTCTCTTCAGTGCCATCTAATGTCAAGTTCATCTTGTTCACTGACATTATTATTTCAATGATCATATTTTTCAAGCTGCTATTAGAAAATGGTGTCCAGGGACACCTGGGTGGCTCAGCAGTTGAGCGCCTGCCTTTGGCCCAGGGCATGATCCCGGAGTCCTGGTCCCATGATCGATTTCACTTTGGACTCCCTGCATGCAGCCTGCTTCTCTGCCTCTCTCTCTCTCTCTCTCTCTGTCTCTCATGAATCAATAAATAAAATCTTAAAAAAAGAAAATAGTGTCCAATCTGAAGTGTATACTACCCACTGAGTTTACTTCAATGACTCTATTTTTCATTCTGGTGTTGGTTTTGTTGTTTGTTTGTTTTGGCATCTGTTCTGCAGTATCTTGTGCTTTTTAACAGAATTTCAAGTTTTTGTTCTATGCCTTTAATTACATGACATTATTGGTGAAGTGTTTGTGTAAATATGCCCTTCTTTATACCTGCTGACCATCCCTCACACGGATTGTTTGCTCATATGTTTTCTAATTTTGGATTGTGAGTTCCCCTTCAGCAGGGCTTTCCTTGTGACTTGGACTATGGTGGTGTTACTACAGAGTGAAGACTTTGTATCTAACACCTCAGAGGTACACTGACCTAAAAACAGTTTAATTTTTGGATGTGGATTTCTGTATCACATAGTTCACATTTTGGACTCAAAACAGGGGCAAGAGGTAGGCACAGAATTCTTTTTTTTTTAATATTTTATTTATTTACCCATGAGAGACACACACACATGCAGAGAGAGAGAGAGAGAGAGAGAGAGAGAGAGAGAGAGGCAGTGAAGCAGGCAAAGGAAGAAGCAGGTTCCCTGCAGGGAGCCCGACACAGGACTCAATCCCAGGATGCCAGGATCACCCTCCGAGACTAAGACAGATGCTCAGCTCTTGAGCCACCCTGGCATTCCAGGCACACGATTTTAATATCTCAGGAGAAATTTTTCTTTTTAAACTCAGATCTCAGTAGGAGGCCGTGCCATTTCTTTGTGATAACAGTTGTTTTAGATCCATATAGAAAAGCAGCAAAACCTAAGCTCCTAGCACTTAACAAATTTAACAATCTGCACCCCAACTGATCCTAGAATGCCATGAACATCACCTCAAGTGCTTATCTCTCCTTCTTTTCTTCAACTGGACATTTCCTGTTCATTATCTAGGATTGGCTGCACGATAATTTGCCTGAATCCTTATTTACGTGCATTAAAGTTGTCTCACATATTTCTCTAACTCTCATAAAAAATATCACCACGAATAGGCCTACAGGTATTGAGAATTGTGGGTATTGTTTCGTATCTTCCTGGTGTATGAATTTTTTTTTCAGCAGCATTCATCAACATCAGAAAGTCAAATTGTTGGAATCTCTCATACTGGGGATTTAACGCCCAGGAAAGGAGAATAAAAAGATCTGGCAAGAGAGCATAGACTATGGTAAGAATAGCAATGAAATTATGAATCCTAGATTCTGAAGTGGGTGAGGAGAGAAAACAAGATAACAGGAATCAGAATTAATAAGAAGAAAGTAAGAGTCAATGGTTGTAGGCCCCAGTGAAGGAGGAACTTCAGTGATTACAGTGTAAGTTCAGGAAGTAGTAGTCAGAAAATGCAATGTATGAGTACATGATTTCAGGGGAGGGATAATTCTTGGGTCCTGGAAAAGACCAGGTAGGCGACAAGCAGCTGAAGTTGAATGGATGGGTGGATATTATTGATAAAGAAATCAAAGGAGAAGCCAAAGCATTGAATCTACATGGACACTATGGATCCGATGGGATCATCTACATGGACACTGACATCACTCAAGATGAAGGACTCAAGGGGTCCCTGGGTTGCTCAGTGTATTGAGCATCTGCCTTTGCTCCAGATCATGATCCTGGAGTCCTGGTATCTAGCCTCATGTCAGACTCCACAACTAGTGGGAAATCTGCTTCTACTTCTCCCTCTGCCCCTACCCCAGCTTGTTTCTCTCTCTCTCTCTCTCTCTCTCTCTCTCTCTCTCTCTGGCTCTCTCAAGTAAATAAATATTTTGATGATGGACTCTAAGACGTTTAGATTATCGCTACTTTTTTTCCAGAAAAAAAAAAAAGAAGCATATCTAGATCTGGAGTGTCAGGGAAATGGTTAGTAGCAAAGTTTCTATGGAATTAGAGACTTTCAGATGAGGAAGAGGAATAATGGTTTGAAGGAGTCAGAAGAAACAAGGAAAATACTCTACATCCCCACCTCGAAGAAGAACGGTACAGTTTGGCAGGAACGGTCCCTCTTTAAGATATATACAAAGGAAGCAGTATTTTCATGGAAAATCCAGGTTACAGTTCAAGCCAGGAGATTCAAGACAGGAAATCAAGAAACCGTCTGAGGAAACAGGAAGTTTTCCAGGCATGCAGCTGGACCTCTTAAGGAATGCAATGGATGGTTGGGTGAAGTACGCAAGGATATGGATATTGGGCCAAGGAAGCACAAGCAGAATATGATGGGGATAAGAGTACAGGACAGAATACAGGACCAAAGGGGCTGATGATTTGGGTGATGGTCAAAAAACCCAAGAATAATAAGCAGAGAGAACTGCTACATCAGACAAGGGGAAGGGCAAGGACACAAGAAAAAAAAAGGGGGGGGGCATCTGCATGCAGTTGGGCATCTCAGGTAGTGAGCGAGGAAGGAAGCCCAAATGTAGGTACTGAGCACTCGGGAGCTGTTGGCTTCAGTCCTATTTCTGGCTCCAGGGGAGGGTCAGGCAACACACCAAGGAACCCCGGGAACCAAGAAGAAAGCTACACCGTCAAGTCCTGTTCCAAAGCATCCCCACAAGATCCTGTCCGGAAACATGGGGGAGGCTCAGCTGACAGTACTCAGTGCATTCTAGGTGGAGGAGGCTGAGCAGCCCTGGGATCAGCGTGGGGGGGGTTCTGTCACAGGCTGTGCGTGGAGGGGGCTGCGGGCCTAGAAGCGTGACTCCAGCAGGGCAAGTCTGGGAGTACAGGGTACCAGGGATACAGCGCAAGGTCCGTCGGCTCCCCCCGGGTGAGGCAGAAGCCAGGAGGGCACAGGACAGCAAGGACCCTCCTGCGTCCAGGTGGAAAAAAAAAATTATTGACCAAGCAGCCCTGGAAATTTCCATGCGAAGTCAAGGGATCTACAGTATACAGAATCAGGATACTCCCCCTTGTTTTTTGTTTTTTGATTTCTGTTGCTTCCCCCCCTTTTTTTTCTTCTCTTTTTTCCTTTTTTCCCTTTTTTTTTCCTTTTTCTTTTCTTATATTCTCTCTTTCTCTCCTTTTCCCAATTCAACTTTTTTTTGGCCATTCTGTACTGAGCAAAATGACTAGAAGGAAAAACTCACTTCAAAAGAAAAAATCAGAAACAGTCTTCTCTCCTACAGAGTTACAAAAAACGGATTACAATTCAATGTCAGAAAGCCAATTAAGAAGCTCTATTGTAAAGCTACTGGTGGCTCTAGAAAAAAGCATAAAGACTCAAGAGACTTCATGACTGCAGAATTTAGATCTAATCAGGCAGAAATTAAAAATCAATTAAATGAGATGCAATCCAAACTAGAGGTCCTAACGACAAGGGTTAATGAGGTGGAAGAACAAGTGAGTGACATAGAAGACAAGTTGATGGCAAAGAGGGAAACTGAGGAAAAAGAGACAAACAATTAAAAGATCATGAGGATAGATTAAGGGAAATAAATGACAGTCTGAGGAAGAAAAATCTACATTTAATTGGGGTTCCTGAAGGCCTGAAAGGGACAGAGGTCCAGAATATGTATTTGAACAATCATAGCTGAAAACTTTCCTAATCTGGGAAGAGAAACAGGTATTCAGATCCAGAAAATAGAGAGAACTGCCCCCTAAAATCAATAAAAATCAGTCAACACCTCAACAATTAAGAGTGCAGCGTGCAAATTCGAAAGATAAAGAGAAGATCCTTAAAGCAGCAAGACAACTTTTATGGGGAGAAATATTAGATTAACAGCAGACCTCTCCACAGAGACCTGACAGGCCAGAAAGGGCTGACAGGATATATTCAGGGTCCTAAATAAGAAGATCATGCAGCCAAGAATACTTTATCCAGGAATGCTCTCATTCAGAATAGAAGGAGAGATGAAGAGCTTCCAAGATAGGCAGGAACTGAAAGAATATGTGACCACCAAACCAGCTCTGCAAGAAATTTTAAGGGAGACTCACAAAATTCCTCTTTAAGAGGAAGTCCAATGGAACAATCCACAAAAATAGGGACTGAATAGGTATCATGATGACACTAAAATCATATCTTTCAATAGTAACTCTGAATGTGAATGGGCTTAATGACCCCATCAAAGGCGCAGGGTTTCAGACTGGATAAAAAAGCAGGACCCATCTATTTGCTGTCTACAAGAGACTCATTTTAGACAGAAGGACACCTACAGCCTGAAAATAAAAGGTTGGAGAACCATGTACCATTCAAATGGTCCTCAAAGAAAGCAGAGGTGGCCATCCTCATATAGAGAAACTAAAGTTTATCCCGAAGACTGTAGTGAGCGAGGGACACTATATCATACTTAAAGGACCTATCCAAGAAGATCACTTAACAATCATCAATATATATGCCCCGAATGTGGGAGCTGCCAAATATAATAATCAATTAATAACAAAGTTAAGACATACTTAGATAACAATACACTTATACTTGATGACTTCAATGTAGCACTTTCTACACTCGAAAGGTCGTCTAAGCACATCTCCAAAGAAACGAGAGCTGTAAATAATACACGGGCCAGATGGATTTCACAGATATCTACAGAACTTTACATCCAAACGCAACTGAATACACATTCTTCTCAAGTGCACATGGAACTTTCTCCAGAAGAGACCACATTATGGGTCACAAATCAGGTCTTAACTGATACCAAAAGATTGGGATCATCCCCTGCATATTCTCAGACCATAATGCCTTGAAATTAGAACTAAATCACAAGAAGAAGTTTGGAAGGATTTCAAACACGTGGAGGTTAAGAACCATCCTGCTAAAAGGTGAAAGGGTCAACCAGGAAATTAAGGAAGAATTAAAAGGATTCATGGAAACTAATGAAGATACAACCATTCAAAATATTTGGGATACAGCAAAAGCAGTTCTGAGGGGAAAATACATCACAATACAAGCAGCCATCCAAAAACTGGAAAGAACTCAAATACAAAAGGTAACCTTGCACCTAAAGGAGCTAGAGAAAAAACAGCAAACAGATCCTATTCCAAGCAAAAGAAGTTAATAAAGATTCAAGCAGAACTCAATGAATATAGAGACCAGAAAAACTGTGGAACAGATCAACAAAACCAGGAATTGGTTCTCTGAAAGAATTAATAAGATCGATAAACCATGAGCCAGCCTTATTAAAAAGAAGAGAGAGTAGACTCAAGTTAATAAAATCATGAATGAGACAGGAGAGATCACTACCAACACGAAGGAGATTCAAATGATTTTATGAACATATTATGAGCAGCTATACGCCAATAAATTAGGCAATCTACAAGAAATGGACACATTTCTGGAAAACCACAAACTACCAAAACTGGAACAGAACAAATAGAAAACCTGAACAGGCCAATAACGAGGGAGGAAATTGAAGCAGTCATCAAAAACCTCCCAAGACACAAAAGTCCAGGGCCAGATGGCTTCCCTGGGGAATGCCATCAAACGTTTAAAGAAGAAATCATACCTCTTCTATTATGGTTGTTCGAAAAGATAGAAAGAGATGGAATACTTCCAAACTCGTTCTTTCAGGCCAGCATCACCTTAATCCCAAAACCAAAAACCCCACCAAAAAGGAGAATTTTAGACCGATATTTCTTTTTTTAAAAAAGATTTTATTTATTTATTCTTGAGAGATAGAAGGAGAGACAGAGCCAAAGACACAGGCAGAGACAGAGCCAGAGACACAGGCAGAGGGAGAAGCAGGCTCCATGCACCGGGAGCCCAACGTGGGATTTGATCCCGGGTCTCCAGGATCGCGCCCTGGGCCAAAGGCAGGCGCCAAACCGCTGCGCCACCCAGGGATCCCCTAGACCAATATTTCTGATAAACATAGACCCAAAAATTCTCAGCAAGGTATTAGCCAGTAGGATACAACAATACATTAAGAAGATTATTCACCATGACCAAGTAGGATTTATCCCTGTGCTTCAAGGCTGGTTCAACACTCGTAAAACAATCAATGTGATTGATCATATCAACAAGAGAAAAAACAAGAACCATATGATCCTCTCAAGAGATGCAGAGAAAGCCTTTGACAAAATACAGCATCCATTCCTGATCAAAACTCTTCAGAGTGTAGGGATAGAGGGAACATTCCTCAGCATCTTAAAAGCCGTCTACAAAAGCCCACAGCAAATATAATTCTTAATGGGGAAGCACTGGGGGCCTTTCCCCTAAGATCAGGAACAAGATAGGGATGTCCATTCTCACCATATTCAACATAGTACTGGAAGTCCTAGCCTCAGCAATCAGACAACAAAAAGAAATAAAGGGCATTCAAATCAGCAAAGTCAAACTCTCCCTCTTCGCAGATGACATGATACTCTACATAGAAAACCCAGAAGACTCCACCCCAAGATTGCTAGAACTCATACAGCAATTTGGCAGTGTGGCAGGGTACAAAAGCAAAGCCCAGAAATCAGTGGCCTTTCTAGACGTTAACAATGAGACTGAAGAAAGAGAAATTAAGGAGTCAACCCCATTTACAATGGCACCCAAAAGCATGCACTACCTAGGAATAAACCTAACCAAAGAGGTAAAGGATCTCTACCCAAAAAATGACAGAACACTTCTGAAAGAGACTGAGGAAGACACAAAGAGATGGAAAAATATTCCATGCTCATGGATTCGAAGAATATTGGGAAAATGTCAACATGACACAGGGCAATTTACACACTTAATGCAATCCCTCTCAAAATACCAAGGAGTTTCTTCAGAGAGTTGGAACAAATTATTTTAAGATTTGTGTGGAATCAGAAAAGACCGTGAATGGCCAGGGGAATATTAGAAAAGAAAATGACAGCTGGGGGCAATACAATGCCGGATTTCAGGTTGTGCAACAAAGCTGTGCTCACCAAGTCGGTGTGGTATAGGCACAAAAGGAGACACATAGTTCAATGGAACAGAATAGAGAATCCAAAAGTGGACCCTCAACTCGATGGTCAACTAATATTCGACAGAGAAGGAAAGACTATCCACTGGAAGAAAGACAGTCTCTTCAATAAATGGTGCTGGGAACATTGGACAGCCACATGCAGAATAATGAAACTGGATCACTCTCTCACACCATACACAAAGATAAATGGATGAAAGATCTAAATGTGAGGCAAGAATCCATCAAAATCCCAGAGGAGAACACAGGCAACACCCTTTTCAAACGTGGCCACAGTAGCTTCTTGAAGATTCATCGATGAAGGCAAGAGAAACAAAAGCAAAAATGAACTACTGGGACTTCATCAAGATAAGAAGCTTTTGCACAGCAAAAGATACCGTCAACAAAACTCAAAGACAGCCTACAGAATGGGAGAAGATATTTGCGAATGACATATCAGATAAAGGGCAAGTATACAAGGTCTAAAAAGCACTTATTCAACTCAACAGCAAAGAAACAAACAATACAATCATGAAATGGGCAAAAGATATAAGCAGAAATCTCACAGAGGAAGACATAGACGTGGCCAACAAGCACATGAGAAAATGCTCCGCATCACTGGCCATCAGGGAAATACAGATCAAAACCACAAGGAGATCCCACCTCACACCATGAGAATGGGGAAAATTAACAAGGCAGGAAACCACAAATGTTGGAGAGGATGTGGGAAAGGGGAACCCTCCTGCACTGTTGGTGGGAATGTGAACTGGTACAGCCACTCTGGAAAACTCTGTGGAGGATCCCCAGAGTTAAAAATGGATCTGCCTTATGACCCAGCAATTGCACTGCTGGGGATTTACCCCAAAGATACAGATGCAATGAAATGCCGGGACACCTGCACCCTGATGTTTCTAGCAGCAATGTCCACAGTAGCCAAACTGTGGAAGGAGCCTTGGTTTCCATCGAAAGATGAATGGATAAGGAGGGTGTGGTCCCTGTATACAATGGAATATTCCTCAGCCATTAGAAACGACAAACACCCACCATTTGCTTCGACATGGATGGAACCGGAGGGTATTCTGCTGAGTGAAATAAGACAATCGGAGAAGGACAAACCTTATATTGTCTCAATCATTTGGGGACTATAAAAAATAGTGAAAGGGAATAAAGGGGATAGGAGAAAAAAATGAGTGGGAAATATCAGGGAGGGAGACAGAACATGAGAGACTCCTAACTCTGGGAAACGAACTAGGGGTGGTGGAAGGGGAGGTGGGTGAGGGGTGGGGGTGACTAGGTGATGGGCACGGAGGGGGGCACTTGATGGGATGAGCACTGGGTGTTATGCTATATGTTGGCAAATTGAACACCAATAAAATATAAATTTATAAATAAAAAAATTTTTTTCAAAATGAAATCAATATGGTAAGAATTCTGGGGTCTCAACCGGAATTTATCTGAGTCCAAATATCTTAAGATCTCTTTTGGGGAACTACTTTTATTTTCAGACAGCCTGTGGCCGATCTCAGATGGAAGTGCGATAGCTCCCAGGACCAATAATTTGTCAAGTGCCAAAACCTGTGCAATGCAATGGCATTCTGTCTTCTGCCAGCCTATTATTTGAAGCATATGAGTCTCCTGTCAGAACCTCCAGATCTGCACTGAATGTGATCCAGTATTTCCTGACAGTCTATGTGAGATATAGGATTTTGGAGGGAAACCGTCTAGGATCTGTCAAACACTCTTGTTTTCCTAGATTTTCTAATCTTTATCACCAGAAAGCAATGTGCCTGGAGCATATTTTCCAAAATCTCCTGGGTATGTATAAACTATCTTCTGTTAGCCTTGTTGCAAAAGTTAGCTGAGGGTATTCTAAAAGACATGGTCTTGGAAAGTGTATTTATCTGCAGATGATGTACCGCATCTTCCAGTTTACTTCTTACAGAACTAAGTGGAAGAGATAAAAGAACTGCCCCTTAACGTCATTCATACTAGGATTCAAATTCAAGAAAAAAATAGAGTCGGGGAAGGGGGAATAAGCTGTCGATGATAGTCCTGGCTACACCCTTCATTGACTGATTAATATTTTTTTTTTTAAATTTTTATTTATTTATGATAGGCACACAGTGAGAGAGAGAGAAGCAGAGACATAGGCAGAGGGAGAAGCAGGCTCCATGCACCGGGAGCCCGACGTGGGATTCGATCCCGGGTCTCCAGGATCGCGCCCCGGGCCAAAGACAGGCGCCAAACCGCTGCGCCACCCAGGGATCCCTCATTGACTGATTAAATAAATCATTTTGCTGTATCGACTGATGTCAGACTTAGTGGTAGTAGGTCCAGCCACACAGTGACAAATGGGATAGGCTGCAGAGGCCAACAGCACTAGATTGTTCCCTGATCGAAGGAGAGCCCCTGATTAGAAGAACTGTGGCCCTTACGGACTGGCAAGGGAGATATATGGTAGCCTACACTAAGGTCTGTCCATTAAGGGCAAAAAAAAAAAAAAAAAAGCTTTTTATCTCAAAAGATTTATTTTTTAGAGAGACAGAAAAATAGATAGAGAGCATGAGGGGGAGAGGGAGGAGGAGAGAACCTCAAGCAGATGTCCCACTGAGCTCAGAGCCTGATTTGGGGCTTGATCCCAGGACCCCAAATTGTGACCCAAGCAGAAACCAAGAGTCGGTTGCTCAACCCACTGAGCTACCCAGGGACCTCAAAAATTAAATTTTAACCCTGGGATTCCAATCTGAAGGATAGACCATGGAACCTAATTCAAGTCATCATTTTCTCAATTCTTTTAGGAGGGTCGATAGCTAACGTCCTAGAAGCATAGGGGAGAAATTAAGTCATTGCTTATGATGCAGGTGTGGGGGCATGAGGGCTTAATTTTCTCATGAAATCCTGGTTGAGGAATTAGAATGAAAAAATATGAAATTATCCAAAGGGTCACTGGAAAGTTAGAAGCGAAACACATGATGAGACAGAAATACTACTTACTGCGGACTAGGACCTGTTCTAAGTGCAATACGTGTGTTAACTCATTTAATCCTAGCAAGTGGTTTCATTATTGTCCTATTCATTGATGGGAAACCAAGGCACAAAGTGGTTGAATAACTTGTTTGAAGCTAATAACTGGTAAAACTGGGGTTTACACCCAGGACCTATGGATTTAGGGACTGAGGTGTGTAACCTGAAGAGTAGCTGAGCCATATGAGTGGCAGGAGTGGGTCTTTGTCCGAGCATGGGGAGAGGTAACCTGCCATTGGCCACAAGTGTCCCTAAATGTACTCCTTGTACCTACAAGAAATGCAAAGTCCTGACCGCCCTCTATCTGGGGCCACCCCTCAGGATTGTATTTGTCCTGAGTAACTTTGAGGGATGAGGAGACGTTTCCTCCTAGACACAGAGCCGGCCTGTCTGCTCTTGCTCTAAAACTCAGTTTTCCTCTCTGGGAACACACTCATGAGTGTACAGGCTGCATGCTGAGGTCTTTGCGATGTTCCTGTGGAACGAGGTAGGCATGAGAACCAACATGAACCGACCTGAAGCTCTGGATGCTTCTGCCATGGGTAACCAAGTCTTAGGCCACTGACCCAGAAGCCTTGTGTCTTCTGCTGGCATCTGTGAAACAGGAACAGGCTAGCTTGTCACCTTCAGGTAGCGAAAAATCCCAAACCATGCTGTTTCTGACACACAGATGGCAGTTATAGAGCAGAGGGACTATGCTCACCTCTGAGCTTCCTTCCCTACTCACCATCCATGGGTCCAAGGGAGCATCATCCCAGTTCTCAGCGATATGGACAGAGATGGGATGCAGAAAGTACAGTGAGGCCGCAGGAAGTTAACAGAGACAAACACATTTTTCTTAAAGTGGTTCTGCTGTTTATGAACAAAACGGCAGGAAGCACACTGGAAGTGTGTGTGCTTCCTTTCATAGTTCCCAGCAAAAGTGACCTCATCCCGGTGATTTTTTGATTCCCTTCTATTTTCATCTCTCATTTTTATGCCTTCTCTATACTTCATCACGGGTCAGAAAGTTTATAGTCATACAAAATCATTTTTCCCCTTGTTTTTTGCAAGATCATGCCGAAACTCAGTGACCCAGGACAAAGCTAGTTTTTAGATAAATCCCTCCCTCCGACATCACTTTATGTAGTCCTGCTCAGTAAGCAATCTAGGCTCTGGAAGGTATTACCATTTCGCTAAATCTATTAAGTTTCCACTGCTAAGAGACATCTTTACTATACAACATGTCAGTTACACTCAACCCAGAATTCTTTCCTCGAATCCCCACTGTGTGAAATACATGAAGTACCCTCTTCCTCTTTTCTTCTTCTCCTCCTCCTCCTCCTTCTTCTTTTTTGAACCTTCTCTTGACTTTTTCAGTTAACTGGGAAGGAGTTCAACTGTTTTTGCACTTTTCTCAAGCCACCAAGAGTGACAAGTGTTACAAATGTCGACTTTTTTCCCCCCTTGTAATGATAAGAATTCATAAATAGTTGAGAAAAGTTGGTGAGATTTCCAGGATAGGGCACTTGGAGGAAACCAAACTCGGAACACTACATTTTTTTTTCAGGTTGAATTTGACCTTCGGTCAAAATACAAACTTCTCTTAACATGAGCTGAGGTTATTTACCTGAAAAAATCCTACTTCTGAAAGATACCAATGCAGCTAGAAGGGGACATCCATCATTTATATAATTACAACTTATTATTTCCCTTTACATGTTATCCTCTGAAATAATGAGCCCTGCTTTGGAAACAACCTCCTAGAATCCTTTTCAGGAAATCTTGACCCCCACCCCCATATCACAGGTGGGACAGTTAAATCAAAGTGTCTTTACATAGTGATATTTTTCAATGACTCAATTGAGAGTCATAGAGAATCACCCAAGTAACAATCAAAACCTCACATTTAATGTTTAACACATGTTAAAACATTGCAATGTTTTATGTTAATACACTTAAAACATGTTAGGATTATATTCTAAATTGACAGTTGCTCAGCACCTATTAACATTTTGGTTGTGAACAAAATACTTTCAGAGGATTGACTGACAGGTATGTATTTCATTCTTTTCTACTGGTTTTAAAATCTATTCTTGCAAATAATTGACTCTACCTCAGCTCCCAGCCAGAGTCAGACAGTTTATGTTATTTTAATTTCAGTTCCATGGACTGGTTTGCCCTGGCTCTTGCCCACTAATGACTAGCTTTTCTTTTTTTTTTTTTAATTTTTATTTATTTATGATAGTCACACACACAGAGAGAGAGAGAGAGAGAGGCAGAGACACAGGCAGAGGGAGAAGCAGGCTCCATGCACTGGGAGCCTGACGTGGGATTCGATCCCGGGTCTCCAGGATCGCGCCCTGGGCCAAAGGCAGGCGCCAAACTGCTGCGCCACCCAGGGTTCCCATGACTAGCTTTTCTTCCTGATGGCCAGCTATTCTGATCTATAGACATCGGTCTTATACTAGTTGCAGCCCTACATAGAAGCAGCCTACCTAGAATTTTCTGTTAGCTCCTAAAATTGCTTTAAGTTGTAATCCTTACAGAAAACTGTGGAGGCGGAGAAAATAAGGCCATTCCACGTTAAGTTCAGCGTTAGCACAGGTACGGCCATCCCAGGCCCTGGGAATCAGAGCTGAACTTGACATTACTTCAGTTACAGGAAAAAAAACCCAGCTTACAGCTTAATGCCCTAGAAAGGCCCATATTAGAATGAGAACAGAGCTCAAGGCCCTTGAAAGCCCCATATCAGAATGTAAACAGAACTTGAAAAATTCTTCCACCCCTTCTGGAGGTCCCCTAGACCAGCCCATAAAACTAAGCTGGAACCCACCTCGGGGTCCAAGTCCCTGCTCCCGTGTCGGGTATACTTGGACCCAAGCTCGAACTTCTAAATAAACCCTCGTGTGTTTGCTTTGGTGTCGGCTCCTTGGTGGTTTCTCAGATATGAAATCTTGGGCACAACAAAAACCACTTATGTGATGTCAATATCTGTATCAATAAATCGCTTTTTCTATCAAGAAAAAAAAATCTATCCTGAAGTTACAGCATCAAAGACACGTGTCTGAATGGCCTCAATTGGACCCAGTCACCCTCCTCAAAATATACTTTGATTTAATACTATTCTTTGAATCTGGACAAAAAACTTACTCATTACTTTTGTTTATTCATCCATCCATCCATCCATCCATGATTCATTCACATTTTTATTTAGCCAGAAATATGGTTGGTACAGGGAAAATGATTATTAACAAAACCAAACAAAGAACCCAGTCTCCTGAAGCTTATGGTGCAGAGACAGACATTGATCAAGAAATCAGACAGGGAGGCACACCGCAAGAGACTCTTATCTCTGGGGAACAAACTGAGAGTTGCTCAGGGGAGGTGCGGAGGGGGGTGGGGGGTAAAGGAATGATGGGCATTAAATTAAGAAGGGCACGTCATGTAATGAACACTCTGGGTGTTCTATGCAAGTGAAAAATCACTAAATTCTACCCCTGAAACTAATACTACACTAATTGGTAATTAACTTGAGTTCAAATCAAATCTTGAAAGAAAAAAAAATCACATGAATGAATTACAGAGAGTTACAAAGTGAGATAACTGTCCCGCAGCAGAGATAACTGGGTCTCAGAGGGCCCATGAAGGAGGAGCATGACTTTAATGGACTCCATCGAGGTGCAGTTTAGAGAGCATTCCGGGGCCAGAATATGTAGGACCCTGATTGTAACCTTTGGACTTTGATTTTTACTCTGAAAGTCGATGGCCATACCACCCATACCTCATACTTTGTTCAATTATTCAATAAGCTATTATCTTATGTAAAGCACTGTCTTCACCTCGTTGGGTAGAGCAGAGACGGAAAGATACAAAAGTTCCTGCTCTGGTGAAGCTCCTAGAGTGGGAAGCCGGTAATTAGAACACAAAGCATCATATTGCGTTTTAGAAAGAGACGTGTAGCAACGAAAAAATGGAGCAGGACAACGGAAATGAGGAGTGCCACGGAGATGGGATTTACTTTGAATATTTGTTTGAATAAATGATCAGTGTAGGCCTTCATGAACAGGTACCTCTGGGAACAGACTTGAAGCAAGAGAAGGCTTTCTAAGAGAAACTCTAGACAAAGAATTTTCTAGGCGAGGGAACGAGCTAGAATGAGTCCAAGAGTGGACAGTTGTATGGGTTTCTGAGAAACAGTAAAGGAAGATACAGAGTAGTCAGGAAGGCAGACATAGAGGTTGTGATAAAAGAGACAAGGAAGGGCAGACAGATCACATAGGCCTTTTGACCACCATCCTCACTTTGGCTTTTATACTGACTGGACTGGGTGAGCCTTCAAATGGTTTCAGAAGAGTTATAGGATCTTACTTTTGCTTTAAGTGGATCGAAATGGCTGCTCTGTGTAGAATCTTACAGTGGGCCATGGGGAAAGGCAGGAAAACCCCACAAAAGACTTCAGAAGAATTCAGGCAAGAGAAGATGGTCACTTGAATTAGGATCTAGCAGTGGAGATAATAGAAAACAGCTGGATTTTGGATCTATATTGAAGGTCAAGATAAAAGGTATTTTGCTGATGCACTGGATGGGGGTTTGAAAGACAGCAAGGAATTAAAGACAACTCTGAGGTCTGGGGGCTGAGTAACTGGGAAGACAGCCTTGCAATCAAGTCATAGGGGTGAAGACTACAGATGAATATTGTTTGGGTGGAGTTGGGTGAGATCATGTTTATTTGCAGAAATGAGAAGAGGTTAAATGAGTAGTTGGATATTACAATTCAGTGGGAGAATGATGAATGTGGGAGGTGTCCACCTATAAACAGCACTGAACGGCAGGACAGGAGATGATACCACTCCGGACCCGGACCCGGACCCCGGAGTGGTGACTGTAAACAGAAAGGACCAGGGCCTGAGCCCTGGGGCACTTCAGTGTTCAAAGATCTGAGAAAAGAATTTTCTTCATAGCCCATTATGGGTCTGAATATAATGAATCTGTTTTAAAATGGGTGTGTTTTTTTTTTTTTGTTTAATTTTTTACTGGAAACTTAACCAGAAATTTTCTGAAGGGGTAATGATTTTTCCTCATAGAAATTTAAAAAAAAATCCCATAAAGGCCTCATGTTTTACTATTGTTAATAAACAAGTAATTGTCCAGTAAGAGAAGTCAAAATTCTTTGGTTAAAACCAAATTAACAATACCTACAGTTATGACACACAATATTCTAATTCTAAAGTCATTTCATCAGCGAGGTAATTAATTTTGAAATTATCTGGAGTCGAGTAATAGAACGAGAAGAACAAGATAGATACATCTATATCTATAGTCTTCTGAATAGTAGTAAAATACTGTGCAGCCATATTCTATTAGAAACTAGAGGAAAAAATAGCAAGGTTGTGCTTAATTGTAGATTCAGGTGTGTTCCAAACAACTCTGAAGGTCAATCCTGGTTCTAGATAATTCACTGACCTAAAGGAATTTCAGGAAGTTGGGGCGGGTTCAGGGTTAAAGGGAACTGAGGCAGGACCTCAAGGCAGCCACCACTGAATCAATGGGGGTAGAGCTACTGGAGAAGGCCAACTTGAATTCCTGCTCCCTGTGGTTCTGAAGCCGGAGGAGCATCTGAGGCATGGAAACCACCCCGCTGCATGCATGCCGCTCAAGTGAGGGCAGTTTTAATGGGCTCTGAGGGAGATCACTTTCCTTTTGGAACTCTGAGGTCTGGAGTTTGTACTACAACACTTCTTTGTGCTGTGTATGTCTCATCTGCTGGCGTGAGCTGAGACAGAGAGCAGATGTTTATTAGCAAGGGATTCCAAACTCTTAGCAATCCTTAAGCAATACCAAAACTATGTGGAATGTGATCTTAGTTTCTCAATTGTACAGTTATTTCTAAATATAATATGCTTCTAAGATTTTTTTGTTCTTCTTGACTTCTATTCCTGTTCTTTAGGAAATATAACGAAGATGGCAGAAAAATAGGAGTAGTTTAGAGTCCCACGCGGCTGGAGTTGGGGCCTGGCGTGACCACGTAACTGGGTGTGAGAACAGGCACGTGGTCTAGGAACATAAACTCCCTAAGTATTAGTTTCTTCACCTGTAAAGTGGATTACTACTACTACGCTCTGGGTTAATTTAAAAACATAAAATAAAATAGCACATTCTAGTGCTTAGCAGAATGCTTTATACCTAGTAGGTACTCAATAAATCACAATCCTTTTTTTCTCCGTTGCTACCAATCAATCTGGGCCGCTGGGTCTCATTTTCATTCAAGACAATTTACTATTTTATCAGTCTTAAATACTGACATTTTTGTGCATTCTATTGTTTCTCAAGCAACTCTACTGAGATGTCATTTACAAACAATACAATGTACTGAATTTCACCTAGGGTAAATTTTGGTGAGTTTTGACAAATTTATACACCTGGGAACCAGTACAACGATCAAAGAAACGACAAATACCCATCATTTGCTTCGACGTGGATGGAACCAGAGGGTACGATGCTGAGTGAAATAAGTCAATCGGAGAAGGACAAACATTATATGGTCTATTTCATTTGGGGAATATAAAAAATAGTGAAAGGGAATAAAGGGGAAAGGAGAAAAAATGAGTGGGAAATATCAGAAAGGGAGACAGAATATGAGAGACTCCTAACTCTGGGAAACGAAATAGGGGTGAGGGAAGGGGAGGAGGGCGGGGTGGGGTGGGGGTGAGTGGGTGACGGGCACTGAGCTGAGCACTTGACGGGATGAGCACTGGGTGTTATTCTACATGTTGACAAATTGAACACCAATAAAAAAAAATTTATAAAAAAATAATAAAAGGAAAAAAAAAAGATGTAGGATCTTTACATTATTCCTATCATGTTTTCTCAGTCTTTTCCAAATCATTTTCTCACTTCAGCCCCAGGGGAAGGCAATCGTTGCTGTTTCCTGTCACTAAATCTTTATCTTTCTAGAGATTCATATAAATGGGAATTCTAGAGCATTTACTCTTCTGTAACAGGTTTTTATTTTCCATTCTTTCTTTTTTCCATTTTTCATTATTTTCCTATTTCTGACGTTCGTTTGTGTGGTTGCGTGCATAAGCAGCTCATTCCTGCTTGCCGCTGCGAATTATTCCATTGTATAAACATAACACAACTTTTTAACCCTTTGCTTGCTAATAGACATTTGGATGATTTAGTTTTCTGTTATTGTAAATGAATATCCTCTATGTGCAAGCATTTATGTGGTTTGGTCCTATATTTTGACCATATAAATCATTCGAAATCATAAACATTTGAATACCGTGGATCAAGATCACCTATGTACAAGTTTTTGTAGATAAAAATTATCTTTGTGCCTGCAGCGAAGGGGGAGCCGTCGGCAGCCCCAAGCGCTGCTCCTGAAGCTTCCTCCAGGAGTGGACTCAGGGAGGGGATCCCAGGCAGTGAGGTCACTTCTTTCACAACAGAGGCCAACAGAACTGGGAACCCCTGCACCCGGGCCCCCACAGTCTAGTGCAGCCCCACCTCAGGCTCACTTTCAGGAGACTTCGGCTACTGAAAGATGTTCCCTTCTGGCTTTCCCAGTTTCGAGCAACGCCAGGAACCCCAGGGATGCGTCTGCTTCGAATGCTGGAGAAGTTGGTGCCACCGTCAAACCCAACGCCTCAGGGAGTTTTTCAGGAGGCGCCGGAGGGTAATACAGAGCAGGCCAGGCCAGGCCAGGCCACCTGTGCCAGCCTCCTGGGCAGCCCCATCCCCTCCTCTTCAGGGAACCAGGGATGTGTGGGCAGGTCGCATCCAGGCTGGAGGACCTTGCAGGGCAGCAGGGTCCCCGGTGATCCCTTCAGGGTCACCCTGATGTCACGGTGGGCAGAGTGGAAACAGGATTCCCGAGGCGCCTCTTACCTGCCCCAGAGTTAACCCAAGGCCCTGCAGCAGCACCCCTTTGCTCTCCTTGGGGGAGGTGTGTGCCGGCTGTGCTCTGGTGTGTCTGCAACGGAGTCAGCAGGGTGTGCGGCCCGGCCGAGGCGGCCACACCGGGCGCTAAGGCCTCCTGCCTGGCTGCCCCGCAATGACTTTACAGAGCTTCACATGGGACAATGGGTGGCGGCGGAGGCGGGAGGAAGAGGACATCCCCCACACCCCGGTGGTGATCAGGAAGGAGCCCAGCACAGCTAACGGAGGCCTGCAAGGGTTCAAGGTGAGTGCAGGGGCTGGGGCCATCCGACACCCAGGGCCCCGATGCAGCAGGAAGGGCCCCGGGTCCCAGAAGCCAGCCTGCTGCTTCCCTGGGCTCCCTGCTAGACTTGTACTGCTACAGGGGTCTGGATTCCCCTCCTCCCCAAACTTGCCCCCATGGCCCTGCCCCTGCCTGGGCCAGATGCAGAGTCCCTGTGCACAGATTTGTAGGAATATCAGAATAGAGCCTTCAGGGGATGCCTGGTCGCCCAGTGGTTTAGCGCCTGCCTTCTGCCCAGGCCCTGATCCTGGAGACCCGGGATCGAGTCCCGCCTCGGGCTCTCTGCATGGGGACTGCTTCTACCTCTGTCTGTGGGTCTGCCCGCACACCCGTGTCTCGAGAATAAATAATAACTTTTTTATAATGCTTTCTTTTTAAAGATTTTATTTATTTATTCACGAGAGACAGAGAGAGAGAGGCAGAGACACAAGCAGAGGGAGAAGCAGGCTCCATGCAGGGAGCCTGATGTGGGACTGGATCCTGGGTCCCCAGGATCACGCCCTGGGCTGAAGGTAGTGCTAAACCACTGAGCCACCCGGGCTGCCCATAAAAACTTTTGAAAAAGAGACACATCGTGTCTCATCGCACGTGGTCTCCAGTAGTTTGCACTGTGCTATGCTTTCTCCTAACTGGTGCTCCTAGGAGGCCCCATTGGCCTGACGTCCTTCCCCTCTTTCTCCAAGGCTTGAGCATGGTCCTGGTGAGTTGGGAGACTTTTCCCCAAAGGGACACGGGGCTCACTGTACTATGTCTATCGCTCTGCAGTTAGGTTTTGAAGGAGCGCATCCCTGCCCCCCCTCCCGGGGTCAGGCAAAGGGGCCTCGTGTGCTGCACAACATGTCAGAAGGCCAGTTGGTTCCCACAGCCACTGAGCCCTTCACTGATGCCGGACTTCAATGTGATTCCCTTCTGTTGCCAAATCACAGGGCGGTGCTGAACATTCTGCAGCCCTCAGGCCCTGGGCCCCCCCACCCAAGGAAAGGTCTCCGTGTGGGCACCTCGAGAGGGACATGTGGTCAGATTCAAGGGGTGAAGCCGTTAATGCAGGGAGGTGCTGCCAAAACAGCTGACAAGGGGCCCTGGGATACTGACCCCTCCCACTTGAGATCCTTGTATTGATCCATATTTTTTAAAAAATCTATCCTCTAAGATTATTTCTTTGTTGGATACTTTAAGAGACAGGCAGAGAAGCAGGGAGCGGAAGAGGGAGACACAAGCTCCTCAAGCACACTCTGCCCCAAGCGCAGAGCCTGCCAGGGGCGGGATCTCAGGATGCTGAGACCATGACCTGAGCCACAACCCAGAGTCAGATGCTAAGTGACTGAGCCGCAGGCGTCAAGCCCCGAGTTCCTGCTGTGGGCACTCCTGCCCCCCCTGCCCCCCCCCCAGCCACTGAGCTCGGGCTTTGGTCTGTGGTCCAACTCCCAGGTGGTCTGGAGGCTACAGTGCAGGCTGCACGTCCCCTCTGTCCCACCTCAGGCTGAAAGGGCCTCAGCCCTGAGAAGGAATCGGATCTGCCCGACCACCCCCAGCCGGAGGGAGCTGCTGGAGCAGCAGGTAGAAGAACTGGTGCCTGCCTTGCTGCGCTTGCACAATCTGTCCCTTTTTGAATTTCTAAATGTTGTGGAAGAGTATGGCACCCCTGAAGAGGTGCTGGACCTGCTGTTTGTAAAGTGAGCTCCCTGACCCTCCACAGCCCAGGGGGATGGGCTAACTACTGGTTGGGAGTCTTGGGGAATGTGGTTGAACTTTCCGGCCTCTCGGGCTGCTCCTCCGACTGGAGTAGAGTCACACAGGGCCTAGTCGGGTCCTGTAGGGCAGCCCCCGGGGCCTGGCCTGTGGCAGGTCGGCTAGAGGGGCTGTGCTTGTGCTCAGCAGTCATCGTTCTCTCCCCATGACGAAGCGTGTGCCGCCTCCCCACCGTCACCAGGGTCTTGAGCTGGCCTGTTTTGCCATTGAAAGGGAGTCCATCTGGGGTCTGTATCCTGGGGCATTTGGAGTAGGGGTCCCCGGGGACACCTGGGCACCCAGGCCCACTTGGATATTGGCCATGGGCATGGCTGGAGCCCTTTCAATCCTCAATCATTCAGAAAGTGCCAGCAGGTGCAGGTACTTCTCCAGGAGCTGCCCATGGCCCCACGCACAGAGCGGACGGCCCCCCAGGGCTCCGGACTAGTCGGAGGTCAGAGGGTGACAGCAGCTATGAGGAGAGGTCGGGTCCCCAGGATGATTCATGTGATGCCCCCCACCCTCCTCGAGATATCGATGCATCGTAGCTTCCTGCAAGAAGGAAGGAATCTGGGACCAGTGGGAAATGTGAGTGAGCTCTGGCTCATGCAGGGGAGCCTTTCCTCTCCAGGAGGGCCGCGAGGGGGCTGTGGGTCAGAGGGGCTGCTGGACCCTCACCCCACACATCTGCAATTCCTGTGACAGGGTAAAGGTCTGAGGCCCCTTCAGGAAAACAGCAAAGGAGAGCCGTGGGTGGGGTGCGGGCTTTGTGGGAGAGCACTGGGATGCCAAAGGGACCTCCTCCATGCCCATTCCCCCAACCCTCTGTCTGCCCCACACCTGGGACCCAGAGCAGAGGGTGTGAGGAGCATCGCACTCACCAATCTGGTGGCACCTGGACCCGGGTGCACGGCAGGTGCTCAGGAGAGCCAGTGAGGGCTCAGGGACCAGACAGCCCCCGCCCGTGGGAGATTAGAGTCAGTGGAAGGACACCCCCTGGGGGCCCCTCGTGAGTGAGGCTGGGCAGACCCACAGGAGGGAAGGTTCCCCGGGAAAGACAGTGATGGTCACACCGCTGGTCATGGGCTCCCATGCACAGAGGCTTCCTGCCAGCCCCTCCTCAGTGAGCAAGCTAGTGGCAGGTAAGACCGCCAGGTGGCAGGTGGACAAGGAGCAGCACTGGCCTCCGACAGCCCCGCACGGGAGGCCGAGGGCCCCGGTTCCTGGAGGGCTTCCCCAGGACACCTCTGTGTGAGGAGCCCTGTCTTCTGACGCCTCTGCCCACCTGTCCCTCCCCAGCGCCATGTCCTCCTTCCTGACCATCTGGCTGGACTACTATGAGGAGGACTTCCACGATCCCCCAGAATTTCCTGCCCTGACAAAGCTGCTGAAATTCACAGGGCAGTAAGTGCCAGGCTCAGTGCTCGACTGTCGTGTGGAGCGTTACCTTTGGCGTTTCATAAACCTGCATCAAGCGGAGTTTGAGGGTGGAGGTGAGGAGGACTGGGGTGGCCGAGTTGGGGACAGGGTGGGCCACACAGAACAAGCCTCCATGCTGCTGGGCCAGGAGCACTGGGTAGGCTCACACCCCATCCCCACGGGCTGCAGTCTGGGGAGACCTCCCAGGGCTCTTGCACTCACACACGTTGAGCGGTGGTAAGAGTGTCCTTGATTTGAGAGGGACGTGGAAAGTCCATCCTGGTGATGATACTTTGTCTTCCTGGAGATGATACTCTGTCTTCGGACCCCGAGCAACACCCTGAACCACCCCAAGAGCGCGCCCGAGCTTCGACGGTGGGGCCTGCTGCACCTTCAGGGTCTCAGTGGATGGAGCTGGTCCCAGCTGCTGGAGCTGAGTGCTTGGTCCAAGCCCTGATGCCAGCTGCTGTGTACAAGGCAAGACACGTGGTGGTCAGACCTCTGAATTCCTGGCCTGAGCTGGAAGAGCCACCTGCACCCTTGGGAGCCCAGGAGGCCTAACCCGCCCCACCACCGGCTAATCAATGTGCTGGAGCAGCCACGTCACTCAGGGGAGCAACCGGCTTCGGACCCCGAGCAATACCCTGAACCACCGCAAGAGCCCGCCCGAGCCCCGACTCTGGGGCCTGCTGTACCTGCAGGGTCTCAGGCGAAGGAGCTGGTCCTGGCTGCTGGAGCTGAGGGCTGGGCCCGAGCCCTGATGCCAGCTGCTGTGTACAAGGCAAGACACGTGGTGGTCAGACCTCTGAATCCCTGTCCCACCTGGAAGAGCCACCTGCACCCTTGGGAGCCCTGGAGGCCGAACGGGCCCCACCACCAGCGATCGAGGTCATCGATGTGGCGGAGCAGCCGCCTCATTCAGGGGAGCAACCGGCTTCGGACCCCGAGCAACACCCTGAACCACTGCGGAAAGAGCCTGCCTGAGGCCGACTATGGGGCCTGCTGAAGTTCCTGGGCCTGAGGTGATCGAGCCGGTCCCGGCTGCTGGTGCTGAGAGCTAGGCCTGGGCCGAGATGCCGGCTGCTGAGGTCAAGCCAAGGTACCTGGTGGTCATACCTCTGATTCACTGTCCTGACCTGGAGGAGCCACCTGCTTCTTGGCCACCCCAGAAGGAGGAGCAGGTCCCGGTGCTGGGTCTCGAGTTCATCGAAGGGCTGGAGCTGCCACCTGCCTCAGTGGAGCCACCAGCCACGGCCCCCGAGCAACAGCTCGTGATGGCTGCAGCACAACTGAAGCCTTCCCCTCCCCTTTCATTGTGCTGTTTCTGTATTTTGTGTTTTTCATAAACCTCTATAATTGCTTCATGAATTTTATTTGTTAAAAAGGATAAGTTAACTTTGTACAAAATTGACTCTGATGCTTTTAAATTATACATCGTGGTACTTTAGGTCCATTCATACTCCTTCTATGAGGCTAGCATCACCTTAATTCCAAAAACAGACAGAGACCCCACCAAAAAGGAGAATTATAGACCAATATCCCCGATGAAAACGGATGCAAACATTCTCAACAAGATACGAGCCGACAGGATCCAACAATACATAAAGAAGATTACTCGCCATGACCAAGTGGATTTATCCCCGGGATGCAAGGCTGGTTCAACACTCGTAAAGCAGTCAATGGGATGGATCACATCAACAAGAGAAAAAACAAGAACCAGATGATCCTCTCAATACATGCAGAGAAAGGATTTGACAAAATACAGCATCCATTCCTGATCAAAACTCTTGATGCTGTACTGATAGACGGAACATTCCTCAGCATCTTCAAAGCCATCTAAGGAAAGCCCATAGCAAATATTATTCCTGATGGGGAAAAACTGGGAGCCTCTCCCCTAAAATCAGGAACACGACAGGGACGTACACTCTCACCACGGCTACTCAACATACTACTACAAGTCCTAGCTTCAGCAATCAGGCAGCAAAAAGAAATAAAAGGCATTCAAATTGGCAAAGAAGAGGTCAAACTCTCCCTCTTTGCAGATGACATGATACTGTACCTAGAAAACCCAAGACTCCACCCCAAGATTGCTAGAACTCATACAGGAAATTCGGCAGCGTGGCAGGATACCAAATCAATGCCCAGAAATCAGTGGCATTTCTAGACACTAACGATGAGACTGAAGAAAAATAAATTAAGGAGTCAGTCCTATTGACAATTGCACCCAAAAGCATCAGATACCTAGGAACACACCTAACCAGAGAGGTAAAGGATCCCTACTCGAAAAACTACAGAGCATGTCTGAAAGAAACTGAGGAAGACACAGAGAGATGGAAAACGATTCCATGCTCCTGATTGGAAGAATTCATATATTGGGAAAATGTCCACGTGACCCAGGGCAATTTACACATGGAACGCAATCCCTATCGAAATACCATGGATTTTCTTCAGAGAGTTGGAACAAATCATCTGAAGATTAGTGTGGAATCAGAAAAGACCCCAAGTAGCCAGGGGAATACGAAAAAAGAAAACCAGAGCCGGGGCATCACAATGCTGGATGTCAAGTTGTACTACAAAGCTGTGCTCATCAAGACAGTGTGGTCCTGGCACAAAAACAGACACATAGGTCAATGGAACAGAACGGAGAATCCAGAAGTGGACCCTCAACTCTATGGTCAACTAATATTCGACAAAGCAAGAAACACCATCCACTGGAACAAAGACAGCCTCTTCAATAAATGCTGCTGGGAACATTGGACAGCCACACGCAGAGGAATGAAACTGGACCATTCTCTCACACCACCGAACTAAAGAGAAACTCAAAATGGATGAAAGATCTAAATGTGAGACAGGAAGCCATCAAAATCCGAGAGGAGAACACAGGCAACAGCCTTCTGGAACTTGGCCAGAGCAACTTCTTGCAAGATACATCCATGAAGGCCAGGGAAACAAGAGCCAAAATGAATCACTGGGACTTCATCAAGATGAGGAGCTTCCGCACAACAATAGAAATGCTCAACAAAACTAAAAGACAACCCACAGAATGGGAGAAGATATTTCTAAATGACCCGTCAGATAAAGGGCCAGTGTCCACGATCTCTAAAGAACTCATTCAACTCTACAGCAAAGAAACCAACAATCCAATCATGAAATGGGCAAAAGACATGAACAGAAATGTCACAGAGGAAGACATAGACGTGGCCACCAAGCACATGAGACAATGCTCCGCATCACTGGCCATCAGGGAAACACAACTCAGAAGGACAATGAGATCCCACCTCACACCAGTGAGAATGGTGAACATTAGCCAGACAGGAAACCACAAATGTTGGAGAGGATGTGGAGAAAGGGGAACCCTCCTGCACTGTTGGTGGGAACGTGAACTGGTGCAGCCACTCTGGAAAACTGTGTGAAGCTTCCTCAAAGAGTTAAAAATAGAGCTGCCCTGCGACCCAGCAATCCCACTGCTGGGGATTTGCCCCAAAGATACAGACGCAGTGAAACGCCGGGACACCTGCACCCCGATGATTACAGCGGCAATGTCCACAATAGCCACACTGTGGAAGGAGCCTCGGTGCCCACCGACAGATGAATGGATAAAGAAGATGTGGTTTATGTATACAATGGAATATTCCTCAGCCATCCGAAAGGACGAATACACACCATCTGTTTCTATGTGGAGGGACCTAGAGGGTATTACGTTGTGTGAAATAAGTCAATGTGAGAAGGACAAACATTATATGGTCTCATTCATTTGGGGAATATAAAAATTAGTGAAAGGGAATAAAGGCAAAGGAGAGAAAATGAGTGAAAATATCGGTGAGAGTGACAAAGCATGAGAGACACCTAACTGTGGGAAATGAACAAGGGGTAGTGGAAGGGGAAGTGGGTGGGGGGTTGGGGTGACTGGGTGATTGGAACTGAGGGGGGCACATGGTGGGATGAGCACTGCATGTTATGCTACATGACAGCAAACTGAACTCCAATACACATATCTTTTTAAAAAAACGGTGAAACCGCGGCACCCGGCCCTGCATCTCCACACTTGGGGAGCAGCGTGGGGTGAGTGGGACGCCGGCCACCCAGTCTCCTGCTGCTGCTGCCGCGTGGGCTCTGCTTCCTTTCCTCGGGCTGGGCCCGGGGAGCGGGTTCTGGGCCGGCTGCTGCCAAGGGGGGTTTAGGAGGCCCTCGCCTTCATCTCTCTTGCACACCCATGCTTGTGCTCTCGCTTGGTGTGTGTGTGCATGCTTCTGCCGGATGCTCAGCCCCATCGGGGAGACCAGACTGGGGCTCTTGGTCAGCGCTGCCGGATGTGGGGACACCTTCCCGAGTAGGCCACAGATGCAGCAGGAACTGTCCTCCCACGTCCTCTGTGGGGCCTGGTCCCTGTCGGGGAGCTGACCAGGTCCCCCTGGGAGACACAGCCGCAGCCTTTCCTCCTGCCTCTGTTCTGCCCGTGGGGCCTGAGCCATCCCAGGCCCACAGGCCGCATGCCCGCTGCTCTGTGGGGCTGTCAGCTGGCAGGTTTCCTGGGACCTTCCCTCGGGGGCTGTCCTGGGGGCTGAGGAGGACTCCTTTCTAGGCAATGGTTCCTCCAGAAACGGCCCCCTTCAAATGGCTTGAGTAGGCGGGAGCTGACTCGTCAGATGTGTGGGGGCAGGTTTGTGGCTCGAGGTGGCCAGGAATGGGTGGGGATTCCTGAGTATGTCCGAAGCAGCCCCTGGGAAGCATCGGGTGTCTCTCGTGCCATGGAAGGAGGTGCAGACACCAGATGGCTGAGGGGAGCGTCGCCAAGGGGGTGCAGAGCTCTGCCCCCATAGATGGAACGGAGCCTGTTGCTGGAGCTGCTGAGACCCCATCCTCAGGGTCCCCATTATTTGCCAACCTGTCCCACGTCCCAGGGATCTCACGGCACGCACGTGAGTGAGAACCGGTCTCGATGGTCTCATCGGGGTCTCCTGGTGTGACGAGGTGGGACGTGCACCGAACCCCATCTACTCGGGAGACTGGGGAGCCATGGACTCCGTGGTTTGTCATCTTCTCTATCTGACGTGGTGTTCAGTGTTGCGTTTTGGCCCACCCCACCTGCCGTGGCAGCAGCTCACCAGCGTCAGAGTGGCGGGCTGGGGCACTGGGCCATGCGGCCGATGGCGGGCCAACCTCGTGGGTGTCCTCTGCCCATTGCTGCTGGCCTGGGCCCTGGAGCCGGTGCAGCCTGAGTGTTTTCTCTCTCCAGACGCGGCCGCCTCAGATTGCCCACTGAGCTCCGTCAGCCGAGGTCCGCGGAGACCAGGGTGCCCGCCCGAGAAGTCCCCTCTCCAGTGTTGGTTTGCAATAAATCTGTATTTAAGCACGTCGGCATCCATGTGTGTCACTTGCTTCCAAGACTCTCCTCTGCGTGTGTGCGTTTCCGGAACTCCAGCCACAAGGTCCCTGGCTCATGGACAAAGCAGACGCCAAAGTAGGGGATTCCTCAGTGTCTTATGAACTGTGTCTGCTCTAACCTGTGGTTTTCAGAAATCTCATGAGCTTTCAAGAAAAAAGGATTGTCATTGCAGAGCTGACATAGGTCTCCATCAGGTTCTGAAAAGCTGAAGTGAGCACAGGATCCCGAAGCTTCAGCCAGAGGACACCCCGCCCTCCGGCACCCGGTGGAGGGAGTCTTGCCCTGCAGTGCTGGGCTCACCCATCTGCCTGCACCCTCCCCCCGGGCACAGCACTTCGGCTGCACCCCAGTACCGGGGACCCAGTTTGTGGGCAGGCTCTGGCGATGCTTCTCGAGTGAATGCAGGATGCCTGGTGACATTAGCGCACAAGTGCCCAGGACCAGAGATTATCTGCCAGGGAGGAGAGGTCCCATCTTTCAACAGTTTGCCCCAAAACGTGTGGAGGGAGAACAGTCTCCATGTTCTACGTAGAAAGGAAGTGTGTGGGAGGCGGCAGTTGCGGTGTGGAGAGGAGTGTGCCCAGGACTGCCCACCTGAGGACAGACCCACAGCCACCCGGGTCTGCCTCACAGGCAGGCTGGCGCTCCCGTGGGCCTCCCGCTGGCACCTGTCCCAGCCTCGGTGAGTGGGGGGGGTTACACCGTCATTTCAGGCTCTGCTCTCCGCTCAGCCATCTGCTCAAGCACCAGGGGCTCTCCCTGGGTGTCATTCTTTTTTTTTTTTTCTTTGGAACATCGATGGGAAAAATGTTATATCTTGAATTTTTGCTAATATCTAACTGGGATTTAGCATTCCCATCAGTTAGGAAACATGTGTCAGTTCCTTTCTTTTTCCTTTGTAAATTGACTTTTTATTGGTGTTCAATTTGCCAACATATGAAATAACACCCAGTGCTCACCCCATCAAGTGCCCCCATCAGTGCCCGTCACCCCGTCACCCCCACCCCCCGCCCACCTCCCTTACCCCACCCGGAGTTCCTTTCCTGGATGTGATTCTTGAGGGCTGGCTGGCCTCCAGAGGTCGGCATGCGTGCAGCCCGACAGCTGCCCTGGCCTGCCCTCTGCCACTGAGCCCGACCTGGGTACAGCCTTGTGTGTTCCAATAGCCCTGAGGGGACCAGGCCCACGGATACTGGAGCCCAAGCTGAGGGGGGTACCTGGTGAGTGTCACCCCGCCAGGACGGCAGGCACAGCAGCCTGGCGGGGCTGTCCCAGCTGGGTGGTCTCCCGTCTGGCTAGCATGGAGGAGGAAACCAGGCCGGGCCTCCCGCCTTCTCCATCATGCTGCTTCCAACGCGGTTTAGCCAGAGGCGGATGCACTCGGGGAAGTTTACATGCAAACACGGTGTGAGGGCCACAGAGGAAGGCATGACCCTGAGGCTGGAGTTAGACTGCCCGCCCCCCCCGCACGCTGCTCCAGTGGGGCCTCCCTGCCTCTGCCATCCGTGTGGCACAGGACTGGTACCACCAGACGCTCTGCAGGTCGGGGGGTAGGCCCCTGGCGTCATTTGCCGACCGATCCCCAACAGCCCAGGCGCTTCTCCCCGAGGACGGGCCCTGGTATGGGTATAGCGGTGGGGCGGCTGGTGGTCTGGGGCAGCCTCTCCTGCAGGGCCGGTGGTTGGGAAGCTTCCCAGGTCAGGGCCATCGCGTGGCCTGGGGCGGGGTCTCCTGGCAGCCCGCAGCGGGGGCCTAGGAGCCCTCCATCATGTGCCTGGCCTGCAGAGGGTCTGGGTTGGCAGGTGCCACGGAGGGGCTGCCAAGCAGGAGCTCAGGCTCGAGCTCAAAGGCGTAGGAGCCCCGGGGGCCACCTGTCAGCTATCTGTTGGTCTGGGGGGCGGGTCCCCAGCGAAGAGGAGCTCTGCTGCAGAAGCAGCCACAAGGCTGCGGGAGAGGGGCCACGTGGGGCCCCACACAGCTCTGGGGTCCTCCTTCACCCAGGGTGCTCCGGACCCCTGCCATTTCAACCCCCAGGCACATGGGCATCAGGGAACATGTTGGGTGTAGGGTTTGGGGCAGCCCGACGTTGCATGTAGGGAGACGGCCTCTGGTGGGGAAGGTGCCAGGACTCGGCCGCGCCTCCTGCCTCCCCACACCCTGGACCTCAGCCTCCCACAGCAGCTGCTGTAAAGTCCTGGGGATACCTGCTGGCTCAGGGCTGCCCTGCGCCCCGGGCGCCTTGCTTCTCTGGCTGGGTGTGTCAGCCCTCTGGGTCACTCATATGTGGAATTCAAGAAACGAAACTGATGGGCATGGGGAAGAGAAGGAAAAATACAATGAGATAAAAACAGAGCGGGAGGCAAACCATAAGAGACTCTTAATCCCAGGAAACAAAGTGAGAGTCACCCGAGGGGAGGTGGGTGGGGGATGTGGTACCTGGGGGATGGGCATTAAGGAGGGCATGTGAAGTGATGAGCACTAGGTGTTATATGCAACTGATCAATCACTCCATTCTACCCCTGAATCTCATACTACACTATATGTTAACTGGAATTTGAACACAATCTAAAAGAAAGAATGAAAAAATCACACATTCTTGTGTACAGTGAACAAAGAACTCTGCATCCAATTAAAAAAGCAGTAATGGGGCACTCGCTATGTGCATCATCAGTTACCAAGAACTTGCTCACCACCATCTTTCAGGTATTAACAAATCACAATTTCTAAGCTTTTTATTAAATCAGGGACCTATGCTTCCTGAGAAGATACACACATACTTACATGGTGCAAGCCAAAGCCTCCATCCCAACAACCAGAAAAGGCTGGTTACGCACAGATGTGCTCCTGGCGATAGTCAGGAAGCTGTCAGATGACCAGAGCTAGGTAAAGGATCTGTGCAGAGGATAGAGAGCCCTTCCCTGGGGAGGCTGATGATGGGGCACCATTCTGTCCCCAGGCCACTTGCCGATTCCAGCTCAGGACATCAGCTCCACTGGGATAAGAGGACACCACCACCATACAGTGACACACTGGAAACTCAAGGAGGCCCAGATGCAACGCTGACGTTCCCACAGGACGTGTGCTTTGGCAAGGTGGGAGGTGAAGGGGACGGGACCGAGCGAAGCTCACCGTGGCCTCGCAGTACCTACGGGATGGGATGAGCCTCTGCTAGCGAGAACGGGTCTCCCACAAGCACAGACCCACCCACGTGGGAGCTGCCAGACGACTGAGCTGCATGGGGCAGAAGACTAAGTATGACGCTCCAAATCCCTGAAAGGACTAGCTAGTGCTTGTGAGGCCTTCCAGAGCTGAGGACAAAGAGCCTGCTTCTGCCTAGTGGGTCTCAATGAAAACACAGAGTGTCCACAGGGAAAAAACAGGGACAAATTACAGGGGCAACGACGGCCAGCTCAATGCACCAAAGAGAAGAAGGGACTATCGACCAACCAAATAAACCATCTGGCCCTCGATGTTCTTTCATTCACCGTGTTAGGCACACATCCAAAGAATTACCAGAAACGTACACGGGAAGGAAAATGCAACCAATAATTCAGAATAAAAATAAGCAAAGACTGTCAAGTAAGTAAGATCATCTTGGTAAGAGAAACAGGTAACAAGATGGACAGAAGTGGATGCAACAGATGGAGAACTGAATGAGAAGAGTGTAATGCATATGAAGAAATCACATGGATATTCTAGACCTATGAAATAAACTATCTTTCATCAAGCATTCATCGATGGCTTAACAGAAAACTCGGATGGCACAGGAAAGGACAAGATTGGTGGGTTCTGACACAGAGCACACAGACAATACCAAAACCGGAGAGCAAGCAGAAGAAGCAATGAAAAGAACAGAAGACACACGGTCCACTGCAAAAGGCCCATCATACTTGTACTTGAGGTCTCAGGGAAAGAGGGACAGAGACAGAAGCAACATCCAGAGAGAGAACGGCCAAGGATCCCAAACTGAAGAAATACACCAACTCCCACATTCAAGAGGCATAATGAAAACACATGTGCGCTTACAGGCACACACAGCACACGCGTGCACATGTACACACAGGCACGCATCACACACAGGTCACGTGATCATCAAAATACAGAAAAACAAAAACAAAAGGGAAATCCGAAAAGCAGCTGTGGCGGGGGGTGAGGGTTGGGAAGAGACACCGCCTTCAAAAGAACAGTACGTCGTGTAGAAACACAATAGGGGAAAATCAAGTTCTGGCCATTTGGGGTTTGGAGGGAGACTGGAGGAAAATAGTATATTTGAATCAGATTTTTAAAAAACCTTTTAGGTAACGCATTGAGTAGTCAGCTAAGTATTCAAAAATTTATGACACGTTATTTAAATTTCACAACTTTCTGAACTAAATATTATTATTACTTCCTTTTACACATAGAAACTCTAAGCTCCTTGCCAAAGGTCTCACAATTCCCAAATCACGGAACGAAGACACAGGCCCAGAGCGGTCTGAAACAACGGTGATGCTGGCAAACACTCTGCTACCATAGTGCTTCATGCAGAGAAGGAGGCGTGAGCACTTGTGGAATGATGTAAGAGTTATAATATGCAAAGATTAAAGACCAGAAAATAAAGGGGGTGGGGACCAACTCAAAGCTGCAGGGGACAGAGAATAAAGCGGTGTAACCAAGTTAAAGTGACAAGTAAACAGGAAAACCGTGAACCACGCTTGCTCGACGCAGTGAGCGAGAGCGATGGAAACACGGCATTTGATCAAATCACACTATTTACTTTTTCTCTCACTCTGCTAACAGTTTAAGACCACAGATATAATGATACAATACGATTAAACCAAATGAGTAACTATGAGAGTTCATGATGCGCAAAATACCAACCGTGAAATGAGCATCTTTTAAATATATAAAAATAGAGGATAAATCATGGAATAAAAGCTTCATTATTTTAACCTACCTCCAAGCCATAAACATGTAAGAATATGTTGGCAGGAAGAAACTGGAAAAACAGCTCTTACCGGGAGGATCATAGAAGAGACCACCCAAGGGAAATAGTCCTGAAGTCACGTAGCACGGCATCAACCATCGGACCCAGGCACCGAACCCGTCACAATACACAAGAGCAGGACACTGCAGGGGGTTCGAGATTCACTCGCAGCCTAGTAGCTCATGTGAGGAAACGTAAATGCGGCTGGTCCTGATTAACCTGTTCCATCCGAATGACCTGTGGACAGACTGGACAGAGGAGAGGACGGACAGAGGAAAAGAGACTTGCGGGTTCCTCAGACCAGTAAAAGAAAAGCCACAATGACCAAACCTCGTGGGACACGGCCCAGGCACCATCTGGACACGTGGATCTGACATTACAGAACATCAGGGCTAAGGAGACGATGGAATCTCCCAAAACCATCCAGTTCAACAAACTCCAATTCAAGCTCGCTATGAATGTGACTGCCTAAATCTGTCTTGATGTTACAGATAATCCTGGACACGAATATTAAGTCCCTCCTTGAAGCCCTTTGTTACTCAGAGTTAAGACGTCCGCAGTCCACCATTTGCCCTGACAAGCTGCCCTCGGGGATGCCGAGTGGCCTCCGTCCTTTTCAAGTGACCTGCAGGAGGACCGCCAAAGGCTTGCTCCTCTACCTCGCACCCCGTCTCCACACCGGCCGGAGGTGCAGGCTGCAGCTACAGGGCACCCCACCTCTCGAAGGCGTACCTTCAGGCCGGGCCTCTGCCTTTCCTTCCGCAAGTACTTCCTTCCCCGTCCACACCTCCACCTGGACATCTATCTGAGAGTATTGCCAACCCATCATCTATATCTCAGTTCCCGAAGGCTGTCTTTTTCACGTCCCTTAAAGGTACCCACATGCCCTCAGCCCACTTCTTTCCTGATCCCTCCCCCTCTCCCATCCCACAATCCATCCTTCAGGCCGGGCCGTCGGCTGTGCCTTCAGGGTTGACCGTCTGCCTGGCCACTCTTAGCACCCGGGTCCACACCACCATCACCTCTTCCTGGAACGAGATCTTTTCAGCGCTCTCCCTGCTCCAGTGCGTTCCGTCTGCCACGACCTTCCGACTCAGACCATGACCTCCACACACTCTTAGGGCACGTGAAGAATTTTGAAAGACAGCAGTTAGGTCCAGATGGTTTACAGCTGTCGATTCCTGATCCCTGGCTCAGCTAGTCCTTCCTGTCCCTGAAAGCTGACCAAAGCTCCTGAGGTAGCACCCGATGCCATTTCGCCTTCACCACATCCTACCCCATCACCGCTTTTCTGTCACTTACCAGAACGAAGGCCTCCCCCTTGCTCCTCCTGTACTGTGCTCCACAGTGAGTGGTAAAAGACACTGGAACACCACAGAATCCCCTGTTAACCACAAAGCCTTTCTAAATTCAAGGCGTCACTGAGCCTGGGACAGAACATCCAGTCTCCTTCTTTGCGTTCATTTCCATAAAAAGAGGAGCATGACAGCAGACACACGCAACCTGGCCTAAATTCATCTGCCCTAAATTCAGGGACAGTGAAGATGGGATGGTGAGAGAGGTGGCGGTTCCTGCTGAGAGATCCTGCCTCCTCAATCCCGAAGGATCATCAGGGAAGGGCATCAGGCTGACTGGGAGCCACGCACAAAGAGAACAGGAAAGAAAGGCCGGAGACAGCGGAAACTCAACTCACCGAGGCAGAAAGCTCACAGCAAAGACCTATACTGTCTCGAAGCATGGAATTACCTCAGGTTTTCCTTTATAAAAAAAAAAAAAAGAAAAGAAGAAAAGAATCCTGGGAAATAATTCACACACCCTGTCTACAAAGTCACAATGCTGAGTCAGGAGCCAGAGCCCGCCCACTCACACATGCCTCGGTCTGTCTCAGTTATGTATTTTCTGTGATATTGCAAGGAGGAAGAGGTGAAAGATGCTACATGAATTTCCAGTAGACCAATTTTAAGTCAGAAAAGATCCTTTCTCAGAAATTATATATATATATATATATATATATATATATATATATATATATATATATACACACACATGCACGTATATATATTTAATATTATATAACATAAGATATATCTATTCTTAAACGTTTATTCAAACTCAGAGGAACAGTATCATTAAGTTTTTACACAAAGAATATCGGGTAATGTAGATTTTTACTAAGCACATATATCTACCCCCTCATCAGGAAGGTAAGCACCTTCCTGCTTATTCATTCCTAGCATGCCCTTGTTAACATTACAGGAACTTCGAAAACAGTGTAATTCATCCTACTGTAATGACATACTATAAACATTTATAATATACAAACAACATACCTAATAATCATTCAACCTTCATTTCAGAGCCCCACAGCATATCATTTATGTTTACTATTAATTTCCACCAGACTTTACATCACCCTGGTCATAGTATTCATTCATGGGTACATGAACTGAAATTTTATAAACTCTCTCTCCATCTTCCTAAGAGAGGCATCCCAATGGCATTATATTTCATGTTTAAAAATTACCAATCATACTATTAATTTTGCTGTCTATATCAATTGTGCATCAGTACTATTTAGGATAACAATTCGTTCTGATCGATTTTCACACTTAGCATACTGTAGCCAAAGTCACTAAAACTTTAGAAACCTTACTTCCATGTGTATATATACGGGTCTGTACATGTACACACATACACACAGGAAAATGACAGGACACTTATTAAAACATCTTCCCATTATAAAAACCATAAAATAAAATCTATGGAGGAAATGAAAGAGACAGGAGTTCAAGAAGAAAAGCAAATATAATTGTTCTGACAGTGAAAACGGAGAGCTCAGGTAAAGTTCAAAGGGATAATAGCATCAAATTATCATGGTAGTAACGTTCTATTGGATACATATTCAATGAGATATAACATACTTTTACAAGGTCAACTGTTCCCATCCACCAGAAACTCCATCCTGTACTATTGATACTTGAGATGACAATGTTTGAGGTCCAATTTAAAAATGGGGAGGGAGTGACAGTTTTGACAAATTATGGAGGGAGATCTTGAGCACTCTGCTGAAGCACAACCAGTGTGATTGCTTGCACAAAGAACACAAGGCTCACACCACCACCGTCACGACCCTGCAAGACACAGTGGCTTGGCTGCTCAACCTTTCATAAAGCCCTCGTTCCCTCATGCAAGGGTCACAGCCACAGTGGCCCTGCTCAGTGAAGCCAACGCCCCAATGTCTTCCCACTTCAGAATCGGCACCTCTCTATTCCCTCCACCTGGAATGCTCTTTGACATAATCCCTCTCACCATTCAAAATTCGACTCTAAATGCCTCAGAAAGAATGCTCGGACTTTCAGTTTGGTTACGTGTGTATTACGGTACTCTGCATGGTCATATTTTGTGTCATTTCTTATAACTGCATGGGAGTCCACGACTATCTCAAAGAAAAGTCTTTACAAAACGCTCAGGGGCTGCCTTCTGCAAAAGATCTATCTGCAACCGCTAACCTCTGCCATGACTCCCCCCTACCCTTCGTCACTTCCTTGCCTGTCACCCAACATCATTCCTCCACAGTACCCACTGCTTTCTGAAATTACTGATTGATAAGTATTAATATTGATGAAAACCGCATGATCTCAGTCATTTACCGCCGACTGACACATACAGTCCCAAGGTAACACAACACAGCTAGTCTACTACCCTGAAGGGACTGTGCACTTTGAAGACTTTGGGATATGTTCACTGTGCCTACAGAGTAGTCCCATGCTCATTCTGTCATTTCTGCAGTGAGTAGCACCATATTAAGAGGTATCGAGGGCAGCCCCGGTGGCACAGTGGTTTAGCGCTGCCAGCAGCCCAGGGCGCGATCCTGGAGACCCTGGATCGAGTCCCAGGTCGGGCTCTCTGCATGGAGCCTGCTTCTCCCTCTGCCTGTGTCTCTGCCCCTCTCTCCCTGTCTCTGTGTGTGTGTGTCTCTATGAATAAATAAATAAAAATCTTAAAAAAAATAAAAGAGGTGTCGAGAAGAAGTGAAAGGTACTCCACCCTCTGGTACAGAATGTGTTTTCATGTGAGGCTCAGGGACCAGTAGTGGGTTATTCTCGACTATACTGCTCTCAATGACATCAAGCACTAACCCACTAAGAGACTTAGGCGTGCTCTGCTGTTATGACATTTTGGTCAAAATGGCAAAGTGCATCTTAATTACAGTTTCGATAGGTATGGACTTATAGGTGTCATATATTCAACGACCTTTCCGGTTCAGGATATAACTGAGTACACTCAGGAAATGTAAAGTTAACACATTAAAGCTCTGACAGATGATAGGACAGAAAATTCTATCCAGAGTTTCACCGATACCATGAAATTATCCTTTTCATGGCCCACATTTGTGATGCTCTAAATATATGCACAGTGTAAAGTAGTCAATCTGGATTTCTACAAAAGGACACTGAGCACAAAAAGGAAACATAAAGACAGTTCTATGAAATGAATCTCATAAACTATCGACCGAAGAATATTATATGTTTAAACTAAACAGTCTTTGACTACATGATATTTATCATACTCAAGATAAAAATCGTTTAAAAGATAGTTGATAATTGATGATTAAGACAAAATTCGTAGAACACTAGCATTATTCTTTCCAAGTATTCCAAGCAGAAATTCTTATAGGACACAACCAAAAGTATGGGCTATTTACTTGCTGTTATTGTAATAAAAGAACAAAGAAAAGTAAGACCTCACAAAATGTTGAAATAGCTATCTATAGACATTGTAAATTTTTAGGAAGACACTCTGAAACATCAATACGATTGCAAACACACACGCATGCGCATATTCTGGTACGATGAACTTGAAAATTAACAAGCTATGTTGGAGTTACAAATAATGATCCTAATTATTTTTTTCCCAAAGTAGTAAACAGAAATACTACCTCAAGGTTTTCTGATCAGTGACAAAGTCATTAATAAATGAAATCAAAATGGCTAACAATCAGTAAAAAACTGTATTTCTGAGGGAAACATTTACTGCTATGCTAGGCTTCCATTCCGTATAGGCAACAGATTCATTTTAGTGTGTAAAATGCTTGGGGTGGAAGAATGCTTTCGACAAGAAATGATAAAGATTTTTCCCTATCACAGTAACAAAAACATATATTCATCTTGTTTTTTTTTTAACTGCTCATCTTCCTAAGAAAATTAAGTAATGAGGAAGGCCATAAGATGGCTAGGAAAACATAAATTGTAAGAAGCAAGAAGTTCATTTCCCTTAAACAAAACTCCCAGAAAGCAGGCAAGAAAAAAAGATAAAAGGCCTCAACAATTGGAAAAGTTGGGGAAGGAGGGGAAAATCTGAAAGCAAGCAAGATGAAAATAATGAAAATACCAGCTGACATATAACAGGGATAGAATGCAGTCTAATCCCCAGACTCCTGAGCAAGGACGTATGCAAAATTAGCACGGGAACACAAAACTACAACAGAAAGACGGGACGCGTAGCATCGGGACCAAGTATCAAAGAAAGCATATCGAATTCGGAACTTGCTCATCAAACCAGATTAATTCTCCCTTTTGACGAAATGCGTTTTGAGTTCAGGTTACGTCACAGGAATATTTTTATGGAATGACTTAAAAAATGTAGAGAAAGACTCTGATTCCTCTGAATCCCCTTAGTGAAAGAAAATCTTCAAATGCTGCTAAACTTAATTAAAAGCCACGAGGGATCGATGAAATGAGGCATTCAATGCAGACTGTGACATTCTGGGCCAAAACTGAAGTGTCATCAAAAAGTAATGGTTTTGTAGACCCTGGCTAACAAACCAGAAAGGACATCAAACACAAAGACTGTCTTTTTTGTCAAAAATGGTAACACTGGCGAGAGAAAACCTCAAAGTGACATACATACATACATAGCGACAAACTGAGTAAGTATATTCAGCGTAAAGACTCACCAGAAGCAGGTGTCCATGCCTCTGTGGACAAAACCAAACCAAACCAAACCAAACCAAATCAAACCAAACCAAACCAAACTAAACCAAACAAAACAACTTTGGTTAACAGATCAACACTACATATTAAAATCCAGACACTATAAATTCTGGCACAGAGGCTGAAGCACACATTACATGAGAACACTGTTGCTGTCTCTATCTGGTGAAATACAAAGGAGTGTGAACCTCGTAAATGCAATTTTGGGTATCAAAGTCCAACTGACTCTTTGTAATGTGCTCTGGCTTTGCAATTCTCAACGTAGCAGGTGATAACCTGATATAGAAGCGAATACCACGGCGACTTCAGTTAGCTGCATGTGAATCGTTTAAATATCAAAAGGTGAAGTACGACAAATTAGGAATAAAACGCAAATTTATGGAAAGGGTGCTTCAGAGAATGAAACCTGGATAAAACTCAAAAGCAGGAATCCTCCCAAGTGATCCCTCGCTACAAAATTAATTCACATTAGTGGAAGGCTTTGCTGTGCCCAGTGCTGGGAATGTTTTTGTCCTGTCGGGAACAGTTCACGCAAAATACCGAATTTCTGTATGTCACCCTTATGTCCCGTTGTTTTGCTCGGAAAGAGCATCAAACCTCTGTGATAAATTTAAAATGAATTACAATTTTGCTGGAGGTTTAATTGCTAAGTAATTTGTTTGGACAGTTTAAACCTGTTACAATTTTGGTCAACATATAAATTTGTGGGCAATCATATGGGAAAACTCATAAAACCACAGCTAAATTCCTAGGGATCAAAGTGTTATAGACTGAAATAGCCTTTAACTAACAAATGAGCATTATGATTGGATGTCAACTGCATTCCTATATTAAATTCAATTGCAGGGATCCCTGGGTGGCGCAGCGGTTTAGCGCCTGCCTTTGGCCCAGGGCGCGATCCTGGAGACCCGGGATCGAATCCCACGTCAGGCTCCCGGGGCATGGAGCCTGCTTCTCCCTCTGCCTGTCTCTCTCTCTCTCTCTCTCTCTCTCTCTCTCTCTCTGTGAGTTTATAAATAAATAAAAAAATTAAAAAAAAAACTTTAAATTCAATTGCATATGTAAGAAAAAGTAGAAACCATTAGGCCGAGTAAGGAATAAAAATTGCTTTGAAAGCAGCAACACTATGGAAATCTAAACAGAAATTCCAAACGTCCTGTCATTCTTCTGGGAGTTCAGAGCAAAAGTCGTTCTTACGTGAAAACGGATTGAAGGTTGAGAGCCCACAAGACTCCCTGACGGTGCTTCGTAAGTTAGAAAATGAGCCCATAGATAGGAGATCATAAAGACGCTTTTCATCCAACAGAGACGGCTTCCTTACTACTACTCACCCAATTCCTGAACTCTGTCATGAGCTAGTGAACCCCTAGAACAAAGCTGAGAACGAAACCTGCGTTTCGGCACGACTCCACAGGTGAACTCAGAACCAGATTAAAACCAGGGCTAACGAGAGCTTTCCCGCTGTCAGATTCACACGGGGGTCATCCCTAATCCCACCACAGACCAGCGAGAAGACAGCAAGCTCCCATCCTTGCAGGAGTGCGCTGTGGAAGCGTCACAAGCCAGAGACAGGGGGGTTGTGTCCCTCAGAGTGAAGCTACAGGAAATGGTTTCCTTCTTTTCATTTTGTCGTTCTTAAGGAACTTTCATAAAACAGCTCTGAATCATGCAGTCTCCTTTAAAAATGTTCTCCTCATAAGGAAAACAGAAGAAAAATCAACCACCACAGGTCACGCTTGAAAACGCAGAACTTCAGAAGTTGCGGGAGAAACACCTGGAAGACCTCTTTCCTTATACCATTTCATGGAAAGTTTCTCATGAGAAATTTACGTAGTGGGTTGTGTTTTATGAATCAGACCCGAATAAAAAGAGAGACTTCTGCCACGAAACTGAAAGGGTAAGAAAATCTCCGTGTGCATGCCACTCCCAGCATCATGAGTCATGTTTTTCCTACGCGGACTGTTCAAGAGTCTCACCCTGATCCGCCCCGCACTGGTCCTTACAGATGCGCTAAAATGGATTACCACTGCAGTGGTTATCAGTCCTCCTCCGATATCCGAAGAAAACTAAAGACAGAGGAGGGTCCTCAAACTCCCATGCCCGACCTGGTGAAAATGGCATTTAAAGTCCTTAACACCCGAGAGGAAGTGGCTGAACTTAAGAGGCAGGCCAGGCTCCAGCAGAAGGTCCAACTCCAGACCCAAGCCTCGGGGGCAGCCCTGCGGCCAGCGGGCTCCATGAGCCCGCAGAATGCAGGAACCAACCGAACCCTGCCTGGGGCTTGCTTCAGATGCGGCACCGAGGGACAATGGACCCTCAATGTCCCAATCCCAAGGAGCCAACGCGGCAATGCCCTCAATGTCGAACGATGGGCCACTGGAAATCCGCCTGCCCGGGTCTCGGGGGATCCTCGGCACCTCCACACAGAGGAAACCCTGAGCCGGGAAGTCCAGCCTTTCAACGACTCGGATTGGACGATGACTGATGGGGCCCAGACTCGGACACCCCCTAACCCAGGCCAAGCCCAGGGTCCTGCTCCAGGGAGCGGGGAAGCCCATCTCTTTCCTGTTGGACACGGGGGCGACCGACTCCATTGTGCCTTCCTACTCGGGGACCAGCTTCCCCTCTCCAGTAGCGGTGATGGGAACTGATGGCACCTCCTCTATTCCACGGACTGCCCCCCTCCTCTCTTGCAGCCTGGATGGGTTCTCCGCCTCACGTTCCTTCCTTAGAATCCCTTCCTGCCCAGCTCCTCTTCGTCGAAAATCCTGACATCTATCTATCAGCTTCTCCTCGGCTAAGTCCTGCTACCCTCCTACCTACCCCCTCTGCTAACCCGGAACCCTCCCATCCCTGCTCTCAACTCCTGGAAGAGCTGACTCCTCCACATCCAGGACTTTCCAATCAGCCCTTCCCTAACCCTGACCAAATACTCTTTGTGGCCAGAGACACGCAGCATAGGCCGTCGTTACCCTAGACGCCATCCTAGAGGCAGTTCCCTCCTCCTCGGGACAAGCTCTCGGAAGGCAGAACTTAGAGCTCTCACCAGGGCTCCTCGCCTGTACAAAGGGCAACGAGCTACCATAGACACGCACTCCAAATATCCCTCCCTCATCACACATACACATTCTGTCCTATGGCAAGAGCAAAGGCTTCTTACAACCAAGGGAAGCCCCATAATCTATGGGCCCCTCATTTCAAAACTACTAGGGGCCCTCAGCCTTCCCAATGAAGAAGCCATTGTCCACTGTCATGGACACCAATCCTCCAAGGACCCGGTGTCCCGGGCCAACAACAAAGCCGACTCAACTGCCCAAGCCACTGCCTTAGGCTCCTCACCAGCTCCCCTCCTCTTCCTCAACACACCACATTCCCCCCACTTACACAGATGAGGAAACTCACACACTAAAAGAGATGGGAAGAATAGCCGGGGAAAAAGACTGGATCTTCATTCAGAAGAAACTCGCTCTTCCAAACCATTTAGCTCCTATGATCATTTCAGACATGCGCCAATCCCTACACATAGGTCCCAAGGCCTTATACCAGTTCCCAGGACCCCTTTTCTACTGCCCACATCTCCAAAAGGTAATTAGAGAGGTGGATTAGTCTTGCAAAACCTGCTCCACTGTAAATGCTCAAGGGGGAATTCGCAGGCCAAGACCCAATCACCAGCTCCACAGCTACCAACCTGGCAAGGACTGGCAGCTGGACTGAAGAAACCCCACACCCCCGTCCCCGGGAGTGGATCCAGGCCTAACCCTGAGACAGCCCATCCAGGTGCCTCCCATAAATTCAAGCAACAAAAACATTCTGTTTTTCTGAGATAGGAAAACTATCCCCCCCTCGCCCTGACTGGAAAAGTCCCTGAACATGGTCATGTTGACCTTCAAAGAAATCAATCACGTCATAACCTGAATGCTATGCTACTCCCGCGTTTTCTTTGCCTTTAAAAGATGCCTGTAATTGCTAATCGGCGCTCTGCCCCCTCTGAGGATGAGAGAACGTTTGCGCAAACGTTCAATAAACCCTCTTGCTTGTTGCATCTGCCTGTCTGTGGTCTGAGTCTCTGGGGCGTCCACCGGGACACGTTGGCACCCGTGAGCAAGGGTCCAACAGACTTTTCTCACATGCCGCCCAATAAATCCTTTCGCTACCTATTAACCTCAGTGGACGCCTTTACAGGGTGGGCAGAGGCTTTCCCCACAGCTCGGGAGATGGCGGATGTGGCGGCCACCATACTCACCGAACACATCATTCCGAGATTCAGCCTCCTGGAGATCCTACAATCTGACAACGGCCCGGCTTTCATCTCCAGCATCACCAGGCAAGACTCCAAGAGCCTAAATATTACCTGGAAACTCCATATCCCATATCACCCCCAGTCTTCGGGTAACCTAGGGTGGGCTAACGGCCTTCTCAAGGAACATCTCACCAAACTTACTCTTGAATCCCCACCTGTCCTGGCCGACCCTCCTCCCGCTGGCTTTAAGAAGGCTCAGAGCCACCCCTAGAGGGCCGTCGGGCCTAGTCCCTTTGAGCTTCTCTACGGGGCGGCCCTTCCTGCTCCCTTAAAATCTTCCAACATCACCTCCTCCTCTCCTATCTTACTTACCTACCTTCCCTAACTCGTCTAAGAGCCCTCCTGCGGGCCCATGTGGATTCAGTCACCCGTACTCCAGGAGCACCCACCTACAGGCCTACCCAACTCAGGACCAGGGCCCCTTCTCCTGGATAAAACTTATCCAACAAGGCACTTCCCTCGCCAGCCTTTCCTGCATGGGCAATCTGTCCCACCGTTTTATCTGTGCCTCTTTAGGCAAAACTCCCCTTGTGGCCATTCCCCTCCCCAAGTGCATTCAGCTGCACCAGCCCCGCAACCACACCTCCAGCGCCTGCCTCATCCCTCTCTCACTAATGTTGCCCTATTTATTGACCCTCTCAACCATCAATTCCCCTTCTGTTATTCTGCCCCTAACTCATCCCTGTGCAACGTCACCCGGTCAAAAGTCACCTCTCATCATGCTGCTATTGGCTGATTCTTTTGGTGCCAGGGCTCCATATCTAAATCTCTCAATACCTCTGCCTCCCTCCTGTCTGCCTGTCTCCCAAGTTCCGCGATTAACCATCTATAGTCAGGCAGAAGTAGCCCTCCTCACCAGACCCCCCCCCCGGAAAAGCAGAAACGAGTGATCTTTCTCCCACTGGTTGTCAGGGTCTCCCTGGCCTCAACCCTGGTGGCCACTGGGTACGGGGCCCTTATTCCAGTCTGCAGATTCCTCCAGGGACCTATCCGAGAGGCCTCAGATGGCTATCGAAGCTCCGGCAGAGTCTATTGCTTCCCGACAACGCCAAATAAACCCGGTGGCCCAGGTAGCTCTACAGAACCGATGTCTCTTGGACCTCCTCACGGCCAAGAAAGGAGGAACTTGTACGTGTCTCAATGAAGATCGCTACTACTACATCAACGAAACAGGTGGAGTGGAAACCAATCTCCACATCCTCGCCAAAGGTCGGGAGTCTCTCCAAACACAGTATCACCCTGTCGGCCCAACTACACCCCAATGGTGGCAGACCCCACTAACCACATGGCTCCTCCTCTCTCTAAGCCCACTCCTGATCCTTGGCATACTATTAATGGTGGCCCCTTGCTTTCTCCGAATCATCAAGGAAGGAATCCACGAAATATCTCAGTTATCAATCAACTAACTTGTTTTATATCCCTACGCTGGCCTGCCCACCTCCGACAGGCACCACGACGCCCCAAAATCAGCAGGAAGCAGCCGGATCTGAATCGTCGCCCCATTATAACATAACAAAAAGATCTGAATGTTGGGCCAGCGAGACTGGGAACCTCAAAACGGCCGACCCCAGGCCAGCAACCTCCCAATAAGGCCACCTTGCTGCCCAACCCTAACTTAGCACACCAAGACCTGTAACCCTTGCCCTAATTGGAATGCCGCTCTGCCCCCATCTTACCACAAAAAACTCTTTAGAGACCTCACTGCAGTTGGCATGGGTGCGACACCCCCACCCCTTGCTCTCTCCCTTGCCTGCGGGCTGCATAACCTAGCCAGAGAGCGCAGCCCATTAAAAGCCGGTTTCAACAAAAATAAATGAATAAAAATGAAAGCCTGTTTCGACCAACTTTTGACTGGCCAGTTCACTACCGATCAGATTAAACCTGACAAAAACCATGGTCCTTTTGTACCAAACTGCCACTTAAAGGCTGTGACAGCTAATCTCTACCTTGTTAGGAACTATATCGTTCCAAGATGTGTGAAACTGGCAGGGACATAAATTCCAGACATCATCCACCCTTGGCTTTGAAACGGGCTCATAGTACCTGGTATTAGGCTATGTTCTTTGGAATTTGTAGACGAATCTGACCACATCTAGCTTCAGATGTGGAAAAAAAGACATCTTATCTTATTTAGCGAAGTGATAATGCAGTGTTTTAAATACATCCCAGCTTAGATGACACACGATACTTTGCTCAATGGTTCCCGGGAGCCTCAGTCGTTGTGATTTGATAGCACGCAAAGTCAATGAGAAACAGACACGCGGAATTTGAAGCAGAAAGTTACGGTCTTTCTGGATCTTCACCTTTGTTTCAGTTTCTCAGTAATGACTCTTCAAGGCCTTGAATACATTAGTCACATTTTTAGGCAACTTCTATGATTAAAAGTAAGAGAAGAGCAAGTAGAATGTTACCTATGCATTTGGCTGAGTCTTCGAACTCTAAAGACGATGATGAGACCACCAGTCCATGCGGTGTGAAACTGAACAATGCAGCAGAGGCAACAAGAAACTGCTCGACCCAGGAGTAGGTGTGAGTGAAGGCTCACCGGAGGAATCATTCTATACCATAATCGACAGTCTGTGCACGTCACTGCCTCGGGCTTGGCTCGGCTTCATCTGGTGCACATCTGTTGGTCTCACCCAGGAATTCAAGAAGGGCACTGAACACTAGTGATGAAACGGCTCTGCAAGGATATTCTGATTGTTCCATCACATGGGCTTCTTAACAATCCTAGCTACCCAAACTGCATTCTCAGTGTGTTTCTCCAAAACAATGAGGTGCCAACCTTTATCCGAACTCTTGAATACCACCTTCGCCTGTGGCTGTCCTGTTGTGGGGACACCTTTCACAGCTGCATGCTTTCCCCGTTTCTCATTGTGTCCCCTGCCAAGTTTGGACCCCTAGAATACCTACCCTTGTCCTGTGCCCAGGCTTGCCGTGTCGGTGATTCATTCACATGGACATTCTGCTGTGGGCGTTGTCCTCTCAGGGCTCGCGATATTTACAGATATTTACATTCCTTCCCAAGCTTTGCTGTAGGCCAAATCCTTGCTCCTCACCTGGTCCCATCTGGTCTACCCAGACTCAAAAAAAAAAAAAAAATCACAACCCACAGTGAAAATAAAGGAAGAGCAGGTGGAGATTTTTCCAAGCCCAGACCCTGAAGACAAGAACTGAGGAAGACGGACTCTACATTTACTGTTGTGAGGATGAAAAGAGATACTCAGGATGGTGCATATTACACAACATCTCACAAGCTTTCCGTGCCTTAAGTATCTAGCCCGTTGTGTTCATTCCGTGCAAAACTCTGAGACTCAGGCACTCTTTCAGAGCCTTCTGGGACAATACGGGACAACATGTATAAACTATGGGATGATCACCAAAATGAACCCGATTAACCTCAAACAATGGACATAATTTTTTTATCTCCTTTTTTTAAAGGATTTATTTATTTATTCATGATAGATATATAGAGAGAAAGAGAGAGACAGAGACACGGGAGGAGGGAGAAGCTGGCTCCATGCTGGGAGCCTGACGTGGGACTCGATCCCGGGGTGCCAGGATCGTGCCCTGGGCCAACGGCAGTAGCCAAACCGCTGAGCCACCCAGGGATCCCCATCATCTGATTCCTAATCCCCATCTCCCCACAAAGGTGGTCAATGATTCATTATGTTATTATCTGTTTCTCACCCCAACATTTCTATCTACCTGAATCCATCCATTTGCTTATGACTGAAACCAGGCAGCCATATCTCTTTCTACATCTAACCCATGACCGTTCTAATTTAAAATATACTTTACATCCATCTTATTATTTTCTTCTCTATAGTCAGCACCCAGGTCACATTTGTATGTCCCACTGTCATCTCTCACTAGAACTAATATCTTTGCATTCTGGGTGGCCTTCCAACTTGTAACTCAAGTCTTTCAATTTTTTTAAAGACGACTTTTATCTCCTAGAGAGAGGATGAGAGAGAGTGCATGAGTCGGGGCAGGGAGGGGCAGAGGGAGAGGAAGCAGCAGACGCCCCACTGGGCAGGGATCCTGATGCAGGGCGGATCCCAGGACCCTGGGGTCCTGACCTGAGCCAAAAGGCAAAGACTCAACGGACTGAGCCCCCCACACTCAACAGGTGTCCCTAACTCTGTTCTTTTCTGAATCATTCCCAAACCCACAACAGGTAGCCTAATAGTGCAAAGCCCCAAACATCATTATGTTGTTACTTTGCTTATTAGTTCTCTTCAAAGTCTTCTCCTTGCACCTTGGATGAAATCAAAACCCTCTGAGCCAATAAAGCCTGGTGTGATCTAGTCCATGCTGACTTCTTTAGTCACATCTAATGCTGCTCTCCTATCTATTAATTATGTTCCACCTGCCCTGACCATTTTTCAATCTTTCTCAATTTTGGAGACTCCCATCAACATTTTTTTTTTACATTCTTCAACATCTCAATTGCTATTAAGATTTCCTATGTAGGAACTGAGCCTTATAATGTTCATCAGATATGTTACTTCTTTAACGAGGTCTTCCCTGAACCTCCAATTTAAGCTACTTCTCTCCATTATGATATTTTATGGTACATTGTCATTTTCTTTCATAGCACTTTTCCCACTTTTCCTGGAGCCACTTGTTTGTATGAATATTTCTAAAGTGACTATCCTCTGGATAGGCCGTGAGCACGCTCCGTGGGTACAAGGAACTTTTGCTTTCTACTGTATGGCAATGGCTGGTACAGGGACTGGCACATCGTTGGCACTCAATATATCTGTCCAAGGAGTGAGTGGAAATTCTGTATCTTATACTTTATTTGTTCAATTATTCAATAAGCTATTATCTTGTGTAAAGCACGGTCTTCACCTCATTGGGTAGAGCAGAGACAGAAAGATGCAAAAGTTCCTGCTCTGGTGAAGCTTCTAGAGTGGGAAACCAGTAATTAGCAACGAATACAAAACATCACATCGCATTTTAGAAAGAGACGTGTAGCAAAGAAAAAATGGAGCAGGACAACGGAAATGAGGGGTGCCAGGGAGATGGGATTTACAGTTAGAATAAATGATCAATGTAGGCCTTCATGAACAGTTTACCTCTGGGAACAGACTCGAAGCAAGTGAAGGCTTTCTGAGAGAAATTCGAGACAAAGAATTTTCTAGGCGAGGGAACCGGCTAGAATGAGTCCAAGAGTGGGCACTTGTATGGGTTTCTGAGAAACAGTAAAGGAAGACACAGAGTGGTCAGGAAGGCAGACATAGAGGTTGTGATAAAAGAGACAAGGAAGGGCAGACAGATCACGTAGGCCTTCTGACCACCATCCTCACTTTGGCTTTTACAGTGACTGAGCTGGGTGAGCCTTCAAATGGTATCAGAAGAGTTATAGGATCTTACTTTTGCTTTAAGTGGATCGAGATGGCTGCTCCGTGTAGAATCTTACAGCGGGGCATGGGGAAAGGCAGGAAAACCCCACAAAAGGCTTCTGAAGAATTCAGGCAAGAGAAGATGGTCTCTTGAATTGGGATCTAGCAGTGGAGGTAATAGAAAACAGCTGGATTCTGGATCTATATTGAAGGTCAAGATAAAAGGTATTTTGCTGATGCACTGGATGGGGTTTTGAAAGACAGCAAGGAATTAAAGACACCTCTGAGGTCTGGAGACTGAGTAACTGGGAAGACAGCCTTGCAGTCAAGTCATAGGGGTGAAGAAAACAGATGAGTGTGTTCGGGGGGAGTTGGTGAGATCATGTTTCTTTGCAGAAACTGGAGGAGAGGTTACATGAGTAGTTGGATATACAATTCAGTGGGAGAATGACAAATGTGAGATGTGTCCACCTACAAACAGCACAGAAGGCAGGGCAGGAGAGGATATCACTCCAGACCCGAACCCCACCCCGGAGTGACTGTAAACAGAAAGGACTAATTGCCATGCACCACACCTCGAGCAAAGCCTCATGCCCTTGTGTTCGGGTCGCACTCAGGGGGGCCTTACTCCTCAACTTACCAGGATGATGGGAAATATTTCAATCTGACACATATAATAAGCATGAGGCATAAGTAGGTAGCCATTTAGGACACATCTCTCATCGTCAGACTCTTCATTGTGAAACGAATAAATTAAATTTCTTCAATCAGGTAACATTTTTATTATCATGTACATTTTCTACCTGCTAAGAAAGAAAGCAATGTGCCAATATTTTGTGGTTTAAGTAAGTGTCTACAGGAATACCATACGCTGTGACGATGGCTAGAGTGCCTCACAGATCCTACTTTCATGCAGTGCACACGCCTCCCAGGCACAACTGTACAATCTACATTTGAGAAAATACAGCATTTGAATAACAAGAGACCACTACGATAAACCGAGCCCATAAGGCTTATTATAAACATCTTCTAAATATAAATTGCTCTTCGAATTCTATCCTGTAGGAGGAATAGAGTTTTTCATGCAAACCAAAGAACGTCATCAAGCCGGCTGACAGACACATATATCCCTTATCATAGGAACGTAGGTTTTAGTGATCTCTAAATTATTACCCAGAAATGAGTAATGGCAGTCACACCTCTGATTCACTGTCCCGACCTGGAGGAGCCACCTGCACACTTGGCCACCCTGCAAGAAGAGCTACCCCGGGCACCCACTATCAATGTCCCCGGCATGCCTTGCCAAAGGAGTCACCTGCCTCAGTGCAGCAACCAGCTTCGGCCCCTGAGCAACATCATGAACCATGTCAGCAGCCCACCCCAGCTCCGAAGATGGGGCCTAATAAAGCTTCTGGGCTTGAGGTAATCGAGCTGGGCAGGGCTGTCAGTGCTGAGTGCTTGGCCAGAGCGCAGATGCCAGCTGAGGAGTCGAAGGCAATGCACGAGGTGGTCACACCTCTCATTCACTCTCCCGACAAGGAGGACCCACCTGCAATCTCGGCCACCCTCGCGGTAGATGATGTCCCGGCGTATGCTATCAGGGTCCGCCACATGCCAGTGCGGCCACCCGGATCAGTGGAGCAACTAGTGTCCGCCCCTGTGCAATATCCTGAACCACCTCAACAACCGGCCCCAGCTCCTACCTCGCAGCCTTTTAAGCTTCAGGGCCAGAGGTGATCGAGCTGGTCACGGCTCGAGCCGAGAAGCCAGGCTGCTGAGACCAAACCAATGCACGTGGTGGTAACACCTCTGACTCACTGTGCCGACATGCAAGAGCTACCTGTACCCGTGGCCACCCTGGAGGAAGAGCACGCCCAGGTGCATGCTTTCGGGTTCCCGCACATGCCGGACCTGCCACCTGCCTCAGTGGAGCGAACGACTTTGGCCACTGAGCAACATCCTGAACCCCATCAAGAGCCTGCCACAGAGACTACAGTGAGGCCAGCTGAAGCTTCTGGAGACGGAATACTTCCAAACTCGTTCTACGAGGCCACCATCACCTCAAGTCCAAAAGCCGACAAAGACCCCACCGCACCAAAAAGGAGAGTGATAGACCGATGTCCCCAATAAACACGGATGCAAACATTCTCAACAAGATAAGAGCCAATACGATCCAACGGTACATTGAGAAGTTACTCACAGTGACCAGGTGGCATTTATCCCTCGTACGCAAGGCTGGTTCTACACTCGTCAAACACTCCATGTGACTGATCAGATCTGCAGGAGAAAAACGAGAACCAGGTGATCCTCTCAATAGATGCAGAGAAAGCATTTGACAAAATACAGCATCCATTCTTGATCCAAACGCTTCAGAGTATAGGGATAGAGGGAACGTTCCTCAGCATCTTCAAAGCCATCTACGAAAGGCCCACAGCAAATTATCATTCCCAAGGGGGAAACACTGGGAGCTATTCCCCGAGGAAGATCAGGAAGGAGACAAGGATGTCCACTCTCACCATTGCTATTCAACATAACACTAGACATCGTAGCCTCAGCAATCAGGCAACAAAAAGAACTAAAAGGCATTCAAATCGGCCTAGAAGAAGTCAAACTCTCCCTCTTCGCAGATGACGTGATACCGGACACCTAGAAAACCCAAAAGACTCCACCCCAAGACTGCTAGAACTCATACAGCAAATTCGGCAGTGTGGCAGGGTACAAAATCAATGCCCAGAAGTCAGTGGCCTTTCTATTGCTATTTGCAATTGTTCCCGCAAGGCTTCTTCAAATACGTCATCTCTCCCATTATTCTCATCTGATTAAGATAAGTGGGGGCACTGAAGGCTGCTCTGATGAGACTCAGAGGGGAATAGCGTAGATCATGGGGAAGACAGTGGAGGACAAGGCAGAAGGAGGGCCAGATGTCCTGATTAACCCAGCATTGAGGAGATTTTAGCCACCCAAGGCTGGCTGCAGTCCAGACCCAGAAATGAGTTCAGCAGTGGTGAACTAACGATGAGACTGAAGAAAGAGAAATTAAGGAGTCGACCCCATTTACCATGGCACCCAAAAACATGAGCTACCTAGGAATAAACCTAACCAAACAGGTAAAGGATCTCAACCTGAAAAACGACAGAACACGTCTGAAAGAGACTGAGGAAGACAAAGAGATGGCAAACTATTCCATGCTCATGGATCCAAAGAATGAATATTGGGAAACGTCACCGTGGGCAATTTACACAAAGAACGCAATCCCTATCAAAAATACCACGGACTCTCTTCAGAGAGCTGGAACACATCATCTGAAGATTTGTGTGGAATCAGAAAGGACCCCGAATGGCCACGGGAACGGTAGCCAAGAAAACCACAGCGGGGGGCAGCACAATGCCGGATTTCGGGTTGCGTTGCAAAGCTGTGCAATCCAAGACAGTATGGTACAGGCAGAAAAACAGACACATCCACCAATGCAACAGAAGAGAAATCCAGAAGTGGACCCTCAACTCGATGGTCAAGACCATATATTCGACCAAGCAGGAGAGACCATCCACTGGAAAAAAGACAAGTCTCTTCCATAAATGCCACTGGAAACGCTGGACAGCCACAGGCAGAGGAGGGAAACTGGACCACTGTCTCACACCAGACACAAGGATAAACTCAAAATGGATGAAAGATGTAAATGTGAGACGAGATTCCATCAAAACCCTGGGGGAGAACACAGGCAACGCCCATCCAAAACTTGGCCAGGCAAGCTCTGGCCATGGAAGCTCTGGCCACGCCCTGGCCACCCCCCCCACAGAGCTGCCACAGACAGGCCCGCCCCCAGCAATAAACCTAACCAAAGAGGTAGAAGATCTATACTCCTAAAGGTATAGAACACTCAGGAAGGAAATTGAAGCGAACACCAGAGAATGGAAAAGATTCCATGCTCGTGGATTTGAAAAACACATTCAGTTAAAATATCTATACTACCCAAAGCAATCCACACATGTCATGTAATTCGGATCAAAATGCCACCAGCCCTTTTCACAGAGCTAGAACAAACAATCCCCAAATTTGTATAGAACCACAAAAAAGCCCAAATAGCTAAAGCAATCTTGAAAAAGAAAGCAAAGTGGGAGGCATCACGATTCTGGACTTCAAGCTGTATTACAAAGCTGTGATCCACACACTATGGTACTGGCACAAAAACAGACACACAGATCAGCGGAACAGAATTGAGAGCCCAGAAATGGATCCTCAACTCTACGGTCAACTAATCCTTAACAAAGCAAGAGACAATATCCGATGGGAAAAAAAAAACTGCCTCTTCAACAAATGGTGTAAGGAAAACTGGACAGCCACATGCAGAAGAATGAAACTGGACCACTTTCTTACATACTACAGACCAATTAATTTATTCAAAAGAAATTCGAAACCATAAAAAACCCAGAAGACACACAGAGTAACCTCCCTGATATTGGCCATAGTAATTTCTTCCTAGACATGTCTCCAGAGGAAAGGGAAACAAAGCTAAAAGTGAACTCTTGGGACTTCATCAAGATAAAAATCTTCTGCACAATGAAGGAAACAATCAATGAAACGAAAAGGCAGCCTACAGAATGGGACAAGAGGCTTACAAATGACATATCTGATAAAGGGTTAGGATCCAAAATCTATAGAGAACTTATCAAACTCAACACACAAAAACACAAATAATCCAGCTAGGAAATAGGCAGAAGACACGAATAGACATTTTTCCAAATAAGCCACACAGATGGCCAACAGACACATGACAAGATATTCAACATCACTCATCATCAGGGAAATACAAATCAAACCATAATGAGACATCATCTCACACCTGTCAGAATGGCCAAAATTAACAACACAAGAAGCACCAAGTGTCGGTGAGTAGGTAAAGAAAGGAGAACCCTCTTTCACTGCTGGTGCAAATGAAAACTGGTACAGGCACTCTGGAAAACAGTATGGAGTTTCCACAAAGAGTTAAAATAGAACTACCATAAGATCCAGCAAATGCACTACTAGGTATTTACCCAAAAGATACAAAAATACTGATTCGAAGGGGTATATGCCCCCTGATGTTTATAGCAGCATTATCAACAATAGCCAAACTACCAAGAGAGCCTAAACATTTATCAATGTGCAAGGATAAAGATGTGTTCTCACCCCAGTGAGAATGGTGAAAATTAACAAGACAGGAAACAACACCTGTTGGAGAGGATGTAGAGAAAGGGGGACCCTCCTGCACTGTTGGTGGAAACGTGAACTGGTGCAGCCACTCTGGAAAACTGTGTGGAGGCTCCCCAAGCAGTTAAAAATACAGCTACCCTACGGCCCAGCAAGTGCACTGCTGGGAATTTACCCCAAAGATACAGATGCGGTGAAATGCCGGAACACCTGCACCCCAATGTTTATAGCAGCAATGTCCACAATAGCCACACTGTGGAAGGAGCCGAGATATCCTTCAACAGAAGAATGGATAAAGATGCGGTCTATGTATACAATGGAATATTATTCCGCCATCAGAAAGGACAAATACCCACCATTTGCTTTGATGTGGATGGAACTGGAAGGTATTTTTTTTCTTTATTTTATTTTTTTATTATTCTTTTAATAAATTAATTTTTATTGGTGTTCAGTTTACCAATATACAGAATAACACCCAGTGCTCATCCCGTCAAGTGTCCCCCTCAGTGCCCGTCACCCTTCACCCCACCCCACGCCCTCCTCCCCTTCCACCACCCCTAGTTCGTTTCCCAGAGTTAGGAGTCTTTATGTTCTGTCTCCCTTCCTGATATTTCCCACACATTTCTTCTCCCTTCCTTTATATTCCCTTTCACTATTATTTATATTCCCCACATGAATGAGGACATACACGGTTTGTCCTTCTCCGATTGACTTACTGCACTCAGCATAATACCCTCCAGGAACTGGAAGGTATTATGATGAGTGAAAAAGTCAACTGCAGAAACAATCATCATATGGTTTCACTCATACGTGGAATGTAAGAAATAGTGAAAGGGATTATAAGGAAAAGGAGAGGAACTGAGCGAGAAAAATTAGAGAGGGAGACAAACCATGAGAGATTCCTAACTCTGGGAAACAAAGGGTTGCAGAACGGGAGGTGGGTGGGGGGATGGGGTAACTGGGTGACTGTGGAGGGCACTTGGTTGGACAACCACTGGATGTTATACTATATGGTGGAAAATTGAATTTTAATAAAAACAAACATAAAAACAAAAACAAAAAAGATGTGGTCTATATATACAATGGAATACTACTTGGCCATCAAAAAAGAATGAGATCTTGCCATTTGCAAAATCCTGGTTGGAGCTAGAGCGTATTATGCTAAGTGAAATAAGTCAGTCAGAGAAAGACAAACACCATATAATTTCAGTCATGTATAGAATTTAAGAAATGAAACAGATGAACACAGGGAGAGAAAAGAGAGAGACGCAAAGCAGGAAACAGATTTTTAACTACAGAGAACACGCTGACAGTTGCTGAGGCGAGGGGAGAGAGGGAGTGGGTATTAAGGAGGGCACCTGTGATGAGCACTGAGCATTATGTGTAAGTGATGGATCACTAAAAAGTACCCTTGAAAGTAATAATAGCTATATGTTAGCCATCGAATTTATATAAAAACTTGAAACCTAAAGCAATAATACAACAAAGAATGCAGCTAACCAAAAGAGGAAGAGAAAAAAAAGAGGGAGAGCAAGAGAGACAAATGAATTACTACTATTAATAAAGTAATCAATACTCATTACAAATGGAACATTAAATGCTGTTATATATTTTAATAGAATAACAAAAATATTTAATCCAAAGCAGGCAGAAAAAGAGGGGAAAAAACCACAAAGAACAGATGGGCAGACATGACAAATAGGAGACACCAAGAAAAAAATTAAAATCCAATGCATCAATAATCATATTACTTATAAATGGTCTGAACAGCTCAATTTAAAAAGCAGAGATTTATAAGTTGGATAAGAAGGCAAGGTCCAATTGTATGTTGGTCCAATTGCGTTTTGCTTATGAGAAACCCACCTTAGGTAAAAATATATAAATAAGTTAAAAGTAAAATGATGAAAAATATATAAAGGGAGCAGGATTACCTATATAATATCATGTAAAGTATACTGCAGAGCCAAGGACATTACCTGGGAAAAGCAGCTCTTTCCATAGTAATAAAGGGGACAAAGGTTTCAACTTACCAAGAGGACATCCTCATCCTAAACATTTATTATGCACCTAATAATGAATTGCCAAAATACATAAAGGAAAAATTGGTAGAACCACACAAAATTCTGTCTACAGGTACAACGGGAGATTTCAACATCATTCTCTCAAAAATTGGTAGAATATTTGGGCATAAAGTCCATTTGGGCATAGAAGACCTATGAGCATCCTCGGCCAGGGTGGCCTCATTGGCATTCATGAAACACACCATCAAAAAAAATAAAAAAATTTAAAAATTTAAATAAATTTTAAAAACCCACACCATCCAACAGCCACAAAATTGGACAGGGATGATAGAATTCTCAAGAATCAGTTCAGTAGCTTAACCGAGCCACCCACGTGCCCCTCTTTCTCAAGAAATCTAAAAGAATTCAAGGCATCATCTCTGACCACAGGATAACTAAGGAGAAGTGAGTAACAGAAAGATCCCTGGGAAATCTTCAACAAAAGAATGTATGTCTTCATAACTCATGGGAAGAAGAAAGAAGAAAGAAGAAGAACAATAACAACAACAACAACAACAACAGCAACAAAGATCTCTGAGCCAAAGGAAAATGAAATGACATTTAATGTCAAAATTTGTGAATTAAGCAGGACTTGGAGGAAAATGTACACTAAAACCCCTGAGTTAGAGAAAATACAAATCATCCTTAGAAACTAGAGAACATGAGTAAATTAACCCCAAAGTTATCAGAAGAAAATAAAAATCAGAGTAGAATTCAATGAAATTGGAAACTCAAAATAACAGAGAAAGGCAAAAAGACCAAAAGCTATTTCTTGAGATGAATAAAATGTATCAACTTCTAGTCACATTGATAAAAAAAAAAAAGAGTCTACACAATCCTACATCAGGAGAGAGGGGATGTCACCACAAATCCTACAAATGGTAAAGTGGGTAAGAAGGGAATAGTAAAATCAACTTTGTAATAATCGAATGAACAACGTTCAGGCAATGACATAAATTCCAAAAGCTACCTCAAAAAAGAAAAAAAAAGAAGGAAAGCCTTATGGCCCTTTATCTTTAGAGAAGCTCATTTTAGTTAAAACCTTCCTACTCTAAAGACAGACATACAAATCCAAGCCGAAGGGCTTCACTACCCAGAACGTCTGAGGAAGAAATGGTACCAATTCTACGAACTCTTCCAGAAACCCGCAAAGGAAGGAACAGGTCCCCACTGGTGAGGCCTGCTTCGCTCTGACCTCAAAGCCTTGTCTGGCCTAGAAAATGAGAGAACAACCTATATGTTGGTAAACTGAACACCAATAAAAAATAAATTTACAGAAATAAATGAATGAATGAATGAATAAAAGACAATGAGAGAACTACATTATTCATGAGCGCCGACGCAAATCCCCTTACCACATTTTGGCAAAGCGAATCCAACAACTCACAGAACCGTACCCGCATGACAGGCAAGCCGCAGCCAGGCCACCTTCCCTCCGAGTCCCGCCACTATGGCGCCACCACCGATGGGAATCACCCTCCCGAGACAGGCATTCCCTGTGCAGGAACAAGTTGCCCTACTATCATCCAAACTGAGGTCGGCATCCCGATTGTCTGCGGAATCCAAAGGAAACACGGCTCTGGAACACAGGCATTGCGGTGGCCACAAAGGAGGAGGAAGCTCAAGCATGCGGGCTCCTGTGACCACCCGGGGTCTGAAAATAATTAGCCCCCAGGCCTGGCCTGACCGTTCCACAACGGTGTGAGACACCGTGATGTCTGCGTGACAGGCTTATGGACCCACAGGGCAAGCGGGAAAAGTCGAGAAATGTCCTTGTTTTGCTGGGTTTACAGGAAGGTGAGGTGGCCTTTCCTGTTACACATCCTTGGGAAAATATGTCAGTGCATCGCATGTAGGCACCCCTTCCCAGTGACACGTGGAGGGTCTCCCTGCCACTGAGCTCCCCGGAAAACTCACCGAGAGGTGGGGGCCCAGGGTGTTGTCAGTGGGGAACCCCAGGGCAGGCCCAAACACTGGGCTTACAACATCTAAAGGGGCACCGAGAAGAGCGCCTGCCAACCCAGACGGGGCACCGCAGCCTCTGTCTGTGGCGCTGGCAGCACGGCAGGTGCCTGGTGAACAAGCCGGAAGCCAGATGCACACACGCCAGGCCAACCCGACTCTCCAGCACACCCTGACTGCTCTCCTCAAGCTGAGTAGCTAATCGCAACTAAAGACCTGAAACCAGACGGGCCAGCTGACCGCGGGTTGGGCACCTCTAGGGACCAGCCAGCCCCGTGCCCCTGGACAGCCAGCTGCAGCCAGACAAGGGTCCCCTAAGTCCCCTGGCACAGCCCACGAGAGACGCTGTGCTCCATCACCTGGTGAGGCTGTGGCAAACAGCAGCGGTCGGGTCTCACTTCTGGGAGCCCACGTATGCGGCCGACTGTCTGGAAGCGGCTCCGACCTGACACCTCCGGGCTTGGCTAGGGCGGAGCATCAGCAGGCGCAGGGAGAACGCGGCTGGACCCCTCCCGGCACGGTCACAGAGGGCCGGCCGGGTCCCTTGGCTGAAGGCCCTGAGTCTTGTCTGGTGGCCTGCCTCGGGGCGCCTGCCGGGGCCCTAGACCAGCCCATCTCAGGTGAGCTGAGGGTCCTACCCCTGACCCACCCAATCTAGGTTGTGTTCGGGCCCTCACGTGGGATGACGGTGGCAGCTCAAGTCCCTTCTGGGACAGAGCCAGCATCGGGTGCGTTCCCCGGTCTGCAGGGAGACTCCAGCCAACACTGTACACCCGCCCCCTAGGGCGTCCCAGCCCCTTGGACAGGGGTCCAGAGGGCTCAGCATTCCAGGGCCTCTGCCCACCCAGAACCCAGAATCCAGGTGTACGGTGAAGACGGGACCGGGCAGCAAGCCCCTCAGATCAGGGGTCTCCCCAGGACTCGGGGGCGTGGGCTGCCCAGAGTAGACACGGGATGGGCAATGAGCAGTGAGCAGAAGCACGCATCCACGGGGATGGGGCGGCAGACATAGGGAGTGACCGCTGCTGGGGACAGGGCTCTCTGGGAACGTGAAGATGCTCTAACACTGACCATTGCGACGGCGGCCCAAGTCGGTAAATACACTGGAAACCACCGAACCGCATACTTTACAGGAATGAAGCGTGAAGAGAGCGGTTTTAACCTCAGTGCGGTGTTACGCAGAAAAGAATAATTAGGCTATGTTGTTCCCCGGCATACGGACGTGTGTGCAGACCACCTATGTACTCGGGTACAGACACGCGCACGCACACGGGTCTTCCCTCCTCTGTCTACCCGGAGGAACAGGATCACCCTTCATGGTCCCGAACACGCGTCCTGCCCGGACATCCTTAGCCGGGACCTGTCTTTCCCAGGTTAACAAAACCAGAGAACAAGTATCAGACTGGCCTCCTGCGGGTGGAGCGTCCCAAGAGATGAACAAGGCGGCGTCCGGAGGCTGCCCAGCTGCACCGAGGGCTTACTGCGTGCCAGGCCCGCCGCCAAGCCCGTCCTGGTGGGGAACTAGTCACTGTATCCTCACCCAGGCTGGAGGTTTTATGTGTCACCCGGACCAGGCCACAGGACGCCCACACGGCCACCAAACATCACTTCCAGGTGTCCGTGCTGGTCTCTGCAGCCCATGGTCTTCTTCGGTGAGGGCGACCTCACCCCCCAATCCTCTGGGCTCCACCTGTCTGGCATCGAACACTGGCTCTCCCTGCATCCTGGCCCCCAGGGGGGCCCCAGGCTGGACACAGGGCTCCCAGGATGAGGCGACTGCCCCCCTGCTCCGGACACCACTCAGACCCTGGCTCCTCCCCGCTGGGCCATGTACCAGCTGCCCGGGCCCCAGCACCTCACATCGCTGCCCTGCTCGCCACCTGCAGGCTCATGCCCTGGGCAGGGCTGCCATGAAGACCAGACACAATTAAATGCCTCGGATGCTAGAGAGCAGCTTTGTAATACATCAGGATTAGAAAGCTCCCAAGAGCTCGCATCCACCATCTCTGTTCTAGGGCGCGCCCCCTGCCCACTTCTAGCCGGGGAAGCCAAGGGAGGCTCTCCACCCAGGGTCCAGACGTCTGCAAGTGGCACAGGTGGACTTGTCCAGCAGGCCGGAAGGCCTCCCCATCCAGAGACGAGGGACACAGCAGGGGACGAGGGGGGCACCTCGCGCATGCCCGGCTGGCCCAGACGTGCACCAGTGTGCTGGTCACCTGGCAGGTGCACAGCCCACGCCTCTGGTAGTCATCCCCTCCCTAACCGGGCTCGGGGCCGACAGCTCGCATACCTGCACGCGCACACCTACTAACATGGGTGGGCGGTGCAAGAGTCAGCGTTTTCTGTACACTCCCATGACCCTGGGGAGACCCACTGTCCCGTGCAGCGCAGCAAAGGCTGAGCCACTCTGCGCGGCAGCCCTACTGCCGAACCCCTCTGGGGATGGGGAGCTCACTGCTCAGGATGCCACCAAACTCCTGTGCCTGTCAGGCGGGGCTCATGTGGCTGTGCTCAGCTTCCCCTGGTCCCCGTCCTGCCCCAGCACTAGCCCCTCCACCGGCACGGCCCCTCCCCAGGGGCTCCTTTGCCGCACCCCACCCTCCGTGGAGCACACGGAGGGCCTCTTGCCTGTGCCGTCCAGAGCTAGTCCAGCCGCAGTTTGACGTCCACCTGCCGGGCGTGCAGGGCCAGCGTGAAAGAGAACAGCAGGATGGCCATGATGGGCTCGAAGCTGAGCCCGGACACCGCGTTGCCCCAGGGGGAGGTGGGGGAGGGGAGGAGGTAAACCTCTTCAGTACAGAGGGCCCAAGACCCATCCACGTGCCCCCGGGGCAGACCAGTCTGCAGCACCTGCCACCTGCCCGGCTGCAGCACTTCCCGTCCAAACCGAGGCCTCGTTGGCCAAACGGACACACGGAGAAGCCGCGGAATCAGGCAGCGCCCGACATGTGCGTCCAGGGGGCACGGCAGCAGCGCACCTACCCCGAGGCCCGGGTGTAGCTGCTGAGCTCCAGGACCAGGATGTAGGACGCAGTGAGCACGAGGAGTAGGATCATTTTGGGCAGGGAGGACACTCGCCGGAAGATGGCCAGTAGGAGCGTGCCCACCAGGCCGCAAGGCAGGGCGTGGGCGCAGACTCGCAGGGTACAGCGGGCAGCAGTGCGCTCTGGCCACCGGGCGTCAGGACCACCAGGGTCCTGTTGGGGCTGGAGCTCCAGGCCCAGGGCAGACAGCCCACCTGGAGGGGGTGGAGGGGTGGAGGGGGCAGGGTTGGAGGGGGAGGTGGAGGGGGCATAGGGGGCGGGGGTGAAGGGGGAGGAGGAGCAGAGAAAGCAGGGCCAGAGCAAGCAGGGGTAGAGGGGACAGGGGAGAAGGGGCGGGGGGGGAGGGAGCAGAGGAGGCAGGGGTGGAAGAGACAGGGGCAGAGGGGACACAGGGTCAAGAAGAGGCAGGGGTGGAGGGGATGGTGGGGAGTGGAGGCAGCAGGGGCAGGAGTGGAGGGGGCAGGGGCAGAGGGGGCAGGGGCAGAAGAGCAGGGGTGGAGGGGCAGGGGTGTTGAGACAGGGGCAGGGGTGGCAGGGAGACTGGGGCTCAGGACCAGCTGCCCTCAGCCCCACCTGCCCCGCCCACCTGCTGCTACAGCTTCCTGTGGGAAGGAGGGGATGCCCCCAGGTGCTGCCCGACCCCCCCCTTGCTCTGCCCTCAAGGCTCCCCCCAGTGTATGCTGGAAGAAGCAAGAGACCCCCTCGCCCCCCCACACCACCCGTGCCCTCTCAGGCTCCCCTATTGTCACTGCGGCCCTGCCTCCCTCCTGGTACTCAGCGCCCCAACCCCTGCCCTGACTCCTGCCTCAGCTTCTACTGTGCACTGGGGAGGGGCTGGGTGTCCCTTCACCCGGAGTCAGCCCCCCTCAGCCCCGCACACCTCGCGGGGCTCCCCCTGCTACACCCTGCTGCCTGCGGACATGCTCACCACACATCCTTGGGCCATGGAGTAGATCAAGACCACTATGAAAATACACAAGACGTTGTGGATCTGGAGGGTCAGGCATCCGGGAAAACACTGGACAATAAAACATATTACTGTGAACACAGGCGTTTCTTAGAGTTGGTTCCGGTCGCAGGAACGGTCACAGCACAGAATGGGCCGCGCGCCCTGGTGCCGCTGGCTCCCCACCCAGGCCCCCCCTCCACACATCTCAGCTATGCCCAGGCTTCCTCTCCCAGGTCGAAGCTGCCAAAATTAAAAGAAACAAAAACTACTGTCTTTCAGTGAAAAACAACCACACCTGCCACCCTGTGCCCCACGCTGTGACTCTGGCACTGGAATGAAGGGATTAATTTGATATTTTTATTGCATTAAATCCTTACTATGTTATGTATTTTTTAAGTTTATATGTTGTTATTTATTATATTAAATAACTAGTATTGACACGTCCTTGTGTCTTTTTTAGGTACTTTAAGTTCTAGGTTATTCACATAGGTTTTACGCTGTTTTGTTACTAGAAATTTTATTTTAAATCTCTTTGGGGGAACCTGGGCAGCTCAGGTCATGATCTCAGGGTCCAGGGACCGAGTCCCACGTCAGGCTCCCCGCTCGGCAAGGAGTCTGCTTCTCCCACTCCCTCTGCCCATCCCCGAAATTGTGCTTTCTTGCTCTCTCTCAAATAAATAAAATCTTTTTAAAAGAAAAAAGGCAGCTTAAATACATTTTGCAATAGTCAACACGTACCTTCGTGGATAAAAGCACAAAGTCCTTTTTAGATTCACGCTCGCGAAATTCAAAACAAAAACTAAAATAAAGACCGCAGGGACCCGGCACAAGACGCTGACAAGACCCGCAGCCAACCAGGGCCGGCCCCCTCCGCGGCCCTACCCTGGGGAAGTCCCGACTCTCCTATCCTCACCAGCTGGCCTTCCACGTCCTACGCAGCTCCCAAGGCCCAGCCTTGGTTCCAGATTCCATTCGGGATTCCTGAGCCCGATGCTCCCACGCCGCGCAGACACACTGGGCCCCCAGATCTCGGGGAGAGGAGCCCCCTGCAGTGGCGCCAGCCCCGACTGCTCACACCTGGCGCTGGCCACCTCCCTCCCTGTCCAATCTCGGGTCCGCCCCCAGCCAGGACTGAGATGTGCCTGCGGACTCTCGCCCGGCCAACAAGGCACACGCAGCTCACGCATTCGCTCAGCAAACACGGGGGGGGTGGGGGTTCCTCCCGCTGTGGACATCAGGAGCCCCTGGGGGCACTGCCCAGGCCTGGCCTCTGGTGGCCTCTGGTGACTGGAGGGCCACTGGCCGACGGTCAGCAAGCTGTGCCCCGAGTGCACGGAGGCTGAAGCGGGAGGCGGCCTGGAGTGTGCAGGCGGGGCTCAGAGGCAGGGGCGGCCTGGGGGGTGGATACCCTGTTCCCATTTGGCAGCCAACTGGCCAAGCGGTGGCGGGTTCCTACGACGATGCTGAACGGGGGACACAATCTGCCCCCGTGGCTCCTCCAGTCTGGCAGGGGACAAGCAGAGAGAAGCGACAGCACCAGGCGGTGCGAGCCGCGGACCTCATCTCTCTCCACTGCGGCTCCGGCAGAGGACGGGGGTCCTGGGGGCCCCCGCAAGCCCTCCCAGGTGGCTCCGAGAAGCACGTGCACCAGTCCTTTGGCCAGGAGCGCATCGCCTCCCCTTGACTCACCTAGGCAGGCCAGCGGCCTCCATGATGTTGGCCAAGGTCACGTCGTTGGACCGCACGTCGTACTACCACTTGCGCAGGCCGAGGACCCCGCAGAGGATCCTGCCGGTGTGCAGCCCCACATGCATGCTCAGGTCCACCTCAGTGGTCTCGGCCACTGACCTGCAAGAAACAGGTCACGGGCATGAGCTGGGCCCTCGTGTACACCCGTGAGGGAGCCCGGACAGGTGGGAGCATGGGGTCCCCGCCGGGCTCTGGGACGTATGGCCACAGTCAGGTGCCAGAGGGAGCGCTGAGCCAGGGGACCAGCCCCTCTGCCACCCTGGTCTGTCCACAGGTGGCCCCCATGGCAGGTGTGTCCAATGGGCCTTCCACATGAGCGGCAAAGCCCAACCACACCAGGAGGCCGAGCAATGGCCCAGGACAAGGTGGCCGCGTGGTTAGCAAGTCTCCCCAAGGAAAACCACAGACATGCAGGGCACCAGGCCGCCACCCTGGAGCCAAACCCACCAGCGCCCAGCCCGGGACAGACCCCCACCCGCACAGCACAGCAGGGGGCCCGTGAGCTCAGAGATCAACCTCCCTCCTGGTTCAAAATTGCGGTTGATTCCTGTGCGCCCACCTTCTTCCTAGTACGACTTGGCCCAGCTGAGACGCAGCCTCCAGGGAGTCCTCCCAGGCCCTCACCTCCATCCCCCAGGGCCCATCTCCAGGGCCTTTGGGTGCCAGTTGCCCTGGCAGGAACCCCCTCCCCCAGCCCGTGAGGACCACGTCCCCCTTGGCCCAGCCTTCTGTGGCGGGGCGCCAATCACCGCACCCCCTTGTGCCCACCGAGGGCCCAGCCCCCAGAACCACAGTGTTTCGCGTCGGGTCCGGGGTGCCCGGTGCACGTCCAGAAGTCCGCGTGCCACCACGGGTTACTTGGGAGTCTGAATGGACGTGTCCTCGATACCTATTGACTTTTACACGTGATGAACGTAGTTTCTCTCAATTTTAACTTTATCACTCGTTTCCCAACCTCCAATGAGAGGCGCCAAGACAAACAAAATGAGGTTAAAATTTGGGTTGGGTTATTTTTAACTGTTTTGTTTTTTTGTTTTGAAATTTGCAAACAGAAAAGAAGACAGAGAAACCTGAATGAGAAAAGCAGGACACGGTCCATTTGAGCGTTTTTAACATTTCCGCCTCTGCAGCCAGGAAGGGGCCCAGGGACGGGGAGGCGGGGACCCACTTGTGGCACGCAGTACCCCAGCCAGCCGCCCACGAAATCCCACAACCCACACACCCTCACCTGCTCTGGAAAGCTCTGCCTCAAACATCTGCCAACAGATGCAGTCACCGAGACACTCACTTCTCAGTAAAAGGCGCGTCAGGGAAGGTCTCACGGAGACGTAACCCCAAACACCAGAGCCGGGGCAAAGCGTGCCTGGCTAATGTCTCCTTGGCACCACAGCGGCACCCGCTTGCTGGTGGCTGCGCGACCCGACGCTCTGTAGCCTCAGGGGCCGGGGCAGAGGAGCCGTGGAGGGGGGCACTGAGGCTCCGGCTGATGGGGACCCAGCAGAGGACGAGGGCCGGCCCGACTGGAGAGCCCCCAACCCCAGCAGTGGCGCCCACCCCGCAAGGAGGGAGCCCTGGGCCTCTGCTTCCACATCAGTGCCCTGCACGGTCTTGAACACAGAGTGTCCCAACGTTCCCGCCTGTTACTCCGACGCGAACCTGCCTCCCATGGAGTGGAGCACAAGATCGCCCCCACCCGCTGCACCAGGAACACACATGTCCTCCCGCCACCCCCCCACCACCACCCCCTAGCCTCAGGAGAGCTCAGAACCCTGGCGGCCAGGGCCTGCACCCACCTGCCCTTGAGGAGAGGCCGTCCATAACCGTGACCGTGTTCATGCAGGGGCAGCAAACACCCAGCCCCTCACACGCCTGTCCTGAGCTCACAAGTCCAGGGACTTTCGCGTTTGCACACCGACTGGGTGTACTGCCAGAGAGGCAACACCCTCGGGGCGAGGGAGCAGCATCCCCAACCCTGAGCACCCTGGAACTGCACACAGGGTCTGCAGCAGATGGTCTAAGAATCCTACAACCGGCCCAAACCAGCCCCCGGCTCTGGGTCTCCCCTGTGTGCCGAGGACCCCCAGCTGGAGCCGACTGCTCCGCGGCCTGGCGAGGGGCGTCTGCAAGCACCACCTTCCTGCCGGTCGCCCACAGCTCACTCTAGCCATCCGGGCCGCGGCGGGGCCTCGGGGATGCTGCGCCTTCGGGGCTCCGAGGGAGAAGACTGACAGGCCCTGCCCAGAAGGAAGCCGCCGTCCTCCCCGGGTGCCGCGGGCCCAGCACACAGCCCGGCCAGAGGCCAGACACCCGCCCTGGCCACTGCTCCTCGCTTCTTCTCGGGCAAGGTTCGTGCTAACAGAGTTCCAGGCTAAACACAAATACACACATTTGCGCACGTTTCTGTGTCAGACGGGGGCGGTGCGGCAGGTGAGGGAGGCCACCGGCAGGCCAGGAGTGGCCCCCCAGGAGCCCGTCCCTGCGTGAGGCCCACCATGCGGCAGACGCACACAGGCGGCACCCTGCGCTGGGGCCCCCAGAGAAGGGAAGAGGGGCTCATCGTGGGCAGGAGGCCGGCTCCGAGCTGTGGCTCTGGTGGCCCTCGCCCCTGTCCACAACCGGGACGGCGCCCAGCCCATGCTCCCAGTTTGTGGAGACAGAGACCGGGCCCCGGAATCTCAGGAGGCCATGGAAGCCTCTGGGGATCCGGAGCCGACCCAGACGGCAGCCCTGGAGGCCAAGGAAGATGCCCACTGGCCCCGGGGTGGGCGGCCTCCGAAGCCAAGGCGGGGTCTCAGGGCCGACAGGGTCGGGGAGCCTGGAGCTCAGCCTCAGCGGACAGGAGACACAGCCAAGGGGCCCCCACTGCCCAGAGTGAACGGAGCAGGGGCAGACAGGTGGCCGATCCACCTCTCCACATGGCACAGCAGCAGCCACGCCGAGGGGAGGCGCAGAACTCCGGGCTGGGGCAGCCAAGAGACGGTCACAGAAATCCCTCCGAGGCCGCCCAAGTGCAGCGAAGGTGGGGTGCACCAGGGCAGGCCCAGAGCCCGCGAGAGCAGCCAGGCGTCCCAGGCACGCCTCCGGGCGCCTCTCCTCCCAAGGAGACCTGGGGGCGGCAGGGGCACCAGGTCCCAACAGGAGGCCCCCAGCAGGGGCGGCCGGTGTCACCCCCCTCAGGGACATCTACGGCACGAGCCGTTGGCGGCAGCCTGGCGAGGCCCTGCCGGGGACGCGCCCCTGACTGGCTGACGGGGGAGTGGACACCTGCCTCCCCGCACCTCCCCCTGCACAACCTCACTTTGGCCCAGGAGGTCCCAGAACGACACAGGACATGATCCAGGCCATGCTCCACACTGATGTGGCCGCGACGTGAGAACTGCTGGGTGTGAGCCCCATGCGACGTCACATAAGACAGCACGGGCTGTGACACGAGGGGTGACGCGCGACAGGGCATACGTCACATGCTGACAAAGGACGCGATGTGAACCGCAGGAGTATTCGTGGCACGTGGTGCCCGGAGCTCTGATGGCTGGGACGTGGCCGGGGACACGAGAAGATGCCGTCGCAAGGGGGAGCCTCGGAACCCTCTGGGAGACACACCTGTGCTTCCTGCCTGGCCCTGCCCGCTTGCCCTAGCGCAGCTCCCCCTCGAGGGCAGAGGCTCCAGTGTCTGGATGCACGCTGGCCTCACCGGGGCCTCTCCCGCCCCCAACCCTGGTGCGGGCGCAGACCCGCCACCACTGGCACAGGGACCCACTGCCCGCAGAGCCCCCACCCTGTCCCCGAGGGCGCTGCCTGGCTCCGGGAAGCCGCACCTCCACACCCGTCCACTCTTCGGAGCCTCCTCGTTTGCATCTCTCTCTCTCCCCTTTCTTGTTCCCCAGACAACGCTGCTGCCGCCACTTCTCAGCTCCGAGTGTGGATGCTGACAGCGCTCCCTGTGAATTAAGCCCGCCCTGCGGGGCTGCACCCACCCCTCTGAGCTGCTGAGACGTGGGCACAGGGGTGCTACAGCCACCAGCGCAGCCTCCCAGCCCCACGCCGTTCCTACCCCAACCAAGGGTCCCTAACTCTTCATCCTGCTGCCTGATGGGACGAGATAGGCTGGCTGAGAAGTGGACACGGCCGGCCCGCGGTGTCCAGGCGACGCGCACCTGTTCCCTCGAAGGCCCCTCGGCACGGGACACCTGGATGCCAAGGCGCGCAAGGCTGAGCACGGGCAATTCCTTCAAGCGGAACCCGGCTGACTCCCTGGATGCCCGGCCAGGCTACGCGACAAAGCGTATTTCTTCCCGCCCCACTAACGCCATCCCGACAATGCCCTGGATGGCCACGGTTGAAGAAATGCCGTCCCAGCAAAATGCAGAGGAGGGGGTCCCAGAGGCACACGCGCCTCGCCATGCGGCCTGGCTCTCGGAGAGTGGACGGGACAGCGCGGGGGCGGTCGCCACGGGGACGGTCGCCGCGGGGCACTCACGTGATGGTATCGATCATGTGCAGGCCCATCTCCACGCAGCAGTGGGCATGGTTGGTCTTCGGCTGGGTGAGGCCGGACACGCAGTAACAACAGTCGCCGAGGATCTTCATGTGGCAACAGTGGTTCTCCTGGAGGGGGAGGGGGGGCGACAGGAGAAATCCCAGGTTAGTGACCCGCCCGGGGCCTGGGCACCTGCACTTTCACCACCAGGTGCCAGAGACCACAGAGCGTGCAGCACGACAGGCAGGGGACCCCTGGGAGCCCAGGGCAGCCTCAGGAAGGTGAGCGGCCCCCAGGGCCGTGGTTAGGGTCACCCTGGGGCACTCACCCGGCCCTACACCTGCACTCAGCCCGGCTCCCACGCAAGGGCCCCACCCTGCCCGCCCCGCGGCCCAGCTAGCACACCCACACAGCCCCAGCCTGGAGCCAGCTCTCTCTTCCAGGGGGACCAGCACTGCTCCCCTCCTGACCACCACCTCAGACCATCACCTGCTGGCCCCTGTGCATGGTGCCAGACACCCCCGACACCAGCCCTTGAAGGGCAGGTGCACACACCTGAGTCCTCGCGGCTGGCCTCCACGGGATGTGTGGGCGGCTGTCCATGAAGAGTCACCTGCCGGGGCCCGAGCTGCAAGGGACGCACCAGGGTCTGCACCCTGACCTCGCCACACAGGGTCATCTCAGAACTGCCACTCTGGCACTTTGCAACAGTAAGAGTGTCGCGCCCACCTCGCCGTCGCCCGGGGGCAGACTTCCTAGCACCTGTCACACGCTGACCCGCCGCTCTCGGCTGTGATCATCCTCGGACACTTCCGTAAAACTCCCCTCTACGTCCCTAAAATAGCAGACGGCCTCACAAAACTCCTTCCCGCGAGTGGCTCAGGTCCACGGGTGTGACCACGAGATACGACGGAGACGCTCTCCAAAACGCATTCACGCGTTCGTTCAGAGGGGACAGCAAGCCCGCTACACGTTAACGGAAGTCGCAAACTTCACGAAAAACGATGACCTTTTCCAGAATGAACACAAGCAGAAAGAAGCGTGGCCGTGGTCACACGGGGAGTGTCGCGGGTGCCCTGGGCCCACGGGCGACTGCAGCCCCACTGAGAGCACATCCCCCGGCTTCTGCTCATGCTGCCCTCCGCCTGCCCAGAAGGACCGACCCCTCCTGGTGTTCTCCCGTGCCACAGGTTGACCTGAGAATTCACCGTGAGAGCCCTCAGCTCCCGCCTCCTGTAACCCCACCCACGTCCCACGTCAGAGGACAGGGCGCCTGCCCGGCCCCCTGGGGCTCCCCCGTGGACTGCAAGCTGGCCGCAGGGACGTCCAGTTCTGACCACTCAGCCTCCAGGGGACCGTGGCAGCCACCTGTTAGGACCATGCCGGGCTCCCTGCCTGTGGAAAGGAGCTCCCGGGTTTCCCGCGGGAAGGTCGGGCCGGTGGCGTCCTGTCCTCTGCTGGTGTTGGGGAGCCGGAGCCAGATGGCCGGAGGCAGACGCCCCCCCCCGGGGGAGCCGAGGGCCGGGCCCCTGGGAGTCAGCTGGCCTGCGTTCCTCAGCCATGCTCGCCAAGCCTCCTGCCAGCAGGCAGCCCTGGGCTCTCTCCGGGCTCTTGCCCCACTGTCCCCATCGTCCCCAGTGGGCAGGCAGGCCAGGACGCCCATGCAGGCCAAGGACAGGGAGCCCTCTCCCAACGTCCCCTGTCCGCAGGCCTGGGGCACAGGGATGGCACGAGACGCCACCGCCAAGCCTCACCCGTGTCCTGGGCGTCAGGACGTTCTCCCAGCGATCAGCCCGGGGCTGCAGGGTTTCAGGATAAGGACGGCCTCACACCTTCTATGCCAAGACTCCCAAACCTACTGTAGGGTTTGCCTTGGATTCAGGAGCCTAGGATCTTGGGAGGCTATTCCCCATCCCTGCCCCTGTGGGACTGTCATCTCCTGGGCCTCCAGAATGACGGTACCGGTGCCCACGAGTGTGCACACAGGGACGTTGTGGGCCTGGACGCATGTACACACCAAGGAAGAACATGTGGTGGGAGGTATTTCCTGCATGGGACACCCGCCCCGAATATCATAGATATGATACCACAGTGGCCTGGGGACGTCTGGAGGAAGCACCTGCTAGGATAATCCCTAACCCACAGACAAGGCAGGCCATCCCCGATGGGCACAACGGCTTCTCTGGGGTGGAAACCTGGGAAGAATGGAAAGTTGTGTCTGACCCCAGGTGCGTTTCCAGGCTGGGGCCCTGGCTGCACACAGCCCTTCCCTGGGGCCTGTGGAGAGGGGTGCGCTTGTGTCACTGTGTACACACAGCCCATTGCCCGCGGGCGGGGGGGGGGGCATTGGGAGCCCTGAGCGCTGCTCCTGAAGCTTCCTCCAGGAGTGGACTCAGGGAGGGGGTCCGAGGCAGTGAGGTCACTTCTTTCACAACAGAGACCAACAGAACTTGGAACCCTGCAGCCGGGCCCCCACATTCTAGTGCAGCCCCACCTCAGGCTCACTTTCAGGAGACTTCTGCTACTGAAAGATGTTCCCTAATCAATTTCCCAGTTCCGCCGAACCCCAGGAACCCCAGGGATGCGGCTGCTTCGAATGCTGGAGACGTTGGTGCCACCGTCAAACTCAACGCCTCAGGGAGTTTTTCAGGAGGCGCCATAGGGTAATACAGAGCAGGCCAGGCCAGGCCAGGCCACCTGTGCCAGCCATCCGGGGCAGCCCCATCCCCTCCTCTTCAGGGAACCAGGGATGTGTGGGCAGGTCGCATCCAGGATGGAGGACCGTGCAGGGCAGCAGGTTCCCCGGTGATCCCTTCAGGGTCACCCTGAGGTCACGGTGGGCAGGGTGGAAACAGGATTGCTGAGGTGCCCTCTTACCCGACTCGGAGTTAACCCAAGGCCCTGCAGCCGCATCCCTTTGCTCTCCTTGGGGGAGGTGTGTGCCCGCTGTGCTGTGGTGTGTCTGCAATGGAGTCAGCTGGGTGTGCGGCCCGACCGAGGCGGCCAGACCGGGCGCTGAGGCCTCCTGCCTGGCTGCCCCACACTGTCTTTACAGAGCTCCACACCGGACATACAGAACTCCACACGGGACATACAGAGCTGCACATGGGACAACGGGAGGCGGCGGAGGCAGGAGGAAGAGGACATCCCCGACACCCCGGTGGTGATCTGGAAGGAGCCCAACACATCTTACGGAGGCCTGCAAGAGTTCAAGGTGAGTGCAGGGGCTGGGGCCACCCGACACCCAGGGCCCCGATGCAGCAGGAAGGGCCCCGGGTCCCAGAAGCCAGCCTCTGCTCCCCTGCGCTACCTCCTAGACTTCTGCTGCGACAGGAGTCTGGATTCCCCTCCTCCCCAAACTTGCCCCCATGGCCCTGCCCCTGCCTGGGCCAGATGCATGCAGAGTCCCTGTGCACAGAATTGTAGGAATATCAGAATAGAGCCTTCAGGGGATGCCTGGTCGCCCAGTGGTTTAGCGCCTGCCTTCTGCCCAGGCCCTGATGCTGGAGACCCGGGATCAAGTCCCACCTCGGGCTCTCTGCATGGGGACTGCTTCTACCTCTGTGTGTCTGCCCCGCCCCACTCTCTCTGTGTGTGTGTGTGAGTCATGAATGAATAACAACTTTTTTTTATAATTAACTCTTTTTAAAGATTTTATTTATTTATTCACGAGAGACAGAGAGAGAGAGGCAGAGACACAAGCAGAGGGAGAAGCAGGCTCCATGCAGGGAGCCTGATGTGGGACTGGATCCTGGGTCCCCAGGATCACGCCCTGAGCTGAAGGCAGTGCTAAACCACTGAGCCACCCGGGCTGCCCATAAAAACTTTTGAAAAAGAGACACACCATGTCTCATCGCACGCGGTCTCCAGTAGTTTGCACTGTGCTATGCTTTCTCCTAACTGGTGCTCCCAGGAGGCCCCATTGGCCTGACGTCCTTTCCTACCTTCTCCAAGGCTGGAGCATGGTCCTGGTGAGTTGGGAGACTTTTCCCCAAAGGGACACGGGGCTCACTGTACTATGTCTATCGCTCTGCAGTTAGGTTTTGAAGGAGCGCATCCCTGCCCCCCCTCCCGGGGTCAGGCACAGGGGCCTCGTGTGCTGCACAACATGTCAGAAGGCCAGTTGGTTCCCACAGCCACTGAGCCCTTCACTGATGCCGGACTTCGATGCGATTCCCTTCTGTTGCCAAATCACAGTACGGCGCTGAACATCCTGCAACCCTCAGGCCCTGGGCCCTCCCACCCAAGGAAAGGTCTCCGTGTGGGCACCTGGAGACAGGGACGTGTGGTCAAATTCAAGGGGTGAAGCCGTTAATGCAGGGAGGTGCTGTCAATACTCAGCTGACAAGCGGCCCTGGGATACTGACCCCTCCCACTTGAGATCCTTGCATTGATCCATATTTTTTTTTAATTTATCCTCTAAGATTATTTCTTTACTGGATAGCTTGTCCGTTTAAGAGACAGACAGAGAGCAGGGAGCAGAAGAGGGAGACACAGTCTCCTCAAGCACACTCGGCCCCAAGGGCAGAGCCTGCCAGGGGCGGGATCTCAGGATGCTGAGACCATGATCTGAGCCACAACCCAGAGTCAGATGCTAAGTGACTCAGCTGTAGGCCTCAAGCTCCATGTTCCTGCTGTGGGCACTTCTGCCCCCCACCCCCCATCCCCCGCAGCCACTGAGAGCTCAGGCTTTGGCCTGCGATCCAACTCCCAGGTGGTCTGGAGGCTACAGTGCAGGCTGCACGTCCCCTCTGTCCCACCTCAGGCTGAAAGGGCCTCAGCCCTGAGAAGGAGTCGGATCTGCCCGACCACCCCCAGCCGGAGGGAGCGGCTGCAGCAGGAGGTAGAAGAACTGGTGCCTGCCTTGCTGCACTTGCACAATCTGTCCCTATTTGAATTTTTAAACGTCGTGGAAGACTATGGCACCCCTGAAGAGGTGCTGGACCTGCTGTTTGCAAAGTGAGCTCCCTGACCCTCCACAGCCCAGGGGGATGGGATACCTACTGGTTGGGAGTCTTGGGGAACGTGGCTGAACTTCCTGGCCCCTGGGGCTGCTGCTCCGACTGGAGTAGAGTCACACAGGGCCTAGTCGGGTCCTGTAGGGCAGCCCCCGGGGCCTGGCCTGTGGCAGGTCGGCTAGAGGGGCTGTGCTTGTGCTCAGCAGTCTTCGTTCTCTCCCCATGACAAAGCCTGTGCCGCCTCCCCACCGTCACCAGGGTCTTGAGCTGGCCTCTTTTGCCATTGAAACGGAGTCCACCTGGGATCTGTATCCTGGGGCATTTGGAGTGGAGTAGGGGTCCCCGGGGACACCTGGGCACCCAGGCCCACTTGGATATCTGCCATGGGCCTGGCCGGAGCCCTTTCATTCCTTAATCATTCAGAAAGTGCCAGCGGGTGCAGGTACTTCTCCAGGAGCTGCCCGTGGCCCAATGCACAGAGCTGATGGCCCCCCAGGGTTCTGGACTAGTTGGGGTTCAGAGGGTGACAGCACTTATGAGGAGAGGTTGGGTCCACAGGAAGATTCATGTGATGCCCCCCGCCCTCCTCTAGATATCGATGCATCGTAGCTTCCTGCAAGAAGGAAGGAATCCGGGACCAGTGGGAAATGTGAGTGAGTTCTGGCTCATGCAGTGGAGCCTTCCCTCTCCAGGAGGGCCACGAGGGGGCTGTGGGTCGGAGGGTTCTGCTGGACCCCTCATCGCACACATCTTCAATTGCTGTGACAGGGTAGAGGTCTGAGGCCCCGTCAGGGAAAGAGCAAAGGAGAGCCGTGGGTGGGGTGCGGGCTTTGTGGGAGAGCACTGGGACGCCAAAGGGACCTCCTCCATGACCATTCTCCCAACCCTCTGTCTGCCCCACACCTGGGACCCAGAGCAGAGGGTGTGGGGAGCATCGCACTCACCAATCTGGTGGCACCTGGACCCGGGTGCACGGCAGGTGCTCAGGAGAGCCAGTGAGGGCTCAGGGACCAGACGGCCCCCGCCCGTGGGAGATTAGAGTCAGTGGAAGGACACCCCCTGGGGGCCCCTCGTGAGTGAGGCTGGGCAGACCCACAGGAGGGAAGGTTCCCCGGGAAAGACAGTGATGGTCACACTGCTGGTCATAGGCTCCCATGCACAGAGGCTTCGTGCCAGCCCCTCCTCAGTGAGCAGGGCTGTGGCAGGTAGAACCGCCAGGTGGCAGGTGGACAAGGAGCAGCACTGGCCTCCGACAGCCCCACGCTGGAGGCCGAGGGCCCCGGTTCCTGCAGGGCTTCCCCGGGACACCTCTGTGTGAGGAGCCCTGTCTTCTGACGCCTCTGCCCACCTGTCCCTCCCCAGCGCCCTGACCTCCTTCCTGACCATCTGGCTGGACTACTATGAGGAGGACTTCCACGATCCCCCAGAATTTCCTGCCCTGACAAAGCTGCTGAAATTCACAGGGCAATATGTGCCAGGCTCAGTGCTCGACTGTCGTGTGGAGCGTTACCGTTGCCGTTTTGTAAAACTCCATCAAGTGGAGTTTGAGGGTGGAGGTGAGGAGGACTGGGGTGGCTGAGTTGGGGACAGGGTGGGCCACACAGATCAAGCCTCCATGCTGCTGGGCCGGGAGCACTGGATAGGCTCACACCCCATCCCCATGGACTGCAGTTTGGGGAGACCTCCCAGGGCTCTTGCACTCACACACGTTGAGCGGTGGGTAGCGTGTCCTTGATTTGAGAGGGACGTGGAAAGTCCATCCTGGTGATGATACTTTGTCTTCTTGGAGATGATACTCTGTCTGCGGACCCCAAGCAACACCCTGAACCACCCCAAGAGCATGCCAGGGCTTCGACGGTGGGGCCTGCTGCACCTTCAGGGTCTCAGGGGATGGAGCTGGTCCCAGCTGCTGGAGCTGAGCGCTCGGCCCGAGGCCTGACGTCAGCTGCTGTGTACAAGGTAATACACGTGGCGGTCACACTGAATCCCTGGCCTGAGCTGGAAGAGCCACCTGCACCCTTGGGAGCCCTGGAGGCCGAACGGGCCCCACCACCGGCTATGGAAGTCATCGATGTGCCAGTGGAGCAACCGGCTTCGGACTCCGAACAACAACCTGAACCACCGCAAGAGCCCACCCGAGCCCCGACTGTGGGGCCTGCTGCACCTTCCAGGGCTCAGGGGAAGGAGCTGGTCCCGGCTGGGGGAGCTGAGTGCTCGGCCCGAGGCCTGACGTCAGCTGCTGTGTACAAGGTAAGACCCGTGGTGGTCAGACCTCTGAATCCCTGCCCGGTTCAGCAACACCCTGAACCACCGCGGCAAGAGCCCGCCCCAGGCCGACAGTAGAGCCTGCTGAGGCTCCTGGGATTGAGGTGATCGAGCCGGTCCCGGCTGCTGGTGCTGAGGGCTTGGCCCGAGCCGGGATGCCAGCTGCTGTGTTCAAGACGAGACACGTGGTGGTCAGACCTCTGAATCCCTGTCCTGACCTGGTAGAGCCACCTGCACCCTTGGGAGCCCTGGAGGCCGAACGGGCCACACCACCTGCTATGGAGGTCATCGATGTGCCAGAGCAGCCGCCTCACTCAGGGAAGCAACCCGCTTCGGACCCCGAGGAACACCCTGAACCACCGTAGCAAGAGCCCGCCCGAGGCCGACTGTGGGGCCTGCTGAAGCTCCTGGGCCTGAGGTGATCGAGCCGGTCCCGGCTGCTGGTGCTGAGAGCTAGGCCTGGGCCAAGATGCTGGCTGCTGAGGTCAAGCCAAGGTACCTGGTGGTCATACCTCTGATTCACTGTCCCGATCTGGAGGAGCCACCTGCTTCTTGGCCACCCCAGAAGGAGGAGCAGGTCCCGGTGCTGGCTCTCGAGTTCATCTCGAGTTCATCGAAGGGCCGGAGCTGTCACCTGCCTCAGTGGAGCCACCAGCCTCGGCCCCCGAGCAGCAGCTCGTGATGGCTGCAGCACAACTGAAGCCTTCCCCGCCCCTTTCATTGTGCTGTTTCTGTATTTTGTGTTTTTCATAAACCTCTATAATTGCTTCATGAATTTTATTTGTAATAAAGGGTAAGTTAACTTTGTACAAAATTGACTCTGATGCTTTTAAATTATACATCGTGGTACTATAGGTCCATTCATACTTCCAAACTCGTTCTATGAGGCCAGCATCACCTTAATTCCAAAACCAGACAAAGACCCCACCAAAAAGGAGAATTACAGACCGATATCCCCGAAGAACACGGATGCAAACATTCTCAAGATACGAGCCGACAGGATCCAACAGTACATAAAGAAGATTACTCGCCATGACCAAGTGGATTTATCCCTGGGATGCAAGGCTGGTTCAACACTCGTAAAGCAGTCAATGGGATGGATCACATCAACAAGAGAAAAAACAAGAACCAGATGATCCTCTCAATACATGCAGAGAAAGCATTTGACAAAATACAGCATCCATTACTGATCAAAACTCTTGACGCTGTAGTAATAGACGGAACATTCCTCAGCATCTTCAAAGCCATCTATGAAAAGCCCATAGCAAATAGGGTAAAACGCTGGGAGCCTTTCCCCTAAGATCAGGAACACGACAGGGACGTACACTCTCACCACGGCTACTCAACATACTACTACAAGTCCTAGCTTCAGCAATCAGGCAGCAAAAAGAAATAAAAGGCATTCAAATTGGCAAAGAAGAGGTCAAACTCTCCCTCTTCGCAGATGACATGATACTGTACCTAGAAAACCCAAAAGACTCCACCCCAAGATTGCTAGAACTCATACAGGAAATTCGGCAGCGTGGCAGGATACCAAATCAATGCCCAGAAATCAGTGGCATTTCTATATACTAACAATGAGACTGAAGAAAGGGAAATTAAGGAGTCAGTCCCATTGACAATTGCACTCAAAAGCATGAGATACCTAGGAATACACCTAACCAGAGAGGTAAAGGATCCCTACCCAAAAAACTACAGAGCACGTCTGAAAGAAACTGAGGAAGACACAGAGACATGGAAAACTATTCCATGTTCCTGGATTGGAAGAATTCATATATATATATATTGAAAATGTCCACGTGACCCAGGGCAATTTACACATGGAACGCAATCCCTATCGAAATACCATGGACTTTCTTCAGAGAATTGGAACAAATCATCTGAAGATTAGTGTGGAATCAGAAAAGACCCCAAGTAGCCAGGGGAATATGAAAAAAGAAAACCAGAGCCGGGGCATCACAATGCTGGATGTCAAGTTGTACTACAAAGCTGTGCTCATCAAGACAGTGTGGTCCTGGCACAAAAACAGACAGATAGGTCAATGGAACAGAACGGAGAATCCAGAAGTGGACCCTCAACTCTACAGTCAACTAATATTCGACAAAGCAAGAAACACCATCCACCGGAACAAAGACAGTCTCTTCAATAAATGCTGTTGGGAACATTGGACAGCCACACGCAGAGGAATGAAACTGGACCATTCTCTCACACCACCGAACACAAAGAGAAACTCAAAATGGATGAAAGATCTAAATGTGAGACAGGAAGCCATCAAAATCCGAGAGGAGAACACAGGCAACACCCTTCTGAAACGTGGCCAGAGCAACTTCTTCCAAGATACATCCATGAAGGCCAGGGAAACAAGAGCCAAAATGAATCACTGGGACTTCATCAAGATGAGGAGCTTCCGCACAACAACAGAAATGCTCAACAAAACTCAAAGACAACTCACAGAATGGGAGAAGATATTTGTAAATGACCGTCAGATAAAGGGCCAGTGTCCAAGATCTCTAAAGAACTCATTCTACTCTACAGCAAAGAAACCAACAATCCAATCATGAAATGGGCAAAAGACATGAACAGAAATGTCACAGAGGAAGACATAGACGTGGCCGCCAAGCACATGAGACAATGCTCCGCATCACTGGCCATCAGGGAAACACAACTCAGAAGCACAATGAGATACCACCTCACACCAGTGAGAATGGTGAACATTAGCCAGACAGGAAACCACAAATGTTGGAGAGGATGTGGAGAAAGGGGAACCCTCCTGCACTGCTGGTGGGAATGTGAACTGGTGCAGCCACTCTGGAAAACTGTGTGGGTGGGGCTTCCTCAAAGACTTCAAAATAGAGCTGCCGTGCGACCCAGCAATTCCACTGCTGGGGATTTACCCCAAAGATACGGACGCAGTGAAACGCCGGGACACCTGCACCCCGATGATTATTGCGGCAATGTCCACAATAGCCACACTGTGGAAGGAGCCTCGGTGCCCACCGACAGATGAATGCATAAAGAAGATGTGTTCTACCTATGTAATGGAGTATTACTCAGCCAACAGAAATGACAAATACCCCTATTTGCTTCGACGTGGAGGGACCTAGAGGGTATTATGTTGAGTGAAATAAGTCAATGGGAGAAGGACAAACATTACATGGTCTCATTCATTTGGGGAATATAAAAATTAGTGACAGGGAATAAAGGGAAAGGAGAAAAGGAGTGAAAATATCGGAGAGGGTGACAAAACATGAGAGACACCTAACTGTGGGAAAAGAACAAGGGGTAGTGGAAGGGAAGTGGGTGGGGGGTTGGGGTGACTGGGTGATTGGAACTGAGGGAGGCAGTTGTTGGGATGAGCACTGGGTGTTATGCTACATGACAGCAAACTGAACTCCAATAAAAAAAATCGTTTGAAAAAGAAGGGTGAACCCGCGGCGCCCGGCCCTGCGTCTCCACACTTGGGGAGCAGCATGGGGCAAGCGGGACGCAGGCCACCCGCTCTCCTCTTGCTGCTGCTGCGTGGGCTCTGCTTCCTTGTGCTGGGCCTGGGGACTGGGTTCTGGGCCGACTGCTGCCGAGGGGGGCGCGGGGGCCCTGGCCTTCATCTCTCTTGCACACCCATGCTTGTGCTCTCGCTTCGTGTGTGTTTGTGTGTGTGTGAGTCTGCCGGCTGCTCAGCCCCGTCGGGGAGACCAGACTGGGGCTCTTGGTCGGCGCTGCCGGATGTGGGGACACCTTCCCGAGTAGGCCACAGACGCAGCAGGAACTGTCCTCCCACGTCCTCTGTGGGGCCTGGTCCTTGTTGGGGAGCCGACCGGATGCCCTCGGGAGACACAGCCGCGGCCTCTCCTCCTGCCTCTGCTCTGCCCGTGGGGCCTGAGCCACCCCAGGCCCGCAGGCCGCGTTCGCGCTGCTCCTTGGGGCTGTCAGCTGGCAGGTTTCCTGGGACCTTCCCTCGGGGGCTGTCCTGGGGGCTGAGGAGGACTCCTTTCAAGGCGATGGTTCCTCCAGAAATGGCCCCCTTCAAAGGGCTTGAGTAGGCGGGAGCTGACTCGTCGGTTGTGTGGGGGCAGGTTTGTGGCTCGAGGTGGCCAGGAATGGGTGGGGATTCCTGAGTATGTCCGAAGCAGCCCCTGGGAAGCATCGGGTGGCTCTCGTGCCATTGAAGGAGGTGTAGACACCAGGTGGCTGGGAGGAGAATGGCCAAGGCGGCGCAGAGCTCTGCCCCCATACTTGGGCTGGAGCCTGTTGCTGGAGCTGCTGAGACACCATCCTCAGGGTCCCAGGATTTGCCAACCTGTCCCACGTCCCAGGGCTCTCATGGCACGCACGTGTGTGAGAACCGGTCTCGATGGTCTCGTCGGGGTCTCCTGGTGTGACGACGGGGGACGTGCACCGTACCCCATCTACTCGGGAGACTGGGGAGCCATGGACGCCATGGCTCGTCGTCTTCTCTATCTGACGTGTTTTTCAGTGTTGTGTTTTGGCCCACCCCGCCTGCCGTGGCAGCGGCTCACCAGCGTCAGAGTGGCGGGCTGGGGCACCAGGCCATGCGGCGGATGGCGGGCCGTCCTCGTGGGTGTCCTCTGCCCATTGCTGCCGGCCTGGGCCCTGGAGCCGGCGCAGCCTGCGTGTTTTCTCACTTCAGATGCGGCCGCCTCAGATTGGCCACTCAGCTCCGTCAGCCGAGGTCCGCGGAGACCAGGGTGCCCGCCCGCGAAGTCCCCTCTCCAGTGACGGTTTGCAATAAATCTGTATTTAAGCACTTCGGCGTCCATGTGTGTCACTTGCTTCCAAGACTCTTCTCTGCGTGTGTGCGTTTCCAGAACTCCAGCCACGAGGTCCCTGGCTCACGGACAAAGCAGACGCCAAAGTCGGGGATTCCTCAGTGTCTTCTGAACTGTGTCTGCTCTAACCTCTGGTTTTCAGAAATCTGATGAGCTTTCAAGAAAAAAGGATTGTCGTTGCAGAGCTGACACAGGTCTCCAGCAGGTTCTGAAAAGCTGAACTGAGCACAGGATCCCGAAGCTTCAGCCAGAGGACACCCCACCCCGGCACCCCGTGGAGCGAGTCTCGCCCTGCGGTGCCAGGCTCACCCATCTGCCTGCACCCCCCCGGGCACAGCACTTCGGCTGCACTCCAGTCCCGGGGACCGTGCTCATGGGCAGGCTCTGGCGACGCTTCTCGAGTGAATGGAGGATGCGTGCTGGCATTAGTGCACAGGTCCCCAGGACCAAAGATTATCTGCCAGGGAGGAGAGGTCCCATCTTTCAACAGTTTGCCCCAAAACGTGTGGGAGGGAGAACAGTCTCCATGTTCTATGTAGAAAGGAAGTGTCCGGGAGGCGGCAGTTCTGGTGTGGAGAGGAGTGAGCCCAGGACTGCCCACCTGAGGACAGACCCGCAGCCACCCGGGTCTGCCCCACAGGCAGGCTGGCGCTCCCGTGGGCCTCCCGCTGGCACCTGTCCCAGCCTCGGAGAGTGGGGGGTAACACCATCATTTCAGGTTCTGCTCCCCGCTCAGTCATCTGCTCAAGCACCAGGTGCTCTCCCTGGGTGTCATTCTTTTTTTCTTTTTGGAACATCGATGGGAAAAATGTTATATCTTGAATTTTTGCTAATATCTAACTGGGATTTAGCATTCCCATCAGTTAGGAAACATGTGTCAGTTCCTTTCTGTTTCCTTTGTAAATTGACTTTTTATTGGTGTTCAATTTGCCAACATATGGAATAACACCCAGTGCTCACCCCATCAAGTGCCCCCATCAGTGCCCGTCACCCCGTCACCCCCACCCCCCGCCCACCTCCCCTTCCCCCACCCCGAGTTCCTTTCCTGGATGTGATTCTTGAGGGCTGGCTGGCCTACCGAGGTCGGCATGCGTGCAGCCCGACAGCTGCCCTGGCCTGCCCTCTGCCGCTGAGCCCGGACCTGGGTACAGCCTTGTGTGTTCCAATAGCCCTGAGTGGACCAGGCCCACGGATACTGGAGCCCAAGCTGAGGGGGGTACGTGGTGAGTGTCACCCCGCCAGGCCGGCAGGCACAGCAGCCTGGCAGGGCTGTCCCGGCTGGGTGGTCTCCCGTCTGGCTAGCATGGAGGAGGAAACCATGCCGGGCCTCCCACCTTCTCCATCATGCTGCTTCCAACGCGGTTTAGCCAGAGCCGGATGCACTCGGGGACGTTTACATGCAAACACGGTGTGAGGGCCACAGAGGAAGGCATGACCCTGAGGCTGGAGTTGGACTGCCTGCCCCCCCCCCCGCACGCTGCTCCAGTGGGGCCTCCCTGCCTCTGCCATCCGTGTGGCACAGGACTGGTACCAGCAGACGCTCTGCAGGTCAGGGGTAGGCCCCTGGCGTCATTTGCCGACCGATCCCCAACAGCCCAGGCGCTTCTCCCCGAGGACGGGTCCTGGTATGGGTATAGCGGTGGGGCGGCTGGTGGTCTGGGGCAGGCTCTCCTGCAGGGCCGGTGGTTGGGAAGCTTCCCAGGTCAGGGCCATCGCGTGGCCTGGGGCGGGCTCTCCTGGCAGCCCGCAGCAGGGGCCTAGGAGCCCTCCATCATGTGCCTGGCCTGCAGAGGGTCTGGGTTGGCAGGTGCCACAGAGGGGCTGCCAAGCAGGAGCTCGTGCTCGAGCTCAAAGGGGTAGGAGACCTGGGGGCCACCTGTCAGCTGACTGTTGGTCTGGGGGGCGGGTCCCCAGCGAAGAGGAGCTCTGCTGCAGAAGCAGCCACAAGGCTGCGGGAGAGGGGCCACGTGGGGCCCCACACAGCTCTGGGGTCCTCCTTCACCCAGGGTGCCCTGGACCCCTGCCATTTCAACCCCCAGGCGCATGGGCATCTGGCGAACATGTTGCGTGTAGGGTATGGGGCAGCCCGACGTTGCATGTAGGGAGATGGCCTCTGGTGGGGAAGGTGCCAGGACTCGGCCGCGCCTCCTGCCTCCCCACACCCTGTACCTCAGCCTCCCACAACAGCTGCTGTAAAGTCCTGGGGATACCTGCTGGCTCAGGGCTGCCCTGCGCCCCGGGTGCCCTGCTTCTCTGGCTGGGTGTGTCAGCCCTCTGGGTCACTCATGTGTGGAATTCAAGAAACGAAACTGATGGGCATGGGGAAGAGAAGGAAAAATACAATGAGATAAAAACAGAGCGGGAGGCAAACCATAAGAGACTCTTAATCCCAGGAAACAAAGTGAGAGTCACCCGAGGGGAGGTGGGTGGGGGATGTGGTACCTGGGGGATGGGCATTAAGGAGGGCATGTGAAGTGATGAGCACTAGGTCTTATATGCAACTGATCAATCACTCCATTCTACCCCTGAATCTCATACTACACTATATGTTAACTAACTGGAATTTGAACACAATCTAAAAGAAAGAATGAAAAAATCACACATTCTTGTGTACAGTGAACAAAGAACTCTGCATCCAATTAAAAAAGCAATAATGGGGCACTCGCTATGTGCATCATCAGTTACCAAGAACTTGCTCACCACCATCTTTCAGGTATTAACAAATCACAATTTCTAAGCTTTTTATTAAATCAGGGACCTATGCTTCCTGAGAAGATACACACATACTTACATGGTGCAAGCCAAAGCCTCCATCCCAACAACCAGAAAAGGCTGGTTACGCACAGATGTGCTCCTGGCGATAGTCAGGAAGCTGTCAGATGACCAGAGCTAGGTAAAGGATCGGTGCAGAGGACAGAGAGCCCTTCCCTGGGGAGGCTGATGATGGGGCACCATTCTGTCCCCAGGCCACTTGCCGATTCCAGCTCAGGACATCAGCTCCACTGGGATAAGAGGACACCACCACCATACAGTGACACACTGGAAACTCAAGGAGGCCCAGATGCAACGCTGACGTTCCCACAGGACGTGTGCTTTGGCAAGGTGGGAGGTGAAGGGGACGGGACCGAGCGAAGCTCACCGTGGCCTCGCAGTACCTACGGGATGGGATGAGCCTCTGCTAGCGAGAACGGGTCTCCCACAAGCACAGACCCACCCACGTGGGAGCTGCCAGACGACTGAGCTGCATGGGGCAGAAGACTAAGTATGACGCTCCAAATCCCTGAAAGGACTAGCTAGTGCTTGTGAGGCCTTCCAGAGCTGAGGACAAAGAGCCTGCTTCTGCCTAGTGGGTCTCAATGAAAACACAGAGTGTCCACAGGGAAAAAACAGGGACAAATTACAGGGGCAACGACGGCCAGCTCAATGCACCAAAGAGAAGAAGGGACTATCGACCAACCAAATAAACCATCTGGCCCTCGATGTTCTTTCATTCACCGTGTTAGGCACACATCCAAAGAATTACCAGAAACGTACACGGGAAGGAAAATGCAACCAATAATTCAGAATAAAAATAAGCAAAGACTGTCAAGTAAGTAAGATCATCTTGGTAAGAGAAACAGGTAACAAGATGGACAGAAGTGGATGCAACAGATGGAGAACTGAATGAGAAGAGTGTAATGCATATGAAGAAATCACATGGATATTCTAGACCTATGAAATAAACTATCTTTCATCAAGCATTCATCGATGGCTTAACAGAAAACTCGGATGGCACAGGAAAGGACAAGATTGGTGGGTTCTGACACAGAGCACACAGACAATACCAAAACCGGAGAGCAAGCAGAAGAAGCAATGAAAAGAACAGAAGACACACAGTCCACTGCAAAAGGCCCATCATACTTGTACTTGAGGTCTCAGGGAAAGAGGGACAGAGACAGAAGCAACATCCAGAGAGAGAACGGCCAAGGATCCCAAACTGAAGAAAGACACCAACTCCCACATTCAAGAGGCATAATGAAAACACATGTGCGCTTACAGGCACACACAGCACACGCGTGCACATGTACACACAGGCACGCATCACACACAGGTCACGTGATCATCAAAATACAGAAAAACAAAAACAAAAGGGAAATCCGAAAAGCAGCTGTGGCGGGGGGTGAGGGTTGGGAAGAGACACCGCCTTCAAAAGAACAGTACGTCGTGTAGAAACACAATAGGGGAAAATCAAGTTCTGGCCATTTGGGGTTTGGAGGGAGACTGGAAGAAAATAGTATATTTGAATCAGATTTTTAAAAAACCTTTTAGGTAACGCATTGAGTAGTCAGCTAAGTATTCAAAAATTTATGACACGTTATTTAAATTTCACAACTTTCTGAACTAAATATTATTATTACTTCCTTTTACACATAGAAACTCTAAGCTCCTTGCCAAAGGCCTCACAATTCCCAAATCACGGAACGAAGACACAGGCCCAGAGCGGTCTGAAACAACGCTGATGCTGGCAAACACTCTGCTACCATAGTGCTTCATGCAAAGAGAAGGAGGCGTGAGCACTTGTGGAATGATGTCAGAGTTATAATATGCAAAGATTAAAGACCAGAAAATAAAGGGGGTGGGGACCAACTCAAAGCTGCAGGGGACAGAGAATAAAGCGGTGTAACCAAGTTAAAGTGACAAGTAAACAGGAAAACCGTGAACCCCGCTTGCTCGACGCAGTGAGCGAGAGCGATGGAAACACGGCATTTGATCAAATCACACTATTTACTTTTTCTCTCACTCTGCTAACAGTTTAAGACCACGGATATAATGATACAATACGATTAGACTTTAAAACACGTATGGGGTTTCATTGCATAATCTTAATGAATTCTCTGAAGACAACTCAGTAGATCAAGTGGTGAGATCACTAATAGAAAAAATATAAATCTTATTTAATAGTTAAATGATAAAAACAAGTGAATAACTATGACAATTTCATCAACATTGCAATGGATTAAAAAACTACGAAACTATATACTGAAATACAAAAAATCTCAAATTCCCAAATGAGTAACTATGAGAGTTCATGATGCGCAAAATACCAACCGTGAAATGAGCATCTTTAAAATATATAAAAATAGAGGATAAATCATGGAATAAAGGCTTCATTATTTTAAACTACCTCCAAGCCATAAACATGTAAGAATATGTTGGCAGGAAGAGACTGGAAAAACAGCTCTTACCCGGAGGATCATAGAAGAGACCACCCAAGGGAAACAGTCCGGAAGTCACGTAGCAGGGCCTCAACCATCGGACCCAGGCACCGAACCCGTCACAATACGCAAGAGCAGGACACTGTAGGGGGTTCGAGATTCACTCGCACCCTAGTAGCTCATGTGAGGAAACGTAAATGCGGCTGGTCCTGATTAACCTGCTCCATCCGAATGACCTGTGGATAGACTGGACAGAGGAGAGGACGGACAGAGGAAAAGAGACTTGCGGGTTCCTCAGACCAGTAAAAGAAAAGCCACAATGACCAAACCTCGTGGGACACGGCCCAGGCACCATCTGGACACGTGGTTCTGACATTACAGAACATCAGGGCTCAGGAGACGATGGAATCTCCCAAAACCATCCAGTTCAACAAACTCCAATTCAAGCTCGCTATGAATGTGACTGCCTAAATCTGTCTTGATGTTACAGATAATCCTGGACACGAATATTAAGTCCCTCCTTGAAGCCCTTTGTTACTCAGAGTTAAGACGTCCGCAGTCCACCGTTTGCCCTGACAAGCTGCCCTCGGTGATACTGCTGCGGCCTCCATCCTTTTCACCTGACCTGCAGGAGGACCGCCAAAGGCTTGCTCCTCTACCTCGCACCCCGTCTCCACACCCGCCGGAGGTGCAGGCTGCAGCTACAGGCCATCACGCCTCTCGAAGGCGTACCTTCAGGCCGGGCCTCTGCCTTTCATTCCGCAAGTACTTCCTTCCCCATCCCCACCTCCACCTGGACATCTACCTGAGAGTATTGCCAACCCATCATCTATGTCTCAGTTCCCGAAGGCTGTCTTTTTCACGTCCCTTAAAGGTACCCACATGCCCTCAGCCCACTTCTTTCCTGATCCCTCCCCCTCTCCCATCCCACAATCCATCCTTCAGGCCGGGCCGTCGGCTGTGCCTTCAGGGTTGACCGTCTGCCTGGCCACTCTTAGCACCTGGGTCCACACCACCATCATCTCTTCCTGGAACGAGATCTTTTCAGCGCTCTCCCTGCTCCAGTGCGTTCCGTCTGCCACGACCTTCCGACTCAGACCATGACCTCCACACACTCTTAGGGCACGTGAAGAATTTTGAAAGACAGCAGGTAGGTCCAGATGGTTTACAGCTGTCGATTCCTGATCCCTGGCTCAGCTAGTCCTTCCTGTCCTTGAAAGCTGACCAAAGCTCCTGAGGTAGCACCCGATGCCATTTCGCCTTCACCACATCCTACCCCATCACCGCTTTTCTGTCACTTAGCAGAACGAAGGCCTCCCCCTTGCTCCTCCTGTACTGTGCTCCACAGTGAGTGGTAAAAGACACTGGAACACCACAGAATCCCCTGTTAACCACAAAGCCTTTCTAAAGTCAAGGCGTCACTGAGCCTGGGACAGAACATCCAGTCTCCTCCTTTGCGTTCATTTCCATAAAAAGAGGAGCATGACAGCAGACACACGCCACCTGGCCTAAATTCATCTGCCCTAAATTCAGGGACAGTGAAGATGGGATGGTGAGAGTGGTGGCGGTTCCTGCTGAGAGATCCTGCCTCATCAATCCCGAAGGATCATCAGGGAAGGGCATCAGGCTGACTGGGAGCCACGCACAAAGAGAACAGGAAAGAAAGGCTGGAGACAGCGGAAACTCAACTCACCGAGGCAGAAAGCTCACGGCAAAGACCTATACTGTCTCGAAGCACGGAATTACCTCAGGTTTTGCTTTAAAAAGAAGAAAAGAATCCTGGGAAATAATTCACACACGCTATCTACAAAGTCACAATGCTGAGTCAGGAGCCAGAGCCCGCCCACTCACACATGCCTTGGTCTGTCTCAGTTATGTATTTTCTGTGATATTGCAAGGAGGAAGAGGTGAAAGATGCTACATGAATTTCCAGTAGACCAATTTTAAGTCAGAAAATATCCTTTCTCAGAAATTATATATATATATATATATATATATATATATATATATATACACACATGCACGTATGTATATTTAATATTATATAACATAAGATATATCTATTCTTAAACGTTTATTCAAACTCAGAGGAACAGTATCATTAAGTTTTTACACAAAGAATATCGGGTAATGTAGATTTTTACTAAGCACATATATCTACCCCCTCATCAGGAAGGTAAGCACCTTCCTGCTTATTCATTCCTAGCATGCCCTTGTTAACATTACATGAACTTCGAAAACAGTGTAATTCATCCTACTGTAATGACATACTATAAACATTTATAATATACAAACAACATACCTAATAATCATTCAACCTTCATTTCAGAGCCCCACAGCATATCATTTATGTTTACTATTAATTTCCACCAGACTTTACCTCACCCTGGTCATAGTATTCATTCATGGGTACATGAACTGAAATTTTATAAACTCTCTCTCCATCTTCCTAAGAGAGGCATCCCAATGGCATTATATTTCATGTTTAAAAATTACCAATCATACTATTAATTTTGCTGTCTATATCAATTGTGCATCAGTACTATTTAGGATAACACTTCGTTCTGATCGATTTTCACACTTAGCATACTGTAGCCAAAGTCACTAAAACTTTAGAAACCTTACTTCCATGTGTATATATACGGGTCTGTACATGTACACACATACACACAGGAAAATGACAGGACACTTATTAAAACATCTTCCCATTATAAAAACCATAAAATAAAATCTATGGAGGAAATGAAAGAGACAGGAGTTCAAGAAGAAAAGCAAATATAATTGTTCTGACAGTGAAAACGGAGAGCTCAGGTAAAGTTCAAAGGGATAATAGCATCAAATTATCATGGTAGTAACGTTCTATTGGATACATATTCAATGAGATATAACATACTTTTACAAGGTCAACTGTTCCCATCCACCAGAAACTCCATCCTGTACTATTGATACTTGAGATGACAATGTTTGAGGTCCAATTTAAAAATGGGGAGGGAGTGACAGTTTTGACAAATTATGGAGGGAGATCTTGAGCACTCTGCTGAAGCACAATCAGTGTGATTGCTTGCACAAAGAACACAAGGCTCACACCACCACCGTCACGACCCTGCAAGACACAGTGGCTTGGCTGCTCAACCTTTCATAAAGCCCTCGTTCCCTCATGCAAGGGTCACAGCCACAGTGGCCCTGCTCAGTGAAGCCAACGCCCCAATGTCTTCCCACTTCAGAATCGGCACCTCTCTATTCCCTCCACCTGGAATGCTCTTTGACATAATCCCTCTCACCATTCAAAATTCGACTCTAAATGCCTCAGAAAGAATGCTCGGACTTTCAGTTTGGTTACGTGTGTATTACGGTACTCTGCATGGTCATATTTTGTGTCATTTCTTATAACTGCATGGGAGTCCACGACTATCTCAAAGAAAAGTCTTTACAAAACGCTCAGGGGCTGCCTTCTGCAAAAGATCTATCTGCAACCGCTAACCTCTGCCATGACTCCCCCCTACGCTTCGTCACTTCCTTGCCTGTCACCCAACATCATTCCTCCACAGTACCCACTGCTTTCTGAAATTACTGATTGATAAGTATTAATATTGATGAAAACCGCATGATCTCAGTCATTTACCGCCGACTGACACATACAGTCCCAAGGTAACACAACACAGCTAGTCTACTACCCTGAAGGGACTGTGCACTTTGAAGACTTTGGGATATGTTCACTGTGCCTACAGAGTAGTCCCATGCTCATTCTGTCATTTCTGCAGTGAGTAGCACCATATTAAGAGGTATCGAGGGCAGCCCCGGTGGCACAGTGGTTTAGCGCTGCCAGCAGCCCAGGGCGCGATCCTGGAGACCCTGGATCGAGTCCCAGGTCGGGCTCTCTGCATGGAGCCTGCTTCTCCCTCTGCCTGTGTCTCTGCCCCTCTCTCCCTGTCTCTGTGTGTGTGTGTCTCTATGAATAAATAAATAAAAATCTTAAAAAAAATAAAAGAGGTGTCGAGAAGAAGTGAAAGGTACTCCACCCTCTGGTACAGAATGTGTTTTCATGTGAGGCTCAGGGACCAGTAGTGGGTTATTCTCGACTATACTGCTCTCAATGACATCAAGCACTAACCCACTAAGAGACTTAGGCGTGCCTCTGCTGTTATGACATTTTGGTCAAAATGGCAAAGTGCATCTTAATTACAGTTTCGATAGGTATGGACTTATAGGTGTCATATATTCAACGACCTTTCCGGTTCAGGATATAACTGAGTACACTCAGGAAATGTAAAGTTAACACATTAAAGCTCTGACAGATGATAGGACAGAAAATTCTATCCAGAGTTTCACCGATACCATGAAATTATCCTTTTCATGGCCCACATTTGTGATGTTCTAAATATATGCACAGTGAAAAGTAGTCAATCTGGATTTCTACAAAAGGACACTGAGCACAAAAAGGAAACATAAAGACAGTTCTATGAAATGAATCTCATAAACTATCGACCGAAGAATATTATATGTTTAAACTAAACAGTCTTTGACTACATGATATTTATCATACTCAAGATAAAAATCGTTTAAAAGATAGTTGATAATTGATGATTAAGACAAAATTCGTAGAACACTAGCATTATTCTTTCCAAGTATTCCAAGCAGAAATTCTTATAGGACACAACCAAAAGTATGGGCTATTTACTTGCTGTTATTGTAATAAAAGAACAAAGAAAAGTAAGACCTCACAAAATGTTGAAATAGCTATCTATAGACATTGTAAATTTTTAGGAAGACACTCTGAAACATCAATACGATTGCAAACACACACGCATGCGCATATTCTGGTACGATGAACTTGAAAATTAACAAGCTATGTTGCAGTTACAAATAATGATCCTAATTATTTTTTTCCCAAAGTAGTAAACAGAAATACTACCTCAAGGTTTTCTGATCAGTGACAAAGTCATTAATAAATGAAATCAAAATGGCTAACAATCAGTAAAAAACTGTATTTCTGAGGGAAACATTTACTGCTATGCTAGGCTTCCATTCCGTATAGGCAACAGATTCATTTTAGTGTGTAAAATGCTTGGGGTGGAAGAATGCTTTCGACAAGAAATGATAAAGATTTTTCCCTATCACAGTAACAAAAACATATATTCATCTTGTTTTTTTTTTAACTGCTCATCTTCCTAAGAAAATTAAAAAAAAAAAAAAAAAAAGAAAATTAAGTAATGAGGAAGGCCATAAGATGGCTAGGAAAACATAAATTGTAAGAAGCAAGAGGTTCATTTCCCTTAAACAAAACTCCCAGAAAGCAGGCAAGAAAAAAAGATAAAAGGCCTCAACAATTGGAAAAGTTGGGGAAGGAGGGGAAAATCTGAAAGCAAGCAAGATGAAAATAATGAAAATACCAGCTGACATATAACAGGGATAGAATGCAGTCTAATCCCCAGACTCCTGAGCAAGGACGTATGCAAAATTAGCACGGGAACACAAAACTACAACAGAAAGACGGGACGCGTAGCATCGGGACCAAGTATCAAAGAAAGCATATCGAATTCGGAACTTGCTCATCAAACCAGATTAATTCTCCCTTTTGACGAAATGCGTTTTGAGTTCAGGTTACGTCACAGGAATATTTTTATGGAATGACTTTAAAAATGTAGAGAAAGACTCTGATTCCTCTGAATCCCCTTAGTGAAAGAAAATCTTCAAATGCTGCTAAACTTAATTAAAAGCCACGAGGGATCGATGAAATGAGGCATTCAATGCAGACTGTGACATTCTGGGCCAAAACTGAAGTGTCATCAAAAAGTAATGGTTTTGGTAGACCCTGGCTAACAAACCAGAAAGGACATCAAACACAAAGACTGTCTTTTTTGTCAAGAATGGTAACACTGGCGAGAGAAAACCTCAAAGTGACATACATACATACATAGCGACAAACTGAGTAAGTATATTCAGCGTAAAGACTCACCAGAAGCAGGTGTCCATGCCTCTGTGGACAAAACCAAACCAAACCAAACCAAACTAAACCAAACAAAACAACTTTGGTTAACAGATCAACACTACATATTAAAATCCAGACACTATAAATTCTGGCACAGAGGCTGAAGCACACATTACATGAGAACACTGTTGCTGTCTCTATCTGGTGAAATACAAAGGAGTGTGAACCTCGGAAATGCAATTTTGGGTATCAAAGTCCAACTGACTCTTTGTAATGTGCTCTGGCTTTGCAATTCTCAACGTAGCAGGTGATAACCTGATATAGAAGCGAATACCACCGCGACTTCAGTTAGCTGCATGTGAATCGTTTAAATATCAAAAGGTGAAGTACGACAAATTAGGAATAAAACACAAATTTATGGAAAGGGTGCTTCAGAGAATGAAACCTGGATAAAACTCAAAAGCAGGAATCCTCCCAAGTGATCCCTCGCTACAAAATTAATTCACATTAGTGGAAGGCTTTGCTGTGCCCAGTGCTGGGAATGTTTTTGCCCTGTCGGGAACAGTTCACGCAAAATACCGAATTTCTGTATGTCACCCTTATGTCCCGTTGTTTTGCTCGGAAAGAGCATCAAAAAAAAAAAAAAAAAAAAAAAAAAAAAAAAAAAAAGAAAGAAAAAAAAAAAGGAAAGAGCATCAAACCTCTGTGATAAATTTAAAATGAATTACAATTTTGCTGGAGGTTTAATTGCTAAGTAATTTGTTTGAACAGTTTAAACCTGTTACAATTTTAGTCAACATATAAATTTGTGGGCAATCATATGGGAAAACTCATAAAACCACAGCTAAATTCCTGGGATCAAAGTGTTATACACTGAAATAGCCTTTAACTAACAAATGAGCATTATGATTGGATGTCAACTGCATTCCTATATTAAATTGCATATGTAAGAAAAAGTAGAAACCATTAGGCCGAGTAAGGAATAAAAATTGCTTTGAGGCAGCAACACTATGGAAATCTAAACAGAAATTCCAAACGTCCTGTCATTCTTCTGGGAGTTCAGAGCAAAAGTCGTTCTTACCTGAAAACGGATTGAAGGTTGAGAGCCCACAAGACTCCCTGACGGTGCTTCGTAAGTTAGAAAATGAGCCCATAGATAGGAGATCATAAAGACGCTTTTCATCCAACAGAGACGGCTTCCTTACTACTACTCACCCAATTCCTGAACTCTGTCATGAGCTAGTGAACCCCTAGAACAAAGCTGAGAACGAAACCTGCGTTTCGGCACGACTCCACAGGTGAACTCAGAACCAGATTAAAACCAGGGCTTACGAGAGCTTTCCCGCTGTCAGATTCACACGGGGGTCATCCCTAATCCCACCACAGACCAGCGAGAAGACAGCAAGCTCCCATCCTTGCAGGAGTGCGCCGTGGAAGCGTCACAAGCCAGAGACAGGGGGGTTGTGTCCCTCAGAGTGAAGCTACAGGAAATGGTTTCCTTCTTTTCATTTTGTCGTTCTTAAGGAACTTTCATAAAACAGCTCTGAATCATGCAGTCTCCTTTAAAAATGTTCTCCTCATAAGGAAAACAGAAGAAAAATCAACCACCACAGGTCACGCTTGAAAACGCAGAACTTCAGAAGTTGCGGGAGAAACACCTGGAAGACCTCTTTCCTTATACCATTTCATGGAAAGTTTCTCATGAGAAATTTACGTAGTGGGTTGTGTTTTATGAATCAGACCCGAATAAAAAGAGAGACTTCTGCCACGAAACTGAAAGGGTAAGAAAATCTCCGTGTGCATGCCACTCCCAGCATCATGAGTCATGTTTTTCCCACGCGGACTGTTCCAGAGTCTCACCCTGATCCCCCCCGCACTGGTCCTTACAGATGCGCTAAAATGGATTACCACTGCAGTGGTTATCAGTCCTCCTCCGATATCCAAAGAAAACTAAAGACCGAGGAGGGTCCTCAAACTCCCATGCCCGACCTGGGGAAAATGGCATTTAAAGTCCTTAACACCCGAGAGGAAGTGGCTGAACTTAAGAGGCAGGCCAGGCTCCAGCAGAAGGTCCAACTCCAGACCCAAGCCTCGAGGGCAGCCCTGCGGCCAGCGGGCTCCAGGAGCCCGGAGAATGCAGGAACCAACCGAACCCTGCCTGGGGCTTGCTTCAGATGCGGCACCGAGGGACAACGGGCCCGTCAATGTCCCAATCCCAAGGAGCCAACGCGGCAATGCCCTCAATGTCGAACGATGGGCCACTGGAAATCCGCCTGCCCGGGTCTCGGGGGATCCTCGGCGCCTCCACACAGAGGAAACCCTGAGCCGGGAAGTCCAGCCTTTCAAGGACTCGGATTGGACGATGACTGACGGGGCCCAGACTCGGACACCCCCTAACCCAGGCCAAGCCCAGGGTCCTGCTCCAGGGAGCGGGGAAGCCCATCTCTTTCCTGTTGGACACGGGGGCGACCGACTCCATTGTGCCTTCCTACTCGGGGACCAGCTTCCCCTCTCCAGTAGCGGTGATGGGAACTGATGGCACCTCCTCTATTCCACGGACTGCCCCCCTCCTCTCTTGCAGCCTGGATGGGTTCTCCGCCTCACGTTCCTTCCTTAGAATCCCTTCCTGCCCAGCTCCTCTTCGTCGAAAATCCTGACATCTATCTATCAGCTTCTCCTCGGCTAAGTCCTGCTACCCTCCTACCTACCCCCTCTGCTAACCCGGAACCCTCCCATCCCTGCTCTCAACTCCTGGAAGAGCTGACTCCTCCACATCCAGGACTTTCCAAACAGCCCTTCCCTAACCCTGACCAAATACTCTTTGTGGCCAGAGACACGCAGCATAGGCCGTCGTTACCCTAGACGCCATCCTAGAGGCAGTTCCCTCCTCCTCGGGACAAGCTCTCGGAAGGCAGAACTTAGAGCTCTCACCAGGGCTCCTCACCTGTCCAAAGGGCAACGAGCTACCATAGTCACGTACTCCAAATATCCCTCCCTCATCACACATACACATTCTGTCCTATGGCAAGAGCAAAGGCTTCTTACAACCAAGGGAAGCCCCATAATCTATGGGCCCCTCATTTCAAAACTACTAGGGGCCCTCAGCCTTCCCACTGAAGTATCCATTGTCCACTGTCATAGACACCAATCCTCCAAGGACTCCAAGGGCCAACAACAAAGCCGACTCAACTGCCCTAGCCACTGCCTTAGGCTCCTCACCAGCTCCCCTCCTCTTCCTCAACACACCACATTCCCCCCACTTACACAGATGAGGAAACTCACACACTAAAAGAGATGGGAAGAATAGTCGGGGAAAAAGACTGGATCTTCATTCAGAAGAAACTCGCTCTTCCAAACCATTTAGCTCCTATGATCATTTTAGACATGCGCCAATCCCTACACATTGGTCCCAAGGCCTTACACCAGTTCCCAGGACCCCTTTTCTACTACCCACATCTCCCAAAGGTAATTAGAGAGGTGCATTAGTCTTGCAAAACCTGCTCCACTGTAAATGCTCAAGGGGGAATTCACAGGCCAAGACCCAATCACCGGCTCCACGGCTACCAACCTGGCAAGGACTCGCAGCTGGACTTTTCCCACATGCCGCACAATAAATCCTTTCGCTACCTATTAACCTCAGTGGACGCCTTTACAGGGTGGGCAGAGGCTTTCCACACAGCTCGGGAGATGGCGGATGTGGCGGCCACCATACTCACCGAACACATCATTCCGAGATTCAGCCTCCTGGAGATCCTACAATCTGACAACGGCCCGGCTTTCATCTCCAGCATCTCCGGGCACGACTCCGAGAGCCTAAATATTACCTGGAAACTCCATATCCCATATCACCCCCAGTCTTCGGGTAACCTAGGGTGGGCTAACGGCCTTCTCAAGAAACATCTCACCAAACTTACTCTTGAATCCCCACCTGTCCTGGCCGACCCTCCTCCCACTGGCTTTAAGAAGGCTCAGAGCCACCCCTAGAGGGCCGTCGGGCCTAGTCCCTTTGAGCTTCTCTACGGGGCGGCCCTTCCTGCTCCCTTAAAATCTTCCAACATCACCTCCTCCTCTCCTATCTTACTTACCTACCTTCCCTAACTCGTCTAAGAGCCCTCCTGCGGGCCCATGTGGATTCAGTCACCCGTACTCCAGGAGCACCCACCTACAGGCCTACCCAACTCAGGACCAGGGCCCCTTCTCCTGGATAAAACTTATCCAACAAGGCACTTCCCTCGCCAGGCTTTCCTGCATGGGCAATCTGTCCCACCGTTTTATCTGTGCCTCTTTAGGCAAAACTCCCCTTGTGGCCTATTCCCCTCCCCAAGTGCATTCAGCTGCACCAGCCCCGCACCCACACCTCCAGCGCCTGCCTCATCCCTCTCTCACTAATGTTGCCCTATTTATTGACCCTCTCAACCATCAATTCCCCTTCTGTTATTCCGCCCCTAACTCATCCCTGTGCAACGTCACCCGGTCAAAAGTCACCTCTCATCATGCTGCTATTGGCCGATTCTTTTGGTGCCAGGGCTCCCTATCTAAATCTCTCAATACCTCTGCCTCCCTCCTGTCTGCCTGTCTCCCAAGTTCCGCGATTAACCATCTATAGTCAGGCAGAAGTAGCCCTCCTCACCAGCCCCCCCCCACCCCGGAAAAGCAGAAACGAGTGATCTTTCTCCCACTGGTTGTCGGGGTCTCCCTGGCCCCAACCCTGATGGCCACTGGCCTAGGGGCCCTTATTCCAGTCTGCAGATTCCTCCAGGGACCTATCCGAGAGGCCTCAGATGGCTATCGAAGCTTCGGCAGGGTCTTTTCCTTCCCGACAACGCCAAATAAACCCGGTGGCCCAGGTAGCTCTACAGAACCGATGTCTCTTGGACCTCCTCACGGCCGAGAAAGGAGGAACTTGTACGTGTCTCAATGAAGATCGCTACTACTACATCAACGAAACAGGTGGAGTGGAAACCAATATCCACATCCTCACCAAAGGTCGGGAGTCTCTCCAAACACAGTATCACCCTGTCGGCCCAACTACACCCCAATGGTGGTAGACCCCACTAACCACATGGCTCCTCCTCTCTCTAAGCCCACTCCTGATCCTTGGCATACTATTAATGGTGGCCCCTTGCTTTCTCTGAATCGAAAGGAAGGAATCCACGAAATATCTCAGTTATCAATCAACTAACTTGTTTTATATCCCTACGCTGGCCTGCCCACCTCCGACAGGCACCACGACGCCCCAAAATCAGCAGGAAGCAGCCGGATCTGAATCGTCGCCCCATTATAACATAACAAAAAGATCTGAATGTTGGGCCAGCGAGACTGGGGACCTCAAAACGGCCGACCCCAGGCCAGGAACCTCCCAATAAGGCCACCTTGCTGCCCAATCCTAACTTAGCACACCAAGACCTGTAACCCTTGCCCTAATTGGAATGCCGCCCTGCCCCCATCTTCCCACAGAAAACTCTTTAGAGACCCCACTGCAGTTGGCTTGGGCGCGACACACCCACCCCTTGCTCTCTGCCTTGCCTGCGGTGCATAACCTAGCCAGAGAGTGCAGCCCATTAAAAGCCGGTTTCAACAAAAATAAATAAATAAAAATGAAAGCCTGTTTCAACCAACTTTTGACTGGCCTCTCTTCCAGTTCACTACCGATCAGATTAAACCTGACAAAAACCATGGTCCTTTTGTACCAAACTGCCACTTAAAGACTGTGACAGCTGATCTCTACGTTGTTAGGAACTATATCGTTCCAAGATGTGTGAAACTGGCAGGGTCATAAATTCCAGACATCATTCACTCTTGGCTTGAAACGGGCTCATGGTATCTGGTATTAGGCTATGTTCTTTGGAATTTTTAGACGAATCTCACCACATCTACTTCTGCTGTGGAAAAAAAGACATCTTATCTTATTTAGCAAAGTGATAATGCAGTGTTTTAAATACATCCTAGCTTAGATGACACACGATACTTTGCTCAATGGTTCCCGGAGCCTCAGTCATTGTGATTTGATAGCACGCAAAGTCAATGAGAAAGAGACACGCGGAATTTGAAGCACAAAGGTACGGTCTTTCTGGATCTTCACATTTGTTTCAGTTTCTCACTAATGACCCTCAAGGCCTTGAATACATTAGTCACCTTTTTAGGCAACTTCTATGATTAAAAGTAAGAGAAGAGCAAGTAGGATGTTACCTATGCATTTGGCTGAGTCTTCGAACTCTAAAGACGATGATGAGACCACCAGTCCATGCGGTGTCAAACTTAACAATGCAGCAGAGGCAACAAGAAACTGCTCGACCCAGGAGTAGGTGTGAGTGAAGGCTCACCGGAGGAATCATTCTATACCATAATCGACAGTCTGTACACGTCACTGCCTCGGGCTTGGCTCGGCTTCATCTGGTGCACATCTGTTGGTCTCACCCAGGAATTCAAGAAGGGCACTGAACACTAGTGATGAAACGGCTCTGCAAGGATATTCTGATTGTTCCATCACACGGGCCTCTTAACAATCCTAGCTACCCAAACTGCATTCTCAGTGTGTTGCTCCAAAACAATTAGGTGCCAACCTTTATCTGAACTCTTGAATACCACCTTCGCCTGTGGCTGTCCTGTTGTGGGGACACCTTTCACAGCCGCATGCTTTCCCCGTTTCTCATTGTGTCCCCTGCCAAGTTTGGACCCCTAGAATACCTACCCTTGTCCTGTGCCCAGGCTTGCCCTGTCGGTGATTCATTCACATGGACATTCTGCTGTGGGCGGTGTCCTCTCAGGGCTCGTGATATTTACAGATATTTACATTCCTTCCCAAGCTTTGCTGTAGGCCAAATCCTTGCTCCTCACCTGGTCCCATCTGGTCTACCCAGACTCAAAAAAAAAAAATCACAACCGACAGTGCAAATAAAGGAAGAGCAGGTGGAGATTTTTCCAAGCCCAGACCCTGAAGACAAGAACTGAGGAAGACGGACTCTACATTTACTGTTGTGAGGATGAAAAGAGATACTCAAGATGATGCATATTACACAACATCTCACAAGCTTTCCGTGCCTTAAGTATCTAGCCCGTTGTTCATTCCGTGCAAAATTGTGAGACTCAGGCACTCTTTCAGAGCCTTCTGGGACAATACGGGACAACATGTATAAACTATGGGATGATCACCAAAATGAACCCGATTAACCTCAAACAATGGACATAATTTTTTTATCTCCTTTTTTTTAAGGATTTATTTATTCATGATAGATATAGAGAGAGAAAGAGAGAGACAGAGACACGGGAGGAGGGAGAAGCTGGCTCCATGTTGGCAGCCTGACGTGGGACTCGATCTCGGGATGCCAGGATCGCGCCCTGGGCCAAAGGCAGTCGCCAAACCGCTGAGCCACCCAGGGATCCCCATCATCTGACATCTCCCATCTCCCTACAAAGGTGGTCAATGATTCATTATGTTATTATCTGTTTCTCACCCCAACATTTCTATCTACCTGTATCCATCCATTTGCTTATGACTGAAACCAGGCAGCCATATCTGTTTCTACATCTAACCCAAGACCGTTCTAATTTAAAATATACTTTACATCCATCTTATTATTTTCTTCTCTATAGTCAGCACCCAGGTCACATTTGTATGTCCCACTGAAATCTCTCACTAGAACTACTATCATTGCATTCTGGGTGGCCTTCCAACTTGTAACTCAAGTCTTTCAATTTTTTTAAAGACGACTTTTATCACTTTGAGAGAGAGCATGAGAGAGAGTGCATGAGTCGGGGCGGGGAGGGGCAGAGGGAGAGGGAGAAGCAGATGCACCACTGGGCAGGGATCCTGACGCAGGGCGGATCCCAGGACCCTGGGATCCTGACCTGAGCCAAAAGGCAAAGGCTCAACCGACTGAGCCCCCCCCACACAACAGGTGTCCCTAACTCTGTTCTTTTCTGAATCATTCCCAAACCCACAACAGGTAGCCTAATAGTGCAAAGCCCCAAACATCATTATGTTGTTACTTAGCTTATTAGTTCTCTTCAAAGTCTTCTCCTTGCACCTTGGATGATATCAAAACCCTCTGAGCCAATAAAGCCTGGTGTGATCTAGTCCATGCTGACTTCTTTAGTCACATCTAATGCTGCTCTCCTATCTATTAATTATGTTCCACCTGCCCTGACCATTTTTCAATCTTTCTCAATGTTGGAGACTCCCATCAATATATTTTTTTTACAGTCTTCAACGTCTCAAATGCTATTAAGATTTCCTACATAGGAACTTAGCCTTACAACATTCATCAGATATGTTACTTCTTTAACAAGATCTTCCCCGAACCTCTAATTTAAGCTACTTCTCTCCATTATGATATTTTATGGTACATTGTCATTTTCTTTCATAGCACCTTTCCCACTTTTCTTGGAGTCACTTGTTTGTATGAATATTTCTAAAGTGACTCTCCTCTGGATAGGCCGTGAGCACGCTCCGTGGGAACATGGGTCTTTTGCATTCTACTGTATGCCAATGGCTAGTACAGGGACTGGCACATCGTTGGCACTCAATATATCTGTCCAAGGAGTGAGTGGAAATTCTGTATCTTATAGTTTATTTGTTCAATTATTCAATAAGCTATTATCTTGTGTAAAGCACGGTCTTCACCTCATTGGATAGAGCAGAGACAGAAAGATGCAAAAGTTCCTGCTTTGGTGAAGCTTCTAGAGTGGGAAACCAGTAATTAGCAACGAATTCAAAACATCACATCGCATTTTAGAAAGAGACGTGTAGCAAAGAAAAAATGGAGCAGGACAACGGAAATGAGGGGTGCCAGGGAGATGCGATTTACAGTTAGAATAAATCATCAATGTAGGCCTTCATGAACAGTTTACCTCTGGGAACAGACTTGAAGCAAGTGAAGGCTTTCTAAGAGAAATTCGAGATAAAGAATTTTCTAGGCGAGGGAACCGGCTAGAATGAGTCCAAGAGTGGGCACTTGTATGGGTTTCTGAGAAACAGTAAAGGAAGACGCAGAGTGGTCAGGAAGGCAGACATAGAGGTTGTGATAAAAGAGACAAGGAAGGGCAGACAGATCACGCAGGCCTTTTGACTACCATCCTCACTTTGGCTTTTACAGTGACTGAGCTGGGTGAGCCTTCAAATGGTTTCAGAAGTGTTATAGCATCTTACTTTTGCTTCAGGTGGATCGAGATGGCTACTCTGTGTAGAATCTTACAGCGCGGCATGGGGAAAGGCAGGAAAACCCCACAAAAGGCTTCTGAAGAATTCAGGCAAGAGAAGATGGTCACTTGAATTAGGATCTAGCAGTGGAGATAATAGAAAACAGCTGGATTCTGGATCTATATTGAAGGTCAAGATAAAAGGTATTTTGCTGATGCACTGGATGGGGGTTTGAAAGACAGCAAGGAATTAAAGACACCTCTGAGGTCTGGAGGCTGAGTAACTGGGAAGACAGCCTTGCAGTCAAGTCACAGGGGTGAAGAATACAGATGAGTATGTTCGGGGGGAGTTGGTGAGATCATGTTTCTTTGCAGAAACTGGAGGAGAGGTTACATGAGTAGTTGGATATACAATTCAGTGGGAGAATGACAAATGTGGGAGGTGACCACTACAAACAGCAGGGAAGGCAGGGCAGGAGAGGATATCACTCCAGACCCGGACCCCACCCCGGAGTGACTGTAAACAGAAAGGACCAACTGCCATGCACCACACCTCGTGCAAAGCCTCGTGCCCTTGCATTCGGGTCGCGCTCAGGGAGGCCTTACTCAACATACCAGGATGATGGGAAATATTTCAATCTGACACATATAATAAGCATGAGGCATAAGTAGGTAGCCATTTAGGACACGTCTCTCGTCAGACTCTTCATTGTGAAACGAATAAATTAAATTTCTTCTATCAGGTAATATTTTTATTATCATGTACATTTTCTACCTGCTAAGAAAGAAAGCAATGTGTCAATATTTTGTGGATTAAGTAAGTGTCTACAGGAATAGCCATACGCTGTGACGATGGCTAGAGTGCCTCACAGATCCTACTTTCATGCAGTGCACACGCCTCCCAGGCACAACTGTACAATCTACATTTGAGAAAATATAGCATTTGAATAACAAGAGACCAGTACGATAAAACGGGCCCATAGGGCTTATTATAAACATCTTCTAAATATAAATTGCTCTTCGAATTCTATCCTGTAGGAGGAATAGAGTTTTTCATGCAAACCAAAGAACGTCATAAAGCCGGCTGACAGACACATAAAACCCTTATCATAGTAACTTAGGTTTTAGTGATCTCTAAATTATTACCCAGAAATACAGTCTGGATCCTAATAACTAACTCACTCCAGAAACATTCACCGCGAGCCTCATGTGGTTTCCGATACGCTCTGACACAGGCGCTGATGACACAGCGATGGGCAAAACACATCAGGCGTCTGCCCCCATCCACAGGGTTTGGTCTTCCTCGGGGGGTGGAAGAGACAATGACTGAATAAATCTGTAACATGTCACAAGGTGGTGAGCACCACAAAGAGCGGGCACGCAGGGCAGGGGACCCGGGGCGGGCTGGCTCTTGTGTAAGTCGTGCGCTCAGCGGTTTCCAACTCGATTGTACTGTATGAGACTCTTTGACCACCATCTACTATTCAAGCACACGTAACAGAACAAAGGCCCCGTGGAGTGAGGACAGGTGACCCAGCTTGGAAAGGGCAAGCGTGGAAACAGACACCAGGTCTTCTAAATTGCCCTCAGAGATCTTTTCCCGCTAATGCAGTAGAGAGGGGCAGCATTCCTGTTCTGCAGACTAGGAGTAGGAGAGAGAAAAAAAAGAGGTCATTAGCCTTAGGGACAACTGCTGATGGCTGTCTAACGATCAGAGTTTAGTAAGTGGGAGATATATATAAAAAGGTAAGAGTACAGTTGTTCCTTCAACAACATGTGTTTGCATTGCATGGGTCCACTTCTTTATACAGTCCAGCACCATACATGTCTTTACACCCATGATTTTCTTTTTTTAAAGATATAGTTACTTATTTAAGAGAGAATGAGAAAGAGTGTGTACACGAGTTGGAGGGGCAGAGGGAGAGAATTCCAAGTAGACTCACTGCTGAGCATGAATCCCGATGCAGGGCTTGATCCAGAGACCATGAGATCATGACCTGAGCCAAAACCAAGAGTCAGGTACTTAACTGACGGCATCGCCCAGGCGCCCAATGACTGCACCACTCAGGCGCCCCTCTTCCTCATGATTTTAATAACATTTTATTTTCCCCAGCTCACTTCATTGTAAGATACATATTAGTCTACTGTTTATATCATCAGTAAGGTTCCAATCAACAGTGGGCTACTACTAACAGTCAAGTTTTGGCAGAATCAAAAATCATACATGGATTTTTCAGCTGTGCTGGGGGATGCTGTCGAGACCCCTAATCCCCACGTTGTGGGGAGGTCAGCTATATTCTAATGAATTTGTAGTTCTTCACGGAACTACACTTTCCAAATTAGTCGCTTCTACAAAAACCTGAAGCAGAGAATACAAAGTTCACTGAAGCCAATGTTTCAGTAACTCAATTTGAGCTACTGTTGATGAAATTGAGTACTGTATATTTCCTGTTATGAGAGTATCTCGTGCGCACGCATGCACACACACCATCCCTACAGAGCCTTCTGCGGGCTCTTTGTTTTCCACTCGATGCCAGAGAAACTTCCCTATTTATCCACAAAGTTCACATTTCCAAAGCCAAACAACAGCACTGCAAACATGGACTAGTGGTAAAAGGAGTGAGGCATGTCTCCGTCCAGTTAGACCAGAGGAGTGGCAAACATTGTTGCCGCCAAAACCAACGGAAAACCCAATTACAAATATGATGGTCACAAACGACACTTCCCTACAAAACAAAAGTGGCACACCCTGTTGTCTTGTCCAAACTCTCTATGGCCCCAACCAATCGAGAGCTTCCAGCTTTCCTGCACTTACTTGCTTCCCTTACGTTTGTCACCTCAGATACATGACTTTTCTTTTCTGCAGCTCAGGTTTTGATTTTTTGGTAACATCTTCTAACACTTTCGAAGGTTTTGTTGTATTGATTTCTTCAAAGAATATCAACACCTTCTAGCTAAGGATCTCCTACAAATGACTGTGTTGTCTTTACTTCAAATAATTAATAAACTTCCTTTGTGCTTAAGAGTCATTAGGCGCGCGCGCGCGCGCGCACACACACACACACACACACACACACACACACAGAGACATGAAGCACCATGACAACCCACTGGTTAGTTCTCAACATTTTGCAATTCAGATCACTAGTCAGCTTTCTTCCTGGTCTTCAGACCTGCTTCAATACAACAGGTAAGTATAAAAACAACTTTCATCAGTGGAAAATCCCATAGGAGTTCAGTATTGTTGCACTCTAATGGATACATGGAAGCAAATGTGTATTTCTAGAAACCAATGAATTTATGACTATAAAAGATACAGCACCTGTAAATTGAAGAGCTTATTCCTCAAAAACATAGCGGATAAAAAAAGTCAGTGCATACATCCAAAAAAGCCTTAAATAATAAGGGAGGAAAATAAGTAAAACATGTTAAAAAGATAGCCAAATGAGAGAGGCATCCTACTTCTCAGGATGGTTTCCTTATCTTTTATTGCACTTTATAAATGTCATAAAATAATGATGATTTTTTTATTGGAGTTCAGTTTGCCAACATACAGCATAACACCCAGCGGCTCATTCCATCAAGTGCCCCCCTCAATGCTCATCACCCAGTCACCCCACAAACCCACCCCACCTCCTTTTCTTCCACCCCTTGTTCATTTTCCAGAGTGAGGAGTCTCTCACGTTCTGTCTCCCTTTCTGATATTTTCCACTCATTTGTTCTCCTTTCCCCTTTCTTCCTTTTCACTATTTTTATATGCCCCAAATGAATGAGACATTACAATGTTTGTCCTTCTCCGATTGACTTACTTCACACAGCGAAATACATCCAGAACCAAATGATGACTATTTCAAAGGAGAAAAAACCACTTTTTTAAAATTAAGAGGTATCACACTGGGAGAATCCTTTCAATGACTGGGAAAAATATATGGTCACACAATACAATTTGCGGACAGCACACACATACAGTGCATGTTGTCAACTTTCTCCATCATTAACCACATAACAAAGCTCTTTTAAAAGTACAAGGGGAGGCTACGGAAGGAGTTGCTACCACCTGTATTCCTGTTTCCAGTTTCTTCCTCATGTTTGTCAAGACAGAAAGAAGCATTTTTTTTTCTTTTCTTTCTTTTAAGTCTTTAGTTTAAAAAAAAAAAAAGGGGGGCAAACCGATAGGATTTTCAACTTTTGGTGACAGTCATGGAAATCTGGAGACTCATGAGTTCTAAGACTAGGGGTTCTGAACTGAAATTAAGATTTCAAGGATTACAGTTAAAGTCTCAGAGCGAAAGACATGAGGCCGAGTATTTTTCAACGAAAGCCCAAAGAGAAAAACAGAGGCTGACGACAGAGAAGAGCTGTGACATAAACCACAGATGATGTCGGAATTGTGATTTCTGTTAAATCTTGCCATGTGTGCATGGATGTACGTACAGATACACACACATAGATCTCCGACAGTTCTTGTTCCTCAACGGTTATGCTCAAGGTTTGGTGGGGGGACCATCATTCTTTGTCTTGGCATATTTTGCTTACTTTTTGCTACGAAAAGACATAGAAAATGAAGTATAAAGATAATTTACAGATTTCAACTGTAAAAGAAAATATCAGGTTTTTAGTCCATAAAATCCAGACACCGACTGATAAAGCATCATCCTAGGAGGATCATCACTAGAAAAGTCCAATGGGACACACGGAAAAACGTCACGTTATCTACTTCCAAAGACAAAATTATTTTCACACTTTCTAGAGGTATTCTATATTTAATGTTGACGCCTGATGGAAAGGTCTGAAGTACTACAAACGTTCAGACATTGTAGAAAAGGATGTAGTACTGCCACATCTACCATCAATTCTATCTAAGTAAGTGCTATTTTATGGTGTTAGTTATTACTGTATATAAAACTACTGAAGACCAAGATTCTTTGGACATATTCTTACAGTTTCCCCAAATGTGTAAGATGGAAACAGGACTTTTTTGAGCATTCATTTTTTTCCCGCCTGAGTCACTAGCACCTCTCAAAAATAAGCTCTAGGGAATCATGAAGCCCATTCGATAATTTCCTACTAAACACCCTAAATTACATAGAAGACCGCCATGTTGATATAGATCTACTCAGGTTGTCAAGGAATTATTTAACTTACATTATGAGCAGCTACAGTTACCAGTGCTTCCAGTCTGGGACCTCATTTCTAAGTGTGTGAGTTGCTTCTCCTGTTTCCATAATAACCAATTTAACAATCAGCTTGGCAGTCAACTGCTTTAGAGGTAGTTTCATTAATATTAGCTCTCTTCTCCTTAATACATGAATCGACTGATACTGTGGGACTACTTATTTTTCTAATATCTCGTAAAAGGGCTCTGAATTCAAGGTAACAAACCTTCTGGAAGAATTAGCTCAGGCTCTTTTGTTTAAACTCAAACTTTTCCTTGTAGAACTTCAATGTATATGTTAGAATTTTCTTCCAATACTTTAGGACTCACTTAAACTTCTAGTCCGAATACGACGATTTCCTTTCGTTGCTGCAGGGGACCTGAAATGCAACAAAGTTATGAGCTAGAAGTTTTTCAGTTTTTCAAATGTCAGTAAAAACCAAAAAAAAAAAAAAAAAAAGGAAGAAAGAAAGAAAGAAACAATTAAGAAATTCCAGGAATTAAATTGGAATACAAAGTGGTCTTCATTTCACAGGACTCCCTCTATCGTTAATCCTCACGAGAATGAACACAGAAAGGAAGCTACTCCCTTACTGGATAATGAAAATCGTGATATTTGGAATGCTTTTTCCAAATCAAAAAGCTCTCGAAACTAGTTCTTTCTCTCTCCTCTTTCCTGGTTTTGAGTAAAACACACTTCTTAGTAGATGATCTGGTACCTAACGAGCACTGCTGGTTGGCTGCACACACACGTACAACAACATGAACCCAACATGTTGGGTAGACACCAAACGTCTACGTTTGGTAGAACCAAACGTCACTCTCCTTACAGGGCGTTTGTCGTTTCTAATGGCTAAGTAATACTCCATTGTATCATAGACCACAGCTTCTTTTGTTGTTGTTGTTGTTTTCTCAACTTTAAAGAGGTGGGGGAGGGGAGTCAGGGAAGGAAGAGGTGTGGACTTGAAGGTTTTTGATTTTTTAATGCAAAGTAATTTATTTTGTGTTTGATACCAGGTGAGACGATAAAGGTGATGGTGCTCATGCGCATACGCCGGCTCCAGGTGAAGTGCTCTAGGCTTCTGGCTCACTCTGCTACCTGAGAAGGTCTGTCTCAGCTTCAGCTCTACACAATGCTTGTGACTCAGCGCCTTGCGGGTTTGGGCAGTATGTAAACTTTCACAGACTTGCTGAAGGGGATGGTGCCCTCGATGCTGGTTTCCACCTGGGGTGACACTTTGCCACCTTCATTCCAGGGGGATTTTGGAATGCGGGAATTGGAGTTGTGGGCCAGTAGCAGCCTCACTTCCACCTGGCATGGTTCTGTCCAGGCAGTATGGGAGAGGTACACCTTAGTGATAAGCCGGTGGCGCCCTGGGCCAGGATTCCGCAAGTCTGCCAGCTTAGGATGAATCCTCTGAGCCTGGCCATCTGGATAGAAGACCTGGACCTTCACAGCACTCTCAGGGGCCTGCACATGTTCCAGGGTCGCATCGACATCCAGGGCCACAACCAATCCAGATGTAAACCGCAAAGGGTTGTCTGACTCGCCTGCTGGCTCAATGATGGTGGCTGAAGTGTGTGGATCTGCTCTGGAAGGGGGAGGTGCAAGAAGGTACTCTGCCTCAGCATGGTCTGTAGAATTTTGACCCCTTCCACAGGTTTGGATGTCATGAGTCGGGGCATAAGGTCAACACGTTTCTCCACAAAGCTGTCCTGTAAGTGGGGACAAATCAGCAATAAAACACCTCTGAAAAAAGTCCACTTCCTGTAAAAAGTTTTCACACATCGCAAATAAGGGGTCAACTCCTCGAGTAGTCCGTGCTGTTACTATAAGTTGCAAGGCTTTGGCCTGCAGCCTCAGGTGATGTATAATCACCACCTGTTTCTTCTCCACACCACTGTACATCAACTCCATTTTGTAGGTCTCTTCCATGATCTGTTTTGCTGCTGCGGAGGCCAAGTCACTCTGCTTCAAATATAAAGGGGCAGCCACATTCCACAGCTTTCCTTGCAAGGCCTCGATGAGAAGAAGCTGATACCGAAGATAGGTAGCCGAGAAGTCAGCAACTCCTGCTAGTTCAGACTGAAGTTCTCCAAGTCTTTGCAGATCCCGGATGGTGAACTCCAGCAGCTTCTGGGTTCCCTGAGGGTCCCGGTGCTCTGAAGACTGTACACCCTTTTAGGGTTCTGCTGCAGGAACTGATGCGACGGGTCCTCATGGGGCGCAATACCGGGAGAAACGGCCGATGACACTAGTTTTCTACCTGGTAACCTTAAGGCAGGAACAAGATGAGAAAGACTGTCGTGGAGGGAGGAATAATGCCTGAAGGTATCATCTGAGAACAGTGCCGGCATTGTTGGACAGATTGTAGCAGCATTAAAAATACGAACCAAAACTGCAATGTAAGCTGGGTCATCCATGTCTGGTTCAGCTGTGTCAAAAAATGGATGGGTGCTCAGGAGCTCTGGCACCAAGGAAAGCACCAGGGTTACATGCAGACTTCCCAGAAACTTCAAGCACTTCCATATAGAGTCCCTATCAGTAGGGTACTTGGTTAAATTTTTCAGCAGCTCCGCCAGTGCAAGATGAATCCCTTCTTTAGTCGAAACATTAGTACAGCATAAAAGTGCGTGAAGAGCCAGCCTCTCGAATATCTCTGGACGAATCCTCTAACACAGCCAGGACACTGTCAAGCTGATCCTCTCGGAGAGTGATATTATTAGAAATTTTTCTGAGGCCGTGTATGGACTGTAGACGTACTTCCTCAATTTCATCATTAAACATGTCAACCGGGAAATCAGGGCGGCACTTCTCTGCAAAAGAAGGTGAAGATTGGGCCAGCATGCAGAGAGCCTCCACGGCAGCAATGCGGACCGCATACATCTCATCTTCCAATCCATGAAAAAAGGCTTCACAAGCTCCTGACTCAATCAAGTTCACAGCTCCTGTATCTATTTCTTCTTTGGGAGCATCACCTACCCACTTTCTGCCACTGGAAAACTCTCCTGACCTGTAAAGTTCCTTGGCACGTTCATGTGCAGTGCATTTTCTCCTGAGATCTGACATGAGCTTCTTGTCGAGCGTCTGCTCCAAGAAATGAGAACTGACTTGTTCCATTGAGCCCAATAGCTTTGCAGCCTGAACTCGAACCACCCAGGAGCCATCACGGACCATGGGACAAATTTTTCCAAATGCTCATCAACTAAGTGAATTTCTTCATTACAAGAAGTAATGGGGACAATGCTTTCAGGATAGAGCTGACTGACAACCCAGATAAGTTGGACTGCAGCACTGCGCACTTGTCCATAGTCATCAGATGACAATTTACAGGCCTGCTTATAAATTGCTTGGTGTAATTTCAGTCCTCTTTCATGAAGCTGCAATATGGCTTTTATAGCCACTGTTCTGACACGTGGGTCTTGGTCACTGAAGTAATCCCCTGTAATCTTCTGGACATCTCTGACAGCTAGGCCTTCTCCATCTTTTGTCACACTTGTCTCCAAAGAGCCAAGATTGCCAAGTCATTGCAGGCACTTATTTCTTACACCATGAGACGTATCTGTGAGGTGCTTGCAGGCTACATCAACTAATCCCATCTGGATAGCTTGATTCTCTGGGAGTTTGGTGCCAATTGCAAGCAAGGTGTCCAACAGTTGAGCAAGGATTTGATGAGACTTTTCATTCTGCAGGATGTTAATGGCATCATCCATAAAGCAGTCTGGTGAAAATCCTGCAGTCTTTAATAATAAACCCAACAATAATGCAATTTTCAGTCTCACAGATGGATCATTCTCCTTGTAATAATGTTCCAAGAGAATCCTGACTACTCCTTCCACACTTTCTGCTTCAACAGGCTTTCTGGAAAACTGGAGTAGATACTGCAAAACATCCATTGGGGAGGGAGCTTTACACAGATCTACGAGGAGTGCTGCAGATCTCCTTGGTTTTGTCAATCACAGTTTCTTGGTTGCAATTTCCTCCTGTTGTTGCTGGACCACCTAAGTGAATTCCTCGTACACTCGTTTCTTTAGGTGAGCCGCCATGACTGCCCGCCACACCACAGCTTCTTGATCCATCATCTTTCGATGGACACCGAGGCTCCTTCCACAGTTTGCCTACTGTGGACATTGCTGCTATAAACATTGGGGTGCAGCTTTCCCGGGCATTATGCTGAGTGAAAACAGTCAATCGGAGAAGGACTGACATTATGTGGTCTCATTCATTTGGGAAATATAAAAATTAGTGAAAGGGAATAAAGGCAAAGCAGAGAAAATGAGTGAAAGTATCAGTGAGGGTGACAAAACAGGAGACACCTAACTCTGGGAAACAAACAAGGGGTAGTGTAAGGGGAAGTGGGTGGGGGGGTGGGGTGACTGGGAGATGGGCAATGAAGGAGGCAAGTGGCGGGATGAGCACTGGGTGTTGTGCTATTTGTGGACAAATTGAATTCCAATAAAAAATTAAAAATTCAAAACAAAGAAAAGGGCTTATTTAAAATAAGCAAACATTTAACTGATGTATTCAGTAGGTCCAATAAATGGAAATATATGAAACTAAAAAAAAAAAAAACACCGGGGAAATCTTCAGGGTTCTAAAGAATGTCATTGTTTTTCAAAAGATATCCGAATGATATAAACAGGAACACCACAAGTACAGAAGGAAAAGCTGCCGGAGGCATCGATATGAACAATTTCACTACTACATTAAATGCCGTAGATCGTTGGGGGAAAGATTTAATAGCATCAGTAAATAAGAATTTTTAAGCCATGGACTCAGTTATTTTTTTAACATAAGGAAATATGCAATAATGTATTTGAAATGTGAAAAAGTACCTGTTCCCACGGACACCCTGGAGGAAGAGCACGCCAAGGGGCAGGCTATCGGGATCCCCCACATGACGGAGCAGCCACCTGACTCAGTGGAACAACCGACTTCCGCCACTGAGGAACATCCTAAAGGAAATCAAGAGCCCACCAGAGCTACTACAAGGGGGCGAGCTGAAGCTTATAGGCCTGAGCAGTTCGAGCCGGGCGTGGCCGTTGGTGCTGAGTGCTTGACCCGAGCCGAGATGCCAGCTGCTGAGGCCAAGACAATTTACATGGCAGTCACACCTCTGATTCAATGTCCGACCTGGAGGAGCCACCTGCACACTTGGCCACCCTGCAAGAAGAGCTACCCCGGGCACCCACTATCAATGTCCCCGGAATGCCTTGCCAAAGGAGTCACCTGCCTCAGTGCAGCAACCAGCTTCGGCCCCTGAGCAACATCATGAACCATGTCAGCAGGCCACCCCAGCTCCGAAGGTGGGGCCTAATAAAGCTTCTGGGCTTGAGGTGATCGAGCTGGGCAGGGCTGTCGGTGCTGAGTGCTTGGCCAGAGTGCAGATGCCAGCTGAGGAGTCGAAGCCAATGCACGAGGTGGTCACACCTCTGATTCACTCTCCCGACAAGGAGGACCCACCTGTAATCTCGGCCACCCTCGCGGTAGATGATGTCCCGGCGCGTGCTATCAGGGTCCAACACATGCCAGTGCGGCCACCCGGATCAGTGGAGCAACTAGTGTCCGCCCCGGTGCAATATCCTGAACCACCTCAACAACCGGCCCCAGCTCCTACCTCGCAGCCTTTTAAGCTTCAGGGCCAGAGGTGATCGAGCTGGTCACGGCTCGAGCCGAGAAGCCAGGCTGCTGAGACCAAACCAATGCACGTGGTGGTAACACCTCTGACTCACTGTGCCAACATGCAAGAGCTACCTGTACCCGTGGCCACCCTGGAGGAAGAGCACGCCCAGGTGCATGCTTTCGGGTTCCCGCACATGCCGGACCTGCCACCTGCCTCAGTGGAGCGAACGACTTTGGCCACTGAGCCACATCCTGAACCCAATCAAGAGCCTGCCACAGAGACTACAGTGAGGCCAGCTGAAGCTTCTGGAGACGGAATACTTCCAAACTCGTTCTATAAGGCCACCATCACCTTAAGTCCAAAAGCAGAAGAAGACCCCACCGCACCAAAAAGGAGAGTTATAAACCGATATCCCCAATGAACACGGATGCAAAAGTTCTCAACAAGATACGAGCCAATAGGGATCCCTGGGTGGCGCAGAGGTTTGGCGCCTGCCTTTGGCCCAGGGCGCGATCCTGGAGACCCGGGATCGAATCCCACGTCGGACTCCCAGTGCATGGAGCCTGCTTCTCCCTCTGCCTGTGTCTCTGCCTCTCTGTCTCTCTCTCTCTCTATCATAAATAAATAAAAAGAAAATTAAAAAAAAAAAAGATACGAGCCAATAGGATCCAACAGTACATTGAGAAGTTACTCACGATGACCAGGTGGCATTTATCCCTGGGACGCAAGGCTGGTTCTACACTCGTCAAATACTCCATGTGACTGATCAGATCTACAAGAGAAAAAACGAGAACCAGGTGATCCTCTCAAGAGATCCAGAGAAAGCATTTGAAAAAATACGGCATCCATTCCTGATCCAAACGCTTCAGAGTATAGGGATACAGGGAACGTTCCTCAGCATCTTCAAAGCCGTCTACGAAAAGCCCACAGAAAATTATCATTCCCAAAGTGGAAACACTGGGAGCCTTTCCCCGAAGAAGATGAGGAAGGAGACATGGATGTCCACTCTCACCACTGCTATTCAACATAACACTAGACATCGTAGCCTCAGCAATCAGGCAACAAAAAGAACTAAAAGGCATTCAAATCGGCCTAGAACACGTCAAACTCTCCCTCTTCGCAGATGACATGATACCGGACACCTAGAAAACCCAACAGACTCCACCCCAAGACTGCTAGAACTCATACAGCAAATTCGGCAGTGTGGCAGGGTACAAAATCAATGCCCAGAAGTCAGTGGCCTTTCTAGATGCTAACGATGAGACTGAAGAAAGAGAAATTAAGGAGTCGACCCCATTTACGATGGCACCCAAAAGCATGAGCTACCTAGGAATAAACCTAACGAAAGAGGTAAAGGATCTCAACCCGAAAAACGACAGAACACGTCTGAAAGAGACTGAGGAAGACAAAGAGATGGCTAACTATTCCATGCTCATGGATCCGGAGAATGAATATTGGGAAAACGTCAATGTGGGCAATTTACACAATTAACGCAATTACGATCAAAAATACCACGGACTCTCTTCAGAGAGGTGGAACAGATCATCGGAAGATTTGTGTGGAATCAGAAAGGACCCCGAATGGCCACGGGAATAGTAGCCAAGAAAACCACAGCGGGGGGCAGCACAATGCCGGATTTCGGGTTGCGCTGCAAAGCTGTGCTCACCAAGACAGTGTGGTACAGGCACAAAAACAGACACAGCCACCAATGGAACAGAAGAGGAATCCAGAAGCGGACCCTCAACTCGATGGTCAAGACCATATATTCGACCAAGCCTGAGAGACCATCCACTGGAAAACAGACAAGTCTCCTCCATAAATGCCACTGGAAACGCTGGACAGCCACATGCAGAGGAGGGAAACTGGACCACTGTCTCACACTAGACACAAAGATAAACTCAAAATGGATGAAAGATCTAAATGTGAGAGGAGATTCCATTAAAACCCTGGGGGAGAACACAGGCAACGCCCATCCAAAACTTGGCCACAGCAACTTCTTGCAAGATACACCCATGAAGGCCAGAGAAACAAAAGGAAAGATGAACTACTGGGACTTCACCAGGATGAGAAGCTTCCGCACAGCCAAAGAGACACTCAACAAAACCAACAGACCATCTCCAGAATGGGAGAAGCTTTGTGCAATTGACCCTTCAGATCAAGGGTCAGCATCCAAGATCTCGAAAGAACCTATTCAACTCCACAGCAGAGAAACCAACCATCCAATCCGGAAATGGGCAAAAGACACCAATGGAAACGGCACAGAGCAAGACACAGACGTGGCCGACAAGCCCATGAGAAAGTGCCCACATCACTGCATTTGCATCAGAGAAATACAGATCAAAGCCACAAGGAGATCCCACCTCACAGCGGTGAGAATGGGCAGCACTGGCCAGACAGGAAACACCAAACGTTGGACAGGATGCGCAGAAAGGGGAACGCTTCAAAATTCAACAGTGTCAGAGGGAGCCGTACTCACCTGATAGGGACCAAGGCGGGGGGCGGGCTCCCGGCCAGGCTGGGGCGCTCAGGAGGCACCTGAGAGCGGGGAGGAAGAGCCAGGGCCTTGGGGGGGCTCCTGGGGCCCAGCAGCCCAGGCCCTCAAGCCGCCGCCCCAAGGCCGTGCCCTGACGGTGGACGGTGCCTGCACCCTAAGCCCTCTGAGCGCGCGCGCATGGGTTCCCCGGCACCTCCCTGAGCCCCGGGGGAGGGGCCCCGCACCTTCCCCGAGCCGCCCGGAGGAGGCCCCACCGCCAACCCCTCCGCCAACAGGTCCCGCCCCGCCTCCCCCCGCGCAGCCCTCTGCTGGGCACCCTGGTGGCCCTCGCCACGGGGGCGCCTCCGTGCGGCCCCCGAGGCCCGCTGTCCCCCGCGCGGTCCCTCCCAGACACCCGCCGCGCCACACGCGAGGGCCAGATGCCTCTCCTACAGCCATCCCGGGGCCCCTCACGCCTCCCGGGGCCCACGCGGACCTGCGAGCCGGGGCCGAGGCCTGCAGAGCCGCTGCCGGGAGCCCGCAGCGCCGGGAACCGCGGGCCTGGAGCGGTGGCCCGGCCGCGCAACCTCCTGCCAGGGGGATGGCTGGGTCGGGTCCATCAGGTCCAGTCGGGTCGCCATGTCTGGGCCCAGCTCCTCCCGCGGCCACGCCCTGGCCCCCCTCAGGCCATGCTCCGGGTCAGGTGCTGGGGCAAGCTCCGGCCACGCCCCGGCCACGCCCTGGCCAAGCTACCGGCCAAGCCCCCCCCCACTGCAGCCGGCCCTCCCTGGAGCCTAGAGGGGACCAGAGACCGCCTCTGCCTCCCCACGCTAGTCTGGTCGGGGCGCCGGGTCCGAGGCCTTGCGCCACCTGCTCAGTGCCACCCGCTCAGTCCCGAGGGACTCCTGCTCAGGGAGGCACGAAGCCTCTCTCTGGCTCTGTGTCTCCCTCCCTGTCCCTCTGACCCGGTCTCTGTCTCTCCCTCCGGGTCTGGGGTCTGGCCCTGTCTCTCTCCCACTCCCCTCCACCCCTGTCTGTCTCTCTCTCTCTCCCTCCAGTCTTTCTTCTCTCACTCCCTATCTTGGCCTGTCCCTCCCTGTCTCTGTGTCTACCTCCTTGTCTCTCGGTCTCTCACTTGTCTCCCTCCCTGTCTCATTCTCTCCATCCCATCTCTGTCTCAGTCTCTCCTCCCTCCCTGTCTCTGACTCTCCCTCCCTGTCTCAGTCTCCCCTCCTGTCTCTTGGTCTCCCTCCCTGCACCATGGTCTCTCCCGTCTGTCCCATCTCTCCCTCCCTGTCTCTTGGTCTGTCTGTCCCTCCCTCCCTGTCTCTGGATCCCTCCATCCCTGTCCTGTGTCTCTGCCCCTGTCTCGATCTCTCACCCCCCTCTTCTCAGTTGCTCCTCCCTCTCTCCATCTCTCTCTCTCCCTCCCTGTCTCTCAGTCTCCCCCTCGCTTTCTCTCCATCTCCCTGCCCATCTCTATCTATCTCTCCCTCCCTGTCTGGGGGCTCCCTCCCTGTCTCTGTCCATCCCTCCACTTCTGTCTACCCTTCCCTGCCTCGGTCTGTCCCTCCCTGTCTGTGTGTCTCCATCCCTGTCTCTGTCTATCCCTCCCTGGCTCTCTCACCCTGGCTCTCGGTCTCTCCCTCACTGTGTCTCGGTCTCCCTCCCTGGCTCTGGCTCTCATTCCCTGTCTCTCGGTCTCTCCCTCCCTGTCTCTGTGTCTCCACCTTCCTGTCTCTCGGTCTCTCCCTCCCTGTCTCATTCTCTCTCCATCCTGTCTCTGTGTCCCTCACTGTGTCACGGTCTCCCTCCCCGTCTCTGGGTCTCTCTGTCTCTCTCTATCTTCCTCACTGTCTCTCAGTGTGTCCCTCCCTGGCTCATGGATTCTACTTCTGTGTCTGTCCCTCCCTCCCTCCCTCCCTCCGTCTCCCCGCCTTGTCTCCATCTCTCCCATGCTGTCTCTCTGTCTCTCACTCGCTGTGTCTCCCCCATCCCTATCTCTCCCTCCCTGTCTGTGACCCCTCCCAGAAAATCCTCTCAAGAGATGCACAGAAAGCATTTGACAAAATACGGCATCCATTCCTGATCCAAACGCTTCAGAGTGTAGGGACAGAGAGAACGTTCCTCAGCATCTCCAAAGCCATCGACGGAAAGGAAAGCCCGCGGCAAATAATCATCCTCAATGCGGAAACACTGGGAGCCTTTCCCGGAGATTGGGAACGAGACACGGACTTCCACCCTCACCACGGCTACTCAAAATACAGCTAGACCTCACGGCCTCAGCAATCAGGCCACAAAAAGAAAAAAAAGGCATTCAAATCCACAAAGAAGTAGACAAACTCTCCCTCTTCGCCGAAAACATGATGTCCTACCTGGAAAACGCAAAAGACTCCACCCCAAGATTGCCAGAACTCAAACAGCAGCAAAATCGGCGGCGTGGCAGGATACCAAATCAATGCCCAGAAATCACTGGCCTCTCCATACACCAACGATGAGACTGGAGAAAGAGAATTGAAGGAGTCGGTCCCAGTGACAATTGCACCCAAAAGCATGAGATACCTAGGAATACACCTAACCAGAGAGGTAAAGGATCCCTACCCAAAAAACTACAGAACACCTCTGAAAGAAATTGAGGAAGACACAAAGTGATGGAAAACCATTCCATGCTCCTGGATTGGAAGAATTCATATATTGGGAAAATGTCCACGTGACCCAGGGCAATTTACACATGGAACGCAATCCCTATCATCAGAAATACCACGGGCTCTCTTCAGAGAGCTGGAACAAATCATCGGAAGATTAGTGTGTGGAATCATCAGAAAAGACCCTGAATGCCCAGGGCAATATGAGAAAAGAAAACCACAGCTGGCGGCATCACAATGCCGGACTTCAGGTCGAGCTACAAAGCTGTGCTCATCAAGACAGTGTGGTACTGGCACAAAAACAGACACACAGGTCAATGGCACAGAAGAGACAAATCCAGAAGTGGACCCTCAACTCTACCGTCAAGACCGTACATTCGACGAAGCACGAAAGACCATCCACTGGAAAAAACACAGTCTCTTCAGTAAAGGCTGCTGGGCACGTTGGACAGCCACACACAGAGGAATGAAACTGGACCATTCTCTCACACCACCGTACACAAAGAGAAACTCAAAATGGATGAAAGATCTAAATGTGAGACAGGATTCCATCAAACTCCTAGGGGAGAACACAGGCAACGCCCTTCTTGAACTTGGCCACAGCAACTTCTTGCAAGACACATCCATGAAGGCCAGGGAAACAGAGCCAAAATGAATCACTGGGACTTCATCAAGATGAGGAGCTTCCACACAGCAAAAGAAACGCTCAACAAAACTAAAAGACAAACCTCCAGAATGGAAGAAGATATGTGCAAATGACCCGTCCGATAAAGGGCCAGTTATCCAAGATCTCTAAAGAACTTTTTCATCTCAACAGCAGAGAAACCAAGTGTGCCACCCTGAAAGGGGCAAAAGACACCAACAGAAACGTCACACAGGAAGACACAGACGTGGCCAACAAGCACACGAGACGATGCTCCGCACGCCGGCCGTCAGGGAAATAGCAAAAGCACAATGAGATACCACCTCACACCTGTGAGAATGGGGAACAAGAACCAGACAGGACACAACAAATGTTGGAGAGGATGTGGAGAAAAGGGAATGCTTTCAAAATTCAAAAGTTTCAGAAATCGCAATACTCATCTGATATGGATGAAGGGGGGGGGGGGGCGGGCGTGCTCCTGGCGAGCCTGGGGAGCTTGGGAATGGGGGAAGGGGGGAAGTGGGGCAGGGGCTGAAGGGGCAAGGGGGGGACGGTGAGCAGGGGCGGAGGGGTGGAGGGGAGGAGGGGAGAGGAGGAAGAGCCAAGGGCCTTGGGGGCGCTCCTGGGGCCCAGCCACCCAGGCCCTCAAGCCACCGCCCCAAGGCCGTGCCCTGAAGGTGGATGGTGCCTGCATCCAAACCCCTCTGAGCGTGCCCGGATGGGCTTGGCACCCTCTCTGAGCCCCGGTGGAGGGGCCCCACACCCTCTCTGAGTCGCCCGGAGGAGACCTGACCCGTAGGAGGCCCCACCACCAGCCCCCTCCGCGAACAGGTCCCACCACTCCCCCACCGCAGCCCGTTGTCTCTCAGTCTCTCCCTCCCTGTCTCTGGGTCTCCCTCCCTCTCTGTCTCTCCCATGCTGTCTAGATATCACTATCCTTGTCTCCGTGTCTCCCTCTCTGTGTCTCGGTCTCTCCCTCCCAGTCTCTCGGCGTCTCCCTACCTGTTTCCCTGCCTCTCCCTCCCTGTCTTTCAGTCTCTGCCTCAACGTCTCTGTCTCTCCGTCCCTGTCTCTCTGATTCTCCTTCCCTATCTCTGTGTCTGTCTCTGCTCGCCGCCCAATCTCGGCCGCCCACCCCCCGCCCCATCTCCTTCTCTCCCTCCCTCTCTCTGACTCTCGCTCCGTATCTCACCGGCTCTCCCTCCCTGTGTCTCTGTCTCTCCTTGCGTCTCTATCTCTCTGCCAGTCTCTGTGTGTCTCCCTTTGGGTCTCCCGGTCTCTCACGCCCTGTCTCGTTCTCTCCATCCTGTCTCTGTGTCCCCCTCACTGTGTCTTGGTCTCCCTCCCTGTCTCTCTGTCTCTTCCTCCCTGTCTCTTGGTGTCTCCCTCTCTGTCTCTGTCTCTCCCTCCCTGTCTCTCTGACTCTCCTTCCGTGTCTGGCTCTCTTCCTCCCTCCCTCAGTCTCCCTCCTTGTCTCGGTCTCTCCCTCGCCATCTCGCTGTCTCTCCCTCCACTCCCCTATCTCTCCCTCCCTGTCTGTGTCCACCTCCCTGTGTCTGTCCGTCCCTCCGGTTCTCTGTCTCTCCTTCCCTCTCCATGTCAATCAAAGAAAGGATGACAACCATAGAATTCTCTCAAAAGATGCAGAAAAAGCATTTGACCAAACAGACCATCCTTTCCTCATGAAAACCTTCCACCTGGTATGGATACCGGGAAAAAACCTCAATTCTCATAAAACCCATCTACAAAAGACCCAGAGGGAATGTCCTCTTCATTGGGAAAATCCTGGAGCTTTTAACTTAAGGTCAGGAACACAACAGTGTGTCCACCCTCAACGCTGTCCTTCGGCACAGTAGTAGCGGTCCTAGCGTTCGCAGTGACATTCCGAAACAGAAAGAAAAGGCATCCCGATGGGCAAAGAAGTCAAACTCTCACTCTTCACAGAGGACATGACACTCTACGTGGAAAACCTCAAACAGTCACTAGATCGTACCTAAAGGATCTATCCAACAAGACGACCTAACAATCGTGGGTATCTGTGCCCCGAATGTGGGAGCTGCCACGGATACCAATCAGTTGCGAAGCAAAGTTAAGACGTACTTAGATAATAATACACTTTTACTTGGCAGACACGAACACGGTGCTTTCTAGGATTGATAGATCTTCCAGGCACAGCATCTCCAAAGAAACAAGGGCACTAAAGGATACATCGGACCAGATGGATCTCACAGATGTTTACAAAACTTTACATCCAAATGCAACTGAATTCACATTCTTCTCAGTGCACGTGGAACTTTGTCCAGAAGAGACCATATACTGGGTCACAAATCAGGTCGTGACCGATACCAAAAGACTGGGATCGTCCCCTGCGTATTTTCAGACCATAATGCTCTGAAACTAGAACTCAACCACAAGAAGAAGTTTGCAAGGATTTCAAACACGTGCAGGTTAAGGACCATCCTGCTAAAAGACGAAAGAAAGGGTCAACCAGGACATTAGAGAAGAATTAAAAAGATTCACAAAAACCAACGAGAATGAAGATACAACCAACCTGTTCCAAATCTTTGGGATACGGCAAAAGCGGTCCCACATAGGGGAAATACATCCCAATGCAAGCGTCCATCCAAACACTGGAAAGAACTCAAATACAAAAGCTAACCTTGCACCTAAAGGAGCTGGAGAAGGAACGACAAATGAAACCTTCACCCAGCAGAAGTCGACGGTTAATAAGAATTCGAGCAGAACTCAATGAAATAGAGAGCAGAGGAATTGGGGAAACACATCCACAACACCAGGAGGTGGATCTTTGAAAGAACCAATAAGAGAGAGAGAAACCATTAAGCCAGCCTTATGAAAAAAAAAGAGAGAGAGAAAAGACTCCAATGAATAAAATCATGAATGAGAAAGTAGAGATCACCACCACCACCAAGGAAATACAAACGATCTTAAAAACTCATCCTGAGCAGCTATACGCCAATAAATTGGGCAATCGAGAAGAAACGGACCCATTTCCGGAAAACCACAAACTACTGAAACCGGAACAGGAAGACACAGAAAACCAAAACAGGCCAATATCCAGGGAGGAAACTGAAGCAGTCATCGTCAGAGACCTCCCGAGACACAAAAGCCCAGGGCCAGATGCCTTCCCTGGGGAATGCTATCAAAAGTCTAAAGAAGAAACCGTACCTATTTCGACCAAAGCGGTTCCGAAAGATAGACAAGAGATGGAATACTTCCAAACTCGTTCTTGGAGGCCAGCATCACCTTAAGTCCAAAAGCAGACAAAGACCCAACCAACGAAGGAGAGTTACAGACCCACAGACCTCACGAACACGGATGCAGACATTCTCCACAAGATACGAGCCAACAGGATCCAATGGCACATTGAGAAGTTACTCACCGTGACCAGGTGGCATTTATCCCCGGGACGCAAGGCTGGTTCAACACTCGGCAAGCACTCCGTGTGACTCATCAGATCTGCAAGAGAAAAAACAAGAACCAGATGATCCTCTCAAGAGACAGAGAAAGCATTTGACAAAATCCATTCCTGATCCAAACGCTTCAGAGTATAGAGACAGAGGGAAAGTCCCTCAGCATCTTCAAAGCCACCTATGACAAGCCCCTGGCAAATTATCATTCCCAATGGGGAGACACTGGGAGCCTTTCCCCAAAGACCAGGCACGAGACGGGGATGTCCACTATCACCACTACTATTCTCAACATAGTACGAGACGTCACGGCCTCAGCAATCAGGCAACAAAAAGAAATAAAAGGCATTCAAACCCGCAAAGGGGAAGTCAAACTCTCCCTCTTCGCAGATGACATGATACCGTACCTAGAAAACCCAAAAGACTCCACCCCAAGATTGCTGGAACTCCTACAGCAAGTTCGGCAGTGTGGCGGGATACAAACTCAGGGCCCAGAAACCAGTGGCCTTTCTGTACGTGAACAATGAGACCGAGGAAAGGGACATCGAGGAAGGGGCCAATCCCATTGATACAACCACAGCACCCAAAAAAAAGCATGAGCTACCTAGAAAGAAACCTAACCAAAGGGGTAAAGGATCTCTACCCGAAACATTGCAGAACACGTCTGAAAGAAACTGAGGAAGACACAAAGAGATAGAAAAAGGTTCCATGCTCCTGGGTTGGAAGAATTAATATTGGGGAAAATGTCAACGTGACCCAGGGCAATTTACACAACTAGTGCAAAATCTGTCAGAAATACCACGGACTCTCTTCAGAGAGCTGCAACAAATCATCTGAAGACTTGTGTGGAATCAGAAAAGACCCCGAACAGCCACGGGAATAGTAGCCAAGAAACCCACTGCGGGGGGGCAGCACAATGCCCGATTTCAGGGTGTGCCACAAAGCTGTGACCATCAAGACGGTGTGGTACTGGCACAAAAACGGACACATGGATCAATGGAACAGAGGAGAGCATCCAGATGTGGACCCTCAACTCTACGGGCAACTAATATTCGGCCAGGCAGGAAAGACCATCCACGGGGGAATAAAAGACAGTCTCTTCGATAAAGGCTGCTGGGAACACTGGACAGCCACGTGCAGAGGAATGACACTGGACCATTCCTCTCATGCCAAACACAAGGATAAACTCAAAATGGAGGAAGGATCTAAATGTGAGACAAGATTCCATCAAAACCCTCCGGGAGAACACAGGCAACAACACCCTTCTTGAACTGGGCCACAGCAACTTCTTGCAAATTACATCAGCCACGAAGGCCAGGGAAACAAGAGCGAAATGGAACGTCGGGACGTCATGAAGAGGAGCTGTTTCTGCACAGCCAAAGAAAAACTCAACAAAACTGAAAGACAACCTCCAGACTGGGAGAAGATAGGTGCAAACGACCCTTCGGATAAAGGGCCAGCATCCGAGATCTCAAAAGAACCTATTCAACTCCACAGCAGAGAAACCAACCATCCAATCCGGAAATGGGCAAAAGACACCAATGGAAAGGGCACAGAGCAAGACACAGACATGGCCGACAAGCCCATGAGAAAGTGCCCACATCACTGCATTTGCATCAGAGAAATACAGATCAAAGCCACAAGGAGATCCCACCTCACAGCGGTGAGAATGGGCAGCACTGGCCAGACAGGAAACACCAAACGCTGGACAGGATGCGCAGAAAGGGGAACGCTTCAAAATTCAACAGTGTCAGAGGGAGCCGTACTCACCTGATAGGGACCAAGGCGGGGGGCGGGCTCCCGGCCAGGCTGGGGCGCTCAGGAGGCACCTGAGAGCGGGGAGGGAGAGCCAGGGCCTTGGGGGGGCTCCCGGGGCCCAGCAGCCCAGGCCCTCAAGCCGCCGCCCCAAGGCCGTGCCCTGAGGCTGGACGGTGCCTGCACCCTAAGCCCTCTGAGCACGCGCGCATGGGTTCCGCGGCACCCTCCCTGAGCCCCGGGGGAGGGGCCCCGCACCCTCCCTGAGCCGCCAGGAGGAGGCCCCACCGCCACCCCCCTCGGCCAACAGGTCCCGCCCCGCCTCCCCCGCGCAGCCCTCTGCCCGGCACCCTGGCGGCCCTCGCCACGGGGGCGCCTCCGTGCGGCCCCCGAGGCCCGCTGTCCCCCGCGCAGTCCCTCCCAGACACCCGTCGCGCCACACGCAAGGGCCAGATGCCTCTGGCACAGCCACCCCGGCGCCCCTCACGCCTCCCGGGGCCCACGCCGACCTGCGCGCCGGGGCCGAGGCCTGCAGAGCCACTGCCGGGAGCCCGCAGCGCCGGGAACCGCGGGCCTGGAGTGGCGGCAAGGCCGTGCAACCTCCTGCCAAGGGGATGGGATGGTCGGGCGGGGCGGGGCGGGGCGGGTGGCCCCATCGAGGCCCAGCTCCTCCCGTGGCCACGCCCTGGCCCCCTTCAGGTCATGCTCCGGGTCAGGTGCTGGGCAGGCTCCTGGCCGCGCCCCCCGCACAGAGGCCCGCCCTCCGGGGAGCCAGGAGGGGCCCCCTAGGTCTGTTGGCCATCTGCATATCTTTTTTTTTTTTTTAATTTATTCATGAGAGACACACAGAGAGAGAGGCAGTGACACAGGCAGAGGGAGAAGCAAGCTCCATGCGGGGAGCCCGAAGTGGGACTCGATCCGGAGTCTCCAGGATCATACCCTGGGCACTAAGCTGCTGAGCTACTGGAGCTGCCCCATCTGTATATCTTTCTTTGAAGAGTGTCTATTCAGGTCCCATGCCCATTTTTTAATTGGATTATTTTTGGGGGTGTTTTAGTATTGAGTTGTATAAGCTCTTTATACTTTTAGAATATTATTTGTGGGATCCCTGGGTGGTGCAGCGGTTTGGCGCCTGCCTTTGGCCCAGGGCGCGATCCTGGAGACCCGGGATCGAATCCCACGTCGGGCTCCCGGTGCATGGAGCCTGCTTCTCCCTCTGCCTGTGTCTCTGCCTCTCTCTCTCTCTCTCTCTGTGATTATCATAAATAAATAAAAAAAAAACTTAGAATATTATTTGTATATAATTTTTTATTATTGTTTATATTATTTATATATTTAATTATTTTTAATTATTATAAATTATATATTATTTATATATTTAATTATATATTTAAAGGAGAAGAAATGAGTGGGAAATATCAGAACGGGAGACAGAACATGAAAGACTCCTAACTCTGGAAACGAACTAGGGTGGTGGAAGGGGGGAAGGGCGGGGGGTGGGGGGCACTGAGTGACTGGGTGGCGGGCACTGAGGGCAGCACTTAACGGGATAAGCACTGGGTGTTATTCTGTATATTGGCAAACAGAACACCAATAAAAAATAAATTTATTATTTAAAAAAATTAAATTAAATTAAATATAATAGATTTGAGACTGAAAAAATAAAAACATAAAAAAAAGAAATGTTGAAAAGGTTAACCAAAACCAGAGGCACCACAATACAAAGTTGCAATCATCAAGACAGTATGGGTACGGGCACAAAAATAGACACATAAATCAATGGAACAAAATAGAGAACTCAGAAATGGACCCTCATCTCTGTGGTTAACTAATCTTCAAATGAGGAAAAAATATCCAATGGAATAAAGACAGTTTCTTCAAAAAATGGTGTTGGGAAAATTGGACAGCTATGTGCAAAAGAATGAAAACAGGCCCGCTTTTTAGACCATACACAAAAATAAACTCAAAATGGATTAAAGACCTAATGTGAGACCGGAAACCATAAAAAAATCCGACAAGAGAGTACAGGCAGTAATTTCTCTGACATCAACCCTAACAATATTTTTCTAAGGTATGTCTCCTGAGGCAAAGAAAACAAAAGCAAAAATAAATTACTGAGATTACATCATAATAAAAAGCTTGTGTACATCAGAGCAAACAATCAACAAAACTGAAAGGCAATGTAGGGAATGGGAGAAGATATTTGTAAACAACATACGTGATACAGGGTTAGTATCCAAAATATAAGAACTCAATAGAAGAAAGAAAGAAAGAAAAGAAAGAAAGAAAGAAAGAAAGAAAGAAAGAAAGAAAGAAAGAAAAGAAAAGAAAAGAAAAGAAATCCAATTAAAAAATGGGCAATGTAGGGAATGGGAGAAGATATTTGTAAACAACATACGTGATACAGGGTTAGTATCCAAAATATAAGAACTCAATAGAAGAAAGAAAGAAAGAAAAGAAAGAAAGAAAGAAAGAAAGAAAGAAAGAAAGAAAGAAAGAAAGAAAGAAAGAAAAGAAAAGAAAAGAAATCCAATTAAAAAATGGGCAATGTAGGGAATGGGAGAAGATATTTGTAAACAACATACGTGATACAGGGTTAGTATCCAAAATATAAGAACTCAATAGAAGAAAGAAAGAAAGAAAAGAAAGAAAGAAAGAAAGAAAGAAAGAAAGAAAGAAAGAAAGAAAGAAAAGAAAAGAAAAGAAAAGAAATCCAATTAAAAAATGGGCAGAAGAGATGAACGGACATTTCTCCAAAGAAGACATCCAGGTAACCAATAGACACATGAAAAGATGTTCCATGTCGCTCATCATCAGGTAAACAGACACCAATATCACATTAAGATATTATTTCACACCTGTCAGAATGGCTAAAATCAAAACCACAAGTGTTGACGAGGATGTAGAGGAAAAAGGGACATTTGTGCTCTGTTGGTGGGAATAGCTAACTGTGGAACACAGTATGGAGTTTGTTTAAAATTTTTGAAACAGAATTACCCTATGATCCAGTAATTCTACTACTGGATATTTACCCAAATAACTCAAAAACATTAATTTGAAAGGATACATGGAACTCTACATTTACTGAAGCATTATTTACAATAGCCAAATTATAGAAGCAGCCCAAGTGTCCATCAATCAACAAATGGATAAAGAGGAGGTGGTGTGTACACCTGTACACACACACGAAAATTACTCAGCCATTAAAAGAATGAAGCTTGCCATTTGCAATAATGGGATCTGGAGGTTATAATGCTAAGTGAAAGAAGTCAGAGGAAGACAAATTATCATATGATTTCACTTGTGAAATTTAAGAAAACAAATGAAGAAAAAAGAAAGAGGCAAACCAAAATCAGACTCAACTATAGAGAACAAACTGATGGCTACCAGAAAGAGATGAGTAGGGGGTGGGTGAAATAGCTGATAGATATTAAAGAGTATACTTATCATGATGAGCACTGAATAATGTATAGAAACGCTGAATCACTATATTGTACACCTGAAACTAATATAACACAGTATGTTAACTATACTGGAATTAAAATTTAAAAATGAAAAAAAAAATTCCCTGCAGAACATCCTGCCTATTGTTTTCCTGCTAAAAGATCTCTTGGCATTAATATCAAGACTCAACAGCATGGTATTGGTGTAATAACAAACTGATCGATGGAACAGAAAGCCCTAAAATAAACCCAGACATACGTGGACAACTGATACTTGACAAAGGCAGTGCAGTAGGAGAAAGGATGGCTTTTTCGACAGCAGTGGTGGAAAAATTAAATATCCACAAGTAAAATGAACTTGGATCCATACCTCATATCACACATGAAAATTAACTCAAAATGGATCATAGATCTAAATGTAAAACTTAAAGCTTGGAAACTTCAAGAGGAAAACATGTTAGGTAAAGATTTCTTAATACCAAACAAAAGAAAAATTCATACAAGACAAGTTGGACTTCACTAAAAAGGGAATTGGGGCTCCTTAGAGAAAAACCAAGGCTGTATCAGTAAAAGTAGAAGATAAGCCTAGAAACTATCTGGTTTGCCAGAAAGTTAGAAGTATTCAACAATCAATAGGTGTATGTCAAAGGACAAGATTTCAACTTGAAGGGGTTCCTACTGCCCAAATTGGAACAATGTGGTTATCAAAATAATGAAAGGAATGGTTCATAATATAACAAAATTTCACAAGCCCACAGTAATAAATGGAAAAGGAAAGTCTCATTCATACAGTACAGTATCAGCTAATAAGCTGAGAGGGACAGAAAAATCACCATTTTGCAACATCACAATAATAAATGATGAAGGGAAGAATCAGCAGTGGATGCTATCTACAGTTTTTGGGAACAGAACACTGACAGAGACCCAAAGTATCTCACAGGAAGTTATTAATTACAAAGGGGGAAAAGTGGAGAAATCTGGCAGTTCAAACTAGTGATGAAAGCCAAACAACAGCAATGGGACAAGAGGACATCATGGTTTCCTAATGTAAAGCACTGAAGGGGACGCATTACTTTTGCCAAAAATGATGAATAAGGAGAGAAATCAAACATTAAGTTTGAAAAAACAACATTTGACAGAAATAATTATTAACTACCTCAAGGAACTGGGATAAGTAGGAGTGGCCAGTAAGAAGCTGAGACAGTGCTCAAGAATATAACAGCAGCAGATGTCATAAATATGATACAAAATAGCCACTCCTGCTAAGGCTAGGACAGAGTACCCAAGGAAGAATTTTCCCTTCAGAGCTCAATAGTCAGACCTTGTTAGAAAAGATAACAGCCATCACTCACACTTTGGTGCTGTACCAGTGGGATTTGCTGGAAATTCACCCTCTGGAACTTGTCCACAAATCTATTCCATAGTACGTGCTGGCAATCTGTGTCCTGGATTTCCCCCACCATCAAAGGGGGAGAAAAAGCTGCTGTGAAGGACATTATTGTGACAACTGACAAAATTTGAATATAGATCATGTAGTTAGATAATAGCACTGTACTAATGTCAAATTCCCTTAATTTAATTATACTGCAGTTATAGGGGATTATCCTTACATATACCAAAACTCATCAAACAGTACATTTAAATATGTGCAGCTTCCTGTATGTTAATCTTATCTCAGTAAAGCTAAAAAATAAACAAATAACCTTTTAAAAAAGAGAATCTAAGTTTGGGGCTAAGGGTCATGTCTACACTCCTCCCAAATAAGTAAAAAATATATATATATAAATATATATCACCAAGCATACCAAAGTGAGAAATAAAATGCAACAAAATCTAGTATCCGTAGGAAGGGCTCATAGGAACAATACTTTTAAAGTTCTTATATGTGGTCTTTATGCTTAAACATCAGTTGGCTGGATGTGTGCCTCAATTCACATTTTTTTTCTATGAAAAATCTTAAAAATCTTTACTCCAGTCTTCCAGATTTAAGTACTAATGCTGGAGAGTCTAATGATAATCTGGCATTCTTTCCACCTAAGTGATGTAGTCTTTTTGTGTAGGTGCCCAAAGTTTTTTTTTTTTTTCCTCTAAAAGCCCTAGAACACATTTCAGTGGTGGCTGTTGTTTCAATTTTCCTAAGCACATGATGAACCCTTATAATATAGATGTTCATCTTTTAACGGCATTTTCTTGCTTTTGTTTTTTTCCTGTTTCTTTTGTCAGTCCGGGCACTTTTATTAATGTCCATATACTTATGTGCACATGCATATAAGATCTTCTTCTCACTTTATGAATTTCTTTCAGCTCTTTACTTGATTTGTTTTCACTTGTCTTTTTCCATCATTTCTTTCTTTTGTGGTACTTTCTAGAGTGTCTGCTCATTCAAGAACTTTCTGGTTTATCTTCATTTCTGAAATATTTCTCATTCGTTCCTCAAGTCTTGTCAGTTTTTCATGATCTCCTATAACATAGGAGTTCATTTACAAACTTTTCTAATTCAGTTTATTTTGTTTTTTCATAACATACTGTTTTATTTTTCCAGCTTATTTTGTAGAAATTATATCTGTGCTTTAAGACAAAGTATACTGCTATCTTCACCTCTTTAGATCTTTTATTCAGAGGACTACTGTCCTTTTTCTTATACTATCTTCCAATGACATAAAATTACAATACCTTCTATAAACCTTATTATAGTTGGATGGCTTTTCCTATACTTTTAAGTTTCCTATGTAAGATTTGTAAACAGACTGAGAAGGCTTTCCTAGATTCAGAGTTCAAAGGTTTCCTCTTATATTGTTACCACAAAGTATTCAAACCTAAGGTACTTAAGTGTGACCACTTCCCTAATACTTTCTGAGATCTGCCTCCTCCAGTGCCCCCTCCCACATGTATCTGTGTCTATTCTCCTCTTTACCCTTAAGTTCCTACTCTCATCAACTTTTATTTGCAGCAGTTTCTTTTCAGTGTGGGGCTCTGTTCGCTTCCTGAATATTTCTAAGAATCTCAGGAACCAGGCTGTCCCTGCTCCCTCATACTTTCCTGTGGCAAACGATCTCATTTCAGACCCTATTAGAAGTTTCTGGACCACATTTTGAATAGCACTCCCTAAAATACTTTGCTTTTTTTCAGAGAGTGCTGAGTGGCACAGTAAGGCAGACAGGTATCACTATAAATGTATGATCTCCAGGAGCAAGTGGGCCTCAACAAGATCTGCAGTTATAATACATTTTACTGGGAAATGCAATCCACTTTGCACACATGTAGACAAACCCTGTGTGTGTGTGTGTGTGTGTGTGTGTACCTACTCTTACCTTCTCTCCTGTTGGTAACAAAATGTCTCTCCCTCTATTCAAAGTCACCAATCTTTCCATCTATGCCTTCGATCAATCAATCCTGCTTTCTCAGAACACCTCACAAATCCCTTCTTTGGTATATTTGATAGCTCATTTGATTGAACTCTTCTTTCATATAACAAACATGCTTAAGCCTTTCCCGTTTACAAAAAAGCAATAAACAATAACTCCATTTCTCTCTCCAACTACTGCATAATTCCTTTAATTCTCTAGAGTTGTCTTAACTATCCACATCTCTTTACTTCTACCCATTGTATAACCCCAACAGAGTTTCCCCTACTACTTCTCCATCAAAATATGCTTTGCACGACTGTCATGTTTCTAACACTAAAATGTTTTTGGCCGCTCTTATTTGACCTTGCGTGAATGCGACACTGTGAACCACCACTTTGTTAAGACTTTCTTTGCTTGGCTTCCGTGACACTACATTTTCCTGGCTTTCTCCTACCTCTTCTCAGTGTCCTTTCTAGGTTTCCATCCTACACACCCATAACATGTCCAAATACCTAAGGCCTTGTCCTAGGTGATCTCCTCACTCTAATCTCTAGAGTAGAAGAGAAAGAAACACAGGGAGGACAACAGGACACCAAAAAGGAAGGGTCAGAGAAATGGAATGGAAGCCTTAATACCAAAAGATGGGTGGGGAAATGAGCTGAGGGTAGTAAAAGCAAGTTAAGGCATGTGACACACAAGTCAAGTCTAGAAGATAAGGAACAGAAGAAACATAAATCCACATGCACCAGTACAAAAGGCAGATACTAACGTCATGTGCTATAGGCTCTTCTCCTGGTTATCCTTAATGTTGAATACAGACAGTCAAGAGATCCCAGAAAGACTATTCATTCATAAGGAAGATAAAAAAAAGATCTTCCAGCAGTTATAAATCCCAATTACTATATATGACATTTTTCTTTTAAATTTATTGGGTTTTTTTTTTAAGATTTTATTTATTCGTCAGAGACAGACAGAGAGAGAGAGAGAGAAAGAGAGAGAGAGAGAGAGGCAGAGACAAAGGCAGATGGAGAAGCAGGCTCCATGCAGGAAGGCCTGACATGGGACTGGATCCCGGGTCTCCAGTACAGCTCCCTGGGCCAAAGGTGGCGCTAAACCTCTGAGCCACCCAGGAGTCCCACTTTTAAATTTATTGTAGGGCAGCCAAGGTGGCTCAATGGTTTAGCGCCACCTTCGGCCCAGGGCGTGATCCTGGAGTCCCCGGATTGAGTCCCAAGTCAGGCTCCTTGCATAGAGCCTGCTTCTCCCTCTGCCTGTGTCTCTGCCTCTCTCTTTCATGAGTAAATAAATAAAATCTTTTAAAAATAAAAATAAGGGATCCCTGGGTGGCGCAGCGGTTTAGCGCCTGCCTTTGGCCCAGGGCGCGATCCTGGAGACCCGGGATCGAATCCCATGTCGGCTCCCGGTGCATGAAGCCTGCTTCTCCCTCTGCTTATGTCTCTGCTTCTCTCTCTCTCTCTCTCTCTCTCTCTGTGTGTGTGTGTGTGAGACTATCATAAATAAATAAAAATGTAAATAAATAAATAAATAAATAAAAATAAATAAAATAAATAAATAAATTTATTGTATTGTGACCAGAGTACCTATGGACAATGTGTTTTAGAAGAAATTAGACCAAAGTTCTTTGAAGAATCCTGTATTTTTACAACTTAGAAGAGGATTTGAAAACCATTTTTGAAAGACAAGGTAAACACGGAAAAACACTGAGGCAATTCAGCTGACACTTATGTTCACGTGTTGTTTTAAACACAAGTGTTTAAATATGCACCTATGTATATATTATGTGCATATACTATAGTACTAGAGTACCCTGTATATAACAAATCACATATACAAGACATTCTGAAAGAACAAAATCAGGGTAAAATATTTTTAAATGTTTTGCTAGTCATGATAGCTTCATACCACTATCCTCTAATGGTCCAAGATGTAATATACATTTAAGGCATAGTTCATCATTAATTCAGAGGATGTCAATTTCAAAGAGGGTTTTTGGTAATTTTGAAACTTTTAGGCACGTATTAGATTTGGTTAGAAAATCACTTATGTTAACCTCACAATAAGACTGATAAAGAAAAAATAAATAAAAAAATAAAAAAATAAAAGACTGATAAAGAGCCTATGAAGTATCAGTTCTACCACTCTAATGCTGTTAGCTTACAAATTAGTATTATCTTTATCATAGCTTAAAAAAAATGAGACTTCAAAGATTCAAATAATTTAGGGCTGGTTGGAAAATCGAGACTCCATCACTCCATATACCTGATACAATAAACAATGGAACAGCAACAATTACAGCTTTCCATAGAATAGAGATCTTGCTGGCTAATCTACCACTGACTGCATATTCAGGTGCCAGGAAATGACAAGTATCTATCCCTCTACATAACACTAAAGAAGTCATCAGATATGAAGAGCCCTGAGCAGCTTTCCATATTTTCCGAAACTTGGGAGGAGCTGAGCTATTAGCATCCAACCTTGATGACAGACTTAAATACAACTCTCTATGCTATTAATTGGAGTTAAGGATCACTTTTTATAATTATTACACATACCCTACAACCTATAACTAAGGGACTCTCCAGGCTGCTGAAACTGAGGCACTTTCATGAGTGGCTTCCATATGGGAATTCCCTAGGAACTGAGATCCCAGGGCTTTATGTCCGGGTCCTGATAATGGCCTACCATGATCTTCAATTTTTCAGTCATTTTAGTTAAAATCAGAGTCTACAACCCATAAGCCAACTTATCCAAGAACATGTAAATTGTATTACAATACGTATGTATGTGTATGCACCAGCAAGCTAGGGGTGGATTGGAGGGGGGAGTGTCACAATAGGGTCTGCAGTATAGAAATCCTATTCCTTCCCTCGCAGCTGTGTACAGTTTGACAGGTTGTGCAGCACAAGGGACTACTTAATTTAAGAGGGCAAATGAGGATTAATATGCATTCCACATCCGAAGGCATGTAATCCTTGGTACTACAGGTGACAAGTGAACACATATTCCTAAATCAGACAAAGTAACTTTTAGACTTACAGCAGCCTCAATTCCCCCACTCTTAGAATGCTTTGTATACCATATGTGAAAGGCAGCCATTTGACATGCTTATTAATGACAATCTACTTATCAAAGTACTTTAACTTAAATTCTAATGTTTTCCCCTCAACTCAATAAATTATGTTACCTCGTAATGTAGGACACATATATCCCATTTTGGAGACTACTGGTCTACTACGTACTTGAAAATGCAGGAGTAAATTTGAAAAAGGGGGGGGGGAGGTCAAGGTTTTAGGAAGAAATGTAGGGCTCATGCAAGTAGCTTGATAGTTTAACTTGGTGAGTTCTCTAAGAAAAATCAGACAAAAATCTAGAGATCTGGGACACCTGGGTGCCTCAGCAGTTGAGCATCTGCCTTTGGCCCAGGGCGTGATCCTGGAGTCCTAGGATCGAGTCCCACATTGGGCTCCCCAACAGGAGCCTTTTTCTCCCTCTGCCTGTGTCTCTGTGTCTCTTGTGAATGAATAAATAAAATCTTAAAAAAAAATCTAGAGATCAAAGAACCAAATTACCCACATGTGAGCATATTAAAAAGGTGCAATGCAATGTAATAATAGTATTTGACATCAACTTCCTACCAGGACAGAGTAACCAGTACCAAGACAAGTTTGCCTGCCATGTACAACTACATGTAACGGGGATAGATATATGAGGCAACTATCTTTGGGCATTGAACAACAGGCAGTGAGGACTGTGATTCCCTGAAGAAAAAAGGGAAATTCAGGAGGTAAACCCTAATAGGTCTTGATTCTCTACCTGGGGACTATCTCTCAGCCACAATTCAGGGAACTAGAGCTTAAGTAGAACACGGCTTAAAAAGCCAGAGAATTTGGGGCTTGAAGCAAATTAAGCACTGGAGAGAAGAGAGCTGCAAAGAGTGAGGGTGCCAGTAGTCTCTCTAGGGCTTCTCCAAGGCCTTCGCTGAAGGCTAACATGCAGGTGCACAGCAAGACTTTGGGACGCTTACCAGAGAACAGCTGCCAAGGGATGGAGAAAAGCAAACATACTAGAGGCCCAGCAGGAAGAAAGAGAAAACAAATTTTTAAGAAGTAGTCTTAAACTCGACCATACTAATAATTACTTAACATGTAAATGAATTAAACCATTAAAAACAAAAATTTACAGGTTGGGTAAAAAAGCAAGACACCACTATTCACTATCTACAAGAGACCTACTTTAAATAGAACGGTTAAAAGTAAAAGAATGGAAAAAATATACCATTCAAGTAGAGGTAAGAAGACTGGTGTAGCTGTATTAACGTAAAAACAATGTAGACTTTGTGAAACAGTAGTACAAGAGATAAACAACATTTCAGAGAGTTAAAAAGGGCAGGCAATTAATCAATAAGATAAAGCTTCAAAATATCTGTAGCAAAAACTAACCAGGAGTAAAGGAATAAAAGGTAAGTCAACAATCATGATAGAAGATTTTAACATTCTTCTCTCTGTAACTGATAGAACGAGTAGACCGGAAAAAAAAAAAAAGAAAAAGAAAGAAAAAGAAAACCAAACCAATAAAATAAACGTTTTTACAACACTATCAACCAACTTCACCTAACATTTACAGAATACTACACAGAACAACTGTAGATAGAATTTAATTTCTTTTTAAATACACGTAAATGGTCACCAAGATAGACAATATGTTAGGACATAAAATGTCTCAATAACTTTGAAAGATCTACGTCTTGGCTCAGGGAGTGATCCCAGGATCCTGGGATCAGGTCCCATGTTGGGCTCCCTGCCTGGAGCCTGCTTCTCCCTCTGCCTATGTATGCCTCTCTGTGTCTCTCATGAATGAATAAATAAATACTCTAAGGAAAAAAAAAAAGATTTATGTCTTAGAGTTGTTTTTTTTTTTACTACAATGGAATAAGCTATCCAGAAAATCCCCTTGTATCTTTAATACATTTCTAAGCAACCCAAAAGAAATCAGAAGAAAAAATTTTAAATATTTTAATAGGATGTTAATTCAAACAATTTATTTGAGGTGGCAACATATGCTTAGCGAGAAAATTATACCTTTAAAAAAAGCAGAGACAAACAATAAATAAAATTAACAAAGCCAAAAGTTAGTTGGTAAGCCCTCAATAATAGCAAGCAAGAAAAAGAATACACATTTCAAATAGAAACAAAAGAGGTCTGGGACATTGCTCAGGCCCCGAAAACATTAAAAGGGTTTGGGGAATACTGTGAACAAACATATACTAAAAATGTACCAATTAGATGAAACAGAAAATTTTCTTCAGACAATTTACCAAAATGGATTCATGAAGAAATATAAAAATTGAATCGCCCTGTATCAAGACACTGAATCCCTAATCAAAAACCTTCTCATAAAGAAAACTCTAAGCACAGATGGATTCACTGAATTCTGTCAAATGTTTAAAGAATAACTAATACTAATTTTACAAAACGTCTTTCAGAAAATTAGATGGAACACTTTACACATTTGAGGCCAGTTTTACCTTGATACTAAAAGCAGATAAACATATGAGAAGACCATCACCAATATTCCTCATAAACATAAAAAAGTCCTCAAAATATTAGCAAACCAAGTCCAGAAATACACATAAAGGTGACCAAGTACAGCATATCCTCAGAATGCAAGATAAGTTTAACATCTGAAAGTCAACATAATTTACCACATTAAGAGAAAATAGGAGAAAACCCACACGATCATTTTAATAGATACAGAAAACGCATTTGACAAAATTCATCATCCAAACCGATTAAAATACCCAGCAAACTAGGAATAGAAAAGATCTTAATTTCGATAATGGGCATCTGTAAAAAGCTCATAGATCTAACATATAAATGGTGAGCAACTAACATCATCTTCCTAAGATCAAGAATAAGGCAAGGATTTAATAGTTTTTTAATAGTGAAATTAAACTTCTACTCAATATTGTACTGGAGGTCCTACCTAGCACAGTAAGGGGAAAAAAATGACAATTAGGAATTGAAAGAAAAGTTGAAACTACCTACCTGTAAGCAATAGGATAGGCTACATAGAAAATCTTAAGGAATACACAAAAAACTACTAAGATTTAATCACTGAATTTAGCAAGATAATGGGATACAATCAATATACAAGAGTTGATTGTATTACAACTAGCAACAGTTGGAAATGATATTTTTAAAAACACCAATATCATTAAGCAACATTATCGTAAAATAGTTTGGAATATAAACTTCACAAATACTGTACAAGACTAATATGATCAAATAGTGCTGAGAGAAATTAAAGATCTAGATAAACAGGAAATAAAAGGTTTATAGGTAGGAATAGTCAATGTTGTTCAATCATTCTCCCCAAAGTGGTATCTGGACTTAATGCAATTCTCATCAAAATCATAGCAGACTTTCATGTAGAGATTAACAAGCTGATTCTAAAATTTATGAAGAATTGCAAATGACTTCAAAGAGCAAAACAATTTTGAAAAAGAACAAAACTGTCCAATTCAAAATTTGCTTTAAAAGCTACATCAATACAAAAAAAACACTTTACTACTGAATAGATCAACAGAACAGAAAAGTATAAAAATAAAGATTTGTGTTCAACTAATGTCTTTTTACAAAAATGCCACAAAGTGATATAAGGGAAAGTACTCTCTTCAATAAACAGTACTTTAACATATGGTTGAAAACATGAACCTCAACCCTCATACAAAATCACTCAAAATAGATTACAGATCTAAATACAATGACTAAAACTATAAAAATACTGAAAAGACAAAATCTTGGTAAACTTAGGGTAGGCAAAGAACTATTAGAACACAAAAATTACGGGGACCCCTGGGTGGCTCAGCGGTTTAGCGCCTGCCTTCCGCCCAGGGTGTGATCCTGGAGTCCCGGGGTCAAGTCCCACATCGGGCTTCCTGCATGGAGCCCACTTCTCCCTCTGCCTGTGTCTCTGCCTCTCTCTGTGTCTCTCATGAATAAATAAATAAAATATTTAAACACACACACACAAACACACACACACACACACACACAGGAGGATCCCTGGGTAGCTCAGCTGTTCATCGCCTGCCTTTGGCCCGGGGCGTGATTTTGGGGGTTCGGGATCAAGTCCCACATCTCGGTACCTGCATGGAGCCTGCTTCTTCCTCTGCCTGTGTCTCTGCCTGCCTCTCTCTCTCTCTCTCTCTCTCTCTCTCTCATGAATAAATAAATTAAACAAATCTTTAAAAAAAAACGCAAAAATTACTAAGTATAAAAGAAAAAATGGATAAATCAGGCAATCAAAATTTAAAACTTCAGCTCTGGGATCCCAGGGTGGTGCAGCGGTTTGGCGCCTGCCTTTGGCCCGGGAGGCGATCCTGGAGACCCGGGATCGAATCCCACGTCAGGCTCCCGGTGCATGGAGCCTGCTTCTCCCTCTGCCTGTGTCTCTGCCTCTGCCTCTCTCTCTCTCTCTCTCTGACTATCATAAATAAAAAATAATTAAATTAAATTAAATTAAATTAAATTAAATTAAATTAAATTAAAAAAATAAAATAAAATAAAATAAAATAAAATAAATAAAATAATAAAATAAAATAAAATAAAATAAAATAATAAAATAAAATAAAACTTAAGCTCTTCAAAAGACACCATTAAGAAAATGAACGGGCAAAAAAAAAAAAAAAAAAAAGAAAGAAAGAAAATGAACGGGCAAGCTACAGGAGTTAAATATGTATAAAACTGTATCTAACAAAGGACCAGGATATAGAACGTATATAAAGAATATTTACTTATCAATAATTAACCAATTACTTAACTTTAAAACTCTGCAAAAGAAAAACTGAAATTATACCAAAAAGCTATAATAGCAAATAAGCACAAGAAAAGACTCTCGTTATTCATCGGGGAAATGAAAATTAAAACCATGAGACTCCCCTTTGCACATCCTAGAAAGACTAAAATTAAAGACTAACGACACCCAAACTGGCAAAGATATGAACCAACTAGAACTCTCATACATCGCTGGAGGGAATGCAGAACAGTACAACAGTATTAATATACATTTATGACACAAAGAAGAAATTCCAATTTTTAGTATTTACCCAAGGAAATGATAACATACTACATAAACACTTGTCCACAAATATTTATAACAGTTTTATTCCTAGTAGCCACAAATTGAAAACAACAGTATGATTTCCATTAACAAGGTGAATATTGTATATAGAACTGTTTGTATATAAAACTGGTAGACAATATGGATCAATCTCAAATACTATTAATTCCTTGACACTGTATCTTGTACTCACAAGGTGATTTACACTTCTCACCAAGAACCCAAAGCAATCAAATCCCAAAATCGACAGTTACATTTTACAGACTGCCAGTTAGTAAAGAAGTCTAAAAAAAATTGATGGGTTCTTATTTTTTTACTCTTCCCTGGATAAATAATGTGACGCTTTTCAAGGGTATGCTCAGTACTCTTTTCAAAACAGCTTAGAGTTTGCTACTCTTTTGCTGAATACACTACAAAATATTGTACAATGTTGTACCATTTCTCCAAGATCAGTTTGTTTTCTGACTTCAGGTACCTATAATGTACCTAAAGAAAATCTGTTTTCTACATCCTTCCCTCTTTCCTGGATATAACTGCACACTAAGAAAATGGCAGTCATACCTGAGGTAGCTCATCCAACTTTAGCATGTGGTCACTCATCCTCATTCCTTCCAACTGGCAGGCAGCCTTATCAAAGGACAGTTTTGACCCATGTTCTCTATGGGGTCTTGGTAGTTACTGTAATTGTATCTGAGCATTTATAAATAATACATTCTTTTTCATTATAAATTAGCTTTATTTCTTTTGCATAAAAACATTTCAGAAGATTTATTTTCTATGAATTCCAATTAGGGTAACAGAGAACACCAAAAATGGTTTATAGAAATATCAGGTTTGATAATGCTGAAAACTATTATTCTATACCCTGAATGTTGGTCTTAATTTCCTAAGGAATCCTCCTATGATCAATTTTGTTTTGGAATATAACATGGCTTGACCTAATGAAACACTAGAATTTAATATTATACTCTAGAATTCTAAAACTATGCCAAGTTGGGCTCTCTGGAGGGCTAGGCTTAGAAATCTAATTTTTTTTTAAAGATTTTATTTCTTTATTTGAGAGAGAGAATGAGCAGGGAGGAGAGGCAGAGGGAGAGGGAAAAGTAGGCTCCCTGCTCAGCAGGTAGCCTGCCTTTGGGGCTCTGATCCTGGGATCCCAGGATTGTGAGATAACGACCTGAGCGGAAGGTAGACAACGCTAAACCAAATGAGCCATCCAGATACCCCTAAAAGTCTAATAAGTATACCAGTGCCTCTAGTAGAGCTAAATGAAAACCACTATCTAAAAGGGACAAGTATAACTGCAACATGATTGTGGCCTCAACAAAACTTGTTTTGTTTGGCCTAAAGAATGGGCCTGTGTGTGTGCGTGTGTGTGTGTGTGTGTTTTAATTTACTTGCCATTATCTAATACTAGAGAAAGCTCACACAAAAATCTGGGCTTCAGACTTCTCATTAAAAGAAATACTATATATATATATATATCCTTCAATATATAGGATATATATTTTATATATATATATATCCTTCAATATATAGGATATACACACACACACACACACACACACACATCCTTCAATACTGGCCCTCTGAGGGCACCTGGGTGGCTCAGCGATTGAGCATCTGCCTTTGGCTCAGGTCATGATCCAGGTCCTGGGATAGAGTCCCACATCCAGCTCCCTGCAGGGAGCCTGCTTCTCCCTCTGCCTGTGTCTCTGTGTCTCTGATCTCTCATGAATAAATAAATAAATAAAATCTTAAAAAAAAAACTACTGGCCCTCTCTTCTCTTACATGACAATCTGCAAGAGCTGAGTTTGCTGCCCGCCTCCCTTTCACTCCTCACCTCCAACTCATAGTTCTCCAACTCATATAACTAGCTTAGCTCCTGTAGGGATTATATAGTTTGATCCATGATGACTGTACCCACAAGTTCATTAGGAGAATGAAGAACAGAGATGATGAAATGAACCCTATTTATTTATGAAACGTGCTGGCTAAAGTTTTATCTCAGCTAGTATTAGAGTAAGTTCACAAGGAGAGAGAGGAAGGAAGAACATATTCAAGTTAATAAGATTCAGGATAGGTAGTATTTTTAATTTATAGAAAATGACCCTCTTTTGTAACAGTGTATTTAAAGAATCATTTGTTAGAGACTCTGTCTTTCTCAGTATAAAAACAAAACCATTACCTTCCAATTTATATGCTTTCTTGAATTCTTGCTGCTTATACAAACACCAAGATAAAATATATTTAGACTAGAATCGCATAGAACATTTTGAGAAATCTGGAACTTAAAACCTGTCTCAGAGTTTAGTTTCGGAGCTTTTATTCCCCCTGTTCTCATTCATTCAGGTCTGAATGTCATGGCCAGGCACACGATAAACCTTAATTCTAGAATTACGCAAAATTCAGATCCCGATTGACTACTAGCCTATTTAACCAATTAAAATGCAAATAAAAGAGACCTTAGACTGTGTCTAAACATTAAGAACTAATATTTGTTTCACCTGTACTGAATTTCCAACAGGTGGGCCACATGAGAGAAAACAAGAGTGAAAGATCTGAGACTTCAGCCTATTTGCAGGCTAGCTTACCATGGTAGAAGGCAGACTCATGGCTGAGAGACCAGGGACGTTTATTAGCTACTCACAATAATAACGTAGGCCAAAGCTAGCATAAACCGAAGCATCAACATTTTTGCTCTCCTTCCCGGAACCCCAGTTCCCACCAGGCAAGGTCAAAGGGCCAGCTGACACCTGCACAGGCAATGGATTGTGTTACACCAGAAGAAACCTAAGCTTAGAGCACCCCAATCTTGTATCGTGGGTACTAAGCACGCCTGTCTTTAACTCCGGGGGACACCACACTGGACCACACGCAGGCCTGCTCTTTGCTCCGGTGGAAGACACTATCTCTATCTTCCAAGGCTGATCCTTATACAAACATCTTTCAAAAGCAGAAACCAAGGGCAGTCACAGTACCTCCCTGGCACGACCTGCAGAAACTGAGAGACCGCTGGAAAACTGGCTCCCTAGGCCAGATACTGTTCCAAACACAGAACCAAATGAAGAGTCTAACACTACTGTCTATCTATAGCACCGATTTCATACACCCCTTACATAGGCTCAATTACTTAATTAGCATTTTATCTCAAACTTCATCAACCAGACCCTCTGAAAGTATCCATCAAAAACGAATCATTCCCGTTTCTAATCACCTTCTACTTTTAAAAAGGAGGTGCTCCCGTATTGGCAAAGTCACAATTTACAATCCTCATTCTCCTAGGATGATTACTGCGCTTCCTTGGACTTTTTAAAGGTCTCAAACCTGTTAACGCTCGCAATGGGAACTACCTGTCAAAAGTCTCATTGCCCAGTAACAAATGCACCACCAAAGAGAACAGCAACTTCCACATCATCCAGCCGTCGTCTACAAAATACAAGAAAATCCTGCGCTCCCCCCCAAAAAAAATCACTCCCTTCTATTTCTCTTTACCCTTTACCGTAGCGAAAGAAAACCTTCCAATGCAAACACACACACACACACACACACACACACACACACACATACACAACCAAAATACCGTCTCTTGGTTCTTTGTCCCGAGCAGAAGGGAGAGAAATCAGGGAACGCGTCAGAGCCCGAAACCTCCGTGCAGGACAGAAAACAGCATCCGGATCTGCACACGCCTCCCCGCAGAAGAGTCCCCGTCGCTCCGTCCTCATCCACCGCCCACCACCCCCGGCTCCAATAACGTGGGTCCGAACCGGGTGATTCGGGCCGTGCGGACCCGGGACGAAGCTCCGGGGGAGGCAGAGGGCGGAGCAGGTAACCGGATGCAGCGGGCCAAGCAGCCGCGAGCTACACAGCGCAGCCCGCTCCGGCCGAGGTTTTCCAAAGTGCGGGGCGCGCTCCTCCAGCCCCGGAGGAGAACGCGGAGCCGCCGCCGCCGACACGGACCCTCCTCCGCGCCCCTCCCCCGCCGCGCACCCCCGGCGGCGGCGACGCGACAGCAGGTCCGGGGGGGCCGCTCCTCAGGCTCCTCAGGCTCCTCAGGCTCCCCTCCCCCCGCGCGCCCACCTTGGCCGCCTCTCACCTTGCGTGGCGAACCGCGAAGAGCCGCTGACCGGCGAGCCGGGGGCGGGGACGCGCGGCGGGGTCTCGGCCGAGCCCAGCACGGGCGGGGCAGCATGAGGTGGCGCTGGCAGGAGCGCGGGCGGGGCGGCAGCTTGGGCGCCGGCTCCGGAACTTCCCCGCACCGGGAAGGCTGCGCCCCGTCCGCCTCGCCAACCGCCTCAGCGCTCGACGAAGGCGCCCAGCCGGCCCTCGCCTCCCCGCCGTTCTCTCCGGCGCCCCCCACCCCGCCCGCCCCGGTCCCGGCCCACCTCAGGCCCCGCCCCCGCCCTCCCTCTCCCAGCAACTGAAGCGACGGCGAGGAGCGCGCCGCCCAACGGCCGCGGCGGGAGGCTGGGAGGTGGGAAGGCGCTTGCCCAGCCCCGCCCCCTCCGCAGCCGCGGCCTCTGATTGGGCCTTGCTGTGCGTTGCGCTCCCCTAGGAAGATTCAGGGATCATTTGTTAATGACGGACCGGCTAATTGGTCCGCCTGCGTTAGCCCCGCCCACGGGGGGCGGAGCTCCGCCGCCGGGCACTCAGCGCGGTTAATTAAGTAACTGGCATCAAAATCCTAGAGAACACAGGCAACACCCTTTTTGAACGCGGCCACAGTAACTTCTTGCAAGATACATCCACGAAGGCAAAAGAAACAAAAGCAAAAATGAACTATTGGGACTTCATCAAGATAAGAAGCTTTTGCACAGCAAAGGATACAGTCAACAAAACTAGAAGACAACCTACAGAATGGGAGAAGATATTTGCAAATGACGTATCAGATAAAGCGCTAGTTTCCAAGATCTATAAAGAACTTATGAAACTCAACAGCAAAGAAACAAACAATCCAATCATGAAATGGGCAAAAGGCATGAAGAGAAATCTCACAGAGGAAGACATACACATGGCCGACATGCACGCGAGAAAATGCTCTGCATCCCTCGCCATCAGGGAAATACAAATCAAAACCACAATGAGACACCACCTCACACCCTTGAGAATGGGGAAAATTAACAAGGCAGGAAACCACAAATGTTGGAGAGGATGCGGAGAAAAGGGAACCCTCTTACACTGCTGGTGGGAATGTGAACTGGTGCAGCCACTCTGGAAAACTGTGTGGAGGTTCCTCAAAGAGTTAAAAATAGACCTGCCCTACGACCCAGCAATTGCACTGCTGGGGATTTACCCCAAAGATACAGATGCAATGAAACGCCGGGACACCTGCACCCCGATGTTTATAGCAGCAATGTCCACAATAGCCAAACTGTGGAAGGAGCTTCGGGGTCCATCGAAAGATGAATGGATAAAGAAGATGTGGTTTATGTATACAATGGAATATTCCTCAGCCATTAGAAATGACAAATACCCACCGTTTGCTTCAACATGGATGGAACTGGAGGGTATTATGCTGAGTGGAGTAAGTCAGTCGGACAAGGACAAACATATGGTCTGATTCATTTGGGGAATATAAATAATAGTGAAAGGGAATAGAAGGGAAGGGAGAAGAAATGTGTGGGAAATATCAGAAAGGGAGACAGAACATGAAGACTCCTAACTCTGGGAAAGGAACTAGGGGAGGTGGAAAGGGAGGAGGGCGGGGGGTGGGGGGGACTGGGTGATGGGCACTGAGGGGGGCACTTGACGGGATGAGCACTGGGTGTTATTCTATATCTTGGCAAATTGAACACCAATAAAAAATAAATTTATTAAAACAACAAATGTTCATTGCAGCATTATTCATAATAACTAAAATAAATGGAAATAATCCCAATGTCCATGAACTGATGAGTGCATAATCAAGATATGGCTTGTCTATACAATGTAATATTACTCAGCCATAAAAAAGGATGAAATGCTGATACAAACCTCAACATAGATGAACCCTGAGAACATATGCTAAGTCAAAGAAGCCCACATATTGTGTGATTCCATTTATATGAAATGTCCAGAAACTAGATTCGTCATTGCTTAGGGCTGGGAATGGGCAATGGAAGATTGTCAGGTAATGACTACGGGATACAGGATTTCTGTTTAGGGTGATGAAAATTTGTAAAATTGATTATGGCGATGGATGCATAACTCTGTGAATATGCCAAAAGTCATTGAACTATATACTGAATTATATGATATGTGAATTATATCTCAATAAAGCTGTTACAAAAAAAAAATTAAGTAACTTGCTTGCAGAAGTCTCGTTTTCCTGCAGAGGATCGGGGTCCCCGTAGGTAGGGTGAATACGGCGGAGGGTCAAAGGATGACCAAGTGGATGGAGACTGTGAAGAGCTAGCAAGCGAGGAATTTTATAGGTGGAGAAACGTGTGGATGGGACATCGTGGGGGCAGCGTGGGCTTGCCACCTGAGTTCGCTCCTCGCTCTCATGAATGATGGAACCTGATGCGGAAGGACTGATGTTCTCTTGAGCCTTGGAAGTGTTTAAATAATTCCACCACCACCACCAGTGGGGGAAAAAAAAAAGGTGAAATCGATTTTTAAAGTCGGCGATTTACTTTTTAAACGAGGAGAGATAGTTCTGTCTCCGAGAGACTAATAGGTTAAGATTGTCAGAAAGTTTTCTTTATTGCATAAATAGGACAGCAGTTGGAGAAACGAATGAATTTTCAGGCCTTAAGGATGTCCAAGTAATTCCTTCAATGACTTTTTCCATCCCTCACCCCCCCCACCCTCATCCCACCCCCCACCCCCCCTCGCAAGGTGCACATGCTTCCAGGTAGAAGGTACACACGTGTTACGTGTTTTTCATAATAGGTTTGATCTGGTTGGTAGTGAAATGAAACAGGCCCAGCAATGGTGGGTGGAGGCAAGATTGTTGCCTTTAGATTCCTATAATATGCTCCTAGCTTCTCCTAATAACCAGTATGTCCTAGTGGTTAGTGTTTTGGTGTGGACACTTTGATTTCTAACCTGATGCCCAGACTTTTTTTTTTTAATAAATTTATTTTTTATTGGTGTTCAATTTACCAACATACAGAATAACACCCAGTGCTCATCTCGTCAAGTGCCCCCCTCAGTGCCCGTCACCCATTCACCCCCTCCCCCCGCTCTCCTCTCCTTCCACCACCCCTAGTTCATTTCCCAGAGTTAGGAGTCTTTATGTTCTGTCTCCCTTTCTGATATTGCCCACACACTTCTTCTCCCTTCCCTTATATTCCCTTTCACTATTATTTATATTCCCCAAATGAATGAGAACATACACTGTTTGTCCTCCGATTGACTTACTTCACTCAGCAGAATACCCTCCAGTTCCATCCACGTTGAAGCAAATGGTGGGTATTTGTCGTTTCTAATGGCTAATATTCCATTGTATACATAAACCACATCTTCTTTATCCATTCATCTTCGATGGACACCGAGGCTCCTTCCACAGTTTGGCTATTGTGGACATTGCTGCTAGAAACATCGGGGTGCAGGTGTCCCGGCGTGTCACTGCATCTGAATCTTTGGGGTAAATCCCCAACAGTGCAATTGCTGGGTCGTAGGGCAGGTCTATTTTTAACTCTTTGAGGAACCTCCACACAGTTTTCCAGAGTGGCTGCACCAGTTCACATTCCCACCAACAGTGTAAGAGGGTTCCCTTTTCTCCGCATCCTCTCCAACATTTGTGGTTTCCTGCCTTGTTAATTTTCCCAATTCTCACTGGTGTGAGGTGGTATCTCATTGTGGTTTTGATTTGTATTTCCCCGATGGCAAGTGATGCAGAGCATTTTCTCATGTGCATGTTGGCCATGTCCATGTCTTCCTCTGTGAGATTTCTCTTCATGTCTTTTGCCCATTTCATGATTGGATTGTTTCTTTGGTGTTGAGTTTAATAAGTTCTTTATAGATCTTGGAAACTAGCCCTTTATCTGATACGTCATTTGCAAATATCTTCTCCCATTCTGTAGGTTGTCTTTTAGTTTTGTTGACTGGATCCTTTGCTGTGCAAAAGCTTCTTATCTTGATGAAGTCCCAATAGTTCATTTTTGCTTTTGTTTCTTTTGCCTTCGTGGATGTATCTTCCAAGAAGTTACTGTGGCCGCGTTCAAAAAGGGTGTTGCCTGTGTTCTCCTCTAGGATTTTGATGGAATCTTGTCTCACATTTAGATATTTCATCCATTTTGAGTTTATCTTTGTGTATGGTGAAAGAGAGTGGTCTAGTTTCATTCTTCTGCATGTGGATGTCCAATGTTCCCAGCACCATTTATTGAAGAGACTGTCTTTCTTCCAGTGGATAGTCTTTCCTCCTTTATCGAATATTAGTTGACCATAAAGTTGAGGGTCCACTTCTGGGTTCTCTATTCTGTTCCATTGATCTATGTGTCTGTTTTTGTGCCAGTACCACACTGTCTTGATGACCACAGCTTTGTAGTACAACCTGAAATCTGGCATTGTTCTAGGATTTTGATGCCAGTTACTTAATTAACCGCGCTGAGCGCCCGGCGGCGGAGCTCCGCCCCCCGTGGGCGGGGCTAACGCAGGCGGACCGATTAGCCGGTCCGTCATTAACAAATGATCCCTGAATCTTCCTAGGGGAGCGCAACGCACAGCAAGGCCCAATCAGAGGCCGCGCCTGGGGAGGGGGCGGGGCTGGGCAAGCGCCTTCCCACCTCCCAGCCTCCCTCCGCGGCCGGCAGAGCCTCGCTGGCTTGGGCAGGCCCCGTCCCCTGGCCAGGCGCGGCGGCCATTGGGCGGCGCTCTCCTCGCCGTCGCCTCAGTTGCTGGGAGAGGGAGGGCGGGGGCGGGGCCTGAGGTGGGCCGGGACCGGGGCGGGCGGGGTGGGGGGCGCCGGAGAGAACAGAGGGGAGGCGAGGGCCGGCTGGTCGCCTTCGACGAGCGCCGAGGCGGTTGGCGAGGCGGACGGGGCGCAGCCTTCCCGGTGCGGGGAAGCTCCGGAGCCGGCGCCCAAGCTGCCGCCCCGCCCGCGCTCCTGCCAGCGCCACCTCATGCTGCCCCGCCCGTGCTGGGCTCGGCCGAGACCCCGCCGCGCGTCCCCGCCCCCGGCTCGCCGGTCAGCGGCTCTTCGCGGTTCGCCACGCAAGGTGAGAGGCGGCCAAGGTGGGCGCGCGGGGGGAGGGGAGCCTGAGGAGCCTGAGGAGCGGCCCCCCCCGGACCTGCTGTCGCGTCGCCGCCGCCGGGGGTGCGCGGCGGGGGAGGGGCGCGGAGGAGGGTCCGTGTCGGCGGCGGCGGCTCCGCGTTCTCCTCCGCACTTTGGAAAACCTCGGCCGGAGCGGGCTGCGCTGTGTAGCTCGCGGCTGCTTGGCCCGCTGCATCCGGTTACCTGCTCCGCCCTCTGCCTCCCCCGGAGCTTCGTCCCGGGTCCGCACGGCCCGAATCACCCGGTTCGGACCCACGTTATTGGAGCCGGGGGTGGTGGGCGGTGGGTGAGGACGGAGCGACGGGGACTCTTCTGCGGGGAGGCGTGTGCAGATCCGGATGCTGTTTTCTGTCCTGCACGGAGGTTTCGGGCTCTGACGCGTTCCCCGATTTCTCTCCCTTCTGCTCGGGACAAAGAACCAAGAGACGGTATTTTGGTTGTGTATGTGTGTGTGTGTGTGTGTGTGTGTGTGTGTGTGTGTGTTTGCATTGGAAGGTTTTCTTTCGCTACGGTAAAGGGTAAAGAGAAATAGAAGGGAGTGATTTTTTTTGGGGGGGAGCGCAGGATTTTCTTGTATTTTGTAGACGACGGCTGGATGATGTGGAAGTTGCTGTTCTCTTTGGTGGTGCATTTGTTACTGGGCAATGAGACTTTTGACAGGTAGTTCCCATTGCGAGCGTTAACAGGTTTGAGACCTTTAAAAAGTCCAAGGAAGCGCAGTAATCATCCTAGGAGAATGAGGATTGTAAATTGTGACTTTGCCAATACGGGAGCACCTCCTTTTTAAAAGTAGAAGGTGATTAGAAACGGGAATGATTCGTTTTTGATGGATACTTTCAGAGGGTCTGGTTGATGAAGTTTGAGATAAAATGCTAATTAAGTAATTGAGCCTATGTAAGGGGTGTATGAAATCGGTGCTATAGATAGACAGTAGTGTTAGACTCTTCATTTGGTTCTGTGTTTGGAACAGTATCTGGCCTAGGGAGCCAGTTTTCCAGCGGTCTCTCAGTTTCTGCAGGTCGTGCCAGGGAGGTACTGTGACTGCCCTTGGTTTCTGCTTTTGAAAGATGTTTGTATAAGGATCAGCCTTGGAAGATAGAGATAGTGTCTTCCACCGGAGCAAAGAGCAGGCCTGCGTGTGGTCCAGTGTGGTGTCCCCCGGAGTTAAAGACAGGCGTGCTTAGTACCCACGATACAAGATTGGGGTGCTCTAAGCTTAGGTTTCTTCTGGTGTAACACAATCCATTGCCTGTGCAGGTGTCAGCTGGCCCTTTGACCTTGCCTGGTGGGAACTGGGGTTCCGGGAAGGAGAGCAAAAATGTTGATGCTTCGGTTTATGCTAGCTTTGGCCTACGTTATTATTGTGAGTAGCTAATAAACGTCCCTGGTCTCTCAGCCATGAGTCTGCCTTCTACCATGGTAAGCTAGCCTGCAAATAGGCTGAAGTCTCAGATCTTTCACTCTTGTTTTCTCTCATGTGGCCCACCTGTTGGAAATTCAGTACAGGTGAAACAAATATTAGTTCTTAATGTTTAGACACAGTCTAAGGTCTCTTTTATTTGCATTTTAATTGGTTAAATAGGCTAGTAGTCAATCGGGATCTGAATTTTGCGTAATTCTAGAATTAAGGTTTATCGTGTGCCTGGCCATGACATTCAGACCTGAATGAATGAGAACAGGGGGAATAAAAGCTCCGAAACTAAACTCTGAGACAGGTTTTAAGTTCCAGATTTCTCAAAATGTTCTATGCGATTCTAGTCTAAATATATTTTATCTTGGTGTTTGTATAAGCAGCAAGAATTCAAGAAAGCATATAAATTGGAAGGTAATGGTTTTGTTTTTATACTGAGAAAGACAGAGTCTCTAACAAATGATTCTTTAAATACACTGTTACAAAAGAGGGTCATTTTCTATAAATTAAAAATACTACCTATCCTGAATCTTATTAACTTGAATATGTTCTTCCTTCCTCTCTCTCCTTGTGAACTTACTCTAATACTAGCTGAGATAAAACTTTAGCCAGCACGTTTCATAAATAAATAGGGTTCATTTCATCATCTCTGTTCTTCATTCTCCTAATGAACTTGTGGGTACAGTCATCATGGATCAAACTATATAATCCCTACAGGAGCTAAGCTAGTTATATGAGTTGGAGAACTATGAGTTGGAGGTGAGGAGTGAAAGGGAGGCGGGCAGCAAACTCAGCTCTTGCAGATTGTCATGTAAGAGAAGAGAGGGCCAGTAGTTTTTTTTTTTAAGATTTTATTTATTTATTTATTCATGAGAGATCAGAGACACAGAGACACAGGCAGAGGGAGAAGCAGGCTCCCTGCAGGGAGCTGGATGTGGGACTCTATCCCAGGACCTGGATCATGACCTGAGCCAAAGGCAGATGCTCAATCGCTGAGCCACCCAGGTGCCCTCAGAGGGCCAGTATTGAAGGATGTGTGTGTGTGTGTGTGTGTGTGTGTGTGTATATATCCTATATATTGAAGGATATATATATATATAAAATATATATCCTATATATTGAAGGATATATATATATATATAGTATTTCTTTTAATGAGAAGTCTGAAGCCCAGATTTTTGTGTGAGCTTTCTCTAGTATTAGATAATGGCAAGTAAATTAAAACACACACACACACACACACACACGCACACACACAGGCCCATTCTTTAGGCCAAACAAAACAAGTTTTGTTGAGGCCACAATCATGTTGCAGTTATACTTGTCCCTTTTAGATAGTGGTTTTCATTTAGCTCTACTAGAGGCACTGGTATACTTATTAGACTTTTAGGGGTATCTGGATGGCTCATTTGGTTTAGCGTTGTCTACCTTCCGCTCAGGTCGTTATCTCACAATCCTGGGATCCCAGGATCAGAGCCCCAAAGGCAGGCTACCTGCTGAGCAGGGAGCCTACTTTTCCCTCTCCCTCTGCCTCTCCTCCCTGCTCATTCTCTCTCTCAAATAAAGAAATAAAATCTTTAAAAAAAAATTAGATTTCTAAGCCTAGCCCTCCAGAGAGCCCAACTTGGCATAGTTTTAGAATTCTAGAGTATAATATTAAATTCTAGTGTTTCATTAGGTCAAGCCATGTTATATTCCAAAACAAAATTGATCATAGGAGGATTCCTTAGGAAATTAAGACCAACATTCAGGGTATAGAATAATAGTTTTCAGCATTATCAAACCTGATATTTCTATAAACCATTTTTGGTGTTCTCTGTTACCCTAATTGGAATTCATAGAAAATAAATCTTCTGAAATGTTTTTATGCAAAAGAAATAAAGCTAATTTATAATGAAAAAGAATGTATTATTTATAAATGCTCAGATACAATTACAGTAACTACCAAGACCCCATAGAGAACATGGGTCAAAACTGTCCTTTGATAAGGCTGCCTGCCAGTTGGAAGGAATGAGGATGAGTGACCACATGCTAAAGTTGGATGAGCTACCTCAGGTATGACTGCCATTTTCTTAGTGTGCAGTTATATCCAGGAAAGAGGGAAGGATGTAGAAAACAGATTTTCTTTAGGTACATTATAGGTACCTGAAGTCAGAAAACAAACTGATCTTGGAGAAATGGTACAACATTGTACAATATTTTGTAGTGTATTCAGCAAAAGAGTAGCAAACTCTAAGCTGTTTTGAAAAGAGTACTGAGCATACCCTTGAAAAGCGTCACATTATTTATCCAGGGAAGAGTAAAAAAATAAGAACCCATCAATTTTTTTTAGACTTCTTTACTAACTGGCAGTCTGTAAAATGTAACTGTCGATTTTGGGATTTGATTGCTTTGGGTTCTTGGTGAGAAGTGTAAATCACCTTGTGAGTACAAGATACAGTGTCAAGGAATTAATAGTATTTGAGATTGATCCATATTGTCTACCAGTTTTATATACAAACAGTTCTATATACAATATTCACCTTGTTAATGGAAATCATACTGTTGTTTTCAATTTGTGGCTACTAGGAATAAAACTGTTATAAATATTTGTGGACAAGTGTTTATGTAGTATGTTATCATTTCCTTGGGTAAATACTAAAAATTGGAATTTCTTCTTTGTGTCATAAATGTATATTAATACTGTTGTACTGTTCTGCATTCCCTCCAGCGATGTATGAGAGTTCTAGTTGGTTCATATCTTTGCCAGTTTGGGTGTCGTTAGTCTTTAATTTTAGTCTTTCTAGGATGTGCAAAGGGGAGTCTCATGGTTTTAATTTTCATTTCCCCGATGAATAACGAGAGTCTTTTCTTGTGCTTATTTGCTATTATAGCTTTTTGGTATAATTTCAGTTTTTCTTTTGCAGAGTTTTAAAGTTAAGTAATTGGTTAATTATTGATAAGTAAATATTCTTTATATACGTTCTATATCCTGGTCCTTTGTTAGATACAGTTTTATACATATTTAACTCCTGTAGCTTGCCCGTTCATTTTCTTTCTTTCTTTTTTTTTTTTTTTTGCCCGTTCATTTTCTTAATGGTGTCTTTTGAAGAGCTTAAGTTTTATTTTATTTTATTGTTTTATTTTATTTTATTATTTTATTTTATTTTATTTTATTTTATTATTTTATTTATTTTATTTTATTTTATTTTATTTTATTTTATTTTATTTTTTTAATTTAATTTAATTTAATTTAATTTAATTTAATTTAATTTAATTTAATTATTTTTTATTTATGATAGTCAGAGAGAGAGAGAGAGAGAGGCAGAGGCAGAGACACAGGCAGAGGGAGAAGCAGGCTCCATGCACCGGGAGCCTGACGTGGGATTCGATCCCGGGTCTCCAGGATCGCCTCCCGGGCCAAAGGCAGGCGCCAAACCGCTGCACCACCCTGGGATCCCAGAGCTGAAGTTTTAAATTTTGATTGCCTGATTTATCCATTTTTTCTTTTATACTTAGTAATTTTTGCGTTTTTTTTTAAAGATTTGTTTAATTTATTTATTCATGAGAGAGAGAGAGAGAGAGAGAGAGAGAGAGGCAGGCAGAGACACAGGCAGAGGAAGAAGCAGGCTCCATGCAGGTACCGAGATGTGGGACTTGATCCCGAACCCCCAAAATCACGCCCCGGGCCAAAGGCAGGCGATGAACAGCTGAGCTACCCAGGGATCCTCCTGTGTGTGTGTGTGTGTGTGTGTGTGTGTGTTTGTGTGTGTGTGTTTAAATATTTTATTTATTTATTCATGAGAGACACAGAGAGAGGCAGAGACACAGGCAGAGGGAGAAGTGGGCTCCATGCAGGAAGCCCGATGTGGGACTTGACCCCGGGACTCCAGGATCACACCCTGGGCGGAAGGCAGGCGCTAAACCGCTGAGCCACCCAGGGGTCCCCGTAATTTTTGTGTTCTAATAGTTCTTTGCCTACCCTAAGTTTACCAAGATTTTGTCTTTTCAGTATTTTTATAGTTTTAGTCATTGTATTTAGATCTGTAATCTATTTTGAGTGATTTTGTATGAGGGTTGAGGTTCATGTTTTCAACCATATGTTAAAGTACTGTTTATTGAAGAGAGTACTTTCCCTTATATCACTTTGTGGCATTTTTGTAAAAAGACATTAGTTGAACACAAATCTTTATTTTTATACTTTTCTGTTCTGTTGATCTATTCAGTAGTAAAGTGTTTTTTTTGTATTGATGTAGCTTTTAAAGCAAATTTTGAATTGGACAGTTTTGTTCTTTTTCAAAATTGTTTTGCTCTTTGAAGTCATTTGCAATTCTTCATAAATTTTAGAATCAGCTTGTTAATCTCTACATGAAAGTCTGCTATGATTTTGATGAGAATTGCATTAAGTCCAGATACCACTTTGGGGAGAATGATTGAACAACATTGACTATTCCTACCTATAAACCTTTTATTTCCTGTTTATCTAGATCTTTAATTTCTCTCAGCACTATTTGATCATATTAGTCTTGTACAGTATTTGTGAAGTTTATATTCCAAACTATTTTACGATAATGTTGCTTAATGATATTGGTGTTTTTAAAAATATCATTTCCAACTGTTGCTAGTTGCAATACAATCAACTCTTGTATATTGATTGTATCCCATTATCTTGCTAAATTCAGTGATTAAATCTTAGTAGTTTTTTGTGTATTCCTTAAGATTTTCTATGTAGCCTATCCTATTGCTTACAGGTAGGTAGTTTCAACTTTTCTTTCAATTCCTAATTGTCATTTTTTCCCCTTACTGTGCTAGGTAGGACCTCCAGTACAATATTGAGTAGAAGTTTAATTTCACTATTAAATGAGAGATGGCATCCTTGCCTTATTCTTGATCTTAGGAAGATGATGTTAGTTGCTCACCATTTATATGTTAGATCTATGAGCTTTTTACAGATGCCCATTATCGAAATTAAGATCTTTTCTATTCCTAGTCTGCTGGGTATTTTAATCGTTTTGGATGATGAATTTTGTCAAATGCGTTTTCTGTATCTATTAAAATGATCGTGTGGGTTTTCTCCTTTTTTCTCTTAATGTGGTAAATTATGTTGACTTTCAGATGTTAAACTTATCTTGCATTCTGAGGATATGCTGTACTTGGTCACCTTTATGTGTATTTCTGGACTTGGTTTGCTAATATTTTGAGGACTTTTTTATGTTTATGAGGAATATTGGTGATGGTTTTCTCAAATGTTTATCTGATTTTAGTATCAAGGTAAAACTGGCCTCAAATGTGTAAAGTGTTCCATCTAATTTTCTGAAAGACGTTTTGTAAAATTAGTATTAGTTCTTCTTTAAACATTTGACAGAATTCAGTGAATCCATCTGTGCTTAGAGTTTTCTTTATGAGAAGGTTTTTGATTAGGGATTCAGTGTCTTGATCAGGGCGATTCAATTTTTATATTTCTTCATGAATCCATTTTGGTAAATTGAAGAAAATTTTCTGTTTCATCTAATTGGTACATTTTTAGTATATGTTTGTTCACAGTATTCCCCAAACCCTTTTAATGTTTTCGGGGCCTGAGCAATGTCCCAGACCTCTTTTGTTTCTGTTTGTAATGTGTATTCTTTTTCTTGCTTGCTATTATTGAGGGCTTACCAACTAACTTTTGGCTTTGTTAATTTTATTTATTGTTTGTCTCTGCTTTTTTTAAAGGTATAATTTTCTCGCTAAGCATATGTTGCCACCTCAAATAAATTGTTTTAATTAACATCCTATTAAAATATTTAAAAATTTTTCTTCTGATTTCTTTTGGGTTGCTTAGAAATGTATTAAAGATACATGGGGATTTTCTGGATAGCTTATTCCATTGTAGTAAAAAAAAGACAACTCTAAGACATAAATCTTTTTTTTTTCCTTAGAGTATTTATTTATTCATTCATGAGAGACACAGAGAGGCGTACATAGGCAGAGGGAGAAGCAGGCTCCAGGCAGGGAGCCCAACATGGGACCTGATCCCAGGATCCTGGGATCACTCCCTGAGCCAAGACGTAGATCTTTCAAAGTTATTGAGACATTTTATGTCCTAACATATTGTCTATCTTGGTGACCATTTACGTGTATTTAAAAAGAAATTAAATTCTATCTACAGTTGTTCTGTGTAGTATTCTGTAAATGTTAGGTGAAGTTGGTTGATAGTGTTGTAAAAATGTTTATTTTATTGGTTTGGTTTTCTTTTTCTTTCTTTTTCTTTTTTTTTTTTTCCGGTCTACTCGTTCTATCAGTTACAGAGAGAAGAATGTTAAAATCTTCTATCATGATTGTTGACTTACCTTTTATTCCTTTACTCCTGGTTAGTTTTTGCTACAGATATTTTGAAGCTTTATCTTATTGATTAATTGCCTGCCCTTTTTAACTCTCTGAAATGTTGTTTATCTCTTGTACTACTGTTTCATGAAGTCTACATTGTTTTTACATTAATACAGCTACACCAGTCTTCTTACCTCTACTTGAATGGTATATTTTTTCCATTCTTTTACTTTTAACCGTTCTATTTAAAGTAGGTCTCTTGTAGATAGTGAATAGTGGTGTCTTGGTTTTTTACCCAACCTGTAAATTTTTGTTTTTAATGGTTTAATTCATTTACATGTTAAGTAATTATTAGTATGGTCGAGTTTAAGACTACTTCTTAAAAATTTGTTTTCTCTTTCTTCCTGCTGGGCCTCTAGTATGTTTGCTTTTCTCCATCCCTTGGCAGCTGTTCTCTGGTAAGCGTCCCAAAGTCTTGCTGTGCACCTGCATGTTAGCCTTCAGCGAAGGCCTTGGAGAAGCCCTAGAGAGACTACTGGCACCCTCACTCTTTGCAGCTCTCTTCTCTCCAGTGCTTAATTTGCTTCAAGCCCCAAATTCTCTGGCTTTTTAAGCTGTGTTCTACTTAAGCTCTAGTTCCCTGAATTGTGGCTGAGAGATAGTCCCCAGGTAGAGAATCAAGACCTATTAGGGTTTACCTCCTGAATTTCCCTTTTTTCTTCAGGGAATCACAGTCCTCACTGCCTGTTGTTCAATGCCCAAAGATAGTTGCCTCATATATCTATCCCCGTTACATGTAGTTGTACGTGGCAGGCAAACTTGTCTTGGTACTGGTTACTCTGTCCTGGTAGGAAGTTGATGTCAAATACTATTATTACATTGCATTGCACCTTTTTAATATGCTCACATGTGGGTAATTTGGTTCTCGATCTCTAGATTTTTTTTTTTAAGATTTTATTTATTCATTCACAAGAGACACAGAGACACAGGCAGAGGGAGAAAAAGGGTCCTGGTGGGGAGCCCAATGTGGGACTCGATCCTAGGACTCCAGGATCACGCCCTGGGCCAAAGGCGGATGCTCAACTGCTGAGCCACCCAGGTGTCCCAGATCTCTAGATTTTTGTCTGATTTTTCTTAGAGATCTCACCAAGTTAAACTATCAAGCTACTTGCATGAGCCCTACATTTCTTCCTAAAACCTTGACCCCCCCCCTTTTTCAAATTTACTCCTGCATTTTCAAGTACGTAGTAGACCAGTAGTCTCCAAAATGGGATATATGTGTCCCACATTACGAGGTAACATAATTTATTGAGTTGAGGGGAAAACATTAGAATTTAAGTTAAAGTACTTTGATAAGTAGTTTGTCATTAATAAGCATGTCAAATGGCTGCCTTTCACATATGGTATACAAAGCATTCTAAGAGTGGGGGAATTGTCTGATTTTGGAATATGTGTTCACTTGTCACCTGTAGTACCAAGGATTACATGCCTTAGGAAGTGGAATGCATATTAATCCCCATTTGCCCTCTTAAATTAAGTAGTCCCTTGTGCTGCACAACCTGTCAAACTGTACACAGCTGCGAGGGAAGTAATAGGATTTCTATACTGCAGACCCTATTGTGACACTCCCCCCTCCAATCCACCCCTAGCTTGCTGGTGCATACACATACATACGTATTGTAATACAATTTACATGTTCTTGGATAAGTTGGCTTATGGGTTGTAGACTCTGATTTTAACTAAAATGACTGAAAAATTGAAGATCATGGTAGGCCATTATGAGGACCTGGACATAAAGCCCTGGGATCTCAGTTCCTAGGGAATTCCCATATGGAAGCCACTCATGAAAGTGCCTCAGTTTCAGCAGCCTGGAGAGTCCCTTAGTTATAGGTTGTAGGGTATGTGTAATAATTATAAAAAGTGATCCTTAACTCCAATTAATAGCATAGAGAGTTGTATTTAAGTCTGTCATCAAGGTTGGATGCTAATAGCTCAGCTCCTCCCAAGTTTCGGAAAATATGGAAAGCTGCTCGGGGCTCTTCATATCTGATGACTTCTTTAGTGTTATGTAGAGGGATAGATACTTGTCATTTCCTGGCACCTGAATATGCAGTCAGTGGTAGATTAGCCAGCAAGATCTCTATTCTATGGAAAGCTGTAATTGTTGCTGTTCCATTGTTTATTGTATCAGGTATATGGAGTGATGGAGTCTCGATTTTCCAACCAGCCCTAAATTATTTGAATCTTTGAAGTCTCATTTTTTTTAAGCTATGATAAAGATAATACTAATTTGTAAGCTAACAGCATTAGAGTGGTAGAACTGATACTTCATAGGCTCTTTATCAGTCTTTTATTTTTTTATTTATTTTTTCTTTATCAGTCTTATTGTGAGGTTAACATAAGTGATTTTCTAACCAAATCTAATACGTGCCTAAAAGTTTCAAAATTACCAAAAACCCTCTTTGAAATTGACATCCTCTGAATTAATGATGAACTATGCCTTAAATGTATATTACATCTTGGACCATTAGAGGATAGTGGTATGAAGCTATCATGACTAGCAAAACATTTAAAAATATTTTACCCTGATTTTGTTCTTTCAGAATGTCTTGTATATGTGATTTGTTATATACAGGGTACTCTAGTACTATAGTATATCCACATAATATATACATAGGTGCATATTTAAACACTTGTGTTTAAAACAACACGTGAACATAAGTGTCAGCTGAATTGCCTCAGTGTTTTTCCGTGTTTACCTTGTCTTTCAAAAATGGTTTTCAAATCCTCTTCTAAGTTGTAAAAATACAGGATTCTTCAAAGAACTTTGGTCTAATTTCTTCTAAAACACATTGTCCATAGGTACTCTGGTCACAATAGAATAAATTTATTTATTTATTTTATTTATTTATTTATTTATTTATTTACATTTTTATTTATTTATGATAGTCACACACACAGACACACACACACACACACAGAGAGAGAGAGAGAGAGAGAGAGAGAAGCAGAGACATAAGCAGAGGGAGAAGCAGGCTTCATGCACCGGGAGCCCGACATGGGATTCGATCCCGGGTCTCCAGGATCGTGCCCTGGGCCAAAGGCAGGCGCTAAACCGCTGCACCACCCAGGGATCCCTTATTTTTATTTTTAAAAGATTTTATTTATTTACTCATGAAAGAGAGAGGCAGAGACACAGGCAGAGGGAGAAGCAGGCTCTATGCAAGGAGCCTGACTTGGGACTCAATCCGGGGACTCCAGGATCACGCCCTGGGCCGAAGGTGGCGCTAAACCATTGAGCCACCTTGGCTGCCCTACAATAAATTTAAAAGTGGGACTCCTGGGTGGCTCAGAGGTTTAGCGCCACCTTTGGCCCAGGGAGCTGTACTGGAGACCCGGGATCCAGTCCCATGTCAGGCCTTCCTGCATGGAGCCTGCTTCTCCATCTGCCTTGTCTCTGCCTCTCTCTCTCTCTCTCTTTCTCTCTCTCTCTCTGTCGGTCTCTGACGAATAAATAAAATCTTAAAAAAACCCCAATAAATTTTAAAGAAAAATGTCATATATAGTAATTGGGATTTATAACTGCTGGAAGATCTTTTTTTTTTATCTTCCTTATGAATGAATAGTCTTTCTGGGATCTCTTGACTGTCTGTATTCAACATTAAGGATAACCAGGAGAAGAGCCTATAGCACATGACGTTAGTATCTGCCTTTTGTACTGGTGCATGTGGATTTATGTTTCTTCTGTTCCTTATCTTCTAGACTTGACTTGTGTGTCACATGCCTTAACTTGCTTTTACTACCCTCAGCTCATTTCCCCACCCATCTTTTGGTATTAAGGCTTCCATTCCATTTCTCTGACCCTTCCTTTTTGGTGTCCTGTTGTCCTCCCTGTGTTTCTTTCTCTTCTACTCTAGAGATTAGAGTGAGGAGATCACCTAGGACAAGGCCTTAGGTATTTGGATATGTTATGGGTGTGTAGGATGGAAACCTAGAAAGGACACCGAGAAGAGGTAGGAGAAAGCCAGGAAAATGTAGTGTCACGGAAGCCAAGCAAAGAAAGTCTTAACAAAGTGGTGGTTCACAGTGTCGCATTCACGCAAGGTCAAATAAGAGCGGCCAAAAACATTTTAGTGTTAGAAACATGACAGTCGTGCAAAGCATATTTTGATGGAGAAGTAGTAGGGGAAACTCTATTGGGGTTATACAATGGGTAGAAGTAAAGAGATGTGGATAGTTAAGACAACTCTAGAGAATTAAAGGAATTATGCAGTAGTTGGAGAGAGAAATGGAGTTATTGTTTATTGCTTTTTTGTAAACGGGAAAGGCTTAAGCATGTTTGTTATATGAAAGAAGAGTTCAATCAAATGAGCTATCAAATATACCAAAGAAGGGATTTGTGAGGTGTTCTGAGAAAGCAGGATTGATTGATCGAAGGCATAGATGGAAAGATTGGTGACTTTGAATAGAGGGAGAGACATTTTGTTACCAACAGGAGAGAAGGTAAGAGTAGGTACACACACACACACACACACACACACACAGGGTTTGTCTACATGTGTGCAAAGTGGATTGCATTTCCCAGTAAAATGTATTATAACTGCAGATCTTGTTGAGGCCCACTTGCTACTGGAGATCATACATTTATAGTGATACCTGTCTGCCTTACTGTGCCACTCAGCACTCTCTGAAAAAAAGCAAAGTATTTTAGGGAGTGCTATTCAAAATGTGGTCCAGAAACTTCTAATAGGGTCTGAAATGAGATCGTTTGCCACAGGAAAGTATGAGGGAGCAGGGACAGCCTGGTTCCTGAGATTCTTAGAAATATTCAGGAAGCGAACAGAGCCCCACACTGAAAAGAAACTGCTGCAAATAAAAGTTGATGAGAGTAGGAACTTAAGGGTAAAGAGGAGAATAGACACAGATACATGTGGGAGGGGGCACTGGAGGAGGCAGATCTCAGAAAGTATTAGGGAAGTGGTCACACTTAAGTACCTTAGGTTTGAATACTTTGTGGTAACAATATAAGAGGAAACCTTTGAACTCTGAATCTAGGAAAGCCTTCTCAGTCTGTTTACAAATCTTACATAGGAAACTTAAAAGTATAGGAAAAGCCATCCAACTATAATAAGGTTTATAGAAGGTATTGTAATTTTATGTCATTGGAAGATAGTATAAGAAAAAGGACAGTAGTCCTCTGAATAACAGATGTAAAGAGGTGAAGATAGCAGTATATTTTGTCTTAAAGCACAGATATAATTTCTACAAAATAAGCTGGAAAAATAAAACAGTATGTTATGAAAAAACAAAATAAACTGAATTAGAAAAGTTTGTAAATGAACTCCTATGTTATAGGAGATCATGAAAAACTGACAAGACTTGAGGAACGAATGAGAAATATTTCAGAAATGAAGATAAACCAGAAAGTTCTTGAATGAGCAGACACTCTAGAAAGTACCACAAAAGAAAGAAATGATGGAAAAAGACAAGTGAAAACAAATCAAGTAAAGAGCTGAAAGAAATTCATAAAGTGAGAAGAAGATCTTATATGCATGTGCACATAAGTATATGGACATTAATAAAAGTGCCCGGACTGACAAAAGAAACAGGAAAAAAAACAAAAGCAAGAAAATGCCGTTAAAAGATGAACATCTATATTATAAGGGTTCATCATGTGCTTAGGAAAATTGAAACAACAGCCACCACTGAAATGTGTTCTAGGGCTTTTAAAGGAAAAAAAAAAACCAACTTTGGGCACCTACACAAAAAGACTACATCACTTAGGTGGAAAGAATGCCAGATTATCAATAAACTCTCCAGCATTAGTACTTAAATCTGGAAGACTGGAGTAAAGATTTTTAAGATTTTTCATAGAAAAAAAATGTGAATTGAGGCACACATCCAGCCAACTGATGTTTAAGCATAAAGACCACATATAAGAACTTTAAAAGTATTGTTCCTATGAGCCCTTCCTACGGATACTAGATTTTGTTTCATTTTATTTCTCACTTTGGTATGCTTGGTGATATATATTTATATATATATTTTTTTACTTATTTGGGAGGAGTGTAGACATGACCCTTAGCCCCAAACATAGATTCTCTTTTTTAAAAGGTTATTTGTTTATTTTTTAGCTTTACTGAGATAAGATTAACATACAGAAAGCTGCACATATTTAAATGTACTGTTTGATGAGTTTTGGTATATGCAAGGATAATCCCCTATAACTGCAGTATAATTAAATTAAGGGGATTTGACATTAGTACAGTGCTATTATCTAACTACATGATCTATATTCAAATTTTGTCAGTTGTCACAATAATGTCCTTCACAGCAGCTTTTTCACCCCCTTTGATGGTGGGGGAAATCCAGGACACAGATTGCCAGCACGTACTATGGAATAGATTTGTGGACAAGTTCCAGAGGGTGAATTTCCAGCAAATCCCACTGGTACAGCACCAAAGTGTGAGTGATGGCTGTTATCTTTTCTAACAAGGTCTGACTATTGAGCTCTGAAGGGAAAATTCTTCCTTGGGGACTCTGTCCTAGCCTTAGCAGGAGTGGCTATTTTGTATCATATTTATGACATCTGCTGCTGTTATATTCTTGAGCACTGTCTCAGCTTCTTACTGGCCACTCCTACTTATCCCAGTTCCTTGAGGTAGTTAATAATTATTTCTGTCAAATGTTGTTTTTTCAGACTTAATGTTTGATTTCTCTCCTTATTCATCATTTTTGGCAAAAGTAATGCGTCCCCTTCAGTGCTTTACATTAGGAAACCATGATGTCCTCTTGTCCCATTGCTGTTGTTTGGCTTTCATCACTAGTTTGAACTGCCAGATTTCTCCACTTTTCCCCCTTTGTAATGAATAACTTCCTGTGAGATACTTTGGGTCTCTGTCAGTGTTCTGTTCCCAAAAACTGTAGATAGCATCCACTGCTGATTCTTCCCTTCATCATTTATTATTGTGATGTTGCAAAATGGTGATTTTTCTGTCCCTCTCAGCTTATTAGCTGATACTGTACTGTATGAATGAGACTTTCCTTTTCCATTTATTACTGTGGGCTTGTGAAATTTTGTTATATTATGAACCATTCCTTTCATTATTTTGATAACCACATTGTTCCAATTTGGGCAGTAGGAACCCCTTCAAGTTGAAATCTTGTCCTTTGACATACACCTATTGATTGTTGAATACTTCTAACTTTCTGGCAAACCAGATAGTTTCTAGGCTTATCTTCTACTTTTACTGATACAGCCTTGGTTTTTCTCTAAGGAGCCCCAATTCCCTTTTTAGTGAAGTCCAACTTGTCTTGTATGAATTTTTCTTTTGTTTGGTATTAAGAAATCTTTACCTAACATGTTTTCCTCTTGAAGTTTCCAAGCTTTAAGTTTTACATTTAGATCTATGATCCATTTTGAGTTAATTTTCATGTGTGATATGAGGTATGGATCCAAGTTCATTTTACTTGTGGATATTTAATTTTTCCACCACTGCTGTCGAAAAAGCCATCCTTTCTCCTACTGCACTGCCTTTGTCAAGTATCAGTTGTCCACGTATGTCTGGGTTTATTTTAGGGCTTTCTGTTCCATCGATCAGTTTGTTATTACACCAATACCATGCTGTTGAGTCTTGATATTAATGCCAAGAGATCTTTTAGCAGGAAAACAATAGGCAGGATGTTCTGCAGGGAATTTTTTTTTCATTTTTAAATTTTAATTCCAGTATAGTTAACATACTGTGTTATATTAGTTTCAGGAGTACAATATAGTGATTCAGCGTTTCTATACATTATTCAGTGCTCATCATGATAAGTATACTCTTTAATATCTATCAGCTATTTCACCCACCCCCTACTCATCTCTTTCTGGTAGCCATCAGTTTGTTCTCTATAGTTGAGTCTGTTTTTTGGTTTGCCTCTTGTTTTTTTTCTTCATTTGTTTTCTTAAATTTCACAAGTGAAATCATATGATAATTTGTCTTCCTCTGACTTCTTTCACTTAGCATTATAACCTCCAGATCCCATCCATGTTATTGCAAATGGCAAGCTTCATTCTTTTTATGGCTGAGTAATTTTCGTGTGTGTGTACAGGTGTACACACCACCTCCTCTTTATCCATTTGTTGATTGATGGACACTTGGGCTGCTTCTATAATTTGGCTATTGTAAATAATGCTTCAGTAAATGTAGAGTTCCATGTATCCTTTCAAATTAATGTTTTTGAGTTGTTTGGGTAAATATCCAGTAGTAGAATTACTGGATCATAGGGTAATTCTGTTTCAAAAATTTTAAACAACCTCCATACTGTGTTCCACAGTTAGCTATTCCCACCAACAGAGCACAAATTTCCCTTTTTCCTCTACATCCTCGTCAACACTTGTGGTTTTGATTTTAGCCATTCTGACAGGTGTGAAATAATATCTTAATGTGATTTTGGTGTCTGTTTACCTGATGATGAGTGACATGGAGCATCTTTTCATGTGTCTATTGGCTATCTGGATGTCTTCTTTGGAGAAATGTCCGTTCATCTCTTCTGCCCATTTTTTAATTGGATTTCTTTCTTTCTTTCTTTCTTTCTTTCTTTCTTTCTTTCTTTCTTTCTTTCTTTCTTTCTTTCTTTCTTTCTTTTGTATTGAGTTCTTATATTTTGGATACTAACCCTGTATCATGTATGTTTTTTACAAATATCTTCTCCCATTCCCTACATTGCCTTTCAGTTTTGTTGATTGTTTGCTCTGATGTACACAAGCTTTTTATTATGATGTAATCTCAGTAATTTCTTTTTGCTTTTGTTTTCTTTGCCTCAGGCGACATACCTTAGAAAAATATTGTTAGGGTTGATGTCAGAGAAATTACTGCCTGTACTCTCTTGTCGGATTTTTTTATGGTTTCCGGTCTCACATTAGGTCTTTAATCCATTTTGAGTTTATTTTTGTGTATGGTCTAAAAAGCGGGCCTGTTTTCATTCTTTTGCACATAGCTGTCCAATTTTCCCAACACCATTTTTTGAAGAAACTGTCTTTATTCCATTGGATATTTTTTCCTCATTTGAAGATTAGTTAACCACAGAGATGAGGGTCCATTTCTGAGTTCTCTATTTTGTTCCATTGATTTATGTGTCTATTTTTGTGCCCGTACCCATACTGTCTTGATGATTGCAACTTTGTATTGTGGTGCCTCTGGTTTTGGTTAACCTTTTCAACATTTCTTTTTTTTATGTTTTTATTTTTTCAGTCTCAAATCTATTATATTTAATTTAATTTAATTTTTTTAAATAATAAATTTATTTTTTATTGGTGTTCAGTTTGCCAATATACAGAATAACACCCAGTGCTTATCCCGTCACGTGCTGCCCTCAGTGCCCGCCACCCAGTCACTCAGTGCCCCCCACCCCCCGCCCTTCTCCCCTTCCACCACCCCTAGTTCGTTTCCCAGAGTTAGGAGTCTTTCATGTTCTGTCTCCCGTTCTGATATTTCCCACTCATTTCTTCTCCTTTAAATATATAATTAAATATATAAATAATATATAATTTATAATAATTAAATATATAAATAATATAAACAATAATAAAAAATTATATACAAATAATATTCTAAAAGTATAAAGAGCTTATACAACTCAATACTAAAACACCCCCAAAAATAATCCAATTAAAAAATGGGCATGGGACCTGAATAGACACTCTTCAAAGAAAGATATACAGATGGGGCAGCTCCAGTAGCTCAGCAGCTTAGTGTCCAGGGTATGATCCTGGAGACTCCGGATCGAGTCCCACTTCGGGCTCCCCGCATGGAGCTTGCTTCTCCCTCTGCCTGTGTCACTGCCTCTCTCTCTGTGTGTCTCTCATGAATAAATTAAAAAAAAAAAGATATGCAGATGGCCAACAGACCTAGGGGGCCCCTCTAGGCTTCCCGGAGGGCGGGCCTCTGTGCAGGGGGCGCGGCCAGGAGCCTGCCCAGCACCTGACCCGGAGCATGACCTGAAGGGGGCCAGGGCGTGGCCACGGGAGGAGCTGGGCCTCGATGGGGCCACCCGCCCCGCCCCGCCCCGCCCCGCCCCGACCATCCCTGTGGCAGGAGGTTGCAAGGCCTTGCCGCCGCTCCAGGCCCGCGGTTCCTGGCGCTGCGGGCTCCCTGCAGCGGCTCTGCAGGCCTCGTCCCCGGCGCGCAGGTCGGCGTGGGCCCCGGGAGGTGTGAGGGGCCCTGGGGTGGCTGTGCCAGAGGCATCTGGCCCTTGCGTGTGGCGCGGCGAGTGTCTGGGAGGGACCGCGTGGGGGACAGCGGGCCTCGGGGGAGGCGGGGCGGGACCTGTTGGCGGAGGGGTTGGCGGTGGGGCCTCCTCCTGGCGGCTCAGGGAGGGTGCGGGGCCCCTCCCCCGGGGCTCAGGGAGGTGCCGCGGAACCCATGCGCGCGCGCTCAGAGGGCTTAGGGTGCAGGCACCGTCCACCCTCAGGGCACGGCCTTGGGGCGGCGGCTTGAGGGCCTGGGCTGCTGGGCCCCGGGAGCCCCCCCAAGGCCCTGGCTCTTCCTCCCCGCTCTCAGGTGCCTCCTGAGCGCCCCAGCCTGGCCGGGAGCCCGCCCCCCGCCTTGGTCCCTATCAGGTGAGTACAGCTCCCTCTGACACTGTTGAATTTTGAAGCGTTCCCCTATTTGCGCATCCTGTCCAGCGTTTGGTGTTTCCTGTCTGGCCAGTGCTGCCCATTCTCACCGCTGTGAGGTGGGATCTCGTTGTGGCTTTGATCTGTATTTCCCTGATGCAAATGCAGTGATGTGGGCACTTTCTCATGGGCTTCTCGGCCACGTTTGTGTCTTGCTCTGTGCCGTTTCCATTGGTGTCTTTTGCCCATTTCCGGATTGGATGGTTGGTTTCTCTGCTGTGGAGTTGAATAGGTTCTTTTGAGATCTCGGATGCTGGCCCTTTATCCGAAGGGTCGTTTGCACCTATCTTCTCCCAGTCTGGAGGTTGTCTTTCAGTTTTGTTGAGTTTTTCTTTGGCTGTGCAGAAACAGCTCCTCTTCATGACGTCCCGACGTTCCATTTCGCTCTTGTTTCCCTGGCCTTCGTGGCTGATGTAATTTGCAAGAAGTTGCTGTGGCCCAGTTCAAGAAGGGTGTTGTTGCCTGTGTTCTCCCGGAGGGTTTTGATGGAATCTTGTCTCACATTTAGATCCTTCCTCCATTTTGAGTTTATCCTTGTGTTTGGCATGAGAGGAATGGTCCAGTGTCATTCCTCTGCACGTGGCTGTCCAGTGTTCCCAGCAGCCTTTATCGAAGAGACTGTCTTTTATTCCCCCGTGGATGGTCTTTCCTGCCTGGCCGAATATTAGTTGCCCGTAGAGTTGAGGGTCCACATCTGGATGCTCTCCTCTGTTCCATTGATCCATGTGTCCGTTTTTGTGCCAGTACCACACCGTCTTGATGGTCACAGCTTTGTGGCACACCCTGAAATCGGGCATTGTGCTGCCCCCCCCCCCCCCCCCCCCCCCGCAGTGGGTTTCTTGGCTACTATTCCCGTGGCTGTTCGGGGTCTTTTCTGATTCCACACAAGTCTTCAGATGATTTGTTGCAGCTCTCTGAAGAGAGTCCGTGGTATTTCTGACAGATTTTGCACTAGTTGTGTAAATTGCCCTGGGTCATGTTGACATTTTCCCCAATATTAATTCTTCCAACCCAGGAGCATGGAACCTTTTTCCATCTCTTTGTGTCTTCCTCGGTTTCTTTCAGACGTGTTCTGCAATGTTTCGGGTAGAGATCCTTTACCCCTTTGGTTAGGTTTCTTTCTAGGTAGCTCATGCTTTTTTTTGGGTGCTGTGGTTGTATCAATGGGATTGGCCCCTTCCTCGATGTCCCTTTCCTCGGTCTCATTGTTCACGTACAGAAAGGCCACTGGTTTCTGGGCCCTGAGTTTGTATCCCGCCACACTGCCGAACTTGCTGTAGGAGTTCCAGCAATCTTGGGGTGGAGTCTTTTGGGTTTTCTAGGTACGGTATCATGTCATCTGCGAAGAGGGAGAGTTTGACTTCCCCTTTGCGGGTTTGAATGCCTTTTATTTCTTTTTGTTGCCTGATTGCTGAGGCCGTGACGTCTCGTACTATGTTGAGAATAGTAGCGGTGAGAGTGGACATCCCCGTCTCGTGCCTGGTCTTTGGGGAAAGGCTCCCAGTGTCTCCCCATTGGGAATGATAATTTGCCAGGGGCTTGTCATAGGTGGCTTTGAAGATGCTGAGGGACTTTCCCTCTGTCTCTATACTCTGAAGCGTTTGGATCAGGAATGGATTTTGTCAAATGCTTTCTCTGTCTCTTGAGAGGATCATCTGGTTCTTGTTTTTTCTCTTGCAGATCTGATGAGTCACACGGAGTGCTTGCCGAGTGTTGAACCAGCCTTGCGTCCCGGGGATAAATGCCACCTGGTCACGGTGAGTAACTTCTCAATGTACCATTGGATCCTGTTGGCTCGTATCTTGTGGAGAATGTCTGCATCCGTGTTCGTGAGGTCTGTGGGTCTGTAACTCTCCTTCGTTGGTTGGGTCTTTGTCTGCTTTTGGACTTAAGGTGATGCTGGCCTCCAAGAACGAGTTTGGAAGTATTCCATCTCTTGTCTATCTTTCGGAACCGCTTTGGTCGAAATAGGTACGGTTTCTTCTTTAGACTTTTGATAGCATTCCCCAGGGAAGGCATCTGGCCCTGGGCTTTTGTGTCTCGGGAGGTCTTTGACGATGACTGCTTCAGTTTCCTCCCTGGATATTGGCCTGTTCGGGTTTTCTGTGTCTTCCTGTTCCGGTTTCAGTAGTTTGTGGTTTTCCGGAAATGGGTCCGTTTCTTCTCGATTGCCCAATTTATTGGCATATACCTGCTCAGGATGAGTTTTTAAGATCGTTTGTATTTCCTTGGTGGTGGTGGTGATCTCTACTTTCTCATTCATGATTTTATTCATTGGAGTCTTTTCTCTCTCTCTTTTTTTTTCATAAGGCTGGCTTAATGGTTTCTCTCTCTCTTATTGGTTCTTTCAAAGATCCACCTCCTGGTGTTGTGGATGTGTTTCCCCAATTCCTCTGCTCTCTATTTCATTGAGTTCTGCTCGAATTCTTATTAACCGTCGACTTCTGCTGGGTGAAGGTTTCATTTGTCGTTCCTTCTCCAGCTCCTTTAGGTGCAAGGTTAGCTTTTGTATTTGAGTTCTTTCCAGTGTTTGGATGGACGCTTGCATTGGGATGTATTTCCCCTATGTGGGACCGCTTTTGCCGTATCCCAAAGATTTGGAACAGGTTGGTTGTATCTTCATTCTCGTTGGTTTTTGTGAATCTTTTTAATTCTTCTCTAATGTCCTGGTTGACCCTTTCTTTCGTCTTTTAGCAGGATGGTCCTTAACCTGCACGTGTTTGAAATCCTTGCAAACTTCTTCTTGTGGTTGAGTTCTAGTTTCAGAGCATTATGGTCTGAAAATACGCAGGGGACGATCCCAGTCTTTTGGTATCGGTCACGACCTGATTTGTGACCCAGTATATGGTCTCTTCTGGACAAAGTTCCACGTGCACTGAGAAGAATGTGAATTCAGTTGCATTTGGATGTAAAGTTTTGTAAACATCTGTGAGATCCATCTGGTCCGATGTATCCTTTAGTGCCCTTGTTTCTTTGGAGATGCTGTGCCTGGAAGATCTATCAATCCTAGAAAGCACCGTGTTCGTGTCTGCCAAGTAAAAGTGTATTATTATCTAAGTACGTCTTAACTTTGCTTCGCAACTGATTGGTATCCGTGGCAGCTCCCACATTCGGGGCACAGATACCCACGATTGTTAGGTCGTCTTGTTGGATAGATCCTTTAGGTACGATCTAGTGACTGTTTGAGGTTTTCCACGTAGAGTGTCATGTCCTCTGTGAAGAGTGAGAGTTTGACTTCTTTGCCCATCGGGTTGCCTTTTCTTTCTGTTTCGGAATGTCACTGCGAAAGCTAGGACCGCTACTACTGTGCCCAAGGACAGCGTTGAGGGTGGACACCCTGTCGTGTTCCTGACCTTAAGTTAAAAGCTCCAGGATTTTCCCAATGAAGAGGACATTCCCTCTGGGTCTTTTGTAGATGGGTTTTATGAGAATTGAGGTTTGTTCCCGGTATCCGTACCAGGTGGAAGGTTTTCATGAGGAAAGGATGGTCTGTTTGGTCAAATGCTTTTTCTGTATCTATTGAGAGAATTCTACGGTTGTCATCCTTTCTTTGATTGACAGGGAGAGGGAAGGAGAGACAGAGAACCGGAGGGACGGAGAGACACAGGGAGGTGGACACAGACAGGGAGGGAGAGATAGGGGAGGGGAGGGAGAGACAGCGAGATGGCGAGGGAGAGACCGAGACAAGGAGGGAGACTGAGGGAGGGAGGAAGAGAGCCAGACACGGAAGGAGAGTCAGAGAGACAGGGAGGGAGAGACAGACACAGAGAGGGAGACACCAAGAGACAGGGAGGAAGAGACAGAGAGACAGGGAGGGAGACCAAGACACAGTGAGGGGGACACAGAGACAGGATGGAGAGAACGAGACAGGGCGTGAGAGACCGGGAGACCCAAAGGGAGACACACAGAGACTGGCGGAGAGATAGAGACGCAAGGAGAGACAGAGACGCAGGGAGGGAGAGCCGGTGAGATACGGAGCGAGAGTCAGAGAGAGGGAGGGAGAGAAGGAGACGGGGCGGGGGGGGGGGAGGCGGCCGAGATTGGGCGGCGAGCAGAGACAGACACAGAGATAGGGAAGGAGAATCAGAGAGACAGGGACGGAGAGACAGAGACGTTGAGGCAGAGACTGAAAGACAGGGAGGGAGAGGCAGGGAAACAGGTAGGGAGACACCGAGAGACTGGGAGGGAGAGACCGAGACACAGAGAGGGAGACACGGAGACAAGGATAGTGATATCTAGACAGCATGGGAGAGACAGAGAGGGAGGGAGACCCAGAGACAGGGAGGTAGAGACAGAGAGACAGGGAGGGGAGACCCAGAGACAGGGAGGGAGAGACTGGGAGACAACGGGCTGCGCGGTGGGGGAGTGGTGGGACCTGTTCGCGGAGGGGGCTGGTGGTGGGGCCTCCTACGGGTCAGGTCTCCTCCGGACGACTCAGAGAGGGTGTGGGGCCCCTCCACCGGGGCTCAGAGAGGGTGCCAAGCCCATCCGGGCACGCTCAGAGGGGTTTGGATGCAGGCACCATCCACCTTCAGGGCACGGCCTTGGGGCGGTGGCTTGAGGGCCTGGGTGGCTGGGCCCCAGGAGCGCCCCCAAGGCCCTTGGCTCTTCCTCCTCTCCCCTCCTCCCCTCCCCCCCCCTCCGCCCCTGCTCACCTTCCCCCCCTTGCCCCTTCAGCCCCTGCCCCACTTCCCCCCTTCCCCCATTCCCAAGCTCCCCCGGCTCGCCAGGAGCCCGCCCGCCCCCCCCCTTCGACCATATCAGACGAGTATGGCGATTTCTGAAACTTTTGAATTTTGAAAGCATTCCCCTTTCTCCACATCCTTTCCAACATTTGTTGTGTCCTGTCTGGTTCTTGTTCCCCATTCTCACAGGTGTGAGGTGGTATCTCATTGTGCTTTTGCTATTTCCCTGACGGCCGGCGTGCGGAGCATCGTCTCGTGTGCTTGTTGGCCACGTCTGTGTCTTCCTGTGTGACGTTTCTGTTGGTGTCTTTTGCCCCTTTCAGGGTGGCACTCTTGGTTTCTCTGCTGTTGAGTTGAAAAAGTTCTTTAGAGATCTTGGATAACTGGCCCTTTATCGGACGGGTCATTTGCACATATCTTCTTCCATTCTGGAGGTTTGTCTTTTAGTTTTGTTGAGCGTTTCTTTTGCTGTGTGGAAGCTCCTCATCTTGATGAAGTCCCAGTGATTCATTTTGGCTCTGTTTCCCTGGCCTTCATGGATGTGTCTTGCAAGAAGTTGCTGTGGCCAAGTTCAAGAAGGGCGTTGCCTGTGTTCTCCCCTAGGAGTTTGATGGAATCCTGTCTCACATTTAGATCTTTCATCCATTTTGAGTTTCTCTTTGTGTACGGTGGTGTGAGAGAATGGTCCAGTTTCATTCCTCTGTGTGTGGCTGTCCAACGTGCCCAGCAGCCTTTACTGAAGAGACTGTGTTTTTTCCAGTGGATGGTCTTTCGTGCTTCGTCGAATGTGCGGTCTTGACGGTAGAGTTGAGGGTCCACTTCTGGATTTGTCTCTTCTGTGCCATTGACCTGTGTGTCTGTTTTTGTGCCAGTACCACACTGTCTTGATGAGCACAGCTTTGTAGCACGACCTGAAGTCCGGCATTGTGATGCCGCCAGCTGTGGTTTTCTTTTCTCATATTGCCCTGGGCATTCGGGGTCTTTTCTGATGATTCCACACACTAATCTTCCGATGATTTGTTCCAGCTCTCTGAAGAGAGCCCGTGGTATTTCTGATGATAGGGATTGCGTTCCATGTGTAAATTGCCCTGGGTCACGTGGACATTTTCCCAATATATGAATTCTTCCAATCCAGGAGCTTGGAATGGTTTTCCATCACTTTGTGTCTTCCTCAATTTCTTTCAGACGTGCTCTGTAGTTTTTTGGGTAGGGATCCTTTACCTCTCTGGTTAGGTATATTCCTAGGTATCTCATGCTTTTGGGTGCAATTGTCACTGGGACCGACTCCTTCATTTCTCTTTCTTCAGTCTCATCGTTGGCGTAGGGAGAGGCCAGTGATTTCTGGGCATTGATTTGGTATCCTGCCACGCCGCCGATTTTGCTGCTGTTTGAGTTCTGGCAATCTTGGGGTGGAGTCTTTTGCGTTTTCCAGGTAGGACATCATGTTTTCAGCGAAGAGGGAGAGTTTGTCTACTTCTTTGTGGATTTGAATGCCTTTTGTTTCTTTTTGTGGCCTGATTGCTGAGGCTGTGACGTCTAGCTGTATGTTGAGTAGCCGTGGTGAGGGTGGAAGTCCCTGTCTCATTCCCAATCTACGGGAAAGGCTCCCAGTGTTTCCGCATTGAGGATGATTATTTGCCGCGGGCTTTCCTTTCCGTCGATGGCTTTGGAGATGCTGAGGAACGTTCTCTCTGTCCCTACACTCTGAAGCGTTTGGATCAGGAATGGATGCCGTATTTTGTCAAATGCTTCCTGTGCATCTCTTGAGAGGATTTTCTGGGAGGGGGACACAGACAGGGAGGGAGAGATAGGGATGGGGGAGACACAGCGAGTGAGAGACAGAGAGACAGCATGGGAGAGACCGAGACAAGGCGGGGAGACTGAAGGAGGGAGGGAGGGAGGGACAGACACAGAAGTAGAATCCATGAGCCAGGGAGGGACACACTGAGAGACAGTGAGGAAGATAGAGAGAGACAGAGAGACCCAGAGATGGGGAGGGAGACCGTGACACAGTGAGGGACACAGAGACAGGATGGAGAGAGAATGAGACAGGGAGGGAGAGACCGAGAGACAGGGAGTGAGAGGCACGGAGGGAGGCACAGAGAGACTGGCGGAGAGATAGAGACGGGGAGAGAGACAGAGACACACACAGGGAGGGAGAGGTGGCAAGACAGGGAGCAAGAGTCAGAGAGAGGGAGGGACAGAGCCAGACGGGGAGGAGAGACCGAGATGGGGCGGCGTGGAGAGACAGACACAGACACAGGGAAGGAGAGTCAGAGAGACAGGGACGGAGAGACAGAGACGGTGAGGGAGAGACTGAAAGACAGGGAGGGAGAGGCAGGGAAACAGGTAGGGAGGCGCCGAGAGACAGGAAGGGAGAGACCAAGACACAGAGAGGAAGACACAGAGACAAGGAGGGTGAGATCTAGACAGTGTGGGAGAGATAGAGAGGGAGGGAGACACAGAGACAGGGAGGGAGAGACCGAGAGACAGGGAGGGACAGACCCAGAGACAGGGAGGGAGAGACCGAGAGACAGGGAATGAGAGCCAGAGCCAGGGAGGGAGACCGAGACACAGTGAGGGAGAGACCGAGAGCCAGGGTGAGAGAGCCAGGGAGGGATAGACAGAGACAGGGATGGAGACACACAGACAGGGAGGGACAGACCGAGGCAGGGAAGGGTAGACAGAAGTGGAGGGATGGACAGAGACAGGGAGGGAGCCCCCAGACAGGGAGGGAGAGATAGATAGAGATGGGCGGGGAGACAGGGAGGGAGAGAGAGATGGAGACAGGGAGGAGCGACTGAGAAGAGGGGGGTGAGAGATCGAGACAGGGGCAGAGACACAGGACAGGGATGGAGGGATCCAGAGACAGGGAGGGAGGGACAGACAGACCAAGAGACAGGGAGGGAGAGATGGGACAGAGGGGAGAGACCACGGTGCAGGGAGGGAGACCCAGAGACAGGAGGGGAGACTGAGACAGGGAGGGAGAGTCAGAGACAGGGAGGGAGGAGAGACTGAGACAGAGATGGGATGGAGAGAATGAGACAGGGAGGGAGACAAGTGAGAGACCGAGAGACAAGGAGGTAGACACAGAGACAGGGACAGGCCAAGATAGGGAGTGAGAGAAGAAAGACTGGGAGGGAGAGAGAGAGACAGACAGGGGTGGAGGGGAGTGGGAGAGAGACAGGGCCAGACCCCAGACCGGGAGGGAGAGACAGAGACCAGGTCGGAGGGACAGGGAGGGAGACACAGAGCCAGAGAGAGGCTTCGTGCCTCCCTGAGCAGGAGTCCCTGGGGACTAAGCTGGGGGGCGCAAGGCCTCGGACCCCGGTGCCCCGACCAGACTAGCGGGGGGAGGCAGAGGCGGTCTCTGGTCCCCCTCTAGGCTCCAGGGAGGGCCGGCTGCTGTGGGGGGGGGGGCTTGGCCGGGGGCTTGGCCAGGGCGTGGCCGGGGCGTGGCCGGAGCTTGCCCCAGCACCTGACCTGGAGCATGGCCTGAGGGGGGCCAGGGCGTGGCCGCGGGAGGAGCTGGGCCCAGACATGGCGACCCGACTGGACCAGATGGACCCGACCCAGCAGTCCCCCTGGCAGGAGGTTGCGCTGCCCTGCCGCTGCTCCAGGCCGGTGGTTCCCGGCGCTGCGGGCTCCCGGCAGCGGCTCTTCAGGCCTCGGCCATGGCGCGCAGGTCGGCGTGGGCCCCGGGAGGCGTGAGGGGCCCCGGGGTGGCTGTGCCAGAAGCATCTGGCCCTCGCGTGTGGCGCGGCGGGTGCCTGGGAGGGACCTCGCGGGGGACAGCGGGCCTTGGGGGCCGCACGTAGGCACCCCCATGGCGAGGTCCGCCAGGGTGCGGGGCAGAGGGCTGCGCGGGGGGGGGGGGGGGGGGGAAGGGGGGGAGGCGGGGCGGGACCTGTTGGACGAGGGGGTGGCGGTGGGGCCTCCTACGGTGCCGCGGAACCCATGCGCGCGCGCTCAGAGGGCTTAGGGTGCAGGCACCTTCCACCGTCAGGGCACGGCCTTGGGGCGGCGGCTTGAGGCCCTGGGCTGCTGGGCCCTGGGAGCCCCCCCAAGGCCCTGGCTCTTCCTCCCTGCTCTCAGGTGCCTCCTGAGCGCCCCAACCTGGCCGGGAGCCCGCCCCCCCGCCCTGGTCCCTATCAGGTGAGTACGGCTCCCTCTGACACTGTTGAATTTTGAAGCGTTCCCCTTTCTGCGCATCCTGTCCAACGTTTGGTGTTTCCTGTCTGGCCAGTGCTGCCCCTTCTCACCGTTGTGAGGTGGGATCTCGGTGTGGCTTTGATCTGTATTTGCCTGATGGAAATACAGTGATGTGGGCACTTTCTCATGGGCTTGTCGGCCACGTTTGTGTCTTGCTCTGTGCCGTTTCCATTGGTGTCTTTTGCCCATTTCCGGATTGGATGGTTGGTTTCTCTGCTGTCGAGTTGAATAGGTTCTTTCGAGATCTCGGATGCTGGCCCTTTATCTGAAGGGTCAATTGCACAAAGCTTCTCCCATTCTGGAGATGGTCTGTTGGTTTCGTTGAGTGTCTCTTTGGCTGTGCGGAAGCTTCTCATCCTGGTGAAGTCCCTGTAGTTCATCTTTCCTTTTGTTTCTCTGGCCTTCATGGGTGTATCTTGCAAGAAGTTGCTGTGGCCAACTTTTGGATGGGCGTTGCCTGTGTTCTCCCCCAGGGTTTTAATGGAATCTCTTCTCACATTTAGATCTTTCATCCATTTTGAGTTTATCTTTGTGTCTGGTGTGAGTCAGTGGTCCAGTTTCCCTCCTCTGCATGTGGCTGTCCAGCGTTTCCAGTGGCATTTATGGAGGAGACTTGTCTTTTTTCCAGTGGATGGTCTCTCCTGCTTGGTCGAATATATGGTCTTGACCATCGAGTTGAGGGTCCACTTCTGGATTCCTCTTCTGTTCCATTGGTGGCTGTGTCTGTTTTTGTGCCTGTACCACACTGTCTTGGTGAGCACAGCTTTGCAGCGCAACCCGAAATCCTGCATTGTGCTGCCCCCCCGCTGTGGTTTTCTTGGCTACTATTCCCGTGGCCATTCGGGGTCCTTTCTGATTCCACACAAATCTTCCGATGATCTGTTCCAGCTCTCTGAAGAGGGTCCGTGGTATTTTTGATAGTGATTGCGTTAATTGTGTAAATTGCCCACATTGACATTTTCCCAATATTCATTCTCCGGATCCATGAGCATGGAATAGTTAGCCATCTCTTTGTCTTCCTCAGTCTCTTTCAGACGTGTTCTGTCATTTTTCGGGTTGAGATCCTTTACCTCTTTCGTTAGGTTTATTCCTAGGTAGCTCATGCTTTTGGGTGCCATCGTAAATGGGGTCGACTCCTTAATTTCTCTTTCTTCAGTCTCATCGTTAGCGTCTAGAAAGGCCACTGACTTCTGGGCATTGATTTTGTACCCTGCCACACTGCCGAATTTGCTGTATGAGTTCTAGCAGTCTTGGGGTGGAGTCTTTTGGGTTTTCTAGGTGTACGGTATCATTTCATCTGCGAAGAGGGAGAGTTTGACTTGTTCTATGCCGATTTGAATGCCTTTTAGTTCTTTTTGTTGCCTGATTGCTGAGGCTACGGATGTCTAGTGTTATGTTGAATAGCAGTGGTGAGAGTGGACATCCATGTCTCCTTCCTCATCTTCTTTGGGGAAAGGCTCCCAGTGTTTCCCCCTTGGGAATGATAATTTTCTGTGGGCTTTTCTAGACGGCTTTGAAGATGCTGAGGAACGTTCCCTCTATCCCTATACTCTGAAGCGTTTGGATCAGGAATGGATGCCGTATTTTTTCAAATGCTTTCTCTGGATCTCTTGAGAGGATCACCTGGTTCTCGTTTTTTCTCTTGCAGATCTGATCAGTCACATGGAGTGTTTGACGAGTGTAGACCCAGCCTTGCGTCCCAGGGATAAATGCCACCTGGTCACCGTGAGTCACTTCTCAATGTATTGTTGGATCCTATTGGCTCGTATCATTTTTTTTAATTTTTTAAAATTTATTTATGATAGTCACACAGAGAGAGAGAGAGAGAGGCAGAGACACAGGCAGAGGGAGAAGCAGGCTCCATGCACTGGGAGTCCGACGTGGGATTCGATCCCGGGTCTCCAGGATTGCGCCCTGGGCCAAAGGCAGGCGCCAAACCGCTGCGCCACCCAGGGATCCCTATTGGCTCGTTTCTTGTTGAGAACTTTTGCATCTGTGTTCATTGGGGACATCGGTTTATAACTCTCCTTTTTGGCGCGGTGGGGTCTTCTTCTGCTTTTGGACATAAGGTGATGGTGGCCTCATAGAACGAGTTTGGAAGTATTCCGTCTCCAGAAGCTTCAGCTGGCCTCACTGTAGTCTCTGTGGCAGGCTCTTGATTGGGTTCAGGATGTGGCTCAGTGGCCAAAGTCGTTCGCTCCACTGAGGTAGGTGGCAGGTCCAGCATGTGCGGGAACCCGAAAGCATGCACCTGGGCGTGCTCTTCCTCCAGGGTGGCCACGGGTACAGGTAGCTCTTGCATGTCGGCACAGTGAGTCAGAGGTGTTACCACCACGTGCATTGGTTTGGTCTCAGCAGCCTGGCTTCTCGGCTCGAGCCGTGACCAGCTCGATCACCTCTGGCCCTGAAGCTTAAAAGGCTGCGAGGTAGGAGCTGGGGCCGGTTGTTGAGGTGGTTCAGGATATTGCACAGGGGCGGACACTAGTTGCTCCACTGATCCGGGTGGCCGCACTGGCATGTGGCGGACCCTGATAGCATGCGCCAGGACATCATCTACCGCCAGGGTGGCCGAGATTGCAGGTGGGTCCTCCTTGTGGGGAGAGTGAATCAGAGGTGTGACCACCTCGTGCATTGGCTTCGACTCCTCAGCTGGCATCTGCGCTCTGGCCAAGCACTCAGCACCGACAGCCCTGCCCAGCTCGATCACCTCAAGCCCAGACGCTTCATTAAGCCCCACCTTCGGAGCTGGGGTGGGTGCTGACATGGTTCATGATGTTGTTCAGGGGCCGAAGCTGGTTGCTGCACTGAGGCAGGTGACTCCTTTGGCAAGGCATGCCAGGGGCATTGATAGTGGGTGCCCGGGGTAGCTCTTCTTGCAGGGTGGCCAAGTGTGCAGGTGGCTCCTCCAGGTCGGGACAGTGAATCAGAGGTGTGATTGCCATGTAAATTGTCTTGGCCTCAGCAGCTGGCATCTCGGCTCGGGCCAAGCACTCAGCACCAACTGCCATGCCCGGCTCGAACTGCTCAGGCCCATAAGCTTCAGCTCGCCCCCTTGTTGTAGTTCTGGCGGGCTCTTGATTTCGTTAAGGATGTTGGTCAGTGGCCGAAGTCGGTTGTTCCACTGAGTCAGGTGGCTGCTCCATCATGTGGGGGATCCTGATAGCATGCCCCTTGGCGTGCTCTTCCTCCAGGGTGGCCGTGGGAACAGGTACTTTTTCACATTTCAAATACATTATTGCATATTTGCTTATGTTGAAAAAATAACTGAGTCCATGGCTTAAAAATTCTTATTTACTGATGCATTTAAATCTTTCTCATAACGATCTATGGCATTTGATGTATTCGTGAAATTGTTCATATCGATGCCTCCGGCAGCTTTTCCTTCTGTACTTGTGGTGTTCCTGATTATATCATTCGGATATCTTTTGAAAAACAGTTACATTCCTTAGAACCCTGAAGATTTCTCCGGTGTTGTTTTTTTTTTTTTTTTTTAGTGTCATATATTTCCATTTATTGGACCTACTGAATACATCAGTTAAATGTTTGCTTATTTTAAATAAGCCCTTTTCTTTGTTTTGAATTTTTAATTTTTTATTGGAATTCAGTTTGTCCACATATCCCACAACACCCAGTGCTCATCCCGCCAAGTGCCTCCTTCATTGCCCATCACCCAGTCACCCCACCCCCCCACCCCCTTCCCCTTCCACTACCCCTTATTTCCCAGAATTAGGTGTCTCCTGTTTTGTCACCCTCACTGATACTTTCAGTCATTTTCTCTGCTTTGCCTTTATTCCCTTTCACTAATTTTTATATTTCCCAAATGAATGAGACCACATAATGTCAGTCCTTCTCCGATTGACTGTTTTCACTCAGCATAATGCCCGGGACAGCTGCACCCCAATGTTTATAGCAGCAATGTCCACAGTAGGCAAACTGGAAGGAGCCTCGGTGTCCATCGAAAGATGATGGATCAAGAAGCTGTGGTGTGGCGGGCAGTCATGGCGGCTCACCTAAATAAATGAGTGTACGAGGACTTCACTGAGGTGGTCCAGCAACAACAGGAGGAAATTGCAACCAAGAAACTGTGATTGACAAAACCAAGGAGATCTACAGCACTCCTCGTAGATCTGTGTAAAGCTCCCTCCCCAATGGATGCTTTGCAGTATCTACTCCAGTTTTCCAGAAAGCCTGTTGAAGCAGAAAGTGTGGAAGGAGTAGTCAGGATTCTCTTGGAACATTATTACAAGGAGAATGATCCATCTGTGAGACTCAAAATTGCATCATTGTTGGGTTTATTATCAAAGACTGCAGGATTTTCACCAGACTGCATTATGGATGATGCCATTAACATCCTGCAGAATGAAAAGTCTCATCAAGTCCTTGCTCAACTGTTGGACACCTTGCTTGCAATTGGCACCAAACTCCCAGAGAATCAAGCTATCCAGATGGGATTAGTTGATGTAGCCTGCAAGCACCTCACAGATACGTCTCATGGTGTAAGAAATAAGTGCCTGCAATGACTTGGCAATCTTGGCTCTTTGGAGACAAGTGTGACAAAAGATGGAGAAGGCCTAGCTGTCAGAGATGTCCAGAAGATTATAGGGGATTACTTCAGTGACCAAGACCCACGTGTCAGAACAGTGGCTATAAAAGCCATATTGCAGCTTCATGAAAGAGGAGTGAAATTACACCAAGCAATTTATAAGCAGGCTTGTAAATTGTCGTCTGATGACTATGGACAAGTGCGCAGTGCTGCAGTCCAACTTATCTGGGTTGTCAGTCAGCTCTATCCTGAAAGCATTGTCCCCATTACTTCTTGTAATGAAGAAATTCGCTTAGTTGATGAGCATTTGGAAAAATTTGTCCCATGGTCCGTGATGGCTCCTGGGTGGTTCGAGTTCAGGCTGCAAAGCTATTGGGCTCAATGGAACAAGTCAGTTCTCATTTCTTGGAGCAGACGCTCGACAAGAAGCTCATGTCAGATCTCAGGAGAAAATGCACTGCACATGAACGTGCCAAGGAACTTTACAGGTCAGGAGAGTTTTCCAGTGGCAGAAAGTGGGTAGGTGATGCTCCCAAAGAAGAAATAGATACAGGAGCTGTGAACTTGATTGAGTCAGGAGCTTGTGGAGCCTTTTTTCATGGATTGGAAGATGAGATGTATGAGGTCCGCATTGCTGCCGTGGAGGCTCTCTGCATGCTGGCCCAATCTTCACCTTCTTTTGCGGAGAAGTGCCGCCCTGATTTCCCGGTTGACATGTTTAATGATGAAATTGAGGAAGTAGGTCTGCAGTCCATACACGGCCTGAGAAAAATTTCTAATAATATCACTCTCCGAGAGGATCAGCTTGACCGTGTCCTGGCTGTGTTAGAGGATTCGTCCGGAGATATTCAAGAGGCTGGCTCTTTACGAACTTTTATGCTGTACTAATGTTTCGACTAAAGAAGGGATTCATCTTGCACTGGCGGAGCTGCTGAAAAATTTAACCAAGTACCCTACTGATAGGGACTCTATATGGAAGTGCTTGAAGTTTCTGGGAAGTCTGCATGCAACCCTGGTGCTTTCCTTGGTGCCAGAGCTCCTGAGCACCCATCCATTTTTTGACACAGCTGAACCAGACATGGATGACCCAGCTTACATTGCAGTTTTGGTTTGTATTTTTAATGCTGCTACAATCTGTCCAACAATGCCGGCACTGTTCTCAGATGATACCTTCAGGCATTATTCCTCCCTCCACGACAGTCTTTCTCATCTTGTTCCTGCCTTAAGGTTACCAGGTGGAAAACTAGTGTCATCGGCCGTTTCTCCCGGTATTGCGCCCCATGAGGACCCGTCCCATCAGTTCCTGCAGCAGAGCCCTGAAAGGGTGTACAGTCTTCAGAGCACCGGGACCCTCAGGGAACCCAGAAGCTGCTGGAGTTCACCATCCGGGATCTGCAAAGACTTGGAGAACTTCAGTCTGAACTAGCAGGAGTTGCTGACTTCTCGGCTACCTATCTTCGGTATCAGCTTCTTCTCATCGAGGCCTTGCAAGGAAAGCTGTGGAATGTGGCTGCCCCTTTATATTTGAAGCAGAGTGACTTGGCCTCCGCAGCAGCAAAACAGATCATGGAAGAGACCTACAAAATGGAGTTGATGTACAGTGGTGTGGAGAAGAAACAGGTGGTGATTATACATCACCTGAGGCTGCAGGCCAAAGCCTTGCAACTTATAGTAACAGCACGGACTACTTGAGGAGTTGACCCCTTATTTGCGATGTGTGAAAACTTTTTACAGGAAGTGGACTTTTTTCAGAGGTGTTTTATTGCTGATTTGTCCCCACTTACAGGACAGCTTTGTGGAGAAACGTGTTGACCTTATGCCCCGACTCATGACATCCAAACCTGTGGAAGGGGTCAAAATTCTACAGACCATGCTGAGGCAGAGTACCTTCTTGCACCTCCCCCTTCCAGAGCAGATCCACACACTTCAGCCACCATCATTGAGCCAGCAGGCGAGTCAGACAACCCTTTGCCTTTTACATCTGGATTGGTTGTGGCCCTGGATGTCGATGCGACCCTGGAACATGTGCAGGCCCCTGAGAGTGCTGTGAAGGTCCAGGTCTTCTATCCATATGGCCAGGCTCAGAGGATTCATCCTAAGCTGGCAGACTTGCGGAATCCTGGCCCAGGGCGCCACCGGCTTATCACTCAGGTGTACCTCTCCCATACTGCCTGGACAGAACCATGCCAGGTGGAAGTGAGGCTGCTACTGGCCCACAACTCCAATTCCCGCATTCCAAAATCCCCCTGGATTGAAGGTGGCAAAGTGTCACCCCTGGTGGAAACCAGCATCGAGGGCACCATCCCCTTCAGCAAGTCTGTGAAAGTTTACATACTGCCCAAACCCGCAAGGCACTGAGTCACAAGCATTGTGTAGAGCTGAAGCTGAGACAGACCTTCTCAGGTAGCAGAGTGAGCCCGAAGCCTAGAGCACTTCACCTGGATCCGGCGTATGGGCATGAGCACCATCACCTTTATCGTCTCACCTGGTATCAAACGCAAAATAAATTACTTTGCATTAAAAAATCAAAAACCTTCAAGTCCACACCTCTTCCTTCCCTGACTAGCCCCCCCACCTCTTTAAAGTTGAGAAAACAACAACAACAACAAAAGAAGCTGTGGTCTATGATACAATGGAATATTACTCAGCCATTAGAAATGACAAACGCCGTGTAAGGAGAGTGACGTTTGGATCTACTTGTTGGGTTCATGTTGTTGTACGTGTGTGTGCAGCCAACCAGCAGTGCTCGTTAGGTACCAGATCATCTACTAAGAAGGGTCTTTTACTCAAAACCAGGAAAGAGGAGAGAGAAAGAACTAGTTTCGAGAGCTTTTTGATTTGGAAAAAGCATTCCAAATATCACGATTTTCATTATACAGTAAGGGAGTAGCTTCCTTTCTGTGTTCATTCTCGTGAGGATTAACGATAGAGGGAGTCCTGTGAAATGAAGACCACTTTGTATTCCAATTTAATTCCTGGAATTTCTTAGTTGTTTCTTTCTTTCTTCCTTTTTTTTTGGTTTTTACTGACATTTGAAAAACTGAAAAACTTCTAGCTCATAACTTTGTTGCATTTCAGGTCCCCTGCAGCAATGAAAGGAAATCGTCGTATTCGGGCTAGAAGTTTAAGTGAGTCCTAAAGTATTGGAAGAAAATTCTAACATATACATTGAAGTTCTACAAGGAAAAGGTTGAGTTTAAACAAAAGAGCCTAAGCTAATTCTTCCAGAAGGTTTGTTACCTTGAATTCAGAGCCCTTTTACGAGTATATTAGAAAAATAAGTAGTCCCACAGTATCAGTCGATTCATGTATTAAGGGGAAGAGAGCTAACATTAATGAAACTAACTCTAAAGCAGTTGACTGCCAAGCTGATTGTTAAATTGGTTATTATGGAAACAGGAGAACCAACTCACACACTTAGAAATGAGGTCCCAGACTGGAAGCACTGGTAAATGTAGCTGCTCATAATGTAAGTTAAATAATTCCTTGACAATCTGAGTAGATCTATATCAACATGGCGGTCTTCTATGTTATTTAGGGTGTTTAGTAGGAAATTATCGATTGGACTTCATGATTCCCTAGAGCTTATTTTTGAGAGGTGCTAGTGAATCAGGCGGGAAAAAAATGAATGCTCAAAAAAGTCCTGTTTCCATCTTACACATTTGGGGAAACTGTAAGAATATGTCCAAAGAATCTTGGTCTTCAAGTTTTATATACAGTAATAACTAACACCATAAAATAGCACTTATTTAGATAGAATTGATCTAGACGTGGCAGTACCACATCCTTTTCTACAATGTCTGAGCGCTTGTAGTACTTCAGACCTTTCCATCAGGCGTCAACATTAAATATAGAATACCTCTAGAAAGTGTGAAAATAATTTTGTCTTTGGAAGTAGATAACGTGACGTTTTTCCGTGTGTCCCATTGGACTTTTCTAGTGATGATCCTCCTAGGATGATGCTTTATCAGTCGGTGTCTGGATTTTATGGACTAAAAACCTGATATTTTCTTTTACAGTTGAAATCTGTAAATTATCTTTATACTTAATTTTCTATGTCTTTTCGTAGCAAAAAGAAAGCAAAATATGCCAAGACAAAGAATGATGGTCCCCCCACCAAACCTTGAGCATAACCGTTGAGGAACAAGAACTGTCGGAGATCTATGTGTGTGTATCTGTATGTACATCCATGCACACGTGGCAAAATTTAACCGAAATCACAATTCCGACATCATCTCTGGTTTATGTCACAGCTCTTCTCTGTCGTCAGCCTCTGTTTTTCTCTTTGGGCTTTCGTTGAAAAATACTCAGCCTCATGTCTTTCGCTCTGAGACTTTAACTGTAATCCTTGAAATCTTAATTTCAGTTCAGAACCCCTAGTCTTAGAACTCATGAGTCTCCAGATTTCCATGACTGTCACCAAAAGTTGAAAATCCTATCGGTTTGCCCTTTTTTTTTTTTTAAACTAAAGACTTAAAAGAAAGAAAAGAAAAAAAATGCTTCTTTCTGTCTTGACAAACATGAGGAAGAAACTGCAAACAGGAATACAGGTGGTAGCAACTCCTTCCGTAGCCTCCCCTTGTACTTTTAAAAGAGCTTTGTTATGTGGTTAATGATGGAGAAAGTTGACAACATGCACTGTATGTGTCTGCTGTCCACAAATTGTATTGTGTGACCGTATATTTTCCCCAGTCATTAAAAGGATTCTCCCAGTGTGATACCTCTTAATTTTAAAAAAGTGGTTTTTTCTCCTTTATAATAGTCATCATTTGGTTCTGGATGTATTACGCTGTGTGAAGTAAGTCAATCGGAGAAGGACAAACATTGTAATGTCTCATTCATTTGGAGCATATAAAAATAGTGAAAAGGAAGAAAGGGGAAAGGAGAACAAATGAGTGGGAAATATCAGAAAGGGAGACAGAACGTGAGAGACTCCTCACTCTGGAAAACGAACAAGGGGTGGAAGAAAAGGAGGTGGGGTGGGGGTGTGGGGTGACTGGGTAATGAGCATTGAGGGGGCCACTTGATGGGATGAGCCGCTGGGTGTTATGCTGTATGTTGGCAAACTGAACTCCAATAAAAAATCATCATTATTTTATGACATTTATAAAATGCAATAAAAGATAAGGAAACCATCCTGAGAGGCAGGATGCCTGTCTCATTTGACCATCTTTTTAACATGTTTTACTTATTTTCCTCCCTTATTATTTAAGGCTTTTTTGGATGTATGCACTGACTTTTTTTATCAGCTATGTTTTTGAGGAATAAGCTCCTCAATTTACAGGTGCTGTATCTTTTATAGTCATAAAGTCATTGGTTTCTAGAAAGACACATTTGCTTCCATGTATCCATTAGAGTGCAACAATACTGAACTCCTATGGGATTTTCCACTGATGAAAGTTGTTTTTATACTTACCTGTTTTATTGAAGCAGGTCTGAAGACCAGGAAGAAAGCTGACTAGTGATCTGAATTGCAAAATGTTGAGAACTAACCAGTGGGTTGTCATGGTGCCTCATGACTCTGTGTGTGTGTGTGTGTGTGTGTGTGTGTGTGTGCATGCGCGTGCCTAATGACTCTTAAGTACAAAGGAAGTTTATTAATTATTTGAAGTAAAGACAACACAGTCATTTGTAGGAGATCCTTAGCTAGAAGGTGTTGATATTCTTTGAAGAAATCAATACAACAAAACCTTCGAAAGTGTTAGAAGAAGTTACCAAAAAATCAAAACCTGAGCTGCAGAAAAGAAAAGTCTTGTATCTGAGGTGACAAACATAAGGGATGCAATTTATGTGCAGGAAAGCTGGAAGCTCTCGATTGGTTGGGGCCATAGAGAGTTTTGACATGACAACAGGATGTGCCACTTTTGTAGGGAAGTGTCGTTTGTGACCATCATATTTGTAATTGGGTTTTCCGTTGGTTTTGGCGGCAACAATGTTTGCCACTCCTCTGGTCTAACTGGACAGAGACATACCTCGCTCCTGTTACCACTAGTCCATGTGTGCAGTGCTGTTGTTTGGCTTTGGAAATGTGAACTTTGTGGATAAAACAGGGAAGCTTCTCTGGCATCGAGTGGAAAACAAAGAGCCCACACAAGGCTCTGTAGGGATGGTGTGTGTGCATGCGTGCGCACGAGATACTCTCATAACAGGAAATATACAGTACTCAATTTCATCAACAGTAGCTCAAATTTAGTTACTGGAGCAGTGGTTTCAGTGAACACTGTATTCTCTGCTTCAGGTTTTTGTAGAAGCGACTAATTTGGAAAGTGTAGTTCCGTGAAGAACTACAAATTCATTAGAATATAGCTGACCTCCCCACAACGTGGGGATTAGGGGTCTCGACAGCATCCCCCAGCACAGGTGAAAATCCATGTATGATTTTTGATTCTGCCAAAACTGGACTGTTAGTAGTAGCCCACTGTTGATTGGAACCTTACCGATGATATAAACAGTAGACTAATATGTATCTTACAATGAAGTGAGCTGGGGAAAAAAGAATGTTATTAAAATCATAAGGAAGAGGGGCGCCTGCAGAACAGGAATGCTGCCCCTCTCTACTGCATTAGTGAGAAAAGATCTCTGAGGGCAATTTAGAAGACCTGGTGTCTCTTTCCACGCTTGCCCTTTCCAAGCTGGGTCACCTGTCCTCACTCCACGGGGCCTTTGTTCTGTTACGTGTGCTTGAATAGTAGATGGTGGTCAAGGAGTCTCATACAGTACAATCGAGTTGGAAACCGCTGAGCGCACGACTTACAGGAGAGCCACCCCGCCCCGGGTCCCCTGCCCTGCGTGACCGCTCTTTGTGGTGCTCACCACCTTGTGACATGTTACAGTTTTATTCAGTCATTGTCTCTTCCACCCCCCGAGGAAGACCAAACCCTGTGGATGGGGTCAGACGCCTGATGTGTTTTCCCCATTGCTGTGTCATCAGCGCCTATGTCAGAGCGTGTCAGAAACCACATGAGGCTCACGGTGAATGTTTCTGGAGTGAATTAGTTATTAGGATCCAGAGTGTATTTCTGGGTAATAATTTAGAGATCACTAAAACCTACGTTCCTATGATAAGGGTTTTATGTGTCTGTCAGCCGGCTTTATGACCTTCTTTGGTTTGCATGAAAAACTCTATTCCTCCTACAGGATAGAATTCGAAGAGCAATTTATATTTAGAAGATGTTTATAATAAGCCTTATGGGCTCGGTTTATCGTAGTGGTCTCTTGTTATTCAAATGCTATATTTTCTCAAATGTAGATTGTACAGTTGTGCCTGGGAGGCGTGTGCACTGCATGAAAGTAGGATCTGTGAGGCACTCTAGCCATCGTCACAGCGTATGGTATTCCTGTAGACACTTACTTAAACCACAAAATATTGGCACATTGCTTTCTTTCTTAGCAGGTAGAAAATGTACATGATAATAAAAATGTTACCTGTTTGAAGAAATTTAATTTATTAGTTTCACAATGAAGAGTCTGACGATGAGAGATGTGTCCTAAATGGCTACCTACTTATGCCTCATGCTTATTATATGTGTCAGATTGAAATATTTCCCATCATCCAGGTAAGTTGAGGAGTAAGGCCCCCCTGAGTGCGACCCGAACACAAGGGCATGAGGCTTTGCTCGAGGTGTGGTGCATGGCAATTAGTCCTTTCTGTTTACAGTCACTCTGGGGTGGGGTCCGGGTCTGGAGTGATATCCTCTCCTGTCCTGCCTTCCGTGCTGTTTGTAGGTGGACACATCCCACGTTTGTCATTCTCCCACTGAATTGTATATCCAACTACTCATGTAACCTCTCCTCCAGTTTCTGCAAAGAAACATGATCTCACCAACTCCCCCCGAACACACTCATCTGTTTTCTTCACCCCTATGACTTGACTGCAAGGCTGTCTTCCCAGTTACTCAGCCTCCAGACCTCAGACGTGTCTTTAATTCCTTGCTGTCTTTCAAACCCCCATCCAGTGCATCAGCAAAATACCTTTTATCTTGACCTTCAATATAGATCCAGAATCCAGCTGTTTTCTATTATCTCCACTGCTAGATCCCAATTCAAGAGACCATCTTCTCTTGCCTGAATTCTTCAGAAGCCTTTTGTGGGGTTTTCCTGCCTTTCGCCATGCCCCGCTGTAAGATTCTACACGGAGCAGCCATCTCGATCCACTTAAAGCAAAAGTAAGATCCTATAACTCTTCTGATACCATTTGAAGGCTCACCCAGCTCAGTCACTGTAAAAGCCAAAGTGAGGATGGTGGTCAGAAGGCCTACGTGATCTGTCTGCCCTTCCTTGTCTCTTTTATCACAACCTCTATGTCTGCCTTCCTGACCACTCTGTGTCTTCCTTTACTGTTTCTCAGAAACCCATACAAGTGCCCACTCTTGGACTCATTCTAGCCGGTTCCCTCGCCTAGAAAATTCTTTGTCTCGAATTTCTCTCAGAAAGCCTTCACTTGCTTCGAGTCTGTTCCCAGAGGTAAACTGTTCATGAAGGCCTACATTGATCATTTATTCTAACTGTAAATCCCATCTCCCTGGCACCCCTCATTTCCGTTGTCCTGCTCCATTTTTTCTTTGCTACACGTCTCTTTCTAAAATGCGATGTGATGTTTTGTATTCGTTGCTAATTACTGGTTTCCCACTCTAGAAGCTTCACCAGAGCAGGAACTTTTGCATCTTTCTGTCTCTGCTCTACCCAATGAGGTGAAGACCGTGCTTTACACAAGATAATAGCTTATTGAATAATTGAACAAATAAAGTATAAGATACAGAATTTCCACTCACTCCTTGGACAGATATATTGAGTGCCAACGATGTGCCAGTCCCTGTACCAGCCATTGCCATACAGTAGAAAGCAAAAGTCCCTTGTACCCACGGAGCGTGCTCACGGCCTATCCAGAGGACAGTCACTTTAGAAATATTCATACAAACAAGTGGCTCCAGGAAAAGTGGGCAAGGTGCTATGAAAGAAAATGACAATGTACCATAAAATATCATAATGGAGAGAAGTAGCTTAAATTGGAGGTTCAGGGAAGACCTCGTTAAAGAAGTAACATATCTGATGAACATTGTAAGGCTAGGTTCCTACATAGGAAATCTTAATAGCAATTGAGATGTTGAAGAATGTAAAAAAAAATGTTGATGGGAGTCTCCAAAATTGAGAAAGATTGAAAAATGGTCAGGGCAGGTGGAACATAATTAATAGATAGGAGAGCAGCATTAGATGTGACTAAAGAAGTCAGCATGGACTAGATCACACCAGGCTTTATTGGCTCAGAGGGTTTTGATTTCATCCAAGGTGCAAGGAGAAGACTTTGAAGAGAACTAATAAGCCAAGTAACAACATAATGATGTTTGGGGCTTTGCACTATTAGGCTACCTGTTGTGGGTTTGGGAATGATTCAGAAAAGAACAGAGTTAGGGACACCTGTTGTGTGTGTGGGGGGCTCAGTCGGTTGAGCCTTTGCCTTTTGGCTCAGGTCAGGATCCCAGGGTCCTGGGATCCGCCCTGCGTCAGGATCCCTGCCCAGTGGTGCGTCTGCTTCTTCCTCTCCCTCTGCCCCTCCCTGCCCCGACTCATGCACTCTCTCTCATCCTCTCTCTAGGAGATAAAAGTCGTCTTTAAAAAAATTGAAAGACTTGAGTTACAAGTTGGAAGGCCACCCAGAATGCAAAGATATTAGTTCTAGTGAGAGATGACAGTGGGACATACAAATGTGACCTGGGTGCTGACTATAGAGAAGAAAATAATAAGATGGATGTAAAGTATATTTTAAATTAGAACGGTCATGGGTTAGATGTAGAAAGAGATATGGCTGCCTGGTTTCAGTCATAAGCAAATGGATGGATTCAGGTAGATAGAAATGTTGGGGTGAGAAACAGATAATAACATAATGAATCATTGACCACCTTTGTGGGGAGATGGGGATTAGGAATCAGATGATGGGGATCCCTGGGTGGCTCAGCGGTTTGGCTACTGCCGTTGGCCCAGGGCACGATCCTGGCATCCCGGAATCGAGTCCCACGTCAGGCTCCCAGCATGGAGCCAGCTTCTCCCTCCTCCCGTGTCTCTGTCTCTCTCTTTCTCTCTATATATAAATCATGAATAAATAAATAAATCCTTAAAAAAAGGAGATAAAAAAATTATGTCCATTGTTTGAGGTTAATCGGGTTCATTTTGGTGATCATCCCATACTTTATACATGTTGTCCCGTATTGTCCCAGAAGGCTCTGAAAGAGTGCCTGAGTCTCACAGTTTTGCACGGAATGAACACAACGGGCTAGATACTTAAGGCACGGAAAGCTTGTGAGATGTTGTGTAATATGCACCATCCTGAGTATCTCTTTTCATCCTCACAACAGTAAATGTAGAGTCCGTCTTCCTCAGTTCTTGTCTTCAGGGTCTGGGCTTGGAAAAATCTCCACCTGCTCTTCCTTTATTTTCACTGTGGGTTGTGATTTTTTTTTTTTTTGAGTCTGGGTAGACCAGATGGGACCAGGTGAGGAGCAAGGATTTGGCCTACAGCAAAGCTTGGGAAGGAATGTAAATATCTGTAAATATCGCGAGCCCTGAGAGGACAACGCCCACAGCAGAATGTCCATGTGAATGAATCACCGACACGGCAAGCCTGGGCACAGGACAAGGGTAGGTATTCTAGGGGTCCAAACTTGGCAGGGGACACAATGAGAAATGGGGAAAGCGTGGAGCTGTGAAAGGTGTCCCCACAACAGGACAGCCACAGGCGAAGGTGGTATTCAAGAGTTCGGATAAAGGTTGGCACCTCATTGTTTTGGAGAAACACACTGAGAATGCAGTTTGGGTAGCTAGGATTGTTAAGAGGCCCATGTGATGGAACAATCAGAATATCCTTGCAGAGCCGTTTCATCACTAGTGTTCAGTGCCCTTCTTGAATTCCTGGGTGAGACCAACAGATGTGCACCAGATGAAGCCGAGCCAAGCCCGAGGCAGTGACGTGTACAGACTGTCGATTATGGTATAGAATGATTCCTCCGGTGAGCCTTCACTCACACCTACTCCTGGGTCGAGCAGTTTCTTGTTGCCTCTGCTGCATTGTTCAGTTTGACACCGCATGGACTGGTGGTCTCATCATCGTCTTTAGAGTTCGAAGACTCAGCCAAATGCATAGGTAACATTCTACTTGCTCTTCTCTTACTTTTAATCATAGAAGTTGCCTAAAAATGTGACTAATGTATTCAAGGCCTTGAAGAGTCATTACTGAGAAACTGAAACAAAGGTGAAGATCCAGAAAGACCGTAACTTTCTGCTTCAAATTCCGCGTGTCTGTTTCTCATTGACTTTGCGTGCTATCAAATCACAACGACTGAGGCTCCCGGGAACCATTGAGCAAAGTATCGTGTGTCATCTAAGCTGGGATGTATTTAAAACACTGCATTATCACTTCGCTAAATAAGATAAGATGTCTTTTTTTCCATATCTGAAGCTAGATGTGCTCAGATTCGTCTACAAATTCCAAAGAACATAGCCTAATACCAGGTACTATGAGCCCGTTTGAAAGCCAAGGGTGAATGATGTCTGGAATTTATGTCCCTGCCAGTTTCACACATCTTCGAACGATATAGTTCCTAACAAGGTAGAGATTAGCTGTCACAGCCTTTAAGTGGCAGTTTGGTACAAAAGGACCATGGTTTTTGTCAGGTTTAATCTGATCGGTAGTGAACTGGAAGAGAGGCCAGTCAAAAGTTGGTCGAAACAGGCTTTCATTTTTATTTATTTATTTTTGTTGAAACCGGCTTTTAATGGGCTGTGCTCTCTGGCTAGGTTATGCAGCCCGCAGGCAAGGGAGAGAGCAAAGGGTGGGGGTGTCGCACCCATGCCAACTGCAGTGAGGTCTCTAAAGAGTTTTTTGTGGTAAGATGGGGGCAGGGCGGCATTCCAATTAGGGCAAGGGTTACAGGTCTTGGTGTGCTAAGTTAGGGTTGGGCAGCAAGGTGGCCTTATTGGGAGGTTGCTGGCCTGGGGTCGGCCGTTTTGAGGTTCCCAGTCTCGCTGGCCCAACATTCAGATCTTTTTGTTATGTTATAATGGGGCGACGATTCAGATCCGGCTGCTTCCTGCTGATTTTGGGGCGTCGTGGTGCCTGTCGGAGGTGGGCAGGCCAGCGTAGGGATATAAAACAAGTTAGTTGATTGATAACTGAGATATTTCGTGGATTCCTTCCTTGATGATTCGGAGAAAGCAAGGGGCCACCATTAATAGTATGCCAAGGATCAGGAGTGGGCTTAGAGAGAGGAGGAGCCATGTGGTTAGTGGGGTCTGCCACCATTGGGGTGTAGTTGGGCCGACAGGGTGATACTGTGTTTGGAGAGACTCCCGACCTTTGGCGAGGATGTGGAGATTGGTTTCCACTCCACCTGTTTCGTTGATGTAGTAGTAGCGATCTTCATTGAGACACGGACAAGTTCCTCCTTTCTCGGCCGTGAGGAGGTCCAAGAGACATCGGTTCTGTAGAGCTACCTGGGCCACCGGGTTTATTTGGCGTTGTCGGGAAGCAAAAGACTCTGCCGAAGCTTCGATAGCCATCTGAGGCCTCTCGGATAGGTCCCTGGAGGAATCTGCAGACTGGAATAAGGGCCCTGTACCCAGTGGCCACCAGGGTTGAGGCCAGGGAGACCCCGACAACCAGTGGGAGAAAGATCACTCGTTTCTGCTTTTCCGTGGGGGGGCTGGTGAGGAGGGCTACTTCTGCCTGACTATAGATGGTTAATCGCGGAACTTGGGAGACAGGCAGACAGGAGGGAGGCAGAGGTATTGAGAGATTTAGATAGGGAGCCCTGGCACCAAAAGAATCGGCCAATAGCAGCATGATGAGAGGTGACTTTTGACCGGGTGACGTTGCACAGGGATGAGTTAGGGGCGGAATAACAGAAGGGGAATTGATGGTTGAGAGGGTCAGTAAATAGGGCAACATTAGTGAGAGAGGGATGAGGCAGGCGCTGGAGGTGTGGGTGCGGGGCTGGTGCAGCTGAATGCACTTGGGGAGGGGAATAGGCCACAAGGGGAGTTTTGCCAAAAGCGGCACAGATAAAACGGTGGGACAGATTGCCCATGCAGGAAAGGCTGGCGAGGGAAGTGCCTTGTTGGATAAGTTTTATCCAGGAGAAGGGGCCCTGCCCTGGTCCTGAGTTGGGTAGGCCTGTAGGTGGGTGCTCCTGGAGTACGGGTGACTGAATCCACATGGGCCCGCAGGAGGGCTCTTAGACGAGTTAGGGAAGGTAGGTAAGTAAGATAGGAGAGGAGGAGGTGATGTTGGAAGATTTTAAGGGAGCAGGAGGGGCCGCCCCGTAGAGAAGCTCAAAGGGACTAGGCCCGACGGCCCTCTAGGGGTGGCTCTGAGCCTTCTTAAAGCCAGCGGGAGGAGGGTCGGCCAGGACAGGTGGGGATTCAAGAGTAAGTTTGGTGAGATGTTCCTTGAGAAGGCCGTTAGCCCACCCTAGGTTACCCGAAGACTGGGGGTGATATGGGATATGGAGTTTCCAGGTAATATTTAGGCTCTTGGAGTCTTGCCTGGTGATGCTGGAGATGAAAGCCGGGCCGTTGTCAGATTGTAGGATCTCCAGGAGGCTGAATCTTGGAATGATGTGTTCGGTGAGTATGGTGGCCGCCACATCCGCCATCTCCCGAGCTGTGGGGAAAGCCTCTGCCCACCCTGTAAAGGCGTCCACTGAGGTTAATAGGTAGGGAAAGGATTTATTGGGCGGCATGTGAGAAAAGTCTGTTGGACCCTTGCTCACGGATACCAACGTGTCCCGGTGGACGCCCCAGAGACTCAGACCACGGACAGGCAGATGCAACAAGCAAGAGGGTTTATTGAACGTTTGCGCAAATGGGCTCTCATCCTCAGAGGTGGCAGAGCGCCGATTAGCAATTACAGGCATCTTTTAAAGGCAAAGAAAACGCGGGAATAGCATAGCATTCAGGTTATGACGTGATTGATTTCTTTGAAGGTCAACATGACCATGTTCAGGGACTTTTCCAGTCAGGGCGAGGTGGCGGATAGTTTTCCTATCTCAGAAAAACAGAATGTTTTTGTTGCTTGAATTTATGGGAGGCACCTGGATGGGCTGTCTCAGGGTTAGGCCTGGTCCCACTCCCGGGGACGGGGGTGTGGGGTTTCTTCAGTCCAGCTGCCAGTCCTTGCCAGGTTGGTAGCTGTGGAGCTGGTGATTGGGTCTTGGCCTGCGAATTCCCCCTTGAGCATTTACAGTGGAGCAGGTTTTGCAAGACTAATCCACCTCTCTAATTACCTTTTGGAGATGTGGGTAGTAGAAAAGGGGTCCTGGGAACTGGTGTAAGGCCTTGGGACCTCTGTGTAGGGATTGGCGCATGTCTGAAATGGTCATAGGAGCTAAATGGTTTGGAAGAGCGAGTTTCTTCTGAATGAAGATCCAGTCTTTTTCCCCGGCTATTCTTCCCATCTCTTTTAGTGTGTGAGTTTCCTCATCTGTGTAAGTGGGGGGAATGTGGTGTGTTGAGGAAGAGGAGGGGAGCTGGTGAGGAGCCTAAGGCAGTGGCTTGGGCAGTTGAGTCGGCTTTGTTGTTGGACCGGGACACCGGGTCCTTGGAGGATTGGTGTCCATGACAGTGGACAATGGCTACGTCAGTGGGAAGGCTGATGGCCCCTAGTAGTTTTGAAATGAGGGGCCCATAGATTATGGGGCTTCCCTTGGTTGGAAGAAGCCTTTGCTCTTGCCATAGGACAGAATGTGTATGTGTGCTGAGGGAGGGATATTTGGAGTCCGTGTCTATGGTAGCTCGTTGCCCTTTGGACAGGCGAGGAGCCCTGGTGAGAGCTCTAAGTTCTGCCTTCCGAGAGCTTGTCCCGAGGAGGAGGGAACTGCCTCTAGGATGGCGTCTAGGGTAACGACGGCCTATGCTGCGTGTCTCTGGCCACAAAGAGTATTTGGTCAGGGTTAGGGAAGGGCTGATTGGAAAGTCCTGGATGTGGAGGAGTCAGCTCTTCCAGGAGTTGAGAGCAGGGATGGGAGGGTTCCGGGTTAGCAGAGGGGGTAGGTAGGAGGGTAGCAGGACTTAGCCGAGGAGAAGCTGATAGATAGATGTCAGGATTTTCGACGAAGAGGAGCTGGGCAGGAAGGGATTCTAAGGAAGGAACATGAGGCGGAGAACCCATCCAGGCTGCAAGAGAGGAGGGGGGCAGTCCATGGAATAGAGGAGGTGCCATCACTTCCCATCACCGCTACTGGAGAGGGGAAGCTGGTCCCCGAGTAGGAAGACACAATGGAGTCGGTCGCCCCCGTGTCCAACAGGAAAGAGATGGGCTTCCCCGCTCCCTGGAGCAGGACCCTGGGCTTGGCCTGGGTTAGGGGGTGTCCGAGTCTGGGCCCCGTCAGTCATCGTCCAATCCGAGTAGTTGAAAGGCTGGACTTCCCGGCTCAGGGTTTCCTCTGTGTGGAGGCGCCGAGGATCCCCCGAGACCCGGGCAGGCGGATTTCCAGTGGCCCATCGTTCGACATTGAGGGCATTGCCGCGTTGGCTCCTTGGGATTGGGACATTGAGGGTCCATTGTCCCTCGGTGCCGCATCTGAAGCAAGCCCCAGGCAGGGTTCGGTTGGTTCCTGCATTCTGCGGGCTCATGGAGCCCGCTGGCCGCAGGGCTGCCCCCGAGGCTTGGGTCTGGAGTTGGACCTTCTGCTGGAGCCTGGCCTGCCTCTTAAGTTCAGCCACTTCCTCTCGGGTGTTAAGGACTTTAAATGCCATTTTCACCAGGTCGGGCATGGGAGTTTGAGGACCCTCCTCGGTCTTTAGTTTTCTTCGGATATCGGAGGAGGACTGATAACCACTGCAGTGGTAATCCATTTTAGCGCATCTGTAAGGACCAGTGCGGGGGGGCGGGGGGGGATCAGGGTGAGACTCTTGAACAGTCCGCGTAGGAAAAACATGACTCATGATGCTGGGAGTGGCATGCACACGGAGATTTTCTTACCCTTTCAGTTTCGTGGCAGAAGTCTCTCTTTTTATTCGGGTCTGATTCATAAAACACAACCCTCTACGTAAATTTCTCATGAGAAACTTTCCATGAAATGGTATAAGGAAAGAGGTCTTCCAGGTGTTTCTCCCGCAACTTCTGAAGTTCTGCGTTTTCAAGCGTGACCTGTGGTGGTTGATTTTTCTTCTGTTTTCCTTATGAGGAGAACATTTTTAAAGGAGACTGCATGATTCAGAGCTGTTTTATGAAAGTTTCTTAAGAACGACAAAATGAAAAGAAGGAAACCATTTCCTGTAGCTTCACTCTGAGGGACACAACCCCCCTGTCTCTGGCTTGTGACGCTTCCATGGCGCACTCCTGCAAGGATGGGAGTTTGCTGTCTTCTCGCTGGTCTGTGGTGGGATTAGGGATGACCACCGTGTGAATCTGACAGCGGGAAAGCTCTCGTAAGCCCTGGTTTTAATCTGGTTATGAGTTCACCTGTGGAGTCGTGCCGAAACGCAGGTTTCGTTCTCAGCTTTGTTCTAGGGGTTCACTAGCTCATGACAGAGTTCAGGAATTGGGTGAGTAGTAGTAAGGAAGCCGTCTCTGTTGGATGAAAAGCGTCTTTATGATCTCCTATCTATGGGCTCATTTTCTAACTTACGAAGCACCGTCAGGGAGTCTTGTGGGCTCTCAACCTTCAATCCGTTTTCACGTAAGAACGACTTTTACTCTGAACTCCCAGAAGAATGTCAGGACGTTTGGAATTTCTGTTTAGATTTCCATAGTGTTGCTGCTTTCAAAGCAATTTTTATTCCTTACTCGGCCTAATGGTTTCTACTTTTTCTTACATATGCAATTGAATTTAATATAGGAATGCAGTTGACATCCAATCATAATGCTCATTTGTTAGTTAAAGGCTATTTCAGTCTATAACACTTTGATCCCTAGGAATTTAGCTGTGGTTTTATGAGTTTTCCCATATGATTGCCCACAAATTTATATGTTGACTAAAATTGTAACAGGTTTAAACTGTCCAAACAAATTACTTAGCAATTAAACCTCCAGCAAAATTGTAATTCATTTTAAATTTATCACAGAGGTTTGATGCTCTTTCCGAGCAAAACAACGGGACATAAGGGTGACATACAGAAATTCGGTATTTTGCGTGAACTGTTCCCGACAGGACAAAAACATTCCCAGCACTGGGCACAGCAAAGCCTTCCACTAATGTGAATTAATTTTGTAGCGAGGGATCACTTGGGAGGATTCCTGCTTTTGAGTTTTATCCAGGTTTCATTCTCTGAAGCACCCTTTCCATAAATTTGTGTTTTATTCCTAATTTGTCGTACTTCACCCTTTGATATTTAAACGATTCACATGCAGCTAACTGAAGTCGCGGTGGTATTCGCTTCTATATCAGGTTATCACCTGCTACGTTGAGAATTGCAAAGCCAGAGCACATTACAAAGAGTCAGTTGGACTTTGATACCCAAAATTGCATTTACGAGGTTCACACTCCTTTGTATTTCACCAGATAGAGACAGCAACAGTGTTCTCATGTAATGTGTGCTTCAGCCTCTGTGCCAGAATTTATAGTGTCTGGATTTTAATATGTAGTGTTGATCTGTTAACCAAAGTTGTTTTGTTTGGTTTAGTTTGGTTTGGTTTGGTTTGGTTTGGTTTGGTTTTGTCCACAGAGGCATGGACACCTGCTTCTGGTGAGTCTTTACGCTGAATATACATACTCAGTTTGTCGCTATGTATGTATGTATGTATGTCACTTTGAGGTTCTCTCTCGCCAGTGTTACCATTCTTGACAAAAAAGACAGTCTTTGTGTTTGATGTCCTTTCTGGTTTGTTAGCCAGGGTCTACCAAAACCATTACTTTTTGATGACACTTCAGTTTTGGCCCAGAATGTCACAGTCTGCATTGAATGCCTCATTTCATCGATCCCTCGTGGCTTTTAATTAAGTTTAGCAGCATTTGAAGATTTTCTTTCACTAAGGGGATTCAGAGGAATCAGAGTCTTTCTCTACATTTTTAAAGTCATTCCATAAAAATATTCCTGTGACGTAACCTGAACTCAAAACGCATTTCGTCAAAAGGGAGAATTAATCCGGTTTGATGAGCAAGTTCCGAATTCGATATGCTTTGTTTGATACTTGGTCCCGATGCTACGCGTCCCGTCTTTCTGTTGTAGTTTTGTGTTCCCGTGCTAATTTTGCATACGTCCTTGCTCAGGAGTCTGGGGATTAGACTGCATTCTATCCCTGTTATATGTCAGCTGGGGTTTTCATTATTTTCATCTTGCTTGCTTTCAGATTTTCCCCTCCTTCCCCAACTTTTCCAATTGTTGAGGCCTTTTATCTTTTTTTCTTGCCTGCTTTCTGGGAGTTTTGTTTAAGGGAAATGAACCTCTTGCTTCTTACAATTTATGTTTTCCTAGCCATCTTATGGCCTTCCTCATTACTAAATTTTCTTAGGAAGATGAGCAGTTAAAAAAAAAAACAAGATGAATATATGTTTTTGTTACTGTGATAGGGAAAAATCTTTATCATTTCTTGTCGAAAGCATTCTTCCACCCCAAGCATTTTACATACTAAAATGAATCTGTTGCCTATACGGAATGGAAGCCTAGCATAGCAGTAAATGTTTCCCTCAGAAATACAGTTTTTTTTTTTTAATTTATTTTTTTATTTATTTACGAGAGTCACAGAGAGAGAGAGGCAGAGACACAGGCAGAGGGAGAAGCAGGCTCCATGCACCGGGAGCCCGACGTGGGACTCGATCCCGGGTCTCCAGGATCGCGCCCTGAGCCAAAGGCAAGCGCCAAACCGCTGCGCCACCCAGGGATCCCAGAAATACAGTTTTTTACTGATTGTTAGCCATTTTGATTTCATTTATTAATGACTTTGTCACTGATCAGAAAACCTTGAGGTGGTATTTCTGTTTACTACGTTGGGAAAAAAATAATTAGGATCATTATTTGTAACTCCAACATAGCTTGTTAATTTTCAAGTTCATCGTACCAGAATATGCGCATGCGTGTGTGTTTGCAATCGTATTGATGTTTCAGAGTGTCTTCCTAAAAATTTACAATGTCTATAGATAGCTATTTCAACATTTTGTGAGGTCTTACTTTTCTTTGTTCTTTTATTACAATAACAGCAAGTAAATAGCCCATACTTTTGGTTGTGTCCTATAAGAATTTCTGCTTGGAATACTTGGAAAGAATAATGCTAGTGTTCTACGAATTTTGTCTTAATCATCAATTATCAACTATTTTTTAAACGATTTTTATCTTGAGTATGATAAATATCATGTAGTCAAAGACTGTTTAGTTTATACATATAATATTATTCGGTCGATAGTTTATGAGATTCATTTCATAGAACTGTCTTTATGTTTCCTTTTTGTGCTCAGTGTCCTTTTGTAGAAATCCAGATTGACTACTTTACACTGTGCATATATTTAGAGCATCACAAATGTGGGCCATGAAAAGGATAATTTCATGGTATCGGTGAAACTCTGGGTAGAATTTTCTGTCCTATCATCTGTCAGAGCTTTAATGTGTTAACTTTACATTTCCTAAGTGTACTCAGTTATATCCTGAACCGGAAAGGTCGTTGAATATATGACACCTATAAGTCCATACCTATCGAAACTGTAATTAAGATGCACTTTGCCATTTTGACCAAAATGTCATAACAGCAGAGGCACGCCTAAGTCTCTTAGTGGGTTAGTGCTTGATGTCATTGAGAGCAGTATAGTCGAGAGTAACCCTGGTCCCTGAGCCTCACATGAAAACACATTCTGTACCAGAGGGTGGAGTACCTTTCACTTCTTCTTGACACCTCTTTTATTCTTTTTAAGATTTTTATTTATTTATTATTCATAGAGACACACACACACACAGAGAGAGGGAGAGAGGGGCAGAGACACAGGCAGAGGGAGAAGCAGGCTCCATGCAGAGAGCCCTACCTGGGACTCGATCCAGGGTCTCCAGGATCGCGCCCTGGGCTGCTGGCAGCGCTAAACCACTGTGCCACCGGGGCTGCCCTCGATACCTCTTAATATGGTGCTACTCACCGCAGAAATGACAGAATGAGCATGGGACTACTCTGTAGGCACAGTGAACACATCCCAAAGTCTTCAAAGTGCACAGTCCCTTCAGGGTAGTAGCCTAGCTGTGTTATGTTACCTTGGGACTGTATGTGTCAGTCGGCGGTAAATGACTGAGATCATGCGGTTTTCATCAATATTAATTCTTATCAATCAGTAATTTCAGAAAGCAGTGGGTACTGTGGAGGAATGATGTTGGGTGACAGGCAAGGAAGTGATGAAGGGTAGGGGGGAGTCATGGCAGAGGTTAGCGGTTGCAGATAGATCTTTTGCAGAAGGCAGCCCCTGAGCGTTTTGTAAAGACTTTTCTTTGAGATAGTCGTGGACTCCCATGCAGTTATAAGAAATGACACAAAATATGACCATGCAGAGTACCGTAATACACACATAACCAAACTGAAAGTCCGAGCATTCTTTCTGAGGCATTTAGAGTCGAATTTTGAATGGGGAGAGGGATTATGTCAAAGAGCATTCCAGGTGGAGGGAATAGAGAGGTGCCGATTCTGAAGTGGGAAGACATTGGGGCGTTGGCTTCACTGAGCAGGGCCACTGTGGCTGTGACCCTTGCATGAGGGAACGAGGGCTTTATGAAAGGTTGAGCAGCCAAGCCACTGTGTCTTGCAGGGTCGTGACGGTGGTGGTGTGAGCCTTGTGTTCTTTGTGCAAGCAATCACACTGGTTGTGCTTCAGCAGAGTGCTCAAGATCTCCCTCCATAATTTGTCAAAACTGTCACTCCCTCCCCATTTTTAAATTGGACCTCAAACATTTTCATCTCAAGTATAAATAGCACAGGATGGAGTTTCTGGTGGATGGGAACAGTTGACCTTGTAAAAGTATGTTATATCTCTTTGAATATGTATCCAATAGAACGTTACTACCATGATAATTTGATGCTATTATCCCTTTGAACTTTACCTGAGCTCTCCGTTTTCACTGTCAGAACAATTATATTTGCTTTTCTTCTTGAACTCCTGTCTCTTTCATTTCCTCCATAGATTTTATTTTATGGCTTTTATAATGGGAAGATGTTTTAATAAGTATCCTGTCATTTTCCTGTGTGTATGTGTGTACATGTACAGACCCGTATATATACACATGGAAGTAAGGTTTCTAAAGTTTTAGTGTCTTTGGCTACAGTATTCTAAGTGTGAAAATCGGTCAGAACGAAGTGTTATCCTAAATAGTACTGATGCACAATTGATATAAACGGCAAAATTAATAGTATGATTGGTAATTTTTAAACATGAAATATAATGCCATTGGGATGCCTCTCTTAGGAAGATGGAGAGAGAGTTTATAAAATTTCAGTTCATGTACCCATGAATGAATTCTATGACCAGGGTGATGTAAAGTCTGGTGGAAATTAATAGTAAACATAAATGATATGCTGTGGGGCTTCGAAATGAAGTTTGAATGATTATTAGGTATGTTGTTTGTATATTATAAATGTGTATAGTATGTCATTACAGTAGGATGAATTACACTGTTTTCGAAGTTCATGTAATGTTAACAAGGGCATGCTAGGAATGAATAAGCAGGAAGGTGCTTACCTTCCTGATGAGGGGGTAGATATATGGGCTTAGTAAAAATCTATAGTACCCGATATTCTTTGTGTAAAAACTTAATGATACTGTTCCTCTGAGTTTGAATAAACGTTTAAGAAAAGATATATCTTATGTTATATAATATTAAATATATGTGTGTGTGTGTATATCTATATATATATATATAATCAGTTCTGAGAAAGGGTTCTTTTACTGACTTAAAATTGGTCTACTGGAAATTCATGTAGCATCTTTCACTTCTTCCTCCTTGCAATATCACAGAAAATACATAACTGAGACAGACCGAGGCATGTGTGAGTGGGCGGGCTCTGGCTCCTGACTCAGCATTGTGACTTTGTAGATAGCGTGTGTGAATTATTTCCCAGGATTCTTTTCTTCTTTTTAAAGCAAAACCTGAGGTAATTCCGTGCTTCGAGACAGTATAGGTCTTTGCCGTGAGCTTTCTGCCTCGGTGAGTTGAGTTTCCGCTGTCTCCAGCCTTTCTTTCCTGTTCTCTTTGTGCGTGGCTCCCAGTCAGCCTGATGCCCTTCCCTGATGATCCTTCGGGATTGAGGAGGCAGGATCTCTCAGCAGGAACCGCCACCACTCTCACCATCCCATCTTCACTGTCCCTGAATTTAGGGCAGATGAATTTAGGCCAGGTGGCGTGTGTCTGCTGTCATGCTCCTCTTTTTATGGAAATGAACGCAAAGGAGGAGACTGGATGTTCTGTCCCAGGCTCAGTGACGCCTTGACTTAGCAAGGCTTTGTGGTTAACAGGGGATTCTGTGGTGTTCCAGTGTCTTTTACCACTCACTGTGGAGCACAGTACAGGAGGAGCAAGGGGGAGGCCTTCGTTCTGGTAAGTGACAGAAAAGCGGTGATGGGGTAGGATGTGGTGAAGGCGAAATGGCATCGGGTGCTACCTCAGGAGCTTTGGTCAGCTTTCAGGGACAGGAAGGACTAGCTGAGCCAGGGATCAGGAATCGACAGCTGTAAACCATCTGGACCTACCTGCTGTCTTTCAAAATTCTTCACGTGCCCTAAGAGTGTGTGGAGGTCATGGTCCGAGTTGGAAGGTCGTGGCAGACGGAACGCACTGGAGCAGGGAGAGCGCTGAAAAGATCTCGTTCCAGGAAGAGATGATGGTGGTGTGGACCCAGGTGCTAAGAGTGGCCAGGCAGACGGTCAACCCTGAAGGCACAGCCGACGGCCCGGCCTGAAGGATGGATTGTGGGATGGGAGAGGGGGAGGGATCAGGAAAGAAGTGGGCTGAGGGCATGTGGGTACCTTTAAGGGACGTGAAAAAGACAGCCTTCGGGAACTGAGAGATAGATGATGGGTTGGCAATACTCTCAGGTAGATGTCCAGGTGGAGGTGTGGACGGGGAAGGAAGTACTTGCGGAAGGAAAGGCAGAGGCCCGGCCTGAAGGTACACCTTCGAGAGGTGGGGTGGCCTGTAGCTGCAGCCTGCACCTCCGGCGGGTGTGGAGACGGGGTGCGAGGTAGAGGAGCAAGCCTTTGGCGGTCCTCCTGCAGGTCAGGTGAAAAGGATGGAGGCCGCAGCAGTATCACCGAGGGCAGCTTGTCAGGGCAAACGGTGGACTGCGGACGTCTTAACTCTGAGTAACAAAGGGCTTCAAGGAGGGACTTAATATTCGTGTCCAGGATTATCTGTAACATCAAGACAGATTTAGGCAGTCACATTCATAGCGAGCTTGAATTGGAGTTTGTTGAACTGGATGGTTTTGGGAGATTCCATCGTCTCCTGAGCCCTGATGTTCTGTAATGTCAGAACCACGTGTCCAGATGGTGCCTGGGCCGTGTCCCACGAGGTTTGGTCATTGTGGCTTTTCTTTTACTGGTCTGAGGAACCCGCAAGTCTCTTTTCCTCTGTCCGTCCTCTCCTCTGTCCAGTCTATCCACAGGTCATTCGGATGGAGCAGGTTAATCAGGACCAGCCGCATTTACGTTTCCTCACATGAGCTACTAGGGTGCGAGTGAATCTCGAACCCCCTGCAGTGTCCTGCTCTTGTGTATTGTGACGGGTTCGGTGCCTGGGTCCGATGGTTGAGGCCCTGCTACGTGACTTCAGGACTATTTCCCTTGGGTGGTCTCTTCTGTGATCCTCCGGGTAAGAGCTGTTTTTCCAGTCTCTTCCTGCCAACATATTCTTACATGTTTATGGCTTGGAGGTAGTTTAATTCTTTTTTTTTTTAATTTTTATTTATTTATGATAGTCACAGAGAGAGAGAGAGAGAGAGAGAGAGGCAGAGACACAGGCAGAGGGAGAAGCAGGCCCCATGCACCGGGAGCCCGACTTGGGATTCGATCCCGGGTCTCCAGGATCGCGCCCTGGGCCAAAGGCAGGCGCCAAACCGCTGCGCCACCCAGGGATCCCTTGGAGGTAGTTTAAAATAATGAAGCCTTTATTCCATGATTTATCCTCTATTTTTATATATTTAAAAGTTGCTCATTTCACGGTTGGTATTTTGCGCATCATGAACTCTCATAGTTACTCATTTGGGAATTTGAGATTTTTTGTATTTCAGTATATAGTTTCGTAGTTTTTTAATCCATTGCAATGTTGATGAAATTGTCATAGTTATTCACTTGTTTTATCATTTAACTATTAAAAAAGATTTATATTTTTTCTATTAGTGATCTCACCACTTGATCTACTGAGTTGTCTTCAAAGAATTCATTAAGATTATGCAATGAAACCCCATACGTGTTTTAAAGTCTAATCGTATTGTATCATTATATCCGTGGTCTTAAACTGTTAGCAGAGTGAGAGAAAAAGTAAATAGTGTGATTTGATCAAATGCCGTGTTTCCATCGCTCTCGCTCACTGCGTCGAGCAAGCGGGGTTCACGGTTTTCCTGTTTACTTGTCACTTTAACTTGGTTACACCGCTTTATTCTCTGTCCCCTGCAGCTTTGAGTTGGTCCCCACCCCCTTTATTTTCTGGTCTTTAATCTTTGCATATTATAACTCTTCCATCATTCCACAAGTGCTCACGCCTCCTTCTCTTTGCATGAAGCACTATGGTAGCAGAGTGTTTGCCAGCATCAGCGTTGTTTCAGACCGCTCTGGGCCTGTGTCTTCGTTCCGTGATTTGGGAATTGTGAGGCCTTTGGCAAGGAGCTTAGAGTTTCTATGTGTAAAAGGAAGTAATAATAATATTTAGTTCAGAAAGTTGTGAAATTTAAATAACGTGTCGTAAATTTTTGAATGCTTCGCTGACTACTCAATGCGTTACCTAAAAGGTTTTTTAAAAATCTGATTCAAATATACTATTTTCTTCCAGTCTCCCTCCAAACCCCAAATGGCCAGGACTTGATTTTCCCCTATTGTGTTTCTACACGACGTACTGTTCTTTTGAAGGCGGTGTCTCTTCCCAACCCTCACCCCCCCGCCACAGCTGATTTTCGGATTTCCCTTTTGTTTCTGTTTTTCTGTATTTTGATGATCACGTGACCTGTGTGTGATGCGTGCCTGTGTGTACATGTGCACGCGTGTGCTGTGTGTGCCTGTAAGCGCACATGTGTTTTCATTCTGCCTCTTGAATATGGGGGTTGGTGTCTTTCTTCAGTTTGGGATCCTTGGCCGTTCTCTCTCTGGATGTTGCTTCTGTCTCTGTCCCTCTTTCCCTGGGACCTCAAGTACAAGTATGATGGGCCTTTTGCAGTGGACCGTGTGTCTTCTGTTCTTTTCATTGCTTCTTCTGCTTGCTCTCCGGTTTTGGTATTGTCTGTGTGCTCTGTGTCAGAACCCACCAATCTTGTCCTTTCCTGTGCCATCCGAGTTTTCTGTTAAGCCATCGATGAATGCTTGATGAAAGATAGTTTATTTCATAGGTCTAGAATATCCATGTGATTTCTTCATATGCATTACACTCTTCTCATTCAGTTCTCCATCTGTTGCATCCACTTCTGTCCATCTTGTTACCTGTTTCTCTTACCAAGATGATCTTACTTACTTGACAGTCTTTGCTTATTTTTATTCTGAATTATTGGTTGCATTTTCCTTCCCGTGTACGTTTCTGGTAATTCTTTGGATGTGTGCCTAACACGGTGAATGAAAGAACATCGAGGGCCAGATGGTTTATTTGGTTGGTCGATAGTCCCTTCTTCTCTTTGGTGCATTGAGCTGGCCGTCGTTGCCCCTGTAATTTGTCCCTGTTTTTCCCCTGTGGACACTCTGTGTTTTGATTGAGACCCACTAGGCAGAAGCAGGCTCTTTGTCCTCAGCACTGGAAGGCCTCACAAGCACTAGCTAGTCCTTTCAGGGATTTGGAGCGTCATACTTAGTCTTCTGCCCCATGCAGCTCAGTCGTCTGGCAGCTCCCACGTGGGTGGGTCTGTGCTTGTGGGAAACCCATTCTCGCTAGCAGAGGCTCATCCCATCCCGTAGGTACTGTGAGGCCACGGTGAGCTTCGCTCGGTCCCGTCCCCTTCACCTCCCACCTTGCCAAAGCACACGTCCTATGGGAATGTCAGCGTTGCATCTTGGCCTCCTTGAGTTTCCAGTGTGTCACTGTATGGTGGTGGTGTCCTCTTATCCCAGTGGAGCTGATGTCCTGAGCTGGAATCGGCAAGTGGCCTGGGGACAGAATGGTGCCCCATCATCAGCCTCCCCAGGGAAGGGCTCTCTGTCCTCTGCACGGATCCTTTACCTAGCTCTGGGCATCTGACAGCTTCCTGACTATCGCCAGGAGCACATCTGTGCGTAACCAGCCTTTTCTGGTTGTTGGGATGGAGGCTTTGGCTTGCACCATGTAAGTATGTGTGTATCTTCTCAGGAAGTATAAGTCCCTGATTTAATAAAAAGCTTAGAAATTGTGATTTGTTAATACCTGAAAGATGGTGGTGAGCAAGTTCTTGGTAACTGATGATGCACATAGCGAGTGCCCCATTACTGCTTTTTTAATTGGATGCAGAGTTCTTTGTTCACTGTACACAAGAATGTGTGATTTTTTCATTCTTTCTTTTAGATTGTGTTCAAATTCCAGTTAGTTAACATATAGTGTAGTATGAGATTCAGGGGTAGAATGGAGTGATTGATCAGTTGCATATAACACCTAGTGCTCATCACTTCACATGCCCTCCTTAATGCCCATCCCCCAGGTACCACATCCCCCACCCACCTCCCCTCGGGTGACTCTCACTTTGTTTCCTGGGATTAAGAGTCTCTTATGGTTTGCCTCCCGCTCTGTTTTTATCTCATTGTATTTTTCCTTCTCTTCCCCATGCCCATCAGTTTCGTTTCTTGAATTCCACACATGAGTGACCCAGAGGGCTGACACACCCAGCCAGAGAAGCAGGGCGCCCGGGGCGCAGGGCAGCCCTGAGCCAGCAGGTATCCCCAGGACTTTACAGCAGCTGCTGTGGGAGGCTGAGGTCCAGGGTGTGGGGAGGCAGGAGGCGCGGCCGAGTCCTGGCACCTTCCCCACCAGAGGCCGTCTCCCTACATGCAACGTCGGGCTGCCCCAAACCCTACACGCAGCATGTTCGCCAGATGCCCATGCGCCTGGGGGTTGAAATGGCAGGGGTCCGGAGCACCCTGGGTGAAGGAGGACCCCAGAGCTGTGTGGGGCCCCACGTGGCCCCTCTCCCGCAGCCTTGTGGCTGCTTCTGCAGCAGAGCTCCTCTTCGCTGGGGACCCGCCCCCCAGACCAACAGACAGCTGACAGGTGGCCCCCGGGGCTCCTACGCCTTTGAGCTCGAGCACAAGCTCCTGCTTGGCAGCCCCTCCGTGGCACCTGCCAACCGAGACCCTCTGCAGGCCAGGCACATGATGGAGGGCTCCTAGGCCCCTGCTGCGGGCTGCCAGGAGACCCAGCCCCAGGCCACGCGATGGCCCTGACCTGGGAAGCTTCCCAACCACCGGCCCTGCAGGAGAGCCTGCCCCAGACCACCAGCCGCCCCACCGTTATACCCATACCAGGACCCGTCCTCGGGGAGAAGCGCCTGGGCTGTTGGGGATCGGTCGGCAAATGACGCCAGGGGCCTACCCCCCGCCCTGCAGAGCGTCTGGTGGTACCAGTCCTGTGCCACACGGATGGCAGAGGCAGGGAGGCCCCACTGGAGCAGCGTGCGGGGGGGGCGGGCAGTCCAACTCCAGCCTCAGGGTCATGCCTTCCTCTGTGGCCCTCACACCGTGTTTGCATGTAAACGTCCCCGAGTGCATCCGCCTCTGGCTACACCGCGTTGGAAGCAGCATGATGGAGAAGGCGGCAGGCCTGGCCTGGTTTCCACCTCCATGCTAGCCAGACGGGAGACCACCCAGCCGGGACAGCCCCGCCAGGCTGCTGTGCCTGCCGTCCTGGCGGGGTGACACTCACCACGTACCCCCCTCAGCTTGGGCTCCAGTATCCGTGGGCCTGGTCCCCTCAGGGCTATTGGAACACATAAGGCTGTACCCAGGTCCGGGCTCAGCAGCACAGGGCAAGCCAGGGCAGATGTCGGGCTGCACGCATGCCGACCTCTGGAGGCCAGCCAGCCCTCAAGAATCACATCCAGGAAAGGAACTCGGGGTGGGGGAAGGGGAGGTGGGCGGGGGGTGGGGGTGACGGGGTGAAGGGCACTGATGGGGGCACTTGATGGGGTGAGCACTGGGTGTTATTCCATATGTTAGCAAATTGAACACCAATAAAAAGTCAATTTACAAAGGAAAAAGAAAGGAACTGACACATGTTTCCTAACTGATGGGAATGCTAAATCCCAGTTAGATATTAGCAAAAATTCAAGATATAACATTTTTCCCATCGATGTTCCAAAAAAAAAAAAAAGAATGACACCCAGGGAGAGCCCCTGGTGCTTGAGCAGATGGCTGAGCGGGGAGCAGAGCCTGAAATGATGGTGTTACCCCCCCACTCTCCGAGGCTGGGACAGGTGCCAGTGGGAGGCCCACGGGAGCACCAGCCTGCCTGTGGGGCAGACCCGGGTGGCTGTGGGTCTGTCCTCAGGTGGGCAGTCCTGGGCTCACTCCTCTCCACACCAGAACTGCCGCCTCCCGGACACTTCCTTTCTACATAGAACATGGAGACCGTTCTCCCTCCCACACGTTTTGGGGCAAACTGTTGAAAGATGGGACCTCTCCTCCCTGGCAGATAATCTTTGGTCCTGGGCACTTGTGCACTAATGCCAGCACGCATCCTCCATTCACTCGAGAAGCGTCGCCAGAGCCTGCCCATGAGCACGATCCCCGGGACTGGAGTGCAGCCGAAGTGCTGTGCCCGGGGGGGGTGCAGGCAGATGGGTGAGCCTGGCACCGCAGGGCGAGACTCGCTCCACGGGGTGCCGGGGTGGGGTGTCCTCTGGCTGAAGCTTCGGGATCCTGTGCTCAGTTCAGCTTTTCAGAACCTGCTGGAGACCTGTGTCAGCTCTGCAACGACAATCCTTTTTTCTTGAAAGCTCATGAGATTTCTGAAAACCACAGGTTAGAGCAGACACAGTTCAGAAGACACTGAGGAATCCCCGACTTTGGCGTCTGCTTTGTCCGTGAGCCAGGGACCTCGTGGCAGGAGTTCCGGAAACGCACACACGCAGAGAAGAGTCTTGGAAGCAAGTGACACACATGGACGCCGAAGTGCTTAAATACAGATTTATTGCAAACCGTCACTGGAGAGGGGACTTCACGGGCGGGTACCCTGGTCTCCGCGGACCTTGGCTGACGGAGCTCAGTGGCCAATCTGAGGCGGCCGCATCTGAAGTGAGAAAACACGCAGGCTGCGCCGGCTCCAGGGCCCAGGCCGGCAGCAATGGGCAGAGGACACCCACGAGGACGGCCCGCCATCCGCCGCATGGCCTGGTGCCCCAGCCCGCCACTCTGACGCTGGTGAGCCGCTGCCACGGCAGGCGGGGTGGGCCAAAACACAACACTGAAAATGACGTCAGATAGAGAAGACGACGGGCCATGGCGTCCATGGCTCCCCAGTCTCCCGAGTAGATGGGGTACGGTGCACGTCCCCCGTCGTCACGCCAGGAGACCCCGACGAGACCATCGAGACCGGTTCTTACACACGTGCGTGCCATGAGAGCCCTGGGACGTGGGACAGGTTGGCAAATCCTGGGACCCTGAGGATGGGGTCTCAGCAGCTCCAGCAACAGGCTCCGGCCCAAGTATGGGGGCAGAGCTCTGCGCCGCCTTGGCCATTCTCCTCCCAGCCACCTGGTGTCTACACCTCCTTCCATGGCACGAGAGCCACCCGATGCTTCCCAGGGGCTGCTTCGGACATACTCAGGAATCCCCACCCATTCCTGGCCACCTCGAGCCACAAACCTGCCCCCACACAACCGACGAGTCAGCTCCCGCCTACTCAAGCCCTTTGAAGGGGGCCGTTTCTGGAGGAACCATCACCTTGAAAGGAGTCCTCCTCAGCCCCCAGGACAGCCCCCGAGGGAAGGTCCCAGGAAACCTGCCAGCTGACAGCCCCAAGGAGCAGCGCGAACGCGGCCTGCGGGCCTGGGGTGGCTCAGGCCCCACGGGCAGAGCAGAGGCAGGAGGAGAGGCCGCGGCTGTGTCTCCCGAGGGCATCCGGTCGGCTCCCCAACAAGGACCAGGCCCCACAGAGGACGTGGGAGGACAGTTCCTGCTGCGTCTGTGGCCTACTCGGGAAGGTGTCCCCACATCCGGCAGCGCCGACCAAGAGCCCCAGTCTGGTCTCCCCGACGGGGCTGAGCAGCCGGCAGACTCACACACACACAAACACACACGAAGCGAGAGCACAAGCATGGGTGTGCAAGAGAGATGAAGGCCAGGGCCCCCGCGCCCCCCTCGGCAGCAGTCGGCCCAGAACCCACTCCCCGGGCCCAGCACAAGGAAGCAGAGCCCACGCAGCAGCAGCAAGAGGAGAGCGGGTGGCCTGCGTCCCGCTTGCCCCATGCTGCTCTCCAAGTGTGGAGACGCAGGGCCGGGCGCCGCGGGTTCACCCTTCTTTTTCAAACGATTTTTTTTATTGGAGTTCAGTTTGCTGTCATGTAGCATAACACCCAGTGCTCATCCCAACAACTGCCTCCCTCAGTTCCAATCACCCAGTCACCCCAACCCCCCACCCACTTCCCTTCCACTACCCCTTGTTCTTTTCCCACAGTTAGGTGTCTCTCATGTTTTGTCACCCTCTCCGATATTTTCACTCCTTTTCTCTCCTTTCCCTTTATTCCCTGTCACTAATTTTTATATTCCCCAAATGAATGAGACCATGTAATGTTTGTCCTTCTCCCATTGACTTATTTCACTCAACATAATACCCTCTAGGTCCCTCCACGTCGAAGCAAATAGGGGGTATTTGTCATTTCTATTGGCTCAGTAATACTCCATTACATAGGTAGAACACATCTTCTTTATGCATTCATCTGTCGGTGGGCACCGAGGCTCCTTCCACAGTGTGGCTATTGTGGACATTGCCGCAATAATCATCGGGGTGCAGGTGTCCCGGCGTTTCACTGCGTCCGTATCTTTGGGGTAAATCCCCAGCAGTGGAATTGCTGGGTCGCACGGCAGCTCTATTTTGAAGTCTTTGAGGAAGCCCCACCCACACAGTTTTCCAGAGTGGCTGCACCAGTTCACATTCCCACCAGCAGTGCAGGAGGGTTCCCCTTTCTCCACATCCTCTCCAACATTTGTGGTTTCCTGTCTGGCTAATGTTCACCATTCTCACTGGTGTGAGGTGGTATCTCATTGTGCTTTTGAGTTGTGTTTCCCTGATGGCCAGTGATGCGGAGCATTGTCTCATGTGCTTGGTGGCCACGTCTATGTCTTCCTCTGTGACATTTCTGTTCATGTCTTTTGCCCATTTCATGATTGGATTGTTGGTTTCTTTGCTGTAGAGTAGAATGAGTTCTTTAGAGATCTTGGACACTGGCCCTTTATCTGACGGTCATTTACAAATATCTTCTCCCATTCTGTGAGTTGTCTTTTAGTTTTGTTGAGCATTTCTGGTGTTGTGCGGAAGCTCCTCATCTTGATGAAGTCCCAGTGATTCATTTTGGCTCTTGTTTCCCTGGCCTTCCTGGATGTATCTTGCAAAAAGTTGCTCTGGCCACGTTTCAGAAGGGTGTTGCCTGTGTTCTCCTCTCGGATTTTGATGGCTTCCTGTCTCACATTTAGATCTTTCATCCATTTTGAGTTTCTCTTTGTGTTCGGTGGTGTGAGAGAATGGTCCAGTTTCATTCCTCTGCGTGTGGCTGTCCAATGTTCCCAACAGCATTTATTGAAGAGACTGTCTTTTTTCCGGTGGATGGTGTTTCTTGCTTTGTCGAATATTAGTTGACCATAGAGTTGAGGGTCCACTTGTGGATTCTCCGTTCTGTTCCATTGACCTATGTGTCTGTTTTTGTGCCAGGACCACACTGTCTTGATGAGCACAGCTTTGTAGTACAACTTGACATCCAGCATTGTGATGCCCCGGCTCTGGTTTTCTTTTTTCATATTCCCCTGGCTACTTGGGGTCTTTTCTGATTCCACACTAATCTTCAGATGATTTGTTCCAACTCTCTGAAGAAAGTCCATGGTATTTCGATAGGGATTGCGTTCCATGTGTAAATTGCCCTGGGTCACGTGGACATTTTCAATATATATATATATATGAATTCTTCCAATCCAGGAGCATGGAATAGTTTTCCATGTCTCTGTGTCTTCCTCAGTTTCTTTCAGACGTGCTCTGTAGTTTTTTGGGTAGGGAACCTTTACCTCTCTGGTTAGGTGTATTCCTAGGTATCTCATGCTTTTGGGTGCAATTGTCAATGGGACTGACTCCTTAAATTTCCCTTTCTTCAGTCTCATTGTTAGTATATAGAAATGCCACCGATTCCTGGGCATTGATTTGGTATCCTGCCACGCTGCCGAATTTCCTGTATGAGTTCTAGCAATCTTGGGGTGGAGTCTTTTGGGTTTTCTAGGTACAGTATCATGTCATCTGCGAAGAGGGAGAGTTTGACCTCTTCTTTGCCAATTTGAATGCCTTTTATTTCTTTTTGCTGCCTGATTGCTGAAGCTAGGACTTGTAGTAGTATGTTGAGTAGCCGTGGTGAGAGTGTACGTCCCTGTCGTGTTCCTGATCTTAGGGGAAAGGCTCCCAGCGTTTTCCCATCGGGAATGATATTTGCTATGGGCTTTTCATAGATGGCTTTGAAGATGCTGAGGAATGTTCCGTCTATTACTACAGCGTCAAGAGTTTTGATCAGGAATGGATGCTGTATTTTGTCAAATGCTTTCTCTGCATGTATTGAGAGGATCATCTGGTTCTTGTTTTTTCTCCTGTTGATGTGATCCATCCCACTGACTGCTTTACGAGTGTTGAACCAGCCTTGCATCCCGGGGATAAATCCACTTGGTCATGGCGAGTAATCTTCTTTATGTACTGTTGGATCCTGTCGGCTCGTATCTTGAGAATGTTTGCATCCGTGTTCTTCGGGGATATCGGTCTGTAATTCTCCTTTTTGGTGGGGTCTTTGTCTGGTTTTGGAATTAAGGTGATGCTGGCCTCATAGAACGAGTTTGGAAGTGTGAATGGACCTAAAGTACCACGATGTATAATTTAAAAGCATCAGAGTCAATTTTGTACAAAGTTAACTTACCCTTTATTACAAATAAAATTCATGAAGCAATTATAGAGGTTTATGAAAAACACAAAATACAGAAACAGCACAATGAAAGGGGCGGGGAAGGCTTCAGTTGTGCTGCAGCCATCACGAGCTGCTGCTCGGGGGCCGAGGCTGGTGGCTCCACTGAGGCAGGTGACAGCTCCGGCCCTTCGATGAACTCGAGATGAACTCGAGAGCCAGCACCGGGACCTGCTTCTCCTTCTGGGGTGGCCAAGAAGCAGGTGGCTCCTCCAGATCGGGACAGTGAATCAGAGGTATGACCACCAGGTACCTTGGCTTGACCTCAGCAGCCAGCATCTTGGCCCAGGCCTAGCTCTCAGCACCAGCAGCCGGGACCGGCTCGATCACCTCAGGCCCAGGAGCTTCAGCAGGCCCCACAGTCGGCCTCGGGCGGGCTCTTGCTGCGGTGGTTCAGGGTGTTGCTCGGGGTCCAAAGCGGGTTGCTCCCCTGAGTGAGGCGGCTGCTCTGGCACATCGATGACCTCCATAGCAGGTGGTGGGGCCCGTTCGGCCTCCAGGGCTCCCAAGGGTGCAGGTGGCTCTACCAGGTCAGGACAGGGATTCAGAGGTCTGACCACCACGTGTCTCGTCTTGAACACAGCAGCTGGCATCCCGGCTCGGGCCAAGCCCTCAGCACCATCAGCCGGGACCGGCTCGATCACCTCAATCCCAGGAGCCTCAGCAGGCTCTACTGTCGGCCTCAGGCGGGCTCTTGCCGCGGTGGTTCAGGGTGTTGCTCGGGGTCCGAAGCCCGTTGCTCCCCTGAGTGAGGCGGCTGCTCCGCCACATCGATGACCTCGATTGCCGGTGGTGGGGCCCGTTCGGCCTCCAGGGCTCCCAAGGGTGCAGGTGGCTCTTCCAGCTCAGGCCAGGGATTCAGAGGTCTGACCCCCACGGGTCTTACCTTGTACACAGCAGCTGACGTCAGGCCTCGGGCCGAGCACTCAGCTCCCCCAGCCGGGACCAGCTCCTTCCCCTGAGCCCTGGAAGGTGCAGCAGGCCCCACAGTCGGGGCTCGGGGGGGCTCTTGCGGTGGTTCAGGTTGTTGCTCGGAGTCCGAAGCCGGTTGCTCCACTGGCACATCGATGACCTCCATAGCCGGTGGTGGGGCCCGTTCGGCCTCCAGGGCTCCCAAGGGTGCAGGTGGCTCTTCCAGCTCAGGCCAGGGATTCAGAGGTGTGACCGCCACGTGTCTTACCTTGTATACAGCAGCTGACGTCAGGCCTCGGGCCGAGCGCTCAGCTCCAGCAGCTGGGACCAGCTCCATCCCCTGAGACCCTGAAGGTGCAGCAGGCCCCACCGTCGAAGCCCTGGCATGCTCTTGGGGTGGTTCAGGGTGTTGCTTGGGGTCCGCAGACAGAGTATCATCTCCAAGAAGACAAAGTATCATCACCAGGATGGACTTTCCACGTCCCTCTCAAATCAAGGACACGCTACCCACCGCTCAACGTGTGTGAGTGCAAGAGCCCTGGGAGGTCTCCCCAAACTGCAGTCCATGGGGATGGGGTGTGAGCCTATCCAGTGCTCCCGGCCCAGCAGCATGGAGGCTTGATCTGTGTGGCCCACCCTGTCCCCAACTCAGCCACCCCAGTCCTCCTCACCTCCACCCTCAAACTCCACTTGATGGAGTTTTACAAAACGGCAACGGTAACGCTCCACACGACAGTCGAGCACTGAGCCTGGCACATATTGCCCTGTGAATTTCAGCAGCTTTGTCAGGGCAGGAAATTCTGGGGGATCGTGGAAGTCCTCCTCATAGTAGTCCAGCCAGATGGTCAGGAAGGAGGTCAGGGCGCTGGGGAGGGACAGGTGGGCAGAGGCGTCAGAAGACAGGGCTCCTCACACAGAGGTGTCCCGGGGAAGCCCTGCAGGAACCGGGGCCCTAGGCCCCCAGCGTGGGGCTGTCGGAGGCCAGTGCTGCTCCTTGTCCACCTGCCACCTGGCGGTCCTACCTGCCACAGCCCTGCTCACTGAGGAGGGGCTGGCACGAAGCCTCTGTGCATGGGAGCCCATGACCAGCAGTGTGACCATCACTGTCTTTCCCGGGGAACCTTCCCTCCTGTGGGTCTGCCCAGCCTCACTCACGAGGGGCCCCCAGGGGATGTCCTTCCACTGACTCTAATCTCCCACGGGCGGGGGCCGACTGGTCCGTGAGCCCTCACTGGCTCTCCTGAGCACCTGCTGTGCCCCCGGGTCCAGGTGCCACCAGATTGGTGAGTGCGATGCTCCCCACACCCTCTGCTCTGGGTCCCAGGTGTGGGGCAGACAGAGGGTTGGGGGAATGGGCATGGAGGAGGTCCCTTTGGCGTCCCAGTGCTCTCCCACAAAGCCCGCACGCCACCCACGGCTCTCCTTTGCTCTTTCCCTGACGGGGCCTCAGACCTCTGCCCTGTCACAGGAATTGAAGACGTGTGCGATGAGGGGTCCAGCAGAACCCTCCGACCCACAGCCCCCTCGTGGCCCTCCTGGAGAGGGAAGGCTCCCCTGCATGAGCCAGAGCTCACTCACATTTCCCACTGGTCCCGGATTCCTTCCTTCTTGCAGGAAGCTACAATGCATCGATATCTAGAGGAGGGCGGGGGGCATCACATGAATCGTCCTGTGGACCCAACCTCTCCTCATAGGTGCTGTCACCCTCTGAACCCCAACTAGTCCAGAACCCTGGGGGGCCGTCAGCTCTGTGCATTGGGCCACGGGCAGCTCCTGGAGAAGTACCTGCACCCGCTGGAACTTTCTGAATGATTAAGGAATGAAAGGGCTCCGGCCAGGCCCATGGCCGATATCCAAGTGGGCCTGGGTGCCCAGGTGTCCCCGGGGAACCCTACTCCACTCCAAATGCCCCAGGATACAGATCCCAGGTGGACTCCGTTTCAATGGCAAAAGAGGCCAGCTCAAGACCCTGGTGACAGTGGGGAGGCGGCACAGGCTTTGTCATGGGGAGAGAACGAAGACTGCTGAGCACAAGCACAGCCCCTCTAGCCGACCTGCCACAGGCCAGGCCCCGGGGGCTGCCCTACAGGACCCGACTAGGCCCTCTGTGACTCTACTCCAGTCGGAGCAGCAGCCCCAGGGGCCAGGAAGTTCAGCCACGTTCCCCAAGACTCCCAACCAGTAGGTATCCCATCCCCCTGGGCTGTGGAGGGTCAGGGAGCTCACTTTGCAAACAGCAGGTCCAGCACCTCTTCAGGGGTGCCATACTCTTCCACAACATTCAAAAAGTCATATAGGGACAGATTGTGCAAGCGCAGCAAGGCAGGCACCAGTTCTTCTACCTCCTGCTGCAGCCGCTCCCTCCGGCTGGGGGTGGTCGGGCAGATCCGATTCCTTCTCAGGGCTGAGGCCCTTTCAGCCTGAGGTGGGACAGAGGGGACGTGCAGCCTGCACTGTAGCCTCCAGACCACCTGGGAGTTGGAGCGCAGGCCAAAGCCCGAGCTCTCAGTGGCTGCGGGGGATGGGGGGGGGCAGAAGTGCCCACAGCAGGAACTTGGGGCTTGACACCTGCAGCTCAATCACTTAGCATCTGACTCTGGGTTGTGGCTCAGGTCATGGTCTCAGCATCCTGAGATCCCGCCCCTGGCAGGCTCTGCCCTTGGGGCAGAGTGTGCTTGAGGAGACTGTGTCTCCCTCTTCTGCTCCCTGCTCTCTGTCTGTCTCTTAAACGGACAAGCTATCCAGTAAAGAAATAATCTTAGAGGATAAATTAAAAAAAAATATGGATCAATGCAAGGATCTCAAGTGGGAGGGGTCAGTATCCCAGGGCCCCTTGTCAGCTGAGTATTGACAGCACCTCCCTGCATTAACGGCTTCACCCCTTGAATTTGACCACACGTCCCTGTCTCCAGGTGCCCACACGGAGACCTTTCCTTGGGTGGGAGGGCCCAGGGCCTGAGGGTTGCAGGATGTTCAGCGCCGTACTGTGATTTGGCAACAGAAGGGAATCGCATCGAAGTCCTGCATCAGTGAAGGGCTCAGTGGCTGTGGGAACCAACTGGCCTTCTGACATGTTGTGCAGCACACGAGGCCCCTGTGCCTGACCCCGGGAGGGGGGGCAGGGATGCGCTCCTTCAAAACCTAACTGCAGAGCGATAGACATAATACAGTGAGCCCCGTGTCCCTTTGGGGAAAAGTCTCCCAACTCACCAGGACCATGCTCCAGCCTTGGAGAAGGTAGGAAAGGACGTCAGGCCAATGGGGCCTCCTGGGAGCACCAGTTAGGAGAAAGCATAGCACAGTGCAAACTACTGGAGACCGCGTGCGATGAGACATGGTGTGTCTCTTTTTCAAAAGTTTTTGTGGGCAGCCCGGGTGGCTCAGTGGTTTAGCACTGCCTTCAGCTCAGGGCGTGATCCTGGGGACCCAGGATCCAGTCCCACATCAGGCTCCCTGCATGGAGCCTGCTTCTCCCTCTGCTTGTGTCTCTGCCTCTCTCTCTCTGTCTCTCGTGAATAAATAAATAAAATCTTTAAAAAGAGTTAATTATAAAAAAAAGTTGTTATTCATTCATGACACACACAGAGAGAGAGGGGGGGGCAGACACACAGAGGTAGAAGCAGTCCCCATGCAGAGAGCCCGAGGTGGGACTTGATCCCGGGTCTCCAGCATCAGGGCCTGGGCAGAAGGCAGGCGCTAAACCACTGGGCGACCAGGCATCCCCTGAAGGCTCTATTCTGATATTCCTACAATTCTGTGCACAGGGACTCTGCATGCATCTGGCCCAGGCAGGGGCAGGCCCATGGGGGCAAGTTTGGGGAGGAGGGGAATCCAGACTCCTGTCGCAGCAGAAGTCTAGGGGGTAGCGCAGGGGAGCAGAGGCTGGCTTCTGGGACCCGGGGCCCTTCCTGCTGCATCGGGGCCCTGGGTGTCGGGTGGCCCCAGCCCCTGCACTCACCTTGAACTCTTGCAGGCCTCCGTAAGATGTGTTGGGCTCCTTCCAGATCACCACCGGGGTGTCGGGGATGTCCTCTTCCTCCTGCCTCCGCCGCCTCCCGTTGTCCCATGTGCAGCTCTGTATGTCCTGTGTGGAGTTCTGTATGTCCGGTGTGGAGCTCTGTAAAGACAGTGTGGGGCAGCCAGGCAGGAGGCCTCAGCGCCCGGTCTGGCCGCCTCGGTCGGGCCGCACACCCAGCTGACTCCATTGCAGACACACCACAGCACAGCGGGCACACACCTCCCCCAAGGAGAGCAAAGGGATTCGGCTGCAGGGCCTTGGGTTAACTCCTAGTCGGGTAAGAGGGCACCTCAGGAATCCTGTTTCCACCCTGCCCACCGTGACCTCAGGGTGACCCTGAAGGGATCACCGGGGAACCTGCTGCCCTGCACGGTCCTCCATCCTGGATGCGACCTGCCCACACATCCCTGGTTCCCTGAAGAGGAGGGGATGGGGCTGCCCTGGATGGCTGGCACAGGTGGCCTGGCCTGGCCTGGCCTGCTCTGTATTACCCTACGGCGCCTCCTGAAAAACTCCCTGAGGCGTTGAGTTTGACGGTGGCACCAACGTCTCCAGCATTCGAAGCAGCCGCATCCCTGGGGTTCCTGGGGTTCGTCGGAACTGGGAAATTGATTAGGGAACATCTTTCAGTAGCAGAAGTCTCCTGAAAGTGAGCCTGAGGTGGGGCTGCACTAGAATGTGGGGGCCCGGGTGCAGGGTTCCAAGTTCTGTTGGCCTCTGTTGTGAAAGAAGTGACCTCACTGCCTCGGACCCCCTCCCTGAGTCCACTCCTGGAGGAAGCTTCAGGAGCAGCGCTAAGGGCTCCCAATGCCCCCCCCGCCCGCGGGCAATGGGCTGTGTGTACACAGTGACACAAGCGCACCCCTCTCCACAGGCCCCAGGGAAGGGCTGTGTGCAGCCAGGGCCCCAGCCTGGGAATGCACCTGGGGTCAGACACAAATTTCCATTCTTCCCAGGTTTCCACCCCAGAGAAGCCGTTGTGCCCATCGGGGATGGCCTGCCTTGTCTGTGGGTTAGGGATTATCCTAGCAGGTGCTTCCTCCAGACGTCCCCAGGCCACTGTGGTATCATATCTATGATATTCGGGGCGGGTGTCCCATGCAGGAAATACCTCCCACCACGTTCTTCCTTGGTGTGTACATGCGTCCAGGCCCACAAGGTCCCTGTGTGCACACTCGTGGGCACCGGTACCGTCATTCTGGAGGCCCAGGAGATGACAGTCCCACAGGGGCAGGGATGGGGAATAGCCTCCCAAGATCCTAGGCTCCTGAATCCAAGGCAAACCCTACAGTAGGTGTGGGAGTCTTGGCGTAGAAGGTGTGAGGCCGTCCTTATCCTGAAACCCTGCAGCCCCGGGCTGATCGCTGGGAGAACGTCCTGACGCCCAGGACACGGGTGAGGCTTGGCGGTGGCGTCTCGTGCCATCCCTGTGCCCCAGGCCTGCGGACAGGGGACGTTGGGAGAGGGCTCCCTGTCCTTGGCCTGCATGGGCGTCCTGGCCTGCCTGCCCACTGGGGACGATGGGGACGGTGGGGCAAGAGCCCGGAGAGAGCACAGGGCTGCCTGCTGGCAGGAGGCTTGGCGAGCATGGCTGAGGAATGCAGGCCAGCTGACTCCCAGGGGCCCGGCCCTCGGCTCCCTCGGGGGGGCGTCTGCCTCCGGCCATCTGGCTCCGGCTCCCCAACACCAGCAGAGGACAGGACGCCACCGGCCCGACCTTCCCGCGGGAAACCCGGGAGCTCCTTTCCACAGGCAGGGAGCCCGGCAGGGTCCTAACAGGTGGCTGCCACGGTCCCCCGGAGGCTGAGTGGTCAGAACCGGACGTCCCTGCGGCCAGCTTGCAGTCCACGGGGGAGCCCCAGGGGGCCGGGCAGGCGCCCTGTCCTCTGACGTGGGACGTGGGTGGGGTTACAGGAGGCGGGAGCTGAGGGCTCTCACGGTGAATTCTCAGGTCAACCTGTAGCACCGGAGAACACCAGGATGGGTCGGTCCTTCTGGGCAGGCGGAGGGCAGCATGAGCAGAAGTCGGGGGATGTGCTCTCAGTGGGGCTGCAGTCGCCCGTGGGCCCAGGGCACCCGCGACACTCCCCGTGTGACCACGGCCACGCTTCTTTCTGCTTGTGTTCATTCTGGAAAAGGTCATCGTTTTTCGTGAAGTTTGCGACTTCCGTTAACGTGTAGCGGGCTTGCTGTCCCCTCTGAATGAACGCGTGAATGCGTTTTGGAGAGCGTCTCCGTCGTATCTCGTGGTCACACCCGTGGACCTGAGCCACTCGCGGGAAGGAGTTTTGTGAGGCCGCCTGCTATTTTAGGGACGTAGAGGGGAGTTTTACGGAAGTGTCCGAGGATGATCACAGCCGAGAGCGGCGGGTCAGCGTGTGACAGGTGCTAGGAAGTCTGCCCCCGGGCGACGGCGAGGTGGGCGCGACACTCTTACTGTTGCAAAGTGCCAGAGTGGCAGTTCTGAGATGACCCTGTGTGGCGAGGTCAGGGTGCAGACCCTGGTGCGTCCCTTGCAGCTCGGGCCCCGGCAGGTGACTCTTCATGGACAGCCGCCCACACATCCCGTGGAGGCCAGCCGCGAGGACTCAGGTGTGTGCACCTGCCCTTCAGGGGCTGGTGTCGGGGGTGTCTGGCACCATGCACAGGGGCCAGCAGGTGATGGTCTGAGGTGGTGGTCAGGAGGGGAGCAGTGCTGGTCCCCCTGGAAGAGAGAGCTGGCTCCAGGCTGGGGCTGTGTGGGTGTGCCAGCTGGGCCGCGGGGCGGGCAGGGTGGGGCCCTTGCGTGGGAGCCGGGCTGAGTGCAGGTGTAGGGCCGGGTGAGTGCCCCAGGGTGACCCTAACCACGGCCCTGGGGGCCGCTCACCTTCCTGAGGCTGCCCTGGGCTCCCAGGGGTCCCCTGCCTGTCGTGCTGCACGCTCTGTGGTCTCTGGCACCTGGTGGTGAAAGTGCAGGTGCCCAGGCCCCGGGCGGGTCACTAACCTGGGATTTCTCCTGTCGCCCCCCCTCCCCCTCCAGGAGAACCACTGTCGCCACATGAAGATCCTCGGCGACTGTTGTTACTGCGTGTCCGGCCTCACCCAGCCGAAGACCAACCATGCCCACTGCTGCGTGGAGATGGGCCTGCACATGATCGATACCATCACGTGAGTGCCCCGCGGCGACCGTCCCCGTGGCGACCGCCCCCGCGCTGTCCCGTCCACTCTCCGAGAGCCAGGCCGCATGGCGAGGCGCGTGTGCCTCTGGGACCCCCTCCTCTGCATTTTGCTGGGACGGCATTTCTTCAACCGTGGCCATCCAGGGCATTGTCGGGATGGCGTTAGTGGGGCGGGAAGAAATACGCTTTGTCGCGTAGCCTGGCCGGGCATCCAGGGAGTCAGCCGGGTTCCGCTTGAAGGAATTGCCCGTGCTCAGCCTTGCGCGCCTTGGCATCCAGGTGTCCCGTGCCGAGGGGCCTTCGAGGGAACAGGTGCGCGTCGCCTGGACACCGCGGGCCGGCCGTGTCCACTTCTCAGCCAGCCTATCTCGTCCCATCAGGCAGCAGGATGAAGAGTTAGGGACCCTTGGTCGGGGTAGGAACGGCGTGGGGCTGGGAGGCTGCGCTGGTGGCTGTAGCACCCCTGTGCCCACGTCTCAGCAGCTCAGAGGGGTGGGTGCAGCCCCGCAGGGCGGGCTTAATTCACAGGGAGCACTGTCAGCATCCACACTCGGAGCTGAGAAGTGGCGGCAGCAGCGTTGTCTGGGGAACAAGAAAGGGGAGAGAGAGAGATGCAAACGAGGAGGCTCCGAAGTGTGGACGGGTGTGGAGGTGTGGCTTCCCGGAGCCGGGCAGCGCCGTCGGGGACAGGGTGGGGGCTCTGCGGGCAGTGGGTCCCTGTGCCAGTGGTGGCGGGTCTGCGCCCGCACCAGGGTTGGGGGCGGGAGAGGCCCCGGTGAGGCCAGCGTGCATCCAGACACTGGAGCCTCTGCCCTCGAGGGGGAGCTGCGCTGGGGCAAGCGGGCAGGGCCAGGCAGGAAGCACAGGTGCGTCTCCCAGAGGGTTCCGAGGCTCCCCCTCGCGACGGCATCTTCTCGTGTCCCCGGCCACGTCCCAGCCATCAGAGCTCCGGGCACCACGTGCCACGAATACTCCTGCGGTTCACATCGCGTCCTTTGTCAGCATGTGACGTATGCCCTGTCGCGCGTCACCCCTCGTGTCACAGCCCGTGCTGTCTTATGTGACGTCGCATGGGGCTCACGCCCAGCAGTTCTCATGTCGCGGCCACATCAGTGTGGAGCATGGCCTGGATCACGTCCTGTGTCGTTCTGGGACCTCCTGGGCCAAAGTGAGGTTGTGCAGGGGGAGGTGCGGGGAGGCAGGTGTCCACTCCCCCGTCAGCCAGTCAGGGGCGCGTCCCCGGCAGGGCCTCGCCAGGCTGCCGCCAACGGCTCGTGCCGTTGATGTCCCTGAGGGCGGTACACTGGCCGCCCCTGCTGGGAGCCTCCTGGGGGGACCTGGTGCCCCCGCTGCCCCCAGGGCTCCTTGGGTGGAAAGGCGCCCGGAGGCGTGCCTGGGACGCCTGGCTGCTCACGCGGGCTCTGGGCCTGCCCTGGTGCGCCCCACCATCGCCGCACCTGGGCAGCCTCGGAGGGATTTCTGTGACGATCTCTTGGCTGCCCCAGCCCGGAGTTCTGCACCTCCCCTCGGCGTGGCTGCTTCTGTGCCATGTGGAGAGGTTGATCGGCCACCTGTCTGCCCCTGCTCCGTTCACTCGGGGCAGTGGGGGCCCCTTGGCTGTGTCTCCTGTCCGCTGAGGCTGAGCTCCAGGCTCCCCGACCCTGTCGGCCGTGAGACCCCGCCTTGGCTTCGGAGGCCGCCCACCCCGGGGCCAGTGGGCATCTTCCTTGGCCTCCAGGGCTGCCGTCTGCGTCGGCTCCGGATCCCCACAGCGTGGAATCCCACGCTTCCATGGCCTCCTGGGATTCCAGGGCCCGGTCTCTGTCTCCACAAACTGGGAGTGTGTGCTGGGCGCCGTCCCGGTTGTGGACAGGGGCGAGGGCCACCAGAGCCACAGCTCGGAGCCGGCCTCCTGCCCACGATGAGACCCTCTTCCCTTCTCTGGGGGCCCCAGCGCAGGGTGCCGCCTGTGTGCGTCTGCCGCATGGTGGGCCTCACGCAGGGACGGGCTCCTGGGGGGCCACTCCTGGCCTGCCGGTGGCCTCCCTCACCTGCTGCACCGCCCCCGTCTGACACAGAAACGTGCACAAACGTGTGTATTTGTGTTTAGCCTGGAGCTCTGTTAGCACGAACCTTGTCCGAGAAGAAGCGAGGAGCAGTGGCCAGGGCGGGTGTCTGGCCTCTGGCCGGGCTGTGTGCTGCTGTGCGTTGGGCCCGCGGCACCCGGGGAGGACGGCGGCTTCCTTCTGGGCAGGGCCTGTCAGTCTTGTCCCTCGGAGCCCCGAAGGCGCAGCATCCCCGAGGCCCCGCCGCGGCCCGGATGGCTAGAGTGAGCTGTGGGCGACCGGCAGGAAGGTGGTGCTTGCAGACGCCCCTCTCCAGGCCGCGGAGCACTCGGCTCCAGCTGGGGGTCCTCGGCACACGGGGGAGACCCAGAGCCGGGGGCTGGTTTGGGCCGGTTGTAGGATTCTTAGACCATCTGCTGCAGACCCTGTGTGCAGTTCCAGGGTGCTCAGGGTTGGGGATGCTGCTCCCTCGCCCCGAGGGTGTTGCCTCTCTGGCAGTACACCCAGTCGGTGTGCAAACGCGAAAGTCCCTGGACTTGTGAGCTCAGGACAGGCGTGTGAGGGGCTGGGTGTTTGCTGCCCCTGCATGAACACGGTCACGGTTATGGACGGCCTCTCCTCAAGGGCAGGTGGGTGCAGGCCCTGGCCGCCAGGGTTCTGAGCTCTCCTGAGGCTAGGGGGTGGTGGTGGGGGGGTGGCGGGAGGACATGTGTGTTCCTGGTGCAGCGGGTGGGGGCGATCTTGTGCTCCACTCCATGGGAGGCAGGTTCGCGTCGGAGTAACAGGCGGGAACGTTGGGACACTCTGTGTTCAAGACCGTGCAGGGCACTGATGTGGAAGCAGAGGCCCAGGGCTCCCTCCTTGCGGGGTGGGCGCCACTGCTGGGGTTGGGGGCTCTCCAGTCGGGCCGGCCCTCGTCCTCTGCTGGGTCCCCATCAGCCGGAGCCTCAGTGCCCCCCTCCGCGGCTCCTCTGCCCCGGCCCCTGAGGCTACAGAGCGTCGGGTCGCACAGCCACCAGCAAGCGGGTGCCGCTGTGGTGCCAAGGAGACATTAGCCGGACACGCTTTGCCCCGGCTCTGGTGTTTGGGGTTACGTCTCCGTGAGACCTTCCCTGACGCGCCTTTTACTGAGAAGTGAGTGTCTCGGTGACTGCATCTGTTGGCAGATGTTTGAGGCAGAGCTTTCCAGAGCAGGTGAGGGTGTGTGGGTTGTGGGATTTGGTGGGCGGCTGGCTGGGGTGCTGCGTGCCACAAGTGGGTCCCCGCCTCTCCGTCCCTGGGCCCCTTCCTGGCTGCAGAGGCGGAAATGTTAAAAACGCTCAAATGGACCGTGTCCTGCTTTTCTCATTCAGGTTTCTCTGTCTTCCTTTCTGTTTGCAAATTTCAAAACAAAAAAACAAAACAATTAAAAATATCCCAACCCAAATTTTAACCTCATTTTGTTTGTCTTGGCGCCTCTCGTTGGAGGTTGGGAAACGAGTGATAAAGTTAAAATTGAGAGAAACTACGTTCATCACGTGTAAAAGTCAATAGGTATCGAGGACACATCCGTTCAGACTCCCAAGTAACCCGTGGTGGCACGCGGACTTCTGGACGTGCACCGGGCGCCCCGGACCCGACGCGAAACACTGGTTCTGGGGGCTGGGCCCTCGGTGGGCACAAGAGGGTGCGGTGATTGGCGCCCCACCACAGAAGGCTGGGCCAAGGGGGACGTGGTCCTCACGGGCTGGGGGAGGGGGTTCCTGCAAGGGCAACTGGCACCCAAAGGCCCTGGAGATGGGCCCTGGGGGATGGAGGTGAGGGCCTGGGAGGACTCCCTGGAGGCTGCGTCTCAGCTGGGCCAAGTCGTACTAGGAAGAAGGTGTGGGCGCACAGGAATCAACCGCAGTTTTGAAGCAGGAGGGAGGTTGGTCTCTGAGCTCACGGGCCCCCTGCTGTGCCGGGCGGGTGGGGGTCTGCCCCGGGCTGGGCGCTGGTGGGGTTGGCTCCAGGGTGGCGGCCTGGTGGCCCTGCATGTCTGTGGTTTCCCTTGGGGAGACTTGCTAACCACGCGGCCACCTTGTCCTGGGCCATTGCTCGGCCTCCTGGTGTGGTTGGGCTTTGCCGCTCATGTGGAAGGCCCATTGGACACACCTGCCATGGGGGCCACCTGTGGACAGACCAGGGTGGCAGAGGGGCTGGTCACCTGGCTCAGCGCTCCCTCTGGCACCTGACTGTGGCCATGCGTCCCAGAGCCGGGCGGGGACCCCATGCTCCCACCTGTCCGGGCTCCCCTCACGGGTGTACACGAGGGCCTAGCTCATGCCCGTGACCTGTTTCTTGCAGGTCGGTGGCCGAGGCCACTGAGGTGGACCTGAGCATGCATGGAGCTGGCTGCACACGGGCAGGATCCTCTGCGGGGTCCTCGGCCTGCGCAAGTGGCAGTACAACGTGCAGTCCAACGACGTGACCCTGGCCAACGTCATGGAGGCCGCGGCCTGCCCAGGTGAGTCAAGGGGATGCGATGCGCCCCGGGCCAAAGGACTGGTGCAGGTGCTTCTCGGAGCCACCTGGGAGGGGCCTGCGGGGGGCCCCCAGGACCCCCGGCTTCTGCAGGAGCTGCAGTGGATGGAGAGGAGGTCCGAGGCTCGGACCGCCTGGTGCTGTCGCTTCTCGCTGCTCGTCCCCTGCCAGACTGGAGGAGCCACGGGGGCAGATTGTGTCCCCCGTTCAGCATCGTCGTAGGAACCCGCCACCGCTTGGCCAGTTGGCTGCCAAATGGGAACGGCATATCCACCCCCAGGCCGCCCCTGCCTCTGAGCCCCGCCTGCACACTCCAGGCCGCCTCTCACTTCAGCCTCCGTGCACTCCGGGCACAGCTTGCTGAGCGTCGGCCAGTGGCCCTCCAGTCACCAGAGGCCACCAGAGGCTAGGCCTGGGCAGTGCCCCCTGGGGCTCCTGATGTCCACAGCGGGAGGAGCCCCCCACCCCCCCGTGTTTGCTGAGCGAATGCGTGAGCTGCGTGTGCCTTGTCGGCCGGGCGAGGCCGCAGGCACGTCTCAGTCCTGGCTGGGGGCGGACCCGAGATTGGACAGGGAGGGAGGTGGCCAGCGCCAGGTGTGAGCAGTCCTTTAAGTGGCAGTTTGGTACAAAAGGACCATGGTTTTTGTCAGGTTTAATCTGATTGGTAGTGATCTGGAAGAGAGGCCAGTCAAAAGTTGGTCGAAACAGGCTTTCATTTTTATTTATTTATTTTTGTTGAAACCGGCTTTTAATGGGCTGCACTCTCTGGCTAGGTTATGCACCGCAGGCAAGGCAGAGAGCAAGGGGTGGGTGTGTCGCGCCCAAGCCAACTGCAGTGGGGTCTCTAAAGAGTTTTCTATGGGAAGATGGGGGCAGGGCGGCATTCCAATTAGGGCAAGGGTTACAGGTCTTGGTGTGCTAAGTTAGGATTGGGCAGCAAGGTGGCCTTATTGGGAGGTTCCTGGCCTGGGGTCGGCCGTTTTGAGGTCCCCAGTCTCACTGGCCCAACATTCAGATCTTTTTGTTATGTTATAATGGGGCGACGATTCAGATCCAGCTGCTTCCTGCTGATTTTGGGGCGTCGTGGTGCCTATCGCAGGTGGGCAGGCCAGCGTAGGGATATAAAACAAGTTAGTTGATTGATAACTGAGATATTTCGTGGATTCCTTCCTTGATGATTCAGAGAAAGCAAGGGGCCACCATTAATAGTATGCCAAGGATCAGGAGTGGGCTTAGAGAGAGGAGGAGCCATGTGGTTAGTGGGGTCTGCCACCATTGGGGTGTAGTTGGGCCGACAGGGTGATACTGTGTTTGGAGAGACTCCCGACCTTTGGCGAGGATGTGGAGATTGGTTTCCACTCCACCTGTTTCGTTGATGTAGTAGTAGCGATCTTCATTGAGACACGTACAAGTTCCTCCTTTCTCGGCCGTGAGGAGGTCCAAGAGACATCGGTTCTGTAGAGCTACCTGGGCCACCGGGTTTATTTGGCGTTGTCGGGAAGCAAAAGACCCTGCCGAAGCTTCGTTAGCCATCTGAGGCCTCTCGGATAGGTCCCTGGAGGAATCTGCAGACTGGAATAAGGGCCCCGAGGCCAGTGGCCACCAGGGTTGAGGCCAGGGAGACCCCGACAACCAGTGGGAGAAAGATCACTCGTTTCTGCTTTTCCGTGGGGGGGATGGTGAGGAGGGCTACTTCTGCCTGACTATAGATGGTTAATCGCGGAACTTGGGAGACAGGCAGACAGGAGGGAGGCAGAGGTATTGAGAGATTTAGATAGGGAGCCCTGGCACCAAAAGAATCGGCCAATAGCAGCATGATGAGAGGTGACATTTGACCGGGTGACGTTGCACAGGGATGAGTTAGGGGCGGAATAAAGGAAGGGGAATTGATGGTTGAGAGGGTCAATAAATAGGGCAACATTAGTGAGAGAGGGATGAGGCAGGCGCTGGAGGTGTGGGTGCGGGGCTGGTGCAGCTGAATGCACTTGGGGAGGGGAATAGGCCACAAGGGGAGTTTTGCCTAAAGCGGCACAGATGAAACGGTGGGACAGATTGCCCATGCAGGAAAGGCTGGCGAGGGAAGTGCCTTGTTGGATAAGTTTTATCCAGGAGAAGGGGCCCTGGTCCTGAGTTGGGTAGGCCTGTAGGTGGGTGCTCCTGGAGTACGGGTGACTGAATCCACATGGGCCCGCAGGAGGGCTCTTAGACGAGTTAGGGAAGGTAGGTAAGTAAGATAGGAGAGGAGGAGGTGATGTTGGAAGATTTTAAGGGAGCAGGAAGGGCCGCCCCGTAGAGAAGCTCAAAGGGACTAGGCCCGACGGCCCTCTAGGGGTGGATCTGAGCCTTCTTAAAGCCAGCGGGAGGAGGGTCGGCCAGGACAGGTGGGGATTCAAGATAAGTTTGGTGAGATGTTCCTTGAGAAGGCCGTTAGCCCACCCTAGGTTACCCGAAGACTGGGGGTGATATGGGATATGGAGTTTCCAGGTAATATTTAGGCTCTCGGAGTCGTGCCCGGAGATGCTGGAGATGAAAGCCGGGCCGTTGTCAGATTGTAGGATCTCCAGGAGGCTGAATCTCGGTATGATGTGTTCGGTGAGTATGGTGGCCGCCACATCCGCCATCTCCCGAGCTGTAGGGAAAGCCTCTGCCCACCCTGTAAAGGCGTCCACTGAGGTTAATAGGTAGCGAAAGGATTTATTGTGCGGCATGTGGGAAAAGTCAAGCTGCCAGTCCTTGCCATGTTGGTAGCCGTGGAGCTGGTGATTGGGTCTTGGCCTGCGAATTCCCCCTTGAGCATTTACAGTGGAGCAGGTTTTGCAAGACTAATGCACGTCTCTAATTACCTTTGGGAGATGTGGGTAGTAGAAAAGGGGTCCTGGGAACTGGTGTAAGGCCTTGGGACCAATGTGTAGGGATTGACGCATGACTGAAATGATCATAGGAGCTAAATGGTTTGAAAGAGCGAGTTTCTTCTGAATGAAGATCCAGTCTTTTTCCCCGGCTATTCTTCCCATCTCTTTTAGTGTGTGAGTTTCCTCATCTGTGTAAGTGGGGGGAATGTGGTGTGTTGAGGAAGAGGAGGGGAGCTGGTGAGGAGCCTAAGGCAGTGGCTTGGGCAGTTGAGTCGGCTTTGTTGTTGGCCCTTGGAGTCCTTGGAGGATTGGTGTCCATGACAGTGGATAATGGCTACTTCAGTGGGAAGGCTGAGGGCCCCTAGTAGTTTTGAAATGAGGGGCCCATAGATTATGGGGCTTCCCTTGGTTGGAAGAAGCCTTTGCTCTTGCCATAGGACAGAATGTGTATGTGTGATGAGGGAGGGATATTTGGAGTCCGTGTCTATGGTAGCTCGTTGCCCTTTGGACAGGCGAGGAGCCCTGGTGAGAGCTCTAAGTTCTGCCTTCCGAGAGCTTGTCCCGAGGAGGAGGGAACTGCCTCTAGGATGGCGTCTAGGGTAACGACGGCCTATGCTGCGTGTCTCTGGCCACAAAGAGTATTTGGTCAGGGTTAGGGAAGGGCTGATTGGAAAGTCCTGGATGTGGAGGAGTCAGCTCTTCCAGGAGTTGAGAGCAGGGATGGGAGGGTTCCGGGTTAGCAGAGGGGGTAGGTAGGAGGGTAGCAGGACTTAGCCGAGGAGAAGCTGATAGATAGATGTCAGGATTTTCGAGGAAGAGGAGCTGGGCAGGAAGGGATTCTAAGGAAGGAGCGTGAGGGGGAGAACCCATCCAGGCTGCAAGAGAGGAGGGGGGCAGTCCGTGGAATAGAGGAGGTGCCATCAGTTCCCATCACCGCTACTGGAGAGGGGAAGCTGGCCCCCGAGTAGGAAGGCACAATGGAGTCGGTCGCCCCCGTGTCCAACAGGAAAGAGACGGGCTTCCCCACTCCCTGGAGCAGGACCCTGGGCTTGGCCTGGGTTAGGGGGTGTCCGAGTCTTGGCCCCGTCAGTCATCGTCCAATCCGAGTCGTTGAAAGGCTGGACTTCCCGGCTCAGGGTTTCCTCTGTGTGGAGGCGCCAAGGATCCCCCGAGACCCGGGCAGGCGGATTTCCAGTGGCCCATCGTTCGACATTGAGGGCATTGCCGCGTTGGCTCCTTGGGATTGGCACATTGACGGGCCCATTGTCCCTCGGTGCTGCATCTGAAGCAAGCCCCAGGTGGCGTTCGGTTGTTTCCTGCATTCTGCGGGCTCGTGGAGCCCGCTGGTCGCAGGGCTGCCCCCGAGGCTTGGGTCTGGAGTTGGACCTTCTACTGGAGCCTGGCCTGCCTCTTAAGTTCAGCCACTTCCTCTCTGGTGTTAAGGACTTTAAATGCCATTTTCCACAGGTCGGGCATGGGAGTTAGAGGACCCTCCTCGGTCTTTAGTTTTCTTCGGATATCGGAGGAGGACTGATAACCACTGCAGTGGTAATCCATTTTAGCCCATCTGTAAGGACCAGTGCGGGGGGGATCAGGGTGAGACTCTGGAACAGTCTCCGTGGGAAAAACATGACTCATGATGCTGGGAGTGGCATGCACACGGAGATTTTCTTACCCTTTAAGTTTCGTGGCAGAAGTCTCTCTTTTTATTCGGGTCTGATTCATAAAACACAACCCACTACGTAAATTTCTCATGAGAAACTTTCCATGAAATGGTATAAGGAAAGAGGTCTTCCAGGTGTTTCTCCCGCAACTTCTGAAGTTTTGCGTTTTCAAGCGTGACCTTTGGTGGTTGATTTTTCTTCTGTTTTCCTTATGAGGAGAACATTTTTAAAGCAGACTGCGTGATTCAGAGCTGTTTTATGAAAGTTCCTTAAGATCGACAAAATGAAAAGAAGGAAACCATTTCCTGTAGCTTCACTCTGAGGGACACAACCCTCCTGTCTCTGGCTTGTGACGCTTCCAAGGTGCACTCCTGCAAGGATGGGAGCTTGCTGTCTTCTCGCTGGTCTGTGGTGGGATTAGGGATGACCCACGCGTGAATCTGACAGCGGGAAAGCTCTCCTAAGCCCTGGTTTTAATCTGGTTCTGAGTTCACCTGTGGAGTTGTGCCGACACGCAGGTTTCGTTCTCAGTTTTGTTCTAGGGGTTTACTAGCTCATGACAGAGTTCAGGAACTGGGTGAGTAGTAGTAAGGAAGCCGTCTCTGTTGGAAGAAAAGCGTCTTTATGATCTCCTATCTATGGGCTCATTTTCTAATTTACGAAGCACCGTCAGGGAGTCCTGTGGGCTCTCAACCTTAAATCCGTTTTCACGTAAGAGCGACTTTTGCTCTGAACTCCCAGAAGAATGACAAGACGTTTGGAATTTCTGTTTAGATTTCCATAGTGTTGCTGCTTTCAGAGCAATTTTTAGTCATTTCCTTGGCCTAATGGTTTTCTATTTTTTCTTACATATGCAAATGAATTAAAATATAGGAATGCAGTTGACATCCAATCATAATGCTCATTTGTTAGTTAAAGGCTAATTCAGGCTATAACACTTCGATCCCTAGGAATTTAGCTGTGGTTTTATGAGTTTTCCCATATGATTGCCCACAAATTTATGTGTTGATTAAAATTGTAACAGGTTTAAACTGTTCAAACAAATTACTTAGCAATTAAACCTCCAGCAAAATTGTAATTCATTTTAAATTTATCACAGAGGTTTGATGCTCTTTCCGAGCAAAACAACGGGACATAAGGGTGACATACGGAAATTCGGTATTTTGCGTGAACTGTTCCCGATAGGACAAAAACATTCCCAGCACTGGGCACAGCAAAGCCTTCCACTAATGTGAATTAATTTTGTAGCAAAGGATCACTTGGGAGGATTCCTGCTTTTGAGTTTTGTCCAGGTTTCATTCTTTGAAGCACCCTTTCCATAAATTTGTGTTTTATTCCTAATTTGTCATACTTCACCTTTTGATATTTAAACAATTCACATGCAGCTAACTGAAGTCGCAGTGGTATTCGCTTCTATATCAGGTTATCACCTGCTATATTGAGAATTGCAAAGCCAGAGCACATTACAAAGAGTCAGTTGGACTTTGATACCCAAAATTGCATTTACGAGGTTCACACTCCTTTGTATTTCACCAGATAGAGACAGCAACAGTGTTCTCATGTAATGTGTGCTTCAGCCTCTGTGCCAGAGTTTATAGCGTCTGGATTTTAATATGTAGTGTTGATCTGTTAACCAAAGTTGTTTTGTTTTGTTTCGTTTGGTTTGGTTTGGTTTTGTCCACAGAGGCATGGACACCTGCTTCTGGTGAGTCTTTATGCTAAATATACATACTCAGTTTGTCGCTATGTATGTATGTATGTCACTTTGAGGTTCTCTCTCGCCAGTGTTACCATTCTTGACAAAAAAAAAAAAAAAGTCTTTGTGTTTGATGTCCTTTCTGGTTTGTTAGCCAGGGTCTACCAAAACCATTACTTTTTGATGACACTTCAGTTTTGGCCCAGAATGTCACAGTCTGTATTGAATGCCTCATTTCATCGATCCCTCGTGGCTTTTAATTAAGTTTAGCAGCATTTGAAGATTTTCTTTCACTAAGGGGATTCAGAGGAATCAGAGTCTTTCTCTACATTTTTTAAGTCATTCCATAAAAATATTCCTGTGACGTAACCTGAACTCAAAACGCATTTCGTCAAAAGGGAGAATTAATCCAGTTTGATGAGCAAGTTCCGAATTCGATATGCTTTGTTTGATACTTGGTCCCGATGCTACGCGTCCTGTCTTTCTGTTGTAGTTTTGTGTTCCCGTGCTAATTTTGCATACGTCCTTGCTCAGGAGTCTGGGGATTAGACTGCATTCTATCCCTGTTATATGTCAGCTGGTATTTTCATTATTTTCATCTTGCTTGCTTTCAGATTTTCCCCTCCTTCCCCAAGTTTTCCAATTGTTGAGGCCTTTTATCTTTTTTTCTTGCCTGCTTTCTGGGAGTTTTGTTTAAGGGAAATGAACCTCTTGATTCTTACAATTTATGTTTTCCTAGCCATCTTATGGCCTTCCTCATTATTTAATTTTCTTAGGAAGATGAGCAGTTAAAAAAAAAACAAGATGAATATATGTTTTTGTTACTGTGATAGGGAAAAATCTTTATCATTTCTTGTCGAAAGCATTCTTCCACCCCAAGCATTTTACACACTAAAATGAATCTGTTGCCTATACGGAATGGAAGCCTAGCATAGCAGTAAATGTTTACCTCAGAAATACAGTTTTTTACTGATTGTTAGCCATTTTGATTTCATTTATTAATGACTTTGTCACTGATCAGAAAACCTTGAGGTGGTATTTCTGTTTACTACTTTGGGAAAAAAATAATTAGGATCATTATTTGTAACTCCAACATAGCTTGTTAATTTTCAAGTTCATCGTACCAGAATATGCGCATGCGTGTGTGTTTGCAATCGTATTGATGTTTCAGAGTGTCTTCCTAAAAATTTACAATGTCTATAGATAGCTATTTCAACATTTTGTGAGGTCTTACTTTTCTTTGTTCTTTTATTACAATAACAGCAAGTAAATAGCCCATACTTTTGGTTGTGTCCTATAAGAATTTCTGCTTGGAATACTTGGAAAGAATAATGCTAGTGTTCTACGAATTTTGTCTTAATCATCAATTATCAACTATTTTTTAAACGATTTTTATCTTGAGTATGATAAATATCATGTAGTCAAAGACTGTTTAGTTTATACATATAATATTATTCGGTCGATAGTTTATGAGATTCATTTCATAGAACTGTCTTTATGTTTCCTTTTTGTGCTCAGTGTCCTTTTGTAGAAATCCAGATTGACTACTTTACACTGTGCATATATTTAGAGCATCACAAATGTGGGCCATGAAAAGGATAATTTCATGGTATCGGTGAAACTCTGGATAGAATTTTCTGTCCTATCATCTGTCAGAGCTTTAATGTGTTAACTTTACATTTCCTGAGTGTACTCAGTTATATCCTGAACCGGAAAGGTCGTTGAATATATGACACCTATAAGTCCATACCTATCGAAACTGTAATTAAGATGCACTTTGCCATTTTGACCAAAATGTCATAACAGCAGAGGCACGCCTAAGTCTCTTAGTGGGTTAGTGCTTGATGTCATTGAGAGCAGTATAGTCGAGAGTAACCCACTACTGGTCCCTGAGCCTCACATGAAAACACATTCTGTACCAGAGGGTGGAGTACCTTTCACTTCTTCTCGACACCTCTTTAATTTTTTTTTAGATTTTTATTTATTTATTCATAGAGACACACACACACACACACAGAGAGAGAGAGAGGGGCAGAGACACAGGCAGAGGGAGAAGCAGGCTCCATGCAGAGAGCCCGACCTGGGACTCGATCCAGGGTCTCCAGGATCGCGCCCTGGGCTGCTGGCAGCGCTAAACCACTGTGCCACCGGGGCTGCCCTCGATACCTCTTAATATGGTGCTACTCACTGCAGAAATGACAGAATGAACATGGGACTACTCTGTAGGCACAGTGAACATATCCCAAAGTCTTCAAAGTGCACAGTCCCTTCAGGGTAGTAGACTAGCTGTGTTGTGTTACCTTGGGACTGTATGTGTCAGTCGGCGGTAAATGAGACTGATATCATGCGGTTTTCATCAATATTAATACTTATCAATCAGTAATTTCAGAAAGCAGTGGGTACTGTGGAGGAATGATGTTGGGTGACAGGCAAGGAAGTGATGAAGGGTAGGGGGGAGTCATGACAGAGGTTAGCGGTTGCAGATAGATCTTTTGCAGAAGGCAGCCCCTGAGCGTTTTGTAAAGACTTTTCTTTGAGATAGTCATGGACTCCCATGCAGTTATAAGAAATGACACAAAATATTACTATGCAGAGTACCGTAATACACACATAACCAAACTAAACGTCTAAGCATTCTTTCTGAGGCATTTAGAGTCGAATCTTGAATGGTGAGAGGCATTATGTCAAAGAGCATTCCAGGTGGAGGGAATAGAGAGGTGCCCATTCTGAAGTGGGAAGACATTGGGGCATTGGCTTCACTGAGCAGGGCCACTGTGGCTGTGACCCTTGCATGAGGGAACGAGGGCTTTATGAAAGGTTGAGCAGCCAAGCCACTGTGTCTTGCAGGGTCGTGACGGTGGTGGTGTGAGCCTTGTGTTCTTTGTGCAAGCAATCACACTGGTTGTGCTTCAGCAGAGTGCTCAAGATCTCCCTCCATAATTTGTCAAAACTGTCACTCCCTCCCCATTTTTAAATTGGACCTCAAACATTTTCATCTCAAGTACCAATAGTACAGGATGGGGTTTCTAGTGAATGGGAACAGTTGACCTTGTAAAAGTATGTTATATCTCACTATTGAATATGTATCCAATAGAACGTTACTACCATGATAATTTGATGCTCACTATTATCCCTTTGAACTTTACCTGAGCTCTCCGTTTTCACTGTCAGAACAATTATATTTGCTTTTCTTCTTGAACTCCTGTCTCTTTCATTTCCTCCATAGATTTTATTTTATGGTTTTTATAATGGGAAGATGTTTTAATAAGTATCCTGTCATTTTCCTGTGTGTATGTGTGTACATGTACAGACCCGTATATATACACATGGAAGTAAGGTTTCTAAAGTTTTAGTGTCTTTGGCTACAGTATGCTAAGTGTGAAAATCGATCAGAACGAATTGTTATCCTAAATAGTACTGATGCACAATTGATATAGACGGCAAAATTAATAGTATGATTGGTAATTTTTAAACATGAAATATAATGCCATTGGGATGCCTCTCTTAGCAAGATGGAGAGAGAGTTGATAAAATTTCAGTTCATGTACCCATGAATGAATACTATGACCAGGGTGATGTAAAGTCTGGTGGAAATTAATAGTAAACATAAATGATATGCTGTGGGGCTCTGAAATGAAGGTTGAATGATTATTAGGTATGTTGTTTGTATATTATAAATGTTTATAGTATGTCATTACAGTAGGATGAATTACACTGTTTTCGAAGTTCATGTAATGTTAACAAGGGCATCCTAGGAATGAATAAGCAGGAAGGTGCTTACCTTCCTGATGAGGGGGTAGATATATGTGCTTAGTAAAAATCTATATTACCCGATATTCTTTGTGTAAAAACTTAATGATACTGTTCCTCTGAGTTTGAATAAACGTTTAAGAAAAGATATATCTTATGTTATATAATATTAAATATATATACGTGCATGTGTGTGTATATATATATATATATATATATATATATATATATATAATTTCTGAGAAAGGATCTTTTACTGACTTAAAATTGGTCTACTGGAAATTCATGTAGCATCTTTCACCTCTTCCTCCTTGCAATATCACAGAAAATACATAACTGAGACAGACCGAGGCATGTGTGAGTGGGCGGGCTCTGGCTCCTGACTCAGCATTGTGACTTTGTAGACAGGGTGTGTGAATTATTTCCCAGGATTCTTTTCTTCTTTTCTTTTTTTTTTTTTTTTATAAAGGAAAACCTGAGGTAATTCCATGCTTCGAGACAGTATAGGTCTTTGCCGTGAGCTTTCTGCCTCGGTGAGTTGAGTTTCCGCTGTCTCCGGCCTTTCTTTCCTGTTCTCTTTGTGCGTGGCTCCCAGTCAGCCTGATGCCCTTCCCTGATGATCCTTCGGGATTGAGGAGGCAGGATCTCTCAGCAGGAACTGCCACCACTCTCACCATCCCATCTTCACTGTCCCTGAATTTAGGGCAGATGAATTTAGGCCACGTGGCGTGTGTCTGCTGTCATGCTCCTCTTTTTATGGAAATGAACGCAAAGAAGGAGACTGGATGTTCTGTCCCAGGCTCAGTGACGCCTTGACTTTAGAAAGGCTTTGTGGTTAACAGGGGATTCTGTGGTGTTCCAGTGTCTTTTACCACTCACTGTGGAGCACGGTACAGGAGGAGCAAGGGGGAGGCCTTCGTTCTGGTAAGTGACAGAAAGGCGGTAATGGGGTAGGATGTGGTGAAGGCGAAATGGCATCGGGTGCTACCTCAGGAGCTTTGGTCAGCTTTCAGGGACAGGAAGGACTAGCTGAGCCAGGGATCAGGAATCGACAGCTGTAAACCATCTGGACCTAACTGCTGTCTTTCAAAATTCTTCACGTGCCCTAAGAGTGTGTGGAGGTCATGGTCTGAGTCGGAAGGTCGTGGCAGACGGAACGCACTGGAGCAGGGAGAGCGCTGAAAAGATCTCGTTCCAGGAAGAGGTGATGGTGGTGTGGACCCGGGTGCTAAGAGTGGCCAGGCAGACGGTCAACCCTGAAGGCACAGCCGACGGCCCGGCCTGAAGGATGGATTGTGGGATGGGAGAGGGGGAGGGATCAGGAAAGAAGTGGGCTGAGGGCATGTGGGTACCTTTAAGGGACGTGAAAAAGACAGCCTTCGGGAACTGAGACATAGATGATGGGTTGGCAATACTCTCAGATAGATGTCCAGGTGGAGGTGTGGACGGGGAAGGAAGTACTTGCGGAAGGAAAGGCAGAGGCCCGGCCTGAAGGTACGCCTTCGAGAGGTGGGGTGGCCTGTAGCTGCAGCCTGCACCTCCGGCCGGTGTGGAGACGGGGTGCGAGGTAGAGGAGCAAGCCTTTGGCGGTCCTCCTGCAGGTCACTTGAAAAGGACGGAGGCCACTCGGCATCCCCGAGGGCAGCTTGTCAGGGCAAATGGTGGACTTCGGACGTCTTAACTCTGAGTAACAAAGGGCTTCAAGGAGGGACTTAATATTCGTGTCCAGGATTATCTGTAACATCAAGACAGATTTAGGCAGTCACATTCATAGCGAGCTTGAATTGGAGTTTGTTGAACTGGATGGTTTTGGGAGATTCCATCGTCTCCTTAGCCCTGATGTTCTGTAATGTCAGATCCACGTGTCCAGATGGTGCCTGGGCCGTGTCCCACGAGGTTTGGTCATTGTGGCTTTTCTTTTACTAGTCTGAGGAACCCGCAAGTCTCTTTTCCTCTGTCCGTCCTCTCCTCTGTCCAGTCTGTCCACAGGTCATTCGGATGGAACAGGTTAATCAGGACCAGCCGCATTTACGTTTCCTCACATGAGCTACTAGGCTGCGAGTGAATCTCGAACCCCCTGCAGTGTCCTGCTCTTGTGTATTGTGACGGGTTCGGTGCCTGGGTCCGATGGTTGATGCCGTGCTACGTGACTTCAGGACTATTTCCCTTGGGTGGTCTCTTCTATGATCCTCCCGGTAAGAGCTGTTTTTCCAGTTTCTTCCTACCAACATATTCTTACATGTTTATGGCTTGGAGGTAGGTTAAAATAATGAAGCTTTTATTCCATGATTTATCCTCTATTTTTATATATTTAAAAGATGCTCATTTCACGGTTGGTATTTTGCGCATCATGAACTCTCATAGTTACTCATTTGGGAATTTGAGATTTTTTGTATTTCAGTATATAGTTTCATAGTTTTTTAATCCATTGCAATGTTGATGAAATTGTCATAGTTATTCACTTGTTTTATCATTTAACTATTAAAAAAGATTTATATTTTTTCTATTAGTGATCTCACCACTTGATCTACTGAGTTGTCTTCAGAGAATTCATTAAGATTATGCAATGAAACCCCATACGTGTTTTAAAGCTTAATCGTATTGTATCATTATATCCGTGGTCTTAAACTGTTAGCAGAGTGAGAGAAAAAGTAAATAGTGTGATTTGATCAAATGCCGTGTTTCCATCGCTCTCGCTCACTGCGTCGAGCAAGCGTGGTTCACGGTTTTCCTGTTTACTTGTCACTTTAACTTGGTTACACCGCTTTATTCTCTGTCCCCTGCAGCTTTGAGTTGGTCCCCACCCCCTTTATTTTCTGGTCTTTAATCTTTGCATATTATAACTCTTACATCATTCCACAAGTGCTCACGCCTCCTTCTCTGCATGAAGCACTATGGTAGCAGAGTGTTTGCCAGCATCACCGTTGTTTCAGACCGCTCTGGGCCTGTGTCTTCGTTCCGTGATTTGGGAATTGTGAGGCCTTTGGCAAGGAGCTTAGAGTTTCTATGTGTAAAAGGAAGTAATAATAATATTTAGTTCAGAAAGTTGTGAAATTTAAATAACGTGTCGTAAATTTTTGAATGCTTCGCTGACTACTCAATGCGTTACCTAAAAGGTTTTTTAAAAATCTGATTCAAATATACTATTTTCCTCCAGTCTCCCTCCAAACCCCAAATGGCCAGAACTTGATTTTCCCCTATTGTGTTTCTACACGACGTACTGTTCTTTTGAAGGCGGTGTCTCTTCCCAACCCTCACCCCCCGCCACAGCTGCTTTTCGGATTTCCCTTTTGTTTTTGTTTTTCTGTATTTTGATGATCACGTGACCTGTGTGTGATGCGTGCCTGTGTGTATATGTGCACGCATGTGCTGTGTGTGCCTGTAAGCGCACATGTGTTTTCATTCTGCCTCTTGAATATGGGGGTTGGTGTCTTTCTTCAGTTTGGGATCCTTGGCCATTCTCTCTCTGGATGTTGCTTCTGTCTCTGTCCCTCTTTCCCTGGGACCTCAAGTACAAGTATGATGGGCCTTGTGCAGTGGACCGTGTGTCTTCTGTTCTTTTCATTGCTTCTTCTGCTTGCTCTCCGGTTTTGGTATTGTCTGTGTGCTCTGTGTCAGAACCCACCAATCTTGTCCTTTCCTGTGCCATCCGAGTTTTCTGTTAAGCCATCGATGAATGCTTGATGAAAGATAGTTTATTTCATAGGTCTAGAATATCCATGTGATTTCTTCATATGCATTACACTCTTCTCATTCAGTTCTCCATCTGTTGCATCCACTTCTGTCCATCTTGTTACCTGTTTCTCTTACCAAGATGATCTTACTTACTTGACAGTCTTTGCTTATTTTTATTCTGAATTATTGGTTGCATTTTCCTTCCCGTGTACGTTTCTGGTAATTCTTTGGATGTGTGCCTAACACGGTGAATGAAAGAACATCGAGGGCCAGATGGTTTATTTGGTTGGTCGATAGTCCCTTCTTCTCTTTGGTGCATTGAGCTGGCCGTCGTTGCCCCTGTAATTTGTCCCTGTTTTTCCCCTGTGGACACTCTGTGTTTTGATTGAGACCCACTAGGCAGAAGCAGGCTCTTTGTCCTCAGCACTGGAAGGCCTCACAAGCACTAGCTAGTCCTTTCAGGGATTTGGAGCGTCATACTTAGTCTTCTGCCCCATGCAGCTCAGTCGTCTGGCAGCTCCCACGTGGGTGGGTGTGTGCTTGTGGGAGACCCGTTCTCGCTAGCAGAGGCTCATCCCATCCCGTAGGTACTGCGAGGCCACGGTAAGCTTCGCTCGGTCCCGTCCCCTTCACCTCCCACCTTGCCAAAGTCCTATGGGAACGTCAGCGTTGCATCTGGGCCTCCTTGAGTTTCCAGTGTGTCACTGTATGGTGGTGGTGTCCTCTTATCCCAGTGGAGCTGATGTCCTGAGCTGGAATCGGCAAGTGGCCTGGGGAAAGAATGGTGCCCCATCATCAGCCTCCCCAGGGAAGGGCTCTCTGTCCTCTGCACGGATCCTTTACCTAGCTCTGGTCATCAGACAGCTTCCTGACTATCGCCAGGAGCACATCTGTGCGTAACCAGCCTTTTCTGGTTGTTGGGATGGAGGCTTTGGCTTGCACCATGTAAGTATGTGTGTATCTTCTCAGGAAGCATAAGTCCCTGATTTAATAAAAAGCTTAGAAATTGTGATTTGTTAATACCTGAAAGATGGTGGTGAGCAAGTTCTTGGTAACTGATGATGCACATAGCGAGTGCCCCATTACTGCTTTTTTAATTGGATGCAGAGTTCTTTGTTCACTGTACACAAGAATGTGTGATTTTTTCATTCTTTCTTTTAGATTGTGTTCAAATTCCAGTTAGTTAACATATAGTGTAGTATGAGATTCAGGGGTAGAATGGAGTGATTGATCAGTTGCATATAACACCTAGTGCTCATCACTTCACATGCCCTCCTTAATGCCCATCCCCCAGGTACCACATCCCCCACCCACCTCCCCTCGGGTGACTCTCACTTTGTTTCCTGGGATTAAGAGTCTCTTATGGTTTGCCTCCCGCTCTGTTTTTATCTCATTGTATTTTTCCTTCTCTTCCCCATGCCCATCAGTTTCGTTTCTTGAATTCCACATATGAGTGACCCAGAGGGCTGACACACCCAGCCAGAGAAGCAAGGCGCCCGGGGCGCAGGGCAGCCCTGAGCCAGCAGGTATCCCCAGGACTTTACAGCAGCTGCTGTGGGAGGCTGAGGTCCAGGGTGTGGGGAGGCAGGAGGCGCGGCCGAGTCCTGGCACCTTCCCCACCAGAGGCCGTCTCCCTACATGCAACGTCGGGCTGCCCCAAACCCTACACGCAGCATGTTCGCCAGATGCCCATGCGCCTGGGGGTTGAAATGGCAGGGGTCCGGAGCACCCTGGGTGAAGGAGGACCCCAGAGCTGTGTGGGGTCCCACGTGGCCCCTCTCCCGCAGCCTTGTGGCTGCTTCTGCAGCAGAGCTCCTCTTCGCTGGGGACCCGCCCCCCAGACCAACAGACAGCTGACAGGTGGCCCCCGGGGCTCCTACGCCTTTGAGCTCGAGCATGAGCTCCTGCTTGGCAGCCCCTCCGTGGCACCTGCCAACCCAGACCCTCTGCAGGCCAGGCACATGATGGAGGGCTCCTAGGCCCCCGCTGCGGGCTGCCAGGAGACCCCGCCCCAGGCCACGCGATGGCCCTGACCTGGGAAGCTTCCCAACCACCGGCCCTGCAGGAGAGGCTGCCCCAGACCACCAGCCGCCCCACCGCTATACCCATACCAGGGCCCGTCCTCGGGGAGAAGCGCCTGGGCTGTTGGGGATCGGTCGGCAAATGACGCCAGGGGCCTACCCCCCGACCTGCAGAGCGTCTGCTGGTACCAGTCCTGTGCCACACGGATGGCAGAGGCAGGGAGGCCCCACTGGAGCAGCGAGCGGGGGGGGGGGGGGGCAGTCTAACTCCAGCCTCAGGGTCATGCCTTCCTCTGTGGCCCTCACACCGTGTTTGCATGTAAACTTCCCCGAGTGCATCCGGCTCTGGCTAAACTGCGTTGGAAGCAGCATGATGGAGAAGGCGGGAGGCCCGGCCTGGTTTCCTCCTCCATGCTAGCCAGACGGGAGACCACCCAGCCGGGACAGCCCCGCCAGGCTGCTGTGCCTGCCGTCCTGGCGGGGTGACACTCACCACGTACCCCCCTCAGCTTGGGCTCCAGTATCCGTGGGCCTGGTCCTCTCAGGGCTATTGGAACACACAAGGCTGTACCCAGGTCGGGCTCAGCGGCAGAGGGCAGGCCAGGGCAGCTGTCGGGCTGCACGCATGCCGACCTCTGGAGGCCAGCCAGCCCTCAAGAATCACATCCAGGAAAGGAACTCGGGGTGGGGTAGGGGAGGTGGGCGGGGGGTGGGGGTGACGGGGTGACGGGCACTGATGGGGGCACTTGATGGGGTGAGCACTGGGTGTTATTTCATATGTTGGCAAATTGAACACCAATAAAAAGTCAATTTACAAAGGAAAAAGAAAGGAACTGACACATGTTTCCTAACTGATGGGAATGCTAAATCCCAGTTAGATATTAGCAAAAATTCAAGATATAACATTTTTCCCATCGATGTTCCAAAGAAAAAAAAAAAAGAATCACACCCAGGGAGAGCCCCTGGTGCTTGAGCAGATGGCTGAGCGGAGAGCAGAGCCTGAAATGACGGTGTTACCCCCCCACTCTCCGAGGCTGGGACAGGTGCCAGCGGGAGGCCCACGGGAGCGCCAGCCTGCCTGTGAGGCAGACCCGGGTGGCTGTGGGTCTGTCCTTAGGTGGGCAGTCCTGGGCACACTCCTCTCCACACCGCAACTGCCGCCTCCCACACACTTCCTTTCTACGTAGAACATGGAGACTGTTCTCCCTCCACACGTTTTGGGGCAAACTGTTGAAAGATGGGACCTCTCCTCCCTGGCAGATAATCTCTGGTCCTGGGCACTTGTGCGCTAATGTCACCAGGCATCCTGCATTCACTCGAGAAGCATCGCCAGAGCCTGCCCACAAACTAGGTCCCCGGTAGTGGGGTGCAGCCGAAGTGCTGTGCCCGGGGGGAGGGTGCAGGCAGATGGGTGAGCCCAGCACTGCAGGGCAAGACTCCCTCCACCGGGTGCCGGAGGGCGGGGTGTCCTCTGGCTGAAGCTTCGGGATCCTGTGCTCACTTCAGCTTTTCAGAACCTGATGGAGACCTATGTCAGCTCTGCAATGACAATCCTTTTTTCTTGAAAGCTCATCAGATTTCTGAAAACCACAGGTTAGAGCAGACACAGTTCAGAAGACACTGAGGAATCCCCTACTTTGGCGTCTGCTTTGTCCATGAGCCAGGGACCTTGTGGCTGGAGTTCCGGAAACGCACACACGCAGAGGAGAGTCTTGGAAGCAAGTGACACACATGGATGCCGACGTGCTTAAATACAGATTTATTGCAAACCAACACTGGAGAGGGGACTTCTCGGGCGGGCACCCTGGTCTCCGCGGACCTCGGCTGACGGAGCTCAGTGGGCAATCTGAGGCGGCCACGTCTGGAGAGAGAAAACACTCAGGCTGCACCGGCTCCAGGGCCCAGGCCAGCAGCAATGGGCAGAGGACACCCACGAGGTTGGCCCGCCATCGGCCGCATGGCCCAGTGCCCCAGCCCGCCACTCTGACGCTGGTGAGCTGCTGCCACGGCAGGTGGGGTGGGCCAAAACGCAACACTGAACACCACGTCAGATAGAGAAGATGACAAACCACGGAGTCCATGGCTCCCCAGTCTCCCGAGTAGATGGGGTACGGTGCCTGTCCCACCTCGTCACACCAGGAGACCCCGATGAGACCATCGAGACCGGTTCTCACTCACGTGCGTGCCGTGAGATCCCTGGGACGTGGGACAGGTTGGCAAATAATGGGGACCCTGAGGATGGGGTCTCAGCAGCTCCAGCAACAGGCTCCGTTCCATCTATGGGGGCAGAGCTCTGCGCCCCCTTGGCGATGCTCCCCTCAGCCATCTGGTATCTGCACCTCCGTCGATGGCACGAGAGACACCCGATGCTTCCCAGGGGCTGCTTCGGACATACTCAGGAATCCCCACCCATTCCTGGCCACCTCGAGCCACAAACCTGCCCCCACACATCTGACGAGTCAGCTCCCGCCTACTCAAGCCATTTGAAGGGGGCCGTTTCTGGAGGAACCATTGCCTAGAAAGGAGTCCTCCTCAGCCCCCAGGACAGCCCCCGAGGGAAGGTCCCAGGAAACCTGCCAGCTGACAGCCCCACAGAGCAGCGGGCATGCAGCCTGTGGGCCTGGGATGGCTCAGGCCCCACGGGCAGAACAGAGGCAGGAGGAAAGGCCGCGGCTGTGTCTCCCAGGGGGACCTGGTCAGCTCCCCGACAGGGACCAGGCCCCACAGAGGACGTGGGAGGACAGTTCCTGCTGCGTCTGTGGCCTACTCGGGAAGGTGTCCCCACATCCGGCAGCGCTGACCAAGAGCCCCAGTCTGGTCTCCCCGATGGGGCTGAGCAGCCGGCAGAAGCATGCACACACACACCAAGCGAGAGCACAAGCATGGGTGTGCAAGAGAGATGAAGGCGAGGGCCTCCTAAACCCCCCTTGGCAGCAGCCGGCCCGGAACCCGCTCCCCGGGCCTAGCACGAGGAAAGGAAGCAGAGCCCACGCGGCAGCAGCAGCAGGAGACTGGGTGGCCGGCGTCCCACTCACCCCACGCTGCTCCCCAAGTGTGGAGATGCAGGGCCGGGTGCCGCGGTTTCACCGTTTTTTTAAAAAGATATGTGTATTGGAGTTCAGTTTGCTGTCATGTAGCATAACATGCAGTGCTCATCCCACCATGTGCCCCCCTCAGTTCCAATCACCCAGTCACCCCAACCCCCCACCCACTTCCCCTTCCACTACCCCTTGTTCATTTCCCACAGTTAGGTGTCTCTCATGCTTTGTCACTCTCACCGATATTTTCACTCATTTTCTCTCCTTTGCCTTTATTCCCTTTCACTAATTTTTATATTCCCCAAATGAATGAGACCATATAATGTTTGTCCTTCTCACATTGACTTATTTCACACAACGTAATACCCTCTAGGTCCCTCCACATAGAAACAGATGGTGTGTATTCGTCCTTTCGGGTGGCTGAGGAATATTCCATTGTATACATAAACCACATCTTCTTTATCCATTCATCTGTCGGTGGGCACCGAGGCTCCTTCCACAGTGTGGCTATTGTGGACATTGCCGCTGTAATCATCGGGGTGCAGGTGTCCCGGCGTTTCACTGCGTCTGTATCTTTGGGGCAAATCCCCAGCAGTGGGATTGCTGGGTCGCAGGGCAGCTCTATTTTTAACTCTTTGAGGAAGCTTCACACAGTTTTCCAGAGTGGCTGCACCAGTTCACATTCCCACCAACAGTGCAGGAGGGTTCCCCTTTCTCCACATCCTCTCCAACATTTGTGGTTTCCTGTCTGGCTAATGTTCACCATTCTCACTGGTGTGAGGTGGTATCTCATTGTCCTTCTGAGTTGTGTTTCCCTGATGGCCAGTGATGCGGAGCATTGTCTCATGTGCTTGGTGGCCACGTCTATGTCTTCCCCTGTGACATTTCTGTTCATGTCTTTTGCCCATTTCATGATTGGATTGTTGGTTTCTTTGCTGTAGAGTTGAATGAGTTCTTTAGAGATCTTGGACACTGGCCCTTTATCTGACGGGTCATTTAGAAATATCTTCTCCCATTCTGTGGGTTGTCTTTTAGTTTTGTTGAGCATTTCTATTGTTGTGCGGAAGCTCCTCATCTTGATGAAGTCCCAGTGATTCATTTTGGCTCTTGTTTCCCTGGCCTTCATGGATGTATCTTGCAAGAAGTTGCTCTGGCCAAGTTCCAGAAGGGTGTTGCCTGTGTTCTCCTCTCGGATTTTGATGGCTTCCTGTCTCACATTTAGATCTTTCATCCATTTTGAGTTTCTCTTTGTGTTCGGTGGTGTGAGAGAATGGTCCAGTTTCATTCCTCTGCGTGTGGCTGTCCAATGTTCCCAGCAGCATTTATTGAAGAGGCTGTCTTTGTTCCAGTGGATGGTGTTTCTTGCTCTGTCGAATATTAGTTGACCATAGAGTTGAGGGTCCACTTCTGGATTCTCCGTTCTGTTCCATTGACCTATGTGTCTGTTTTTGTGCCAGGACCACACTGTCTTGATGAGCACAGCTTTGTAGTACAACTTGACATCCAGCATTGTGATGCCCCGGCTCTAGTTTTCTTTTTTCGTATTCCCCTGGCTACTTGGGGTCTTTTCTGATTCCACACTAATCTTCAGATGATTTGTTCCAACTCTCTGAAGAAAATCCATGGTATTTCGATAGGGATTGCGTTCCATGTGTAAATTGCCCTGGGTCACGTGGACATTTTCCCAGTATATGAATTCTTCCAATCAGGAGCATGGAATCGTTTTCCATCTCTCTGTGTCTTCCTCAGTTTCTTTCAGACATGCTCTGTAGTTTTTCGAGTAGGGATCCTTTACCTCTCTGGTTAGGTGTGTTCCTAGGTATCTGATCCTTTTGGGTGCAATTGTCAATAGGACTGACTCCTTAATTTATTTTTCTTCAGTCTCATCGTTAGTGTCTAGAAATGCCACTGATTTCTGGGCATTGATTTGGTATCCTGCCACACTGCCGAATTTCCTGTATGAGTTCTAGCAATCTTGGGGTGGAGTCTTGGGTTTTCTAGGTACAGTATCATGTCATCTGCAAAGAGGGAGAGTTTGACCTCTTCTTTGCCAATTTGAATGCCTTTTATTTCTTTTTGCTGCCTGATTGCTGAAGCTAGGACTTGTAGTAGTATGTTGAGTAGCCGTGGTGAGAGTGTACGTCCCTGTCGTGTTCCTGATCTTAGGGGAGAGGCTCCCAGTTTTCCCCATCAGGAATAATATTTGCTATGGGCTTTCCTTAGATGGCTTTGAAGATGCTGAGGAATGTTCCGTCTATCAGTACAGCGTCAAGAGTTTTGATCAGGAATGGATGCTGTATTTTGTCAAATGCTTTCTCTGCATGTATTGAGAGGATCATCTGGTTCTTGTTTTTTCTCTTGTTGATGTGACCCATCCCATTGACTGCTTTACGAGTGTTGAACCAGCCTTGCATCCCGGGGATAAATCCACTTGGTCATGGCGAGTAATCTTCTTTATGTATTGTTGGATCCTGTCGGCTCGTATCTTGTTGAGAATGTTTGCATCCGTTTTCATCGGGGATATTGGTCTATAATTCTCCTTTTTGGTGGGGTCTCTGTCTGGTTTTGGAATTAAGGTGATGCTAGCCTCATAGAAGGAGTATGAATGGACCTAAAGTACCACGATGTATAATTTAAAAGCATCAGAGTCAATTTTGTACAAAGTTAACTTATCCTTTTTAACAAATAAAATTCATGAAGCAATTATAGAGGTTTATGAAAAACACAAAATACAGAAACAGCACAATGAAAGGGGAGGGGAAGGCTTCAGTTGTGCTGCAGCCATCACGAGCTGTTGCTCGGGGGCCGTGGCTGGTGGCTCCACTGAGGCAGGTGGCAGCTCCAGCCCTTCGATGAACTCGAGACCCAGCACCGGGACCTGCTCCTCCTTCTGGGGTGGCCAAGAAGCAGGTGGCTCCTCCAGGTCAGGACAGTGAATCAGAGGTATGACCACCAGGTACCTTGGCTTGACCTCAGCAGCCGGCATCTCGGCCCAGGCCTAGCTCTCAGCACCAGCAGCCGGGACCGGCTCGATCACCTCAGGCCCAGGTACTTCAGCAGGCCCCATAGTCGGCCTCAGGCAGGCTCTTTCCGCAGTGGTTCAGGGTGTTGCTCGGGGTCCGAAGCCGGTTGCTCCCCTGAATGAGGCGGCTGCTCCGCCACATCGATGACCTCGATCGCTGGTGGTGGGGCCCGTTCGGCCTCCAGGGCTCCCAAGGGTGCAGGTGGCTCTTCCAGGTGGGACAGGGATTCAGAGGTCTGACCACCACGTGTCTTGCCTTGTACACAGCAGCTGGCATCAGGGCTTGGGCCCAGCCCTCAGCTCCAGCAGCCGGGACCAGCTCCTTCGCCTGAGACCCTGCAGGTACAGCAGGCCCCAGAGTCGGGGCTCGGGCGGGCTCTTGCGGTGGTTCAGGGTATTGCTCGGGGTCCGAAGCCAGTTGCTCCCCTGAGTGACGTGGCTGCTCCAGCACATTGATTAGCCGGTGGTGGGGCGCGTTAGGCCTCCTGGGCTCCCAAGGGTGCAGGTGGCTCTTCCAGCTCAGGCCAGGAATTCAGAGGTCTGACCACCACGTGTCTTGCCTTGTACACAGCAGCTGGCATCAGGGCTTGGGCCAAGCACTCAGCTCCAGCAGCTGGGACCAGCTCCATCCCCTGAGACCCTGAAGGTGCAGCAGGCCCCACCGTCGAAGCTCGGGCGCGCTCTTGGGGTGGTTCAGGGTGTTGCTCGGGGTCCGAAGACAGAGTATCATCTCCAGGAAGACAAAGTATCGTCACCAGGATGGACTTTCCACGTCCCTCTCAAATCAAGGACACTCTTACCACCGCTCAACGTGTGTGAGTGCAAGAGCCCTTGGAGGTCTCCCCAGACTGCAGCCCGTGGGGATGGGGTGTGAGCCTACCCAGTGCTCCTGGCCCAGCAGCATGGAGGCTTGTTCTGTGTGGCCCACCCTGTCCCCAACTCGGCCACCCCAGTCCTCCTCACCTCCACCCTCAAACTCCGCTTGATGCAGGTTTATGAAACGCCAAAGGTAACGCTCCACACGACAGTCGAGCACTGAGCCTGGCACTTACTGCCCTGTGAATTTCAGCAGCTTTGTCAGGGCAGGAAATTCTGGGGGATCGTGGAAGTCCTCCTCATAGTAGTCCAGCCAGATGGTCAGGAAGGAGGACATGGCGCTGGGGTGGGACAGGTGGGCAGAGGCGTCAGAAGACAGGGCTCCTCACACAGAGGTGTCCCAGGGAAGCCCTGCAGGAACCGGGGCCCTCGGCCTCCAGCGTGGGGCTGTCGGAGGCCAGTGCTGCTCCTTGTCCACCTGCCACCTGGCGGTCCTACCTGCCACAGCCCTGCTCACTGAGGAGGGGCTGGCACGAAGCCTCTGTGCATGGGAGCCCATGACCAGCAGTGTGACCATCACTGTCTTTCCCGGGGAACCTTCCCTCCTGTGGGTCTGCCCAGCCTCACTCACGAGGGCCCCCGGGGGGTGTCCTTCCAGTGACTCTAATCTCCCACGGGCGGGGGCCGTCTGGTCCCTGAGCCCTCACTGGCTCTCCTGAGCACCTGCCGTGCACCCGGGTCCAGGTGCCACCCGATTGGTGAGTGCGATGCTCCCCACACCCTCTGCTCTGGGTCCCAGGTGTGGGGCAGACAGAGGGTTGGGGGAATGGGCATGGAGGAGGTCCCTTTGGCATCCCAGTGCTCTCCCACAAAGCCCGCACCCCACCCACGGCTCTCCTTTGCTCTTTCCCTGACGGGGCCTCAGACCTCTGCCCTGTCACAGGAATTGAAGACTAGTGCGATGAGGGGTCCAGCAGAACCCTCCGACCCACAGCCCCCTCGTGGCCCTCCTGGAGAGGGAAGGCTCCCCTGCATGAGCCAGAGCTCACTCACATTTCCCACTGGTCCCGGATTCCTTCCTTCTTGCAAGAATTCATGATGTATGGATATCTAGAGGAGGGCGGGGGACATCACATGAATCGTCCTGTGGACCCAACCTCTCCTCATAGCTGCTGTCACCCTCTGAAGCCCAACTAGTCCAGAACCCTGGGGGGCCGTCAGCTCTGTGCATTGGGGCACGGGCAGCTCCTGGAGAAGTACCTGCACCCGCTGGCACTTTCTGAATGATTAAGGAATGAAAGGGCTCCGGCCAGGCCCATGGCCTATATCCAAGTGGCCCCAGGTGTCCCCGGGGACCCCTACTCCACTCCAAATGCCCCAGGATACAGATCCCAGGTGGACTCCCTTTCAATGGCAAAACAGGCCAGCTCAAGACCCTGGTGACGGTGGGGAGGCGGCACAGGCTTTGTCATGGGGAGAGAACGAAGACTGCTGAGCACAAGCACAGCCCCTCTAGCCCACCTGCCACACGCCAGGCCCCGGGGGCTGCCCTACAGGACCTGACTAGGCCCTGTGTGACTCTACTCCAGTTGGAGCAGCAGCCCCAGGGGCCAGGAAGTTCAGCCACGTTCCCCAAGACTCCCAACCAGTAGGTATCCCATCCCCCTGGGCTGTGGAGGGTCAGGGAGCTCACTTTGCGAACAGCAGGTCCAGCACCTCTTCAGGGGTGCCATACTCTTCGACCACATTTAAAAAGTCAAAAAGGGACAGATTGTCCAAGCGCAGCAAGGCAGGCACCAGTTCTTCTACCTCCTGGAGCAGCCGCTCCCTCCGGCTGGGGGTGGTCGGGCAGATCCGATTCCTTCTCAGGGCTGAGGCCCTTTCAGCCTGAGGTGGGACAGAGGGGACGTGCAGCCTGCACTGTAGCCTCCAGACCACCTGGGAGTTGGACCGCAGACCAAAGCCCGAGCTCAGTGGCTGGCGGGGGGCCAGGGGGGGCAGGAGTGCCCACAGCAGGAACTCGGGGCTTGACGCCTGCTGCTCAGTCACTTAGCATCTGACTCTGGGTTGTGGCTCAGGTCATGGTCTCAGCATCCTGAGATCCCGTCCCTGGCAGGCTCTGCGCTTGGGGCAGAGTGTGCTTGAGGAGCTTGTGTCTCCCTCTTCCGCTCCCTGCTTCTCTGCCTGTCTCTTAAACTATCCAACAAAGAAATAATCTTAGAGGATATATTTTTTTAAAAATATGGATCAATACAAGGATCTCAAGTGGGAGGGGTCAGTATCCCAGGGCCCCTTGTCAGCTGTTTTGGCAGCACCTCCCTGCATTAACGGCTTCACCCCTTGAATTTGACCACATGTCCCTCTCTCGAGGTGCCCACACGGAGACCTTTCCTTGGGTGGCGGGGCCCAGGGCCTGAGGGCTGCAGAATGTTCAGCGCCGCACTGTGATTTGGCAACAGAAGGGAATCACATCGAAGTCCTGCATCAGTGAAGGGCTCAGTGGCTGTGGGAACCAACTGGCCTTCTGACATGTTGTGCAGCACACGAGGCCCCTTTGCCTGACCCCGGGAGGGGGGGCAGGGATGCGCTCCTTCAAAACCTAACTGCAGAGCGATAGACATAATACAGTGAGCCCCGTGTCCCTTTGGGGAAAAGTCTCCCAACTCACCAGGACCATGCTCCAGCCTTGGAGAAGGTAGGAAAGGACGTCAGGCCAATGTGGCCTCTTGGGAGCACCAGTTAGGAGAAAGCATAGCACAGTGCAAACTACTGGAGACCACGTGCGATAAGACACGATGTGTCTCTTTTTCAAAAGTTTTTATGGGCAGCCCGGGTGGCTCAGTGGTTTAGCACTGCCTTCAGCCCAGGGCGTGATCCTGGGGACCCAGGATCCAGTCCCACATCAGGCTCCCTGCATGGAGCCTGCTTCTCCCTCTGCTTGTGTCTCTGCCTCTCTCTCTCTGTCTCTCGTGAATAAATAAATAAAATCTTTAAAAAGAAAGCATTATAAAAAAGTTATTATTTATTCTCGAGACACGGGGGTGCGGGCAGACCCACAGACAGAGGTAGAAGCAGTCCCCATGCAGAGAGCCCGAGGCGGGACTCGATCCCGGATCTCCAGGATCAGGGCCTGGGCAGAAGGCAGGCGCTAAACCACTGGGCGACCAGGCATCCCCTGAAGGCTCTATTCTGATATTCCTACAAATCTGTGCACAGGGACTCTGCATCTGGCCCAGGCAGGGGCAGGGCCATGGGGGCAAGTTTGGGGAGGAGGGGAATCCAGACCCCTGTAGCAGCAGAAGTCTAGCAGGGAGCCCAGGGAAGCAGCAGGCTGGCTTCTGGGACCCGGGGCCCTTCCTGCTGCATCGGGGCCGTGGGTGTCGGGTGGCCCCAGCCCCTGCACTCACCTTGAACCCTTGCAGGCCTCCGTTAGCTGTGCTGGGCTCCTTCCTGATCACCACCGGGGTGTGGGGGATGTCCTCTTCCTCCCGCCTCCGCCGCCACCCATTGTCCCATGTGAAGCTTTGTAAAGTCAGTGCGGGGCAGCCAGGCAGGAGGCCTTAGCGCCTGGTGTGGCCGCCTCGGCCGGGCCGCACACCCTGCTGACTCCGTTGCAGACACACCAGAGCACAGCTGGCACACACCTCCCCTAAGGAGAGCAAAGGGGTGTTGCTGCAGGGCCTTGGGTTAACTCTGGGGCGGGTAAGAGGTGCCTCGGGAATCCTGTTTCCACCCTGCCCACTGTGACATCAGGGTGACCCTGAAGGGATCACCGGGGACCCTGCTGCCCTGCAAGGTCCTCCAGCCTGGATGCGACCTGCCCACACATCCCTGGTTCCCTGAAGAGGAGGGGATGGGGCTGCCCAGGATGGCTGGCACAGGTGGCCTGGCCTGGCCTGGCCTGGCCTGCTCTGTATTACCCTCCGGCGCCTCCTGAAAAACTCCCTGAGGTGTTGGGTTTGACGGTGGCACCAACTTCTCCAGCATTCGAAGCAGACGCATCCCTGGGGTTCCTGGCGTTGCTCGAAACTGGGAAAGCCAGAAGGGAACATCTTTCAGTAGCCGAAGTCTCCTGAAAGTGAGCCTGAGGTGGGGCTGCACTAGACTGTGGGGGCCCGGGTGCAGGGGTTCCCAGTTCTGTTGGCCTCTGTTGTGAAAGAAGTGACCTCACTGCCTGGGATCCCCTCCCTGAGTCCACTCCTGGAGGAAGCTTCAGGAGCAGCGCTTGGGGCTGCCGACGGCTCCCCCTTCCCTGCAGGCACAAAGATACTTTTTATGTACAAAAACTTGTACATAGGTGATCTTGATCCACGGTATTCAAATGTTTATGATTTCGAATGATTTATATGGTCAAAATATAGGACCAAACCACATAAATGCTTGCACATAGAGGATATTCATTTACGATAACAGAAAACTGTAAATCATCCAAATGTCTATTAGCAAGCAAAGGGTTAAAAAGTTGTGTTATGTTTATACAATGGAATAATTCACAGCGGTAAGCAGGAATGAGCTGCTTATGCACGCAACCACACAAACGAACGTCAGAAATAGGAAAATAATGAAAAATGAAAAAAAGAAAGAATGGAAAATAAAAACCTGTTACAGAAGAGTAAATGCTCTAGAATTCCCATTTATATGAATCTCTAGAAAGATAAAGATTTAGTGACAGGAAACAGCAACGATTGCCTTCCCCTGGGGCTGAAGTGAGAAAATGATTTGGAAAAGACTGAGAAAACATGATAGGAATAATGTAAAGATCCTACATCTTTTTTTTTCCTTTTATTATTTTTTTATAAATTTATTTTTTATTGGTGTTCAATTTGTCAACATGTAGAATAACACCCAGTGCTCATTCCCTCAAGTGCTCACTTCAGTGCCCGTCACCCACTCACCCCCACCCCACCCCGCCCTCCTCCCCTTCCCTCACCCCTATTTCGTTTCCCAGAGTTAGGAGTCTCTCATATTCTGTCTCCCTTTCTGATATTTCCCACTCATTTTTTCTCCTTTCCCCTTTATTCCCTTTCACTATTTTTTATATTCCCCAAATGAAATAGACCATATAATGTTTGTCCTTCTCCGATTGACTTATTTCACTCAGCATCGTACCCTCTGGTTCCATCCACGTCGAAGCAAATGATGGGTATTTGTCGTTTCTTTGATCGTTGTACTGGTTCCCAGGTGTATAAATTTGTCAAAACTCACCAAAATTTACCCTAGGTGAAATTCAGTACATTTTATTGTTTGTAAATGACATCTCAGTAGAGTTGATTGAGAAACAATAGAATGCACAAAAATGTCAGTATTTAAGACTGATAAAATAGTAAATTGTCTTGAATGAAAATGAGACCCAGCGGCCCAGATTGATTGGTAGCAACGGAGAAAAAAAGGATTGTGATTTATTGAGTACCTACTAGGTATAAAGCATTCTGCTAAGCACTAGAATGTGCTATTTTATTTTATGTTTTTAAATTAACCCAGAGCGTAGTAGTATTAATCCACTTTACAGGTGAAGAAACTAATACTTAGGGAGTTTATGTTCCTAGACCACGTGCCTGTTCTCACACCCAGTTACGTGGTCACGCCAGGCCCCAACTCCAGCCGCGTGGGACTCTAAACTACTCCTATTTTTCTGCCATCTTCGTTATATTTCCTAAAGAACAGGAATAGAAGTCAAGAAGAACAAAAAAATCTTAGAAGCATATTATATTTAGAAATAACTGTACAATTGAGAAACTAAGATCACATTCCACATAGTTTTGGTATTGCTTAAGGATTGCTAAGAGTTTGGAATCCCTTGCTAATAAACATCTGCTCTCTGTCTCAGCTCACGCCAGCAGATGAGACATACACAGCACAAAGAAGTGTTGTAGTACAAACTCCAGACCTCAGAGTTCCAAAAGGAAAGTGATCTCCCTCAGAGCCCATTAAAACTGCCCTCACTTGAGCGGCATGCATGCAGCGGGGTGGTTTCCATGCCTCAGATGCTCCTCCGGCTTCAGAACCACAGGGAGCAGGAATTCAAGTTGGCCTTCTCCAGTAGCTCTACCCCCATTGATTCAGTGGTGGCTGCCTTGAGGTCCTGCCTCAGTTCCCTTTAACCCTGAACCCGCCCCAACTTCCTGAAATTCCTTTAGGTCAGTGAATTATCTAGAACCAGGATTGACCTTCAGAGTTGTTTGGAACACACCTGAATCTACAATTAAGCACAACCTTGCTATTTTTTCCTCTAGTTTCTAATAGAATATGGCTGCACAGTATTTTACTACTATTCAGAAGACTATAGATATAGATGTATCTATCTTGTTCTTCTCGTTCTATTACTCGACTCCAGATAATTTCAAAATTAATTACCTCGCTGATTAAATGACTTTAGAATTAGAATATTGTGTGTCATAACTGTAGGTATTGTTAATTTGGTTTTAACCAAAGAATTTTGACTTCTCTTACTGGACAATTACTTGTTTATTAACAATAGTAAAACATGAGGCCTTTATGGGATTTTTTTTTAAATTTCTATGAGGAAAAATCATTACCCCTTCAGAAAATTTCTGGTTAAGTTTCCAGTAAAAAATTAAAAAAAACAAAAAACAAAAACAACAACACCCATTTTAAAACAGATTCATTATATTCAGACCCATAATGGGCTATGAAGAAAATTCTTTTCTCAGATCTTTGAACACTGAAGTGCCCCAGGGCTCAGGCCCTGGTCCTTTCTGTTTACAGTCACCACTCCGGGGTCCGGGTCCGGGTCCGGAGTGGTATCATCTCCTGTCCTGCCGTTCAGTGCTGTTTATAGGTGGACACCTCCCACATTCATCATTCTCCCACTGAATTGTAATATCCAACTACTCATTTAACCTCTTCTCATTTCTGCAAATAAACATGATCTCACCCAACTCCACCCAAACAATATTCATCTGTAGTGTTCACCCCTATGACTTGATTACAAGGCTGTCTTCCCAGTTACTCAGCCCCCAGACCTCAGAGTTGTCTTTAATTCCTTGCTGTCTTTCAAACCCCCATCCAGTGCATCAGCAAAATACCTTTTATCTTGACCTTCAATATAGATCCAAAATCCAGCTGTTTTCTATTATCTCCACTGCTAGATCCTAATTCAAGTGACCATCTTCTCTTGCCTGAATTCTTCTGAAGTCTTTTGTGGGGTTTTCCTGCCTTTCCCCATGGCCCACTGTAAGATTCTACACAGAGCAGCCATTTCAATCCACTTAAAGCAAAAGTAAGATCCTATAACTCTTCTGAAACCATTTGAAGGCTCACCCAGTCCAGTCAGTATAAAAGCCAAAGTGAGGATGGTGGTCAAAAGGCCTATGTGATCTGTCTGCCCTTCCTTGTCTCTTTTATCACAACCTCTATGTCTGCCTTCCTGACTACTCTGTATCTTCCTTTACTGTTTCTCAGAAACCCATACAAGTGTCCACTCTTGGACTCATTCTAGCTCGTTCCCTCGCCTAGAAAATTCTTTGTCTAGAGTTTCTCTTAGAAAGCCTTCTCTTGCTTCAAGTCTGTTCCCAGAGGTAACCTGTTCATGAAGGCCTACACTGATCATTTATTCAAACAAATATTCAAAGTAAATCCCATCTCCGTGGCACTCCTCATTTCCGTTGTCCTGCTCCATTTTTTCGTTGCTACACGTCTCTTTCTAAAACGCAATATGATGCTTTGTATTCTAATTACCGGCTTCCCACTCTAGGAGCTTCACCAGAGCAGGAACTTTTGTATCTTTCCGTCTCTGCTCTACCCAACAAGGTGAAGACAGTGCTTTACATAAGATAATAGCTTATTGAATAATTGAACAAAGTATGAGGTATGGGTGGTATGGCCATAGACTTTCAGAGTAAAAATCAAAGTCCAAAGGTTACAATCAGGGTCCTACATATTCTGGCCCCGGAATGCTCTCTAAACTGCACCTCGATGGAGTCCATTAAAGTCATGCTCCTCCTTCATGGGCCCTCTGAGACCCAGTTATCTCTGCTGCGGGACAGTTATCTCACTTTGTAACTCTCTGTAATTCATTCATGTGATTTTTTTTTTCTTTCAAGATTTGATTTGAAGTCAAGTTAATTACCAATTAGTGTAGTATTAGTTTCAGGGGTAGAATTTAGTGATTTTTCACTTGCATAGAACACCCAGAGTGTTCATTACATGACGTGCCCTTCTTAATTTAATGCCCATCATTCCTTTACCCCCCACCCCCCTCCGCACCTCCCCTGAGCAACTCTCAGTTTGTTCCCCAGAGATAAGAGTCTCTTGCGGTGTACCTCCCTGTCTGATTTCTTGATCAATGTCTGTCGCTGCACCATAAGCTTCAGGAGACTGGGTTCTTTGTTTGGTTTTGTTAATAATCATTTTCCCTGTACCAACCATATTTCTGGCTAAATAAAAATGTGAATGAATCATGGATGGATGGATGGATGGATGAATAAACAAAAGTAATGAGTAAGTTTTTTGTCCAGATTCAAAGAATAGTATTAAATCAAAGTATATTTTGAGGAGGGTGACTGGGTCCAATTGAGGCCATTCAGACACGTGTCTTTGATGCTGTAACTTAAGGATAGATTTTTTTTTCTTGATAGAAAAAGCGATTTATTGATACAGATATTGACATCACATAAGTGGTTTTTGTTGTGCCCAAGATTTCATATCCGAGAAACCACCAAGGAGCCGACACCAAAGCAAACACACGAGGGTTTATTTAGAAGTTCGAGCTTGGGTCCAAGTATACCCGACACAGGGGAGCAGGGACTTGGACCCCGAGGTGGGTTCCAGCTTAGTTTTATGGGCTGGTCTAGGGGACCTCCAGAAGGGGTGGAGGAATTTTTCAAGTTCTGTTTACATTCTGATATGGGGCTTTCAAGGGCCTTGAGCTCTGTTCTCATTCTAATATGGGCCTTTCTAGGGCATTAAGCTGTAAGCTGGGTTTTTTTTCCTGTAACTGAAGTAATGTCAAGTTCAGCTCTGATTCCCAGGGCCTAGGATGGCCGTACCTGTGCTAACGCTGAACTTAACGTGGAATGGCCTTATTTTCTCCGCCTCCACAGTTTTCTGTAAGGATTACAACTTAAAGCAATTTTAGGAGCTAACAGAAAATTCTAGGTAGGCTGCTTGTATGTAGGGCTGCAACTAGTATAAGACCGATGTCTATAGATCAGAATAGCTGGCCATCAGGAAGAAAAGCTAGTCATGGGAACCCTGGGTGGCGCAGCAGTTTGGCGCCTGCCTTTGGCCCAGGGCGCGATCCTGGAGACCCGGGATCGAATCCCACGTCAGGCTCCCAGTGCATGGAGCCTGCTTCTCCCTCTGCCTGTGTCTCTGCCTCTCTCTCTCTCTCTCTCTGTGTGTGTGACTATCATAAATAAATAAAAATTAAAAAAAAAAAAAGAAAAGCTAGTCATTAGTGGGCAAGAGCCAGGGCAAACCAGTCCATGGAACTGAAATTAAAATAACATAAACTGTCTGACTCTGGCTGGGAGCTGAGGTAGAGTCAATTATTTGCAAGAATAGATTTTAAAACCAGTAGAAAAGAATGAAATACATACCTGTCAGTCAATCCTCTGAAAGTATTTTGTTCACAACCAAAATGTTAATAGGTGCTGAGCAACTGTCAATTTAGAATATAATCTCTAACATGTTTTAAGTGTATTAACATAAAACATTGCAATGTTTTAACATGTGTTAAACATTAAATGTGAGGTTTTGATTGTTACTTGGGTGATTCTCTATGACTCTCAATTGAGTCATTGAAAAATATCACTATGTAAAGACACTTTGATTTAACTGTCCCACCTGTGATATGGGGGTGGGGGTCAAGATTTCCTGAAAAGGATTCTAGGAGGTTGTTTCCAAAGCAGGGCTCATTATTTCAGAGGATAACATGTAAAGGGAAATAATAAGTTGTAATTATATAAATGATGGATGTCCCCTTCTAGCTGCATTGGTATCTTTCAGAAGTAGGATTTTTTCAGGTAAATAACCTCAGCTCATGTTAAGAGAAGTTTGTATTTTGACCGAAGGGCAAATTCAACCTGAAAAAAAAAATGTAGTGTTCCGAGTTTGGTTTCCTCCAAGTGCCCTATCCTGGAAATCTCACCAACTTTTCTCAACTATTTATGAATTCTTATCATTACAAGGGGGGAAAAAAGTCGACATTTGTAACACTTGTCACTCTTGGTGGCTTGAGAAAAGTGCAAAAACAGTTGAACTCCTTCCCAGTTAAGTGAAAAAGTCAAGAGAAGGTTCAAAAAAGAAGAAGGAGGAGGAGGAGGAGAAGAAGAAAAGAGGAAGAGGGTACTTCATGTATTTCACACAGTGGGGATTCGAGGAAAGAATTCTGGGTTGAGTGTAACTGACATGTTGTATAGTAAAGATGTCTCTTAGCAGTGGAAACTTAATAGATTTAGCGAAATGGTAATACCTTCCAGAGCCTAGATTGCTTACTGAGCAGGACTACATAAAGTGATGTCGGAGGGAGGGATTTATCTAAAAACTAGCTTTGTCCTGGGTCACTGAGTTTCGGCATGATCTTGCAAAAAACAAGGGGAAAAATGATTTTGTATGACTATAAACTTTCTGACCCGTGATGAAGTATAGAGAAGGCATAAAAATGAGAGATGAAAATAGAAGGGAATCAAAAAATCACCGGGATGAGGTCACTTTTGCTGGGAACTATGAAAGGAAGCACACACACTTCCAGTGTGCTTCCTGCCGTTTTGTTCATAAACAGCAGAACCACTTTAAGAAAAATGTGTTTGTCTCTGTTACCTTCCTGCGGCCTCACTGTACTTTCTGCATCCCATCTCTGTCCATATCGCTGAGAACTGGGATGATGCTCCCTTGGACCCATGGATGGTGAGTAGGGAAGGAAGCTCAGAGGTGAGCATAGTCCCTCTGCTCTATAACTGCCATCTGTGTGTCAGAAACAGCATGGTTTGGGATTTTTCGCTACCTGAAGGTGACAAGCTAGCCTGTTCCTGTTTCACAGATGCCAGCAGAAGACACAAGGCTTCTGGGTCAGTGGCCTAAGACTTGGTTACCCATGGCAGAAGCATCCAGAGCTTCAGGTCGGTTCATGTTGGTTCTCATGCCTACCTCGTTCCACAGGAACTTTGCAAAGACCTCAGCATGCAGCCTGTACACTCATGAGTGTGTTCCCAGAGAGGAAAACTGAGTTTTAGAGCAAGAGCAGACAGGCCGGCTCTGTGTCTAGGAGGAAACGTCTCCTCATCCCTCAAAGTTACTCAGGACAAATACAATCCTGAGGGGTGGCCCCAGATAGAGGGCGGTCAGGACTTTGCATTTCTTGTAGGTACAAGGAGTACATTTAGGGACACTTGTGGCCAATGGCAGGTTACCTCTCCCCATGCTCGGACAAAGACCCACTCCTGCCACTCATATGGCTCAGCTACTCTTCAGGTTACACACCTCAGTCCCTAAATCCATAGGTCCTGGGTGTAAACCCCAGTTTTACCAGTTATTAGCTTCAAACAAGTTATTCAACCACTTTGTGCCTTGGTTTCCCATCAATGAATAGGACAATAATGAAACCACTTGCTAGGATTAAATGAGTTAACACACGTATTGCACTTAGAACAGGTCCTAGTCCGCAGTAAGTAGTATTTCTGTCTCATCATGTGTTTCGCTTCTAACTTTCCAGTGACCCTTTGGATAATTTCATATTTTTTCATTCTAATTCCTCAACCAGGATTTCATGAGAAAATTAAGCCCTCATGCCCCCACACCTGCATCATAAGCAATGACTTAATTTCTCCCCTATGCTTCTAGGACGTTAGCTATCGACCCTCCTAAAAGAATTGAGAAAATGATGACTTGAATTAGGTTCCATGGTCTATCCTTCAGATTGGAATCCCAGGGTTAAAATTTAATTTTTGAGGTCCCTGGGTAGCTCAGTGGGTTGAGCAACCGACTCTTGGTTTCTGCTTGGGTCACAATTTGGGGTCCTGGGATCAAGCCCCAAATCAGGCTCTGAGCTCAGTGGGACATCTGCTTGAGGTTCTCTCCTCCTCCCTCTCCCCCTCATGCTCTCTATCTCTTTTTCTGTCTCTCTAAAAAATAAATAAATCTTTTGAGATAAAAAGTTTTTTTTTTTTTTTTGCCCTTAATGGACAGACCTTAGTGTAGGCTACCATATATCTCCCTTGCCAGTCCGTAGGGGCCACAGTTCTTCTAGTCAGGGGCTCTCCTTCGATCAGGGAACAATCTAGTGCTGTTGGCCTCTGCAGCCCATCCCATTCGTCACTGTGTGGCTGGACCTACTACCACTAAGTCTGACATCAGTCGATACAGCAAAATGATTTATTTAATCAGTCAATGAAGGGTGTAGCCAGGACTATCATCGACAGCTTATTCCCCCTTCCCCGACTCTATTTTTTTCTTGAATTTGAATCCTAGTATGAATGACTTTAAGGGGCAGTTCTTTTATCTCTTCCACTTAGTTCTGTAAGAAGTAAACTGGAAGATGCGGTACATCATCTGCAGATAAATACACTTTCCAATGTCTTTTAGAATACCCTCAGCTAACTTTTGCAACAAGGCTAACAGAAGATAGTTTATACATACCCAGGAGATTTTGGAAAATATGCTCCAGGCACATTGCTTTCTGGTGATAAAGATTAGAAAATCTAGGAAAACAAGAGTGTTTGACAGATCCTAGACGGTTTCCCTCCAAAATCCTATATCTCACATAGACTGTCAGGAAATACTGGATCACATTCAGTGCAGATCTGGAGGTTCTGACAGGAGACTCATATGCTTCAAATAATAGGCTGGCAGAAGACAGAATGCCATTGCATTGGACAAGTTTTGGCACTTGACAAATTATTGGTCCTGGGAGCTATCCCACTTCCATCTGAGATCGGCCACAGGCTGTCTGAAAATAAAAGTAGTTCCCCAAAAGAGATCTTAAGATATTTGGACTCAGATAAATTCCAGTTGAGACCCCAGAATTCTTACCATATTGATTTCATTTTGAAAAAAATTTTTTTATTTATAAATTTATATTTTATTGGTGTTCAATTTGCCAACATATAGCATAACACCCAGTGCTCATCCCATCAAGTGCCCCCCTCAGTGCCCATCACCTAGTCACCCCCACCCCTCACCCATCTCCCCTTCCACCACCCCTAGTTCGTTTCCCAGAGTTAGGAGTCTCTCATGTTCTGTCTCCCTCCCTGATATTTCCCACTCATTTTTTCTCCTTTCCCCTTTATTCCCTTTCACTATTTTTTATAGTCCCCAAATGAATGAGACCATATAAGGTTTGTCCTTCTCCAATTGTCTTATTTCACTCAGTAGAATACCGTCCGGTTCCATCCATGTCAAAGCAAATGGTGGGTGTTTGTCGTTTCTAATGGCTGAGGAATATTCCATTGTATACAGGGACCACACCCTCCTTATCCATTCATCTTTCGATGGACACCAAGGCTCCTTCCACAGTTTGGCTACTGTGGACATTGCTGCTAGAAACATCAGGGTGCAGGTTCCCGGCATTTCATTGCATCTGTATCTTTGGGGTAAATCCCCAGCAGTGCAATTGCTGGGTCATAAGGCAGATCCATTTTTAACTCTGGGGATCCTCCACAGAGTTTTCCACAGTGGCTGTACCAGTTCACATTCCCACCAACAGTGCAGGAGGGTTCCCCTTTCCCACATCCTCTCCAACATTTGTGGTTTCCTGCCTTGTTAATTTTCCCCATTCTCATGGTGTGAGATGGGATCTCCTTGTGGTTTTGATCTGTATTTCCCTGATGGCCAGTGATGCGGAGCATTTTCTCATGTGCTTGTTGGCCACGTCTATGTCTTCCTCTGTGAGATTTCTGCTTATATCTTTTGCCCATTTCATGATTGTATTGTTTGTTTCTTTGCTGTTGAGTTGAATAAGTTCTTTTTAGACCTTGTATACTTGCCCTTTATCTGATATGTCATTCGCAAATATCTTCTCCCATTCTGTAGGCTGTCTTTGAGTTTTGTTGACGGTATCTTTTGCTGTGCAAAAGCTTCTTATCTTGATGAAGTCCCAGTAGTTCATTTTTGCTTTTGTTTCTCTTGCCTTCATCGATGAATCTTCAAGAAGTTACTGTGGCCACGTTTGAAAAGGGTGTTGCCTGTGTTCTCCTCTGGGATTTTGATGGATTCTTGCCTCACATTTAGATCTTTCATCCATTTATCTTTGTGTATGGTGCGAGAGAGTGGTCCAGTTTCATTATTCTGCATGTGGCTGTCCAATGTTCCCAGCACCATTTATTGAAGAGACTGTCTTTCTTCCAGCGGATAGTCTTTCCTTCTCTGTCGAATATTAGTTGACCATCGAGTTGAGGGTCCACTTTTGGATTCTCTATTCTGTTCCATTGAACTATGTGTCTCCTTTTGTGCCTATACCACACTGACTTGGTGAGCACAGCTTTGTTGCGTAACCTGAAATCCGGCATTGTATTGCCCCCAGCTGTCGTTTTCTTTTCTAATATTCCCCTGGCCATTCACGGTCTTTTCTGATTCCACACAAATCTTAAAATAATTTGTTCCAACTCTCTGAAGAAACTCCTTGGTATTTTGAGAGGGATTGCATTAAGTGTGTAAATTGCCCTGAGTCATGTTGACATTTTCCCAATATTCTTCGAATCCATGAGCATGGAATATTTTTCCATCTCTTTGTGTCTTCCTCAGTCTCTTTCAGAAGTGTTCTGTCATTTTTTGGATAGAGATCCTTTACCTCTTTGGTTAGGTTTATTCCTAGGTAGCGCATGCTTTTGGGTGCCATTGTAAATGGGGTTGACTCCTTAATTTCTCTTTCTTCAGTCTCATTGTTAGCGTCTAGAAAGGCCACTGATTTCTGGGCATTGCTTTTGTACCCTGCCACACTGCCAAATTGCTGTATGAGTTCTAGCAGTCTTGGGGTGGAGTCTTCTGGGTTTTCTATGTAGAGTATCATGTCATCTGCGAAGAGGGAGAGTTTGACTTTGCTGATTTGAATGCCCTTTATTTCTTTTTGTTGTCTGATTGCTGAGGCTAGGACTTCCAGTACTATGTTGAATATGGTGAGAATGGACATCCCTATCTTATTCCTGATCTTAGGGAAAAGGCCCCCAGTGCTTCCCCATTGAGAATTATATTTGCTGTGGGCTTTTGTAGACGGCTTTTAAGATGCTGAGGAATGTTCCCTCTATCCCTACACTCTGAAGAGTTTTGATCAGGAATGGATGCTGTATTTTGTCAAAAGCTTTCTCTGCATCTCTTGAGAGGATCATATGGTTCTTGTTTTTTCTCTTGTTGATATGATCAATCACATTGATTGTTTTACGAGTGTTGAACCAGCCTTGAATCACAGGGATAAATCCTACTTGGTCATGGTGAATAATCTTCTTAATGTATTGTTGTATCATATTGGCTAGTACCTTGCTGAGAATTTTTGCGTCTATGTTTATCAGAAATATTGGTCTAAAATTCTCCTTTTTCGTGGGGTTTTTGTCTGGTTTTGGAATTAAGGTGATGCTGGCCTCAAAGAACGAGTTTGGAAGTATTCCATCTCTTTCTATCTTTTCGAACAACCATAGTAGAAGAGGTATGATTTCTTCTTTAAACGTTTGATGGCATTCCCCAGGGAAGCCATCTGGCCCTGGACTTTTGTGTCTTAGGAGGTTTTTGATGACTGCTTCAATTTCCTCCCTCGTTATTGGCCTGTTCAGGTTTTCTATTTGTTCTGTTCCAGTTTTGGTAGTTTGTGGTTTTCCAGAAATGTGTCCATTTCTTGTAGATTGCCTAATTTATTGGCGTATAGCTGCTCATAATATGTTCATAAAATCATTTGAATCTCCTTCGTGTTGGTAGTGATCTCTCCTGTCTCATTCATGATTTTATTAACTTGAGTCTACTCTCTCTTCTTTTTAATAAGGCTGGCTCATGGTTTATCGATCTTATTAATTCTTTCAGAGAACCAATTCCTGGTTTTGTTGATCTGTTCCACAGTTTCCTGGTCTCTATATTCATTGAGTTCTGCTTGAATCTTTATTAACTTCTTCTGCTTGGAATAGGATCTGTTTGCAGTTTTTTCTCTAGCTCCTTTAGGTGCAAGGTTAGCTTTTGTATTTGAGTTCTTTCCAGTTTTTGGATGGCTGCTTGTATTGTGATGTATTTCCCCCTCAGAACTGCTTTTGCTGTATCCCAAATATTTTGAATGGTTGTATCTTCATTAGTTTCCATGAATCCTTTTAATTCTTCCTTAATTTCCTGGTTGACCCTTTCACCTTTTAGCAGGATGGTTCTTAACCTCCACGTGTTTGAAATCCTTCCAAACTTCTTCTTGTGATTTAGTTCTAATTTCAAGGCATTATGGTCTGAGAATATGCAGGGGATGATCCCAATCTTTTGGTATCAGTTAAGACCTGATTTGTGACCCAGAATGTGGTCTCTTCTGGAGAAAGTTCCATGTGCACTTGAGAAGAATGTGTATTCAGTTGCGTTTGAATGTAAAGATCTGTAGATATCTGTGAAATCCATCTGGCCCGTGTATCATTTACAGCTCTTGTTTCTTTGGAGATGTGCTTAGACGACCTATCGAGTGTAGAAAGTGCTACATTGAAGTCATCAAGTATAAGTGTATTGTTATCTAAGTATGTCTTAACTTTGTTATTAATTGATTATTATATTTGGCAGCTCCCACATTCGGGGCATATATATTGATGATTGTTAAGTGATCTTCTTGGATAGGTCCTTTAAGTATGATATAGTGTCCCTCGCTCACTACAGTCTTCGGGATAAACTTTAGTTTCTCTATATGAGGATGGCCACCTCTGCTTTCTTTGAGGACCATTTGAATGGTACATGGTTCTCCAACCTTTTATTTTCAGGCTGTAGGTGTCCTTCTGTCTAAAATGAGTCTCTTGTAGACAGCAAATAGATGGGTCCTGCTTTTTTATCCAGTCTGAAACCCTGCGCCTTTGATGGGGTCATTAAGCCCATTCACATTCAGAGTTACTATTGAAAGATATGATTTTAGTGTCATCATGATACCTATTCAGTCCCTATTTTTGTGGATTGTTCCATTGGACTTCCTCTTAAAGAGGAATTTTGTGAGTCTCCCTTAAAATTTCTTGCAGAGCTGGTTTGGTGGTCACATATTCTTTCAGTTCCTGCCTATCTTGGAAGCTCTTCATCTCTCCTTCTATTCTGAATCAGAGCATTGCTGGATAAAGTATTCTTGGCTGCATGATCTTCTTATTTAGGACCCTGAATATATCCTGTCAGCCCTTTCTGGCCTGCCAGGTCTCTGTGGAGAGGTCTGCTGTTAATCTAATATTTCTCCCCATAAAAGTTCTCTTGCTGCTTTAAGGATCTTCTCTTTATCTTTTGAATTTGCACGCTGCACTCTTAATTGTTGAGGGGTTGACTGATTTTTATTGATTTTAGGGGGCAGTTCTCTCTATTTTCTGGATCTGAATACCTGTTTCTCTTCCCAGATTAGGAAAGTTTTCAGCTATGATTTGTTCAAATACATATTCTGTTCCTTCAGGAACCCCAATTAAATGTAGATTTTTCTTCTTCAGACTGTCATTTATTTCCCTTAATCTATCCTCATGATCTTTTAATTGTTTGTCTCTTTTTCCTCAGTTTCCCTCTTTGCCATGAACTTGTCTTCTATGTCACTCACTTGTTCTTCCACCTCATTAACCCTTGTCGTTAGGACCTCTGGTTTGGATTGCATCTCATTTAATTGATTTTTAATTTCTGCCTGATTAGATCTAAATTCTGCAGTCATGAAGTCTCTTGAGTCTTTATGCTTTTTTCTAGAGCCACCAGTAGCTTTACAATAGAGCTTCTTAATTGGCTTTCTGACATTGAATTGTAATCCGTTTTTTGTAACTCTGTAGGAGAGAAGACTGTTTCTGATTTTTTCTTTTGAAGTGAGTTTTTCCTTCTAGTCACTTTGCTCAGTACAGAATGGCCAAAAAAAAGTGAATTGGGAAAAGGAGAGAAAGAGAGAATATAAGAAAAGAAAAAGGAAAAAACAAAGGGAAAAAAGAAAGGAAAAAAGAAAAGAAAAAAGGGGGGGAAGCAACAGAAATCAACAAACAAAAAACAAGGGGGAGTATCCTCTGATTCTGTATACTGTAGATCCCTTGACTTCGCATGGAAATTTCCAGGGCTGCTTGGTCAATAATTTTTTTTTCCACCTGGACACAGGAGTGTCCTTGCTGTCCTGTGCCCTCCTGGCTTCTGCCTCACCCGGGGGGAGACGACGGACCTTGCGCTATATCCCTGGTGCCCTGTACTCCCAGGCTTGCCCTGCTGGAGTCACGATTCCAGGCCCGCAGCTGCCTCCACACACAGCCTGTGACAGAACCCACCCCATGCTGATCCCAGGGCTGCTCAGCCTCCTCCACCTAGAATGCACTGAGTACTGTCAGCTGAGCCTCTCCTATGTTTCTGGACAGGGTCTTGTGGGGATGCTTTGGAACAGGACTTGACGGTGTAGCTTTCTTCTTGGTTCCCGGGGTTCCTTGGTGTGTTGCCTGACCCTCCCCTGGAGCCAGAAATAGGACTGAAGCCAACAGCTCCCGAGTGCTCAGTACCTACATTTGGGCTTCCTTCCTCGCTCACTACCTGAGATGCCCAACTGCATGTCAGGTGAGTTAGGAGACTCTTGTGTCCTTGCCCTTCCCCTTGTCTGATGTAGCAGTTCTCTCTGCTTATTATTCTTGGGTTTTTTGACCATCACCCAAATCATCAGCCCCTTTGGTCCTGTATTCTGTCCTGTACTCTTATCCCCATCATATTCTGCTTGTGCTTCCTTGGCCCAATATCCATATCCTTGCGTACTTCACCCAACCATCCATTGCATTCCTTAAGAGGTCCAGCTGCATGCCTGGAAAACTTCCTGTTTCCTTAGACAGTTTCTTGATTTCCTGTCTTGAATCTCCTGGCTTGAACTGTAACCTGGATTTTCCATGAAAATACTGCTTCCTTTGTATATATCTTAAAGAGGGACCGTTCCTGCCAAACTGTACCGTTCTTCTTCGAGGTGGGGATGTAGAGTATTTTCCTTGTTTCTTCTGACTCCTTCAAACCATTATTCCCCTTCCTCATCTGAAAGTCTCTAATTCCATAGAAACTTTGCTACTAACCATTTCCCTGACACTCCAGATCTAGATATGCTTCTTTTTTTTTTTTTTCTGGAAAAAAAGTAGCGATAATCTAAAAGCCTTAGAGTCCATCATCTTTTGTAATTAAAAAATATTTATTTACTTGAGAGAGCCAGAGAGAGAGAGAGAGAGAAAGAGAGAGAGGAAGAGGAAAGAGAGAGAGAGAGAGAGAGAGAGAGAGAGAGAGGAAGAGGAAGAGGAAGTGGAAAGAGAGAGAGAGAGAACAAGCTGGAGTAGGGGCAGAGGGAGAAGTAGAAGCAGATTTCCCACTAGTCGTGGAGTCTGACATGGGGTTAGATACCAGGACTCCAGGATCATGATCTGGAGCAAAGGCAGATGCTCAATACACTGAGCAACCCAGGGACCCCTTGAGTCCTTCATCTTGAGTGATGTCAGTGTCCATGTAGATGATCCCATCGGATCCATAGTGTCCATGTAGATTCAATGCTTTGGCTTCTCCTTTGATTTCTTTATCAATAATATCCACCCATCCATTCGACTTCAGCTGCTTGTGGCCTGCCTGGTCTTTTCGAGGACCCAAGAATTATCCCACGTCTGAAATCATGTATTCATACATTGCATTTTCTGGCTACTACTTCCTGAACTTACACTGTAATCACTGAATTGTTCCTACTTCACTGGGGCCTACAAACCACTGACTCGTTCTTCTTATTAGTTCTGATTCCTGTTATCTTGTTTTCTCTCCTCACCCACTTCAGAATCTATGATTCATAATGTCATTGATTTTCTTACCATAGTCTATGCTCTCTTGACGGATCTTTTTATTCTGCTTTCCTGGGCGTTAAATCCCCAGTATGAGAGATTACAACAATTTGACTTTCTGATGTTGATGAATGCTGCTGAAAAAAAAAATTCATACAACCAGGAAGATACAAAACAATACCCATAATTCTCAATACCTGTAAGACTATTCGTGGTGATGTTTTGTATGAGAGTTAGAGAAATATGCGAGACAACCTTAATGCATGTAAGTAAGGATTCAGGCAAATTATGGTGCAGCCAATCCTAGATAATGAAAAGGAAATGTCCAGATGTAAAAAATAAGGATCGATAATAAGCACTTGAGGTGATGTTAATGGCAGTCTAGGATGGGGTGGTGTGCAGATTATTAAATTTGGCTAGGGGCTTGGGTTTTGCTGCTTATCTGGGACAAAACAACTATCATCACAAAGAATTGGAAAGGTCTCTGGGATCTGAGTTAACAGAAGTTTCCCTTGAGATGTTAAAATCCTGTGCCTGGGATGCCTGGGTGGCTCAACACCTGTGCATCTGCCTTTGGATCAGGGCTTGATCCTGGGGACCTGGGATTGAGTCCCGCATCGGGCTCCCTCCCTGCAAGGAGTCTGCTTCTCCCTCCCTGTGTCACTGCCTTTCTCTGTGTCTCTCGTGGGGAAATAAAATCTTAAAACAAAATCAGAGAAATCCTGTGCCTACCGCTTGCCCCAGTTTTGAGTCCAAAATGTGAACTGTGTTATATAGAAATCCACAGCCAAGAATGAAACTGGTTTTAGGTCAGTGTTACCTCTGAGATGTTAGATACAAAATCTGTCATGCTGTAGGAACACCACCATGGTCCAGGGTCACAAGGAAAGCCCTGCTGAAGATGAGTTCACAATCCAAAATTAGAAAACACACGAGCAAACAATCCATGTGAGGCATGGTCAACAGGTATAAAAAAGGGCATATTTACACAAACACTTCACCAACACTTTCATGTAATTAAAGGCATAGAACAAGAAATTGAAATTCTATTAAAAATACAAGATACTGCAGAACAGATGCCCAAACAAACGCCCAAACAAACAAACAACAAAACCAACCCCAGAATGAGAAATAGAGTCACTGAAATAAAGAGCTCATTGGGAAGTATGCACTTCAGATGGACACTACGTACTTTTGAAAGATTTTATATATTGAGTCATGAGAGAGACACAGAGAGACAGGGAGAGACAGGGGCAGGGGGAGAAGCAGGCTCCATGCGGGGAGCCCGATGTGGGGTTCGACCCTGGGACTCCAGGATCATGCATGCCCTGGGCCGAAGGCAGGTGCTAAACCGCTGGGCCACCCAGGGATTCCCAAGATGAAGGACTTGAGCCAGGGCGTGCGGGCAGAAGAATGTGAGACTCCACAACGGAAAGGTCAGACTGACGCTGGAAAGTCATCTTTATTTATCCACACAGCCCACAGGCTGGGTTTCAGGGACGAGGCCGAGGTGGGCGCTGAATACGACGCGTGGCGATCATCTTCTCGCCAGCTCCACACTGTAGCCTTGTGGGGCGCGATGTCACTGTGCACCCTGACACGGTTCAGCCTGCACTCGTCACGTTCCGGGCTGACCCAGAGAGGAGATCGGGGGCATCAGAAGGCAGCCCCCGGGGAGGGAGGGCGACCTGGGTTCAGAGTCCGCGGGGCCTGGGCCAGCGCACCCCAGGGGCTCGCACACGTTCCTGGGATGAAAGGATGGACGTGGTCGACGTGGTTACACGGAGAAGCAACAGTGACCGCTGACACGTACGACTTAGAGAAGTTGTAAGATTAACCTTCACAATTGCCTGAAAGGATACATTTTTTCCTCAATTTACCAGGAGGGCAGAAGTTGGAGGTATTTGAGTGTGGCTTCCCCAGTGTCCCCACGTTGGGACTGGGGTTGTCTGCGTGTCCCGGGCGAGGTCAGCTCTGGGCCGGGGGGCACGGAGCCCAAAGCTCCACTGGGGCTGATGGAGCTCTCTCAGGCTCAGCAATGCTTGTGGGGGTGGGGCTTCCCTGCTGGACCCTTTGGTCTCCCAGTCTGCCCTCCCCGGGGTGCCGGCCCACAGACAAAGAGAAGCTGGAGTAAATGAGCAGCTGTTTCCTACACGCTTCCTTCCTCCCTCTCTCCTCCTTCCTTCCCTGCCTCCCTCCTCCCTTCCTGCCCTCCCTTCTTCCTCCACCCTTCCTTTCTCTTGCCTGCCCTTCGAACCCCCTCCCTCCCTCCCTTCCTTCATTAGAACTGAGCTATTCACCCCAATCCCCCTGCAGCCGCCCTGTGGCAGAGACACATGCCCTAGACAGGAGCTGTAGAAAGGGGTAGGAAGGCCGGGCCACGCGGTAGAAAGGTAGAAAGGCAAGAGCTGAGGATGTGGGCCGTCCTTGGGAAGGCTGCACCCACAGCAGAGGAAGACAACTGGGATCAAACCAAGGGGCCGGGACAAGCCCGTGACTGGTCTGTGGCCGGGCTCTGAGCTCTCCTTTCCATTCCTCCTCAGGCCCCACAGCCCCAAAGGGCGGTAGCTGGGATCTGAACTCAAGCTGTCTGGCTCCAGAGCCACCATGTTCCATTGATAATGGAATCGGGCTGAATGGTGGGGGGCAGGAGGCACGCAATGACCCAGAGGAACACGGGCAAGGTGCCCTAATCTGCCGGGTGGAGGGCACGGGGCGCACGTTCCTTAACGGGACCTTATAAGCAGGGGACTCCTGGCTGCTCCCGAGGGATGAGCAGGACCTCCCCGAGGAGTAGAGGCTGGGCGTCAGGAGGAGGCTGAGGAGCAGGAAGCCCAAGGAGATGGGGGGGGGGGGGGCGTGTGCGTGCCAGAACTCAGTGCCTTGGAGGGAGGGAAGGAAGTTCTGAGCCAGCTGAGCATCAGCGTCTCCAGCTTCACCTCAGGGGCCAAAGGCACGGATGGCCTAAAAGCCACGGGTTCAGAAGACACGCCGACTTGAGGAGAAGCCCAAAAGGAAAGCCAGTCGTGTTGCTCCTCTGGACGTTGCAGGCTTTGCTAAGCAAGGCACAGCGCCCAGACCCCGGGATGGAAAAGCCCGGCACATCTGACTACTTCAAAACGGAAACCTTCCTTGTGACGAAGACGGGAGCAACACGAGAGACTAGTGTGGCAGGAAGTTCTTGGGAACGTCTGAGCACCAGAAGCCCTATGTCATCTCGGGAGGGACTGTGCTGACGATTGCGTTTCCCGGGCTCCTCACCGCTCCTGGAGCCTCTCCAATCAAAGGGGGTGCGTTTTGCTGTGGGTTAGGCCTGCTCTGGGCACCGTGCACACACGACCTCATGCTGTACTATCTCCATTTTTGCTCCACTGCGGAAACGCAATCACTAAAGACCTTCGATGACTCCCCCAAGGTCACACAGCTAGTAAGGGGTAGCCACGGTTCAAAGCCAGGCGGTCTGGCCTCCTATACCGTTCTCTTAGCCACAGCCTCTGTTGCCCCTGGGCCTCCCCAAGGCAAGGAGCCACGCTCACCTAGGCCTCAGAGTCCCGTCCAGTTTCTGGGCTTTCTGTTTGCATGTCTGGGTATCTCTTCCATGGCCCCTGAGCGGCCTGGTGGATAAGACTTAGGAACCTGGCTGGGAGAAGAGGCATGAGTCATGAGGGAAGCAGGCTTTGGGGCCGAGAATTCCTGGGTCCTTTGGCCCGGCCTCAGCAGCTGGCCTCAGGGGCCTGCCAAGGCCCTGCAACCCTCACCTCGCAACGCATATCTGTTGAGCACGATCTCTGTGCCAGGCACTCTCCTGGACCCCGCAAGTAGAGCAGAGCGTGGCAGGCACAGTCCCTGCTCTCCTGGAGCTGGAGGTCTGGCTGGGGGGACAGAGAACACACTACAGGAGGGGACAAGCGAACACAATGGTGAGGTACAGGCAGGGCTGGCAACTCTAGACCGGGACCGTGAGGGGAGGCGTCTCCCGATGCCAAGCAGCAGCCAGCCTCAGGCAGAGGCAGACAGAAGCACCGGACAGGAAGCAAGAGCCAAGGCACTGAGGCAGGAGCAAGCGGGGCCAATGTGGCCATGACGGGAGTGCGGGGGAGGGTTGTAAGAGGCCACATCCTCCCTCCTGCAAGAGCTGGGGCTGCCAAGCCCACGCGTGCCTGTCACTCCCTAGTTTAAAATCCAGTGTAAATTTTATACCTTACAGCGCATCTCCAGTGCTCAATAGCCATTGATGACCAGAGCGATCCTACCCCATTTGTTTTTGCTCTTTCACATTTAGATGTATTTTTCACCTGAAGTGGAGTTTTGAGTGTGCTTATGTCATAGGAATCTAGCTTAATTTTTTTTCCCTATAAGTATCCAATTGACCAAGAACCAATGTGTTGCAAACACAGTCCATCCGCATCGTTCTGCTATGATACTTTTGTCTTCAGTCAAGTGTCCACGTAGGTGTGAACCTGGGTCTGGACTCTTCTTGTCACTTGTCTATTTGTTTATGCTGGCACTACTACTGTGCGATCTTAATCACTACAATTTTTGTGGTAAGTCCTGGTGTCTGGCAGGAAAATTACTCCTACCAGTTCTTAAGGGAGTCTTGGATATTCTTGGGTCTTTGGCCTGTCCATGCAAATGATAATCAGCTTGTCAAGTTTCCAAATATATGCGTTAGAATTTTGATTGGGATTCCACTGAATCTGTACATTGGTTTAAGAGAACTTTAAATATATATAATAGATGCATATATATTATATTAACTATCATGTTAATTATGTTAATTTATTATAATGAATGTATATATATATGTATACACACACACACACACACACACACACACACACACATACACACACGCCATAAGTTTATCTGATGCTATCACCTGGAGAGGATATGGATGTGTCCTTGCCTTCTAGGTTTGGTACCTGCCATTTTCTGGGATCCAGAGGTTCAACCCTCAGAGCTTTGATGACAAGATAATGGGAGGTGCCCCCCCCCCCGCACCCCGCACCTTTTTGCAGGAGGCATTTCTCAGAGACAGAAAATCCCTAGTACGCTTCTACAAGTCCTGGGGTACATGACAATAGAGTCTTGGGGGAAGCAGACCAAGGAACCTTGAATCCTTGTATGTCTACAATAGGGGTCTTGTGCCCTGTGTGTGAGTTCTTAGGGGTCACCCATTCTCACATTCACTTTCATCCAGGGCAGATCAATAGGACTCACCCGTGTAGAGATCAGATGAGATGTTTTCCACTCACTCTTCTCTACCTTGTGTCCCTGGTCTTGGTGTTTGCTCTGTGGTCACAGACCAAATTCCATGGAGAAACGAGTTATAAATGTAGAATTCATTCAGGCTGGCTAATTGGGAAAGAGAGGAAAGAAACAGGTTTTCTGGGAAAAAGAGGATCTTGCTAAAGGTATCTCTGGCATCTGAAGGCGATTTCCAAGGATGAAGGTACCATACAGAGAATAGTATGATAACCGTGTTATGGGTGAAAACGCCATCATGGAAAAGGCTTACCCTCCGAGCTAAATGTTGACTGGCATTGTCTTGAGTTCCCAGCCTTCACCAAGTCAAGCTCCTGGGGATCGACTGTTCTGGCAGTTCCGGATGATATCAGGACCGTCCCCCTCACAGGGAAATCATCTCTCCAGGATAGGATTTGTGAATCACAGAAGTCTGTTTGGAGTTGGCTGGAAGGTTGGGGAGGATAAGACTTTAAAGTCTACAAGGGGCTGAGAGGGGGAGTAGGAGGAAAGTAGACAGTGGGGAAACAGGGAACAGGAGCGAGACAAAAACAGCGGGGGCTGGACCTTTTGGAAGGAATAGAGCAAGGATTGCGTGGGGAAACCTGTAGGTTAGCGCGGCAAGAAAGGAAAGCACTAGGAACAGGAGGGAAAGAGGTAGGCCTGTGAGTTGAGAGAGGTGGACAACGCTGGGGAGTGTTGAGGGCGTAAAGGGACACAAGAGGAAGCGGCTTTGGACGACGAGATGAGGAAGGACAACGAGCGGAGGGAGGAATAAGGTAGGCAGGTGGAGCGCGGGGTCCAGAGGAGGAAGGAATAGAGCAGGCAGGTGGAGCGCGGGGTCCAGAGGAGGGAGGAATAGAGCAGGCAGGTGGAGCGCGGGGTCCAGAGGAGGGAGGAATAGAGCAGGCAGGTGGAGCGCGGGGTCCAGAGGAGGGAGGAATAGAGCAGGCAGGTGGAGCGCGGGGTCCAGAGGAGGAAGGAATAGAGCAGGCAGGTGGAGCGCGGGGTCCAGAGGAGGGAGGAATAGAGCAGGCAGGTGGAGCGCGGGGTCCAGAGGAGGAAGGAATAGAGTAGGTAGGTGGAGCCTGGGGTCGAGAACAAGAAATCCGAGGCAGCTTTTTGGTCATTTCTCCAAAGGGCGTTTGGCTAGTTACTCATCTTGACCAAATGAGTAACTGGACAAAAGCTCAGACTTACCCCAGTCTTTATGTCCCACGCCAGCCCCGCATCATCCCCTGGCTCAATGCCCATTATGAAATGTGTGTGCCCCTCCCTCCGGGCATGTCAGCGGGCTCACCAGCCAGGGACAGGGCCCCGGGTGCGAGGTTGGAGAGTGATCCCAGGAAATAGCAGACAGAAGAAATGTCACAGGAGTCCCTAGGCCTTGGGATAACCTGTAGTTTTGCCCCTTACTAGGCAAAGATCGGTCAAAGGGCTGTGCTGCAGTCAGGGGCTGCGCACCAAGAGGATGGATCTGAAGCAGGTGTGGGCAAAGTGGGAAGTGCATGCCTCCGGCTGGTTCACTTACTACACTCTCCAAAGCCCTTGTGCATCACTTAGGTCCCTCCATGAACATGGAGTGGTCAGTGATATTATGTCTATTTTTCCCGTAAGGATACTGTAGGCCAGACAGGGAAGTAGATAGGCAGGCAGCGGGTTCCAAACCGGTGTGACTGACACTTGAGCCAAAACTTGGGGTGTCGCAGGCAGGCCTGCAGGACGGTGCACAGAATGCACAGAGTACTGTCGGCTGAGCCTCTCCCACATTTCTGGACAGGATCTTGTGGGGATGCTTTGGAACAGGACTTGACGGTGTAGCTTTCTTCTTGGTTCCCGGGGTTCCTTGGTGTGTTGCCTGACCCTCCCCTGGAGCCAGAAATAGGACTGAGGCCAACAGCTCCCGAGTGCTCAGTACCTACATTTGGGCTTCCTTCCTCGCTCACTACCTGAGATGCCCAACTGCATGTCAGGTGAGTTAGGAGACTCTTGTGTCCTTGCCCTTCCCCTTGTCTGATGTAGCAGTTCTCTCTGCTTATTATTCTTGGGTTTTTTGACCATCACCCAAATCATCAGCCCCTTTGGTCCTGTATTCTGTCCTGTACTCTTATCCCCATCATATTCTGCTTGTGCTTCCTTGGCCCAATATCCATATCCTTGCGTACTTCACCCAACCATCCATTGCATTCCTTAAGAGGTCCAGCTGCATGCCTGGAAAACTTCCTGTTTCCTTAGACGGTTTCTTGATTTCCTGTCTTGAATCTCCTGGCTTGAACTGTAACCTGGATTTTCCATGAAAATACTGCTTCCTTTGTATATATCTTAAAGAGGGACCGTTCCTGCCAAACTGTACCGTTCTTCTTCGAGGTGGGGATGTAGAGTATTTTCCTTGTTTCTTCTGACTCCTTCAAACCATTATTCCTCTTCCTCATCTGAAAGTCTCTAATTCCATAGAAACTTTGCTACTAACCATTTCCCTGACACTCCAGATCTAGATATGCTTCTTTTTTTTTTTTCTGGAAAAAAAGTAGCGATAATCTAAAAGTCTTAGAGTCCATCATCTTTTGTAATTAAAAAATATTTATTTACTTGAGAGAGCCAGAGAGAGAGACAGAGAGAGAGAGAGAGAGAGAGAGAGAGAGAGAGAGACGGAACAAGCTGGGGTAGGGGCAGAGGGAGAAGTAGAAGCAGATTTCCCACTAGTCGTGGAGTCTGACATGGGGTTAGATACCAGGACTCCAGGATCATGATCTGGAGCAAAGGCAGATGCTCAATACACTGAGCAACCCAGGGACCCCTTGAGTCCTTCATCTTGAGTGACGTCAGTGTCCATGTAGATGATCCCATCGGATCCATAGTGTCCATGTAGATTCAATGCTTTGGCTTCTCCTTTGATTTCTTTATCAATAATATCCACCCATCCATTCGACTTCAGCTGCTTGTGGCCTGCCTGGTCTTTTCCAGGACCCAAGAATTATCCCACGTCTGAAATCATGTATTCGTACATTGCATTTTCTGGCTACTACTTCCTGAACTTACACTGTAATCACTGAATTGTTCCTACTTCACTGGGGCCTACAAACCACTGACTCTTTCTGCTTATTAATTCTGATTCCTGTTATCTTGTTTTCTCTCCTCAGCCACTTCAGAATCTAGGATTCATAATTTTTTTAACATTTTTTTAATCTTTATTTATTTATGATAGTCACAGAGAGAGAGAGAGAGGCAGAGACACAGGCAGAGGAAGAAGCAGGCTCCATGGACCGGGAGCCCGATGTGGGATTCGATCCCGGGTCTCCAGGATCGCGCCCTGGGCCAAAGGCAGGCGCCAAACCACTGCGCCACCCAGGGATCCCTAGGATTCATAATTTAATTGGTATTCTTACCATAGTCTATGCTCTCTTGCCAGATCTTTTTATTCTGCTTTCCTGGGCGTTAAATCCCCAGTATGAGAGATTCCAACAATTTGACTTTCTGATGTTGATGAATGCTGCTGAAAAAAAATTCATTCACCAGGAAGATACGAAACAATACCCACAATTCTCAATACCTGTAGGCCTATTCGTGGTGATATTTTTTATGAGAGTTAGAGAAATATGCGAGACAACTTTAATGCATGTAAATAAGTATTCAGGCAAATTATGGTGCAGCCAATCCTAGATAATGAACAGGAAATGTCCAGTTGAAGAAAAGAAGGAGAGATAAGCACTTGAGGTGATATTCATGGCAGTCTAGGATCGGTTGGTGTGCAGATTGTTAAATTTGTTAACTGCTAGGAGCTTAGGTTTTGCTGCTTTTTTATATGGATCTAAAACAACTGTTATCAGAAAGAAATGGCAAGGCCTCCTACTGAGATCTCAGTTTTAAAAGAAAAAATTTTCCTGAGATATTAAAATCCTGTGCCTGGAATGCCAGTGTGGCTCAAGAGCGGAGCATCTGCCTTAGTCTCAGAGGGTGATCCTGGCATCCTGGGATTGAGTACTGTGTCGGGCTCTCTGCAGGGAACCTGCTTCTTCCTTTGCCTGCTTCAGTGCCTCTCTCTCTCTCTCTCTCTCTCTCTCTCTGCCTGTGTGTGTGTCTCTCATGGGTAAATAAATAAAATATTAAAAAAAAAAGATTTCTGTGCCTACCTCTTGCCCCTGTTTTGAGTCCAAAATGTGAACTATGTGATACAGAAATCCACAGCCAAAAATTAAACTGTTTTTAGGTCAGTGTTACCTCTGAGGTGTTAGATACAAAGTCTTCACTCTGTGGGAACACCACCATAGTCCAAGTCACAAGGAAAGCCCTGCTGAAGGGGAGCTCAGAATCCAAAATTAGAAAACATATGAGCAAACAATCCGTGTGAGGGATGGTCAGCAGGTATAAAGAAGGGCATATTTACACAAACACTTCACCAATAATGTCATGTAATTAAAGGCATAGAACAAAAACTTGAAATTCTGTTAAAAAGCACAAGATACTGCAGAACAGATGCCAAAACAAACAAACAACAAAACCAACACCAGAATGAAAAATAGAGTCATTGAAGTAAACTCAGTGGGTAGTATACACTTCAGAATGGACACTATTTTCTTTTTTTAAGATTTTATTTATTGATTCATGAGAGACAGAGAAAGAGAGAGAGAGAGAGAGAGAGAGAGAGAGAGAGAGAGAGAGGCAGAGAAGCAGGCTGCATGCAGGGAGTCCAAAGTGAAATCGATCATGGGACCAGGACTCCGGGATCATGCCCTGGGCCAAAGGCAGGCGCTCAACTGCTGAGCCACCCAGGTGTCCCTGGACACCATTTTCTAATAGCAGCTTGAAAAATATGATCATTGAAATAATAATGTCAGTGAACAAGATGAACTTGACATTAGATGGCACTGAAGAGAGAAAGGATGATGTGAGGGAATTATCAAGAGACAGCACAAAGAGATGAAAGAAGGAAACAATCTGTGATATTTTTATTTATATGAAATATATATTTGGCCATTCAGATGACCAAAATATATTTCTCATTTATTTGGCCCTTGTCCACAGCTCCTGGCTCATAGCTCCCGATACCCTGGGAATTTTCTGAGCAATAAGAGCAAGGGGAGCATCCTTTGTCATAACACTTGGTCTCTTGTTCTCAGTTCCTGAAATCACCTCAGAGCCATAAAGGTTACTGAGTGTCTTATTACTTATAACAAGCCCCTTCCCACTACCACCACAACTGCGTTTATGGTAGTGAGGTGACTTGGATAGCACCTAAGGATGGGGCTGGTTGTCGGGGGAACCGACCAAGAATAAAGGGTGGGAACTTCTAGTCCCACCCCCTGACCTCTGAGGAAGGGAGAGGGGCTGGAGGTTTGAATGAATCACCAATGGCCAACGATTTAATCAATCATGCTTACCTAATGAGGCTTCCGTAAAACCCCCAAAGGATAGCACTGAGAAAGCTTCTGGGTTGGTAGACACATGGCCGGTGCTGGGAGAGTGGCCTGCCAGAGAGGTCGTGGAAGCCCCGTGTCTCTTGCCACATAACTTGCCCTGTGCATATCTTCCATCTGGCTGTTCTTGAATTATATCCTTTTATAATACACCAGTAATCTAAGTTTCTCTGAGTTCTATGACCAGCTCTATCAAATCAATCCCACCCAAGGAAGGGGCCCTGGGAACCTCTGATTCATAGTCAGAATCACAAGTCAACCAGGCTGTGACTGGTATCTGAAGTGGGGGGCAGTCTTGTGGTACTGAACCCTTAACGTGTGGAATCTGAAGCTATCTCTAGGTGAGGAGTGTCAGAATGGAGTTGAATGGTCGCATACCCAGTTGATGTTGAAGAACTGCTTGGTGGTATGGGGAAACCACCCCACACACAAACGCACACATTGGAATTTGGTGATCAAACCCATTTAATGTGAAAGTAAGGTTAAGAAGAATGTAAAATAGAATTTAAGAGTGCAACATCTGAGGGGGGGCACTTGATGGGATGAGCACTGGGTGTTATGCTGTATGTTGGCAAATTGAACTCAAAAAAAATTTTTTTTAAAAAGAGTGCAACATATGTCTGGTAAAAGTATAAGATGCAGAAACTAGAGAAAATAAGGAAGAGAAAATATTCAAGTGATAATAACTGAATTTGTTCCAGAAATGATAAAACACATTAATCCTCAGAATCAGGACACATTATGAAATCTCACAGAAACAAGAAATCCACATCTAGCTCTAACAGAGAGAAACTGTGAACATTAAGGATTAAAGAGACCTTAAACGCAGTAAGAGAGGGGCACCTGGGTGGCTCAGTGGTTGAGCATCTGCTTTTGGCTCAGGTCGTGATCCCAGGGTCCTGGGATTGAGTTCTCATCAGGCTCTCCACAGGGAGCCTGCTTCTCCCTCTGCCTGTGTCTCTCTGTGTCTCTCATGAATAAACAAGAGAAAAAAGGCCTCCGAGTGGGGGGGGGGCGGCGAGGAGCCGGGCTAGGGCCGCGGCGAGAGCCCCCAGGACAGGAGAGCCCGGCCCGGAGGAACAGGAGCTTCCCCAACCTTCCCGGGCAGAAAGGCGCTTGCAGGGAGGTGGAGCAGGACTCCAGGAGGGCGGGGATGCGCTCTGGCTCCCCGGGGCACCAAGAGGAGCTGCGCCCTGGGGAGAGCGCCCACACCCCGCGGCCGAGCTCCCTAAAGGGCTGCAGCACACACGGCTGGACCCGGGAGCACAGGGTGCCGGGGACACAGCCCAGGAACCGATGCTCCCCCCCGGGACAGGCAGAGGGCCAGGAGGGCCCAGGACAGCAAGGACACTCCTGCAGCCGGGTGGCCCCGAGCTGAGCAGATCAGCGGCCCCCCTCGGGAGCATCCAGGCACCTGTAGGCTGAGAGCTCGGCAGTTACTGCAGGTGCTGACTCCAGGGCTGCAGAGCTGGCCCCGCCACTGTGGCTGTTCCTCCTGGGGCCTCACGGAGTAAACAACCCCCACGGAGCCTCACTGTGTCCTCACAGGATGAACAGGTTAAACAACCTTCACTGCGCCCTGCACCAGGCAGGGCGCTGAGCAGCTCCTCCAAGTTCTCACACCTGAGAATCAGCACAGCAGACCCCTGCCCCAGAAGACCAGCTAGACGGACAGGGGGAAAACAATTGACCAAGCAGCACTGGAAAGTTCCAAGGGAAGTCGAGGGATTTACAGTATACACAACCAGAAGATACTCCCCCTTGTTTTTTGTTTTTCGATTTCTGCTGCTTCTCCCCCCTTTTTTGCTTTTCTTCTCTTTTTTTTACTTTTTCCTTTTTTTCTTTTCTTTTTCTTTTCTTCCTTATCTTCTCTCTTTTTCTCCTTTTCCCAATACAACTTGTTCTTGGCCACTCTGGCACTGAGCAAAATGACTGGAAAAAAAAACTCACTTCAAAAGAAAGAATCAGAAACAGTCCTCTCTCCCACAGAGTGACAAAATCTGGACTACAATTCAATGTCATGAAGCCAGTTCAGAAGCACTATTACACAGCTACTGGTGACTGTAGAAAAAAGCATAAAGGACTCGAGAGACTTCATGACTGCAGAATTTAGATCTAATCAGGCAGATATTAAAAATCAATTAAATGAGATGCAATGCAGACTAGACGTCCTAACGACGAGGGTTAACGAGGTGGAAGAACGAGTGAGTGACATAGAAGACAAGTTGATGGCAAAGAGGGAAACTGAGGAAAAAAGAGACAGGCAATTAAAAGACCATGAAGACAGATTAAGGGAAATACACGACAGCCTGAGGAAGAAAAACCTACGTTTAATTGGGGTTCCCGGGGCGCCAAAAGGGCCAGAGGGCCGGAATATGTATTTGAACAAGTCATTGCTGAAATCTTTCCTAATCTGGGAAGGGAAACAGGCATTCAGATCCAGGAAATAGATCCGCCCCCTAAAATCAGAAGGAGCCACATGCAATGAATACTTGATAAGATAGTTGAAGAGAAAACACGAAAAAGAGGTGCCATTGGTTTTAGAGAAGTGGGATCCTCTATCTCCCCGACGTTCAGGATGCAGTCCTAACACGATATTGACTGGGGCTTTCCCTGTTGTATCCACTTTCTCGAAGAGGCTCAATGAGTGCTAGACGCACAGCAGTCCTGTGATCGTCGCCCATCATCGTGCACTGGTAGACTGCATGAAAAGACTAGAAACGGGAAAGGGAGTTTCATTACATAGGAGAGTGTGTGTTGGCTTTGTGCTATGGGAGCCTAAGGTCCTCTTCTCCTCCCCTTCTGGCGAGGGAGAGGAATGGTACTCCTTGGTCCCTCACCCATCAAGTGGGGGAAGCTCTAAGAGAGCGAATGGTCAGAGAAGCTGGCAGAGAGAGATTTGTGCTGAAGCTGTAGCAAATGTAGGTCTCCTCTCCACCCTGGCCCGAGAATGCAGTCAGACGGTGCACCATGAGCAACTGGGAGACCGACATGTGTCCCTTGAGTTTTGGGGATGAGTAACATTGGTGCCTCCTTCCCACCTGGGCAGTACTTAAGGCAGGAGGCTGACAAGAGGCCCCTGAAGGCAGGGAGAGGAGCCGGCAGCAGCAATGCCTGCACTTCTGTTTGGTGTTGCAAGGATGTGTGTAGCATGGGCTAGCTGGATGCTGCACGTACATCCTCCCAATTTGGCTGGTGCTATGAAACTGGACTTTGCTCCTTGGTCTCTGCGTTCATGGATGCTATACTCTAAGGGCAGACAGTAGTCAAAGACTCACATACATAAATATAAATCTAGTTGTCAGAAGTACTAACGTAGAAGGTACATGGTGCTACAAGAGCATTTAATAGGTATATCAGTCTAGTTAGATCTGGGAAGCTTTCCTTGAGGAAGTGATATATGAGATCCCAAAGTAAGAGTTAACCAGAGGGGGATCCCTGGGTGGCACAGCGGTTTGGCGCCTGCCTTTGGCCCAGGGTGCGATTCTGGAGACCCAGGATCAAATCCCATGTCGGGCTTCCGGTGCATGGAACCTGCTTCTCCCTCTGCCTATGTTTCTGCCTCTCTCTCTCTCTCTGTGTGACTATCATAAATAAATAAAAATTAAAAAAAAAAGAGTTAACCAGAGGAACCCTAGGCGGGGAGGGTTGACAGCATTTCGAGGGGGAGAGAACACCTTGTACCAGCTTCCTAATGCCAGCAGGTGCAAGGCACATGCAAGCACCAGAAAGAAGGCCAGTTAGGCCGAAAGCCAGGGAGAAGTGTGTGGAGAGGTGCGGAGCCAAACTGGAAACGCATTAAACAATTTAAAGCTTGGAACGATCTTCTGAGACTCCTATTTTGAATGGTTCGTCCTGGCTACAATGAGGAGAACACATTTTCAAGGGGATACGTGCAGGTGTAGACCTCTTTCATTAGTTTTCCCTAGAATATTGTGGGGCATTTTGATCTTCAGAGCATTTCTCTTTGAGATTCAGAAAGGTCTCTTATACTTTGGGATATTGCCTCTGATCCACTTACCATTTCCTTCTTTGGAAATTCTTTAATACTCGCAGGTTGGATCTTTGCAACTCACCTTCATTCTGTAATCATAATTTTCTTTCCTTTCCCCTGTATTTCTTTCTACAAATATTTAAATTTTTGTGCAAGGTCCTCTGTTCCAGCTACTGTCTCCTGTTCAGGCTATATTTGATGACTGTGTTCACTTCATTTGAATGGACTTAATGCATTCTTATCTCAGCCTCTTCTCTTTGACATGGAGGGAGAGACGGAGACAGACACAGGATGGAGATAGAGAATGAGACGGGGAGGGAGACGAGTGAGAGACCAAGAGACAGGAAGGTAGACACAGAGACAGGGAGAGAGACAGGGAGGGACAGGCCGAGGTGTAGGGATTGAGGGAAGAAAGACTGGGAGGGACACAGAGACTGGGAGGGAGAGAGAGAGACGGGGACGTGGAGACAGGGAGGGAGACACAGAGCCAGAGAGAGGCTTCGTGCCTCCAGGAGCGATGGGGGCGTCTGCTCCCCTCAGGACTGAGCCTGGGTGCCCCGACGCCCCAACTAGACTAGCGGGTGGAGGCCCTCTCGGGTCCCCTCTAGGCTCCGTGGAGGGCGGGCCTGTCTGTGGACACTCCCCCGGGGCCTGGCGGGGAGCATGACCCTGAGGAAAGTGTGATTCTCTAGGGACCAAGAGAAGTCACACCTGGGGGATCCCTGGGTGGTGCAGCGGTTTAGCGCCTGCCTTTGGCCCAGGGCACAATCCTGGAGTCCCAGGATCAAATCCCACGTCGGGCTCCCGGCATGGAGCCTGCTTCTCCCTCCTCCTGTGTCTCTGCCTCTCTCTCTCTCTCTCTCTATCATAAATAAATAAATAAACCTTTAAAAAAAATCACACCTGGAGCTAACCTTGGGCTGCAAAACAAGCAGGACACATCATTCGGGCTGGTGGGTACCTGTGCATTTCCTCACCTGCAGGGATTGTTTTGTGACGTGCACTTCTACCAAGACTCGGGAAACCGTGCACTTTGATCTAGGGAAGTTGTGATTACATAGTTATACTTGGAACCCGGAAGAACACCTAGAGACGCACACACCCAGGAGCCAAGGCCTCTGTAATTAATGCTACGAAATCCTTCAGCAGTACTACCGTGTCCACACGAGGGTTCCCGCGAGGCCCGGAGAATTGGATGCTGTAGCATGAGTTAATACCTAAGGGACCCGGGGTAGTGGGAAGCTTGAAGTTAACATATTGAAGAGATATTTACTCTCCAGGTTCCTTCTTGATATTCTCTGTCTTTTTTTGAATCGTCGTCAGTTTCTAGCGTCTTACGTATTCGGTCCACGTTCCACCCCTTACCTTGGCAACCACGTATATGTTTTCTGTATCAGAGTTCAGGCCATTGTGTTTTTGTTGTCTTGTAGTTTGTTTGCCGGGGGGGGGGGTTCTATGTTTTAGATTCCACGTATACCTGTACTCATGCGACGCTTGTCTTTTCTCTCTCTGATTCACGTCCCCTAGTGTGCCCCCGTTGGCTATCATGAAACCTGTGTTGATGAGAACGGGCGCGCGTGTGTATCGTAAGTGACCAGTTTCAGGCCTGGGGGACCCAACCGCGTGCAACGGGCAGTTATTCCTAGGTAGAAGGCAAATGTCCTCTTTTCTCTCTATGGGAATCCTCATTTTATTAAGTAAATACCATCTGTCTGAAACCTTAAGGAACCATTTACTTTTTTACCTGACACATTACACCGGGGAACCTATCCTGGACAATGGAAACATTTCATTTGGGGCTTCACATGATCTTTGTTCCCTCAGCCTCAAAATGACATGTTTCTTAACTACTGGGAAAACGAGGAGTCACTCTCGTGTCTGCGGCAGAGACAGGAGGCCACACCAAGTACACCAGGTACACGCACATCCCAGAGGACGAAAGGCCACAGAGACAGAGAGAAAGGCAGGGGCTGCAGGGACAGCAGGGAGAGCGTGGGCACGACGGTCAGTAGTCGGCTGTCTGTGTGGTGGACATGTGGCCCAGGTGCCTTCTGGCCTCGCCTGTGCGACACTGGGAATGGACCTAAAGTACCACGATGTATAATTTAAAAGCATCAGAGGAAACTCATGACGCAATCATAGAGGTTTATGACAACCACAAAAATAGAAACCGTGCAGTGAGGGGGCAGGGGAAGCCTTCCGTCGGGCTGCAGCCATCACGAGCTGCTGCTCCAGGGCCGAGGCCGGTGGCTCCACTGAGGCAGGTGGCTGCTCCGGCACTTCCGGGAGCTTGATTGCAGGCTCTGGGGCCTGCTCCTCCTCCAGGTCAGCCAAGGGTGCAGGTGGCTCCTCCAGGTCGGGACACTGAGTCAGAGGTTTGACCACCACGTGCATTGGCTTGGACTCAGCAGCTTGCATCTTGACTCGGGCGAAACACTCACCTCCAGCAGCCGTGCCTGGCTCGAACAGATCAGGCCTGGAAGCTTCAGCAGGCCCCACAGTCAGAGCTGGGGTGGGCTCCTTAGGTGGGTCAGGGTGTTGCTCGGGGTCTGAAGCTATAGCCCGAAGAAGACAAAGTATCATCACCAGGACGCACTTTCCACGTCCCTCTCAAATCAAGGACACTCTTCCCACCGTCCAACGTGTGTGAGGGCAAGAGCTCTGGAAGGTCTCCCCAGACTGCAGCCCGTGGGGATGGGGTGTGAGCCTACCCTGTGCTCCCAGCCCAGTTGCACAGAGGCTGGGTCTGTGTGGCCCACCCTGTCCCCAGCTCGGCCACCCCAGTCCTGGGCCTGGTTTTCCAGGTCTGAGCCTGGCATGTTGATCCCCATGAATGCCAGCAGCTTCCTCAGGGAGAGAAATTCCGGTGGCTGATGAAAATCCTCCTGATATTAGTCCAGCCGGATGTCCAGGATGCAGGAGATGGAGCTGGAGGTACGGATGGGCAGAGGCATTGGATGACAGGGCTCCCTCACACCAAGGTGTCCCGGGGAAGCCCTGCAGGAATGGCCCCCGGACTCCCGCTCGGGGCTGTCGGAGGCCAGTGCTGCTCCTTGTCCACCTGCCACCTGGCGGTCCTGCCTGCCACAGCCGTGCTCACTGACGAGGGGCTGGCACGAAGCCTCTGTGCGTGGGAGCCCATGACCAGCGGCGTGACCATCACTGTCTTTCCTGGGGAAGTGGGACTCACTCCTCAGCCTGGCTCCCTGCCCACTTGCCCCTTGAATCCACTGGCAGGTGTCCGGGGAAGGGGGCGTCGGCCTGTCATCGCCCTCACTGCACAGACTATCCCTCTGGGAATGTCTAAGCGGGGAGGGTGTGGGCTCTGTGTCCTGCCAGGCCTTGCCTGGAACCGCCCGGTACCACCGCCTTCCCTCCTGTGGCTCTGCGCTGCATACTCATGAGGGGCCCCCAGGGGGTGTCCTTCCACTGACTCTAATCTGACAGGGTGGGGGCCGTCTGGTCCCTGAGCCCTCACTGGCCCTCCTGAGCACCTGCCGTGCACCCGGGTCCAGGTGCCACCAGATTGGTGAGTGCGATGCTCCCCACACCCTCTGCTCTGGGTCCCAGGTGGCGGGGAGACAGAGGGCTTTGAGGGGGGCAGGTGTGGAGAAGGACTCCATTAGGGGTCCCAGTGCTCTCCCACAAAGCCCGTATCCCATCCACAGCCCTCCTTTCCTCTTTTCTCAAAGGACCCATTAGACCTTCACCCTGTCACAGGAATTGCAGATGTGTGGGGTGAGGGTCCAGCAGCCCCTCCAGGCCACAGCCCCCTCGTGGCCCTCCTGGAGAGGGAAGGCTCCCCTGCATGAGCCAGAGCTCACTCACATTTCCCACTGGTCCCGGATTCCTTCCTTCTTGCAGGAAGCTACGATGCATCGATATCTAGAGGAGGGCGGGGGGGCATCACATGAGTCATCCAGTGGACGCGACCTCTCCTCATAGCTGCTGTCACCCTCTGACCTCCGACTAGTCCGGAGCCCTGGGGGGCCGTCCGCTCTGTGCCTGGGGCCACGGGCAGCTCCTGGAGAAGCGCCTGCACCTGCCGGCGCTTCCTGAATGCTTGAGGAGTGAAAGGGCTCCGGCCAGGCCCGGGGCCGATATCCGAGTGGGCCGGGGCGCCCAGGTGTCCCCGGGGACCCCTACTCCGAATGCCCCAGGATACAGACCCCAGATGGACTCAAAACTCCCTTTCAATGGCAAAACAGGCCAGCTCAAGACCCTGGCGACGGTGGGGAGGCGGCACACGCTTCGTCATGGGGAGAGAACGATGATGACTGCTGAGCACAAGCACAGCCCCTCTAGCCGACCTGCCACAGGCCAGGCCCCGGGGGCTGCCCTACAGGACCCGACCAGGCCCTGTGTGACTCTACTCCAGTCGGAGCAGCCGCCTGAGGGGCCGGGAAGTTCAGGAACATTCCCCAAGACTCCCAACCAGTAGGTATCCCATCCCCCTGGGCTGTGGAGTCAGGGAGCTCACTTTGCAAACAGCAGGTCCAGCACCTCTTCAGGGGTGCCATATTCCTCCAAAAACATTTAGGAACTCAAATATGGACAAGTAGTCAATGCTCAGCAAGGTGGGCACCAGTTCTTCTACCTCCTGCTCCAGCAGCTCCCTCCGGCTGGGGGTGGTCGGGCAGATCCGATTCCTTCTCAGGGCTGAGGCCCTTTCAGCCTGAGGTGGGACAGAGGGGACGTGCAGCCTGCACTGTAGCCTCCAGACCACCTGGGAGTTGGAGCGCAGGCCAAAGCCCGAGCTCTCAGTGGCTGTGGGGGGTGGGGGGGGCAGGAGTGTCCACAGCAGGGACAAGGGGCTTGACGCCTGCGGCTCTGTCACTTAGCATCTGACTCTTGGTTGTGGCTCAGGTCATGACCTCAGCATCCTGGGAACCCGCCCCTGGCAGGCTCTGTGTTTGGGGCAGAGTGTGCTTGAGGAGCCTGTGTCTCCCTCTCCTGCTCCCTGCTCTCTGCATGTCTGTTAAACAAAAAATCCAATAAAGAAATAATCTTAGAGGATAAATTTTCAAAAAATTTGGATCAATACAAGGACCTAGTGGGAAAGGTGAGTGTCCCAGGTCCGCTTGTCAGCTGACTTCTGGCAGCACCTCCCTGCATTAACGGCTTCACCCCTTGTCAAACCCCAAATCTTAAAACTTCTCTGTCATATTTTTAAAAGTATTTTAAAATAAAAGTTTTGAAAATACACCAAGATAAGTTTCTTCTCACATCCAACTAAATGTTTTGATATTTTACATGTCTCCTCTCACTACATCTTTACAAAAGCAAGCAACATTGATAATCCTTCATTTCAATTGCAAATTGACTCCCTGTCAAAACATTTTCAAAAACTACAAGAACTTTCATAGTGGTGACATAGAATATCAAATGTCAAGTTGAATTTGAACACTATGTGCCTCGTAAGTGGAACTTCACAACAATATTCTAGGCTTGATTATTTATTAAGAGAACTTAGAATCCCATAAAAGGCTAATGTTCTGGTCATTGCCCTACAAGTCATGACTACACTAATGTTCCTTTTTGCTCCAAAGTACATTTCAATGTGTGTGTGTGCGTGGGTGTGTGTGCATGCATATGTGTGTATGTATGTTAATATATAATTTTAAAAATCCAGTCAACCCTTAATTTACTCTTGATGATGATGTTAAATTAAGTTAAAATGAAAGGAATGTGGTGTGGTCTTGACTCTTTCAATGTGTTGCTATTTCATAGTTCCTAACACATTAACTGTGCTGAAATGAGCTTCCCACATTACTTAAGAGGGCAAATATTTGGATCCAGATTACCTTAAAAATTTGCAAAATTTATAAAGGATATATAAAGCTTGTTAAAATAATTTGTAAATTATTATATTTCATAAAAATACAAATTCCAAAATAATAAAATAGGCTTGAAACTAGAAAATAGTAAAGAAACTTTTGTCTGCCTTGATACTTATAGTTAGAGAACATGAAGCCTGATATTGCTAGGACTAACAAACAGCTGGATCACCAAGCTGACTATTCCCTTTGAAAGGTTATCCTGACTTTGGAATGGCATTAGTCAGACTCTAAAGGAGAATAAGTGTCTCTGAGGACGTTCAGATATGAGCACCAAGAAGGTAATGAGCCTGGAAATCCTCTGATACACAGAAAAGTAATAAGAATTGGGGAAAATCTTAAATGAAAAAATTATGTGTATCCAACCTGAAACTATTTAAAAAGCTCTCATCTAAAGAAAGTTTATAAAGAGCCTCATTCAGTTTATGAAACAAAAATAGAAATGATGGCAGGGATTTTATGAGAAAGCACATTCTAATCAATCTAAGAAATAACATTCTAACAGCAATATTTTATTTTTGGAGTTAGTAGTTTATTATCCTCCAAATCAGATGAAGTTAGTGGAGATGGCTTTCAGTGAATTTGTGCTCTTGGTGAGATGCTGGACTCAGAGAAGTATTGAGGTTCCTTCCATTTCTAGGGTTTCTTTTTTAAGTACTGATACCACAAAAAGTGTTAACGAATTTCCATAGTTCTCTCTAACTTTCAAATAGAGAACATATCAGGCTACATGATACCTACTTCCTTAATATTTTATATGTGCATCTTATTTTTTTTATTAAAGTTACAGACCAGAATATGTCATCTATCTCTATGCATGGAGATATAAAGATACATTCATACACTATATCCATCTATAGACCAGAATATGTCATCTATCTCTATGTATGGAGATATAAAGATACAATCACATACTATATCCATCTATAGACCAGAATATGTCATCTATCTCTATCTATAGATATGGTATGCAGCTATATCTATATCTACATATCCATATCTATATCTATATCTCCATACGTAGAGATAGATGACATATTCTGGTCTATATCCTTAATGCCAGAAAATCAGGATTAATTTTTTCCGATAAATTGTTTGACTTTGGCAGACAATAAAGAATGACCTTAAAAAACATTAAATATCTCAAAAAACATAATGGAGAAAAATAAAAATGGCTCATTATTCCACTTCCCAGAGATAACCACCATTAATATGTTGGTTCATATCCTTTTCCCTCTTTCTGTTGATAATAGACTAGTCAAAATATATTAGTGTCTTTTCACACACATGGAATAATCCTATTAATACTAAAACTTTATGTTTTTCAAAGTATTTCTTGCCTCTACTTCCACATAGATTGATCTTCTTCTTTTGGGTGACTCTGTTGTATTCTATTCAATGAACCTAAGTTTATTTAACCGATATCCCAGTTGAATAAGGGGCTTGTTTTGAGACCTTAACTATTATAAATGATGCTACATAATATTTATAACAATATTATCTTCATTACAAAGACTAATAAACATCTCTCAAGTACTTATGAGGTGCCAAACACTTTCTTACACACTTTATAGACATCATTTCATTAATTCTCAAAGGATAGTGAAATCTAGACATGCTATGTAACTTGCCTAAGCTCACATATCTAGAAAGTAATGCCATTAGAAACGACAAATACCCCCCCATTTGCCTCGACATGGATGGACCTGGAGGGCATTATGCTGAGTGAAAGAAGTCAGTCGGTGAAGAACAAATATTATATGGTCTCATTCATTTGGGGAATATAAAACAATAGTGAAAGGGAATAAAGGGGAAGGGAGAGAAAATGAGTGAGAAATATCAGAGAGGGAGACAGAACCTGAGAGACTCCTAACTCTGGAAAGGAACAAGGGAAAGTGGAAGGGGAGGTGGGCGGGGGGCATGGGGTGATGGGGTAATGGGCACTGAGGGGGGCACTTGATGGGAGGAGCACTGGGTGTCATACTATATGTTGGCAAATCGAACTCCAATAAAATATATATATATATATATATATATATATATATATATATATATATATATTTAAAAAAGAAAGTAATGAAGTGGTAATTGCAATTCAGGTCTGTCTGATTCTAGAGCTAAAGCTCAACACTCACTCAGCAAATACTTCTCTGCATACATTTTTGTATGACTTGTGTTAGTACACACATGGTACATTTATAAACATAGTATCGCTGAGTCAAAGGTTATGCAATATTTGAACCTCAAGATGTATTTTCAAAGTAATTTCCAAAAAGCTTTACCGATTAGCACTATTGCAGAAAATCAGAGCACTACTTTCTCCATACTCTTCCCAGCATTGTGTAGTATTTATCTCCCCCCCCCATATGATAGGCAAAATAATTAGTGTTATTAGTGCTGTTTCAATTTTCATTTCGTTAATAACTTACTGTTTTAGTAATAAGATGTATATATTTAAATATCATTCTTGTCATCAGCTGTTGCATTATACCTCATATGCCTATCATCTCTGTTTTGGAGAAGTGGCATAAGATTCCCAAGAAAGCTTTTTTTTGTGCATTTGTTTGTGTGTGTGTGTGTGTGTGTGTGTGCAGTACATTATTCATTCTCTGTGTCACCACATGTATCCAAATTCCTTGTTTTTTTTTTTTTTTTTTTTTTTTTCTGTCCTTTGGAATTTGTTTCTGGGTTAAGCACAGCCAATTGCCATGCTACCAGCAAGTTCCCATTATTCAACAATCAGTTAAGGTTTTTTTTTTTTTTTTTTTTTTTTTTTAGGATTTTATTGATTTATTCATGAGAGACACAGAGAGAGAGAGAGAGGCAGAGACACAGGCAGAGGGAGAAGCAGGCTCCCCCAGGGAGCCCGACGCGGGACTCAATCCCGGGATCCTAGGATCACTCCCTGGTCCAAAGGCAGCCACCCAACCGCTGAGCCACCCAGGGATCCCTCAGTTAAGGTTTCAGGACTTGGGCAAGGTAACTGACTAGAGAATAGGAGCACACCGTTTTAAGTTGCTTCTTTTTTCTCATAAAAATGATGGCAGTTATGGAAAGAGAGAAGAAAAACTTTTTGAAAACTAACGTGATATGAATTAATACATGTATACACACATGCATATGTACGTGTTCTTTTAAAAGAGCGAAGAGTTCAAGGGAAAAATAACATTAAAAGAAGAGCTGCTCAAAAATTATCTTAACTTTTAAAAGTCCTTCAGAAAATAAAAAGTGATTAAAGAGTTTGAGGTCAAGAATTCTTAGAAATTAAGAAATCAACTCACCATTTACATTTCTTTTTGTGTCCCTCTATAGGAGCACCTGAGTGGCTCATGGATGAGCATCTGCTGCTTTTGGCTCAGGTCGTGACTCTGTGATCCCAGGGCCTGGGATCGAGTTCTGGATGGGCCTCCCCATAGGGAGCCTGCTTCTCCCTCTGCCCGTGTCTCTGCCTCTCTCTCTCTGTGTCTCAGGAATAAATAAACAAAGTCTTAAAAAAAATAAAAATAAAAAAATAAATTCCCTCTATACACTCCAACAAGTGCATATCACATTGCAGAAAAATGCACCGGAGTCCACCAAATGCTACCAAGTGTAGGAAGCAGTCAGGGTTAACATTTATTCCAAGTGGAAAAACGTGGCACTCAGCTACATCTAATGGCATGAAGATCAACTAAGGCACACAAAAGCACTTGTTTTTTGAAATATATTCAAAGGTACAGCCATTTGCTGTGCTTAGCATTCTCAAGACAATAGTTTTGTCAATGGTAATAAGAGTAAGTATGAGTATGTTATAGAATTATCATCAATAAAAACAAAGGTGTCATAAGTGGTGTCCTTAAACTTGGAACCAATTAGCAGCACCTGTAATCATTCTCCTTAATTATTCTCATTTTCTTAGAGGAGAAGAGAGGAGAACTTAATGTGTATCAGGTTAAGTGTTTCATCCCTAAAGTTAAATACTTTTTTTCTATAATAATCTCTAATGAATGCATGTTTGATGTTTTATACTTCTTTTCTTTTGCATGAGCAGACCTACTGACGTTTTTCACCCTGTTCAAGCAAAAATGAAAAAGAATGCTAAGTAATTACAATGTGGAAGTAGCCTTTTTCTTTTTCTGAGTGTTGCTTGGAAGAATGCATCTTGCTACAAAGCCAGTATTTTTTCTTCAATTAATATAAATAAGAAATGGGACAGATTAAGGGATTGGGTATGTGGTTTATCTCTGGTCTGTAATTTGTTTAAAAAGGAACTCTTATTTCTTTTCTAACCTGTTCATTTCTCTCCTCTACATAGCTTAAAAAAGAAAAAAAGACCACCTACATCCACATAATATCATGTCCCCCAAAGCCAAACTTAAAAAAAAGGAAGCATCAGTAAAATAGTTATTTAACTTTTCTGCTCTAACAGACAAATGTAACACAAAAGGCAGCAAAATCTACATTATGATTTCATGATTATTAATTTGAATATGAATGGCAATGCCTGATTCCAAAGCTCGTTTGAACTGCAAAAGTAAAATACTGTGTTGTAAGTTATTTTTTCCCTAATTATATGGTGAAATCATTAAAAATAATGATTAAGTTCACTCAAAATGACATTGTAAAGCTTGTAGAAATATAAAAGCAGAATCTTTACATATATGTGCATGTGTATATATATATATATATATATATATTTCATTTTTTTATCGTGATTCATACCGCAAAGATTTTAAGGAGATTGACTTTTATCTTAGAATTCCTATTGATAAGGAGGATAACTACCTAAAAAAAACCAAATTGACCAACCTATCAATGGAATACTACATATTAATTTCATTATTGGTTATGTACATTGTATTATGAACATGTTTTTTCAATTGCAGAAATGTCTTCTTTACAATGAGTATTGTTTATTTGAAAAAAGAGAGATTAGACAATCTATAGCTAGAAAAAAAATGAGTGAGAAAAAATTTATTTTATTTTTTATATATCTGATTGATTTATTTATTATTTATTTCAGAGAGAGAGAGAGAGAGACAGAGAGCATGAGCGATGGGAGTTGGTGAACAGAGGGAGAGGGAGGGAGGATGCCATGTGGAATCCTTGCTGAGCACAGAGCCTGTTCTGCAGCTCAATCCCAGGACCAGAGATCATGACCTGAGCAGAAATCAAGAGCTGGACGCTGAACACACTTAGCTTGTTTACTTTACTCCATTATCCTATTATAATAGTAAATTACCACTACCTGTTCACATGTTATGGCAGAGAGTCTAACTCTTGAGTCCATTTTCTCTCCTACCCAGACACATAGCCCATACAGCATTCCCCAGCCTCCTCTGCAGCAAAATGTGTCTTGTAACTGAGAATAGACACGATATGATCCAAACCCAGGCCTAGTGATCCTCCATGTTCTTTCCCTTGCCACATAAGATGATTTCAGCCCATATTAATCAGAAATGTGGCTTCAGTGAAGAGAGACACAACTTGCTGTGACAGTGACAGGTACAAGGTAAGGTCAGTAGGATGCTGGTGGCATGAAAAAAGAAGGATCAGTGTTGGGTGGAGTTCCTGAAGGAAGGAAAGCTTCTCACGGTACATAAGATGAAAAACAGGTAGATCACCCATAAAGAATTATGTTGTTGTTTTTTTTTTCCCCCAGCTGGAAAGTTCTTTCCAGGAGCTTCAGTACAACTTACAGATAAGGAAAACATTTAGTAGCTGAGAAAAGACAAGTAGCAAAGTCCTTGGTTTCTTTTCAGGAAAAAAGCAAATTCCTATATTAGTATAAAGTGTTTGACTTTGTTTTCATTAATCGTCCTTCAAAAACATTGTACACATCTATTAAGCTAGGGCTATTCTTACGTACAGTAAGAGGTTGTTTGGCACATGGTAGAGTCATAAATGTTTCCTGGAAACAACTGGCCCAGCGTTTAAAGTGTTTGCTGAGGTAATAAATAATGCTGAAATATGAAATTACTTCCTTCTACATTAAGAATGAGCTTCCTCATTAAAATTATTTAAAAGACCCTCAACTTGCAATGGCTCTAGTAATAGCTTTAGTTTGAGCTTTAAGTAGGAAATCCCATCTCCAACCTCTGCCTACACTGCCAAAAAAACAAAACAAAACAACAACAACAACAAAAAAAACACTTCGGAAGCAAAAGCAACAATTTAGGCTGTCAGCTGCTTTGGGAAGCCCTCTGTTAAGGCACATTTCAAGTAGAAAAATGGTCATTTTATTTATTTTATTTTAGGATTTTACTTATTTGAGAGACAGAGCATGAGCGAGGGGAGGGGCAGAGAGAGAGAGGAGAGGGAGAAGGAGACTCCCCACTGAGTGTGACCTGGCACAGGGCTCTATCCCAGGACCCTGAGATCATGACCTGAGCAGAAGTCAGATGTTTAATCAGCTGAGTCACCCAGGCGCCATAACAATGGTCATTTTAAAGAAGCCCCTTACATAGCCTAATACTTAATATAAATTGTTCCTAAGATACAAAATGATAAACTCCCAGCATTTGATCTATCATCACACCTGTGATTCACCAAGTTTGTGAAAATATACCCATTTTACCCATGCCCTACAACCCACGCAGCATAAAGGGAGAGAGAGCTTGAGGTCGTGATCTACAGTAATCCTCGAGCAGTAGCTGACAAGTTGCGCCACTGGTAAGGGACTTATAAGAACCCAATTGAAAAAAAAAAAAAGTTGATGACAAGAAGTTCTGATAAAGTATAGGAGTGGTCCCCTTCGAAAGAGCATAAAATATGGATATTCATGTCCCATTTAATCTTTTAGAGAAGGCTGACGCTGCAGAGGGACCTCAATAATCAGACGCACAAAATTACCTATTCTATAGCTATTAGTCTTCATTTTCATTAATCCAAGTGTTTTCTCAATGGGAAAGATACTAGTAGGCCAGGATAACACAAGGGGCCAGGTTTGACAACATGAAATTCTCTTCACACACACACACACACACACAATTCTCTTTACAGTTGATACAGTTATGGCCAACCAGTGTGCTGATAGCAGAAGACAACACAAAGCATTTCATATGGCACCTTCTGTCTAACTGGTATGACATTGTTTCTACTTGACTCCTTTTATCACTATGGGGAAATATGTTTTCTTGCAGGAAGAGACATATACGGAATCTTTCTTCTTTGGTCACAATTCTGTCAGCATCATGACTTGTATGTAGGCTTACAAAATCCTTATTTTCTTTGGATCTGACGTAATCTTACCTCAGACAAAGGGAAGTAGTTTGCAACAAAAGAAATGTGTCCATGGGCTTACCCCAAAATCCACTGGTCTCAACATCTACAAGTAGCAGATCTGATAGAATGGAATAATCTGCTAAAGACTGTTGTAGCATCTTTCGAGAGACAAAATCTTGTGGATCTGGGATGGCGTCCCACCAGATGTTACAGACCTTACACCATTATCCAACACATGCCATCTCTCCTGCTGTCAAAATGCACAAATCCAGAAACCAAGGAAGGCAGTGAGAGTAGCTTCTTTCAGCAAATAGGTAGAAGTGCCCTAGTTTACACAGAAGAAATGCTTCCCCTAGACAACACAATCTCTGTTAAATTGGAAAGTAAGTATGCCCTCGGGCCATCGTAAACCCCTCAAGCTCTTAAACTTACTGGCAGAGAAAGGGACTACAATCATGGTTGAGGTGACTGATGTTATTTAACAATAGGAAATCAGATTGCTGCCGCACAATGGAGGCAAGAACCCTTTCTAGAACCTAGAGGTTTCTCTGGATTGCCTCACTTCTATAAAAGGTCAGGTAACAGAATAATGAAGCAATCCAATCAAGGCAGAAGCAATCAAAGGCTTATACCACAAGATCATATCACCAGATAAAGAATACTATAGCCCAGTCACTGACAGAGCTTAGAATACACATTGAATGGATGTAGCTAGAAGAATATAGAATTGTCATTTAAGGTCCTATGAGAGGTTACACAAGTTACGGGACTATGGCAGCTATATTTTATGTTAATTGAGAATTTCTTCTCTCACTTTTCCCCCTAGATTATCTTACATAAAGCTGGCATACTGAGGTTTGCCAACATTATAGATTTTATTTGGGAATATGACTGAACTGACATCAGGTCATAAGGTTATAGTAGGTGATGGGATTCATGTATCCCTTGTATTAGAGACACCTTTTTTTCGTCTGGAAAAGAAAAGATGCCAAGAATAAAGAGGAGTGGAATGCAGGAAATTTTCAATTTTTTCTTGCATATCCACACTCCGCTCTCTTTCTCAATGCCAAGGAGGCTGTCCTGTATGGACTACATCTGTGCACTTCCTTCTCTGGCTTCAGATTGGATCCGGCCAATGGGAGGAACCAGGAAGAGTTTGGAGGTTGGCAAAAAGTAAAGTCAAGATATCTACTCCCTTGGTTCTTCCTTGGAGAGTAGACATCATCTGTCCCCAAAAAAGGCCACAGTCTCTGTCAGGTGACCCTCTGCAAAAAGGTATTTTTTTATGAGCTCATATAATTGCCTTCTCCCTTTCTATTTAAGGTCTAGGAATAGTGATGACTTAACCGCTGATTACTAGCCCAGTGTACAACCAACTATTCCTTGTTTTATCTAAACTCTATTGACTCCTGTATAAGTAGTTCTCGTATTACATTTTCCTTGGCTACCTCCTGAAGTGTACATCTGTTTCCTGCTGATACAGATTTTTAGAAATGTAAGTGAGAACTGTAGCAGATACCCCACTCACATGATAAAGTTGATAGTTAAACCACTCTGATAAGCACTTAACCCAACATTTTCTCTATATTCAATTCTAGTTTTCAGTTAAACTCCCTAACATGCTTTCCTAAAAGTCTTCAACATTTTTTTGGTGTCATATTCTTCAACCAGTTAAAAAATATATGACGATATATCTGTAATATATCATGATTCTCTGTTCATGATTAATAAAGGTATTAGAGGAAACGAAAAGTAGAAAACTTAAAGGTAAAAAATATAAAATAATTCTAATACTCTCTTTTTCTACCCCAGTAAAGTAACTTATGCATCCTTGAGGTGGATATAGTACATTCTGGAAACCATTGCCAATAAATAAATCATAGCATGCATTTCTTCTTGCTGTCAAAAATGGTTGTTCGTTGACATTGTTGGTTGATTGGCTGTTATACAGATACTATTTCATTTTGGTATTCACCTCACAGTGCTGAACGTGGGGTTGACTCTCTTACTGATTATTCTTAATGGTATAATATCAAGAAAAAGGAAAAGTTAATGGATAGGATTTCTTAGGTCAAAAATACGGATTAGGTTCAAGTGGTAGATGTGCATTGTGATCATAACATTGTCACATTTCATGGAAAAAGGTATGTTAAGGTATATATATGTGTGAACTGTACATATATTTGAATTCTGATGAGGTGTAGTAAGTGGGGTTGGGTGGAATACAGAATCTGGAAAAGGAAGTTTAGAATAGTGAGACACATAGAGTGGAATCATGAAAGCACAATTTGTTTTATTCTAAATATTAATCAGAATGTATTCCTTCAATTCAGGTTAAAATACTGCAAGTTTCTATGATACTAAAAGCTTCATTAGGTTAATGAAGGTTTGTAAGGTTTACAGTTCTGAATGATCAGATATTATCCTGAAAGAAAGCTTATATGATTCATCAGTAAACTTATAAAAATGAAATTATATCAGTTCTTCAATTTAGCTGTCCAGTAATGGACCCAGATTTCCTATTTCCTAACTTATTCCTTCATCTTTAAATCAGATCCTTTTCAGAAGCTCTAGCAATAATTTCAGTACATCAAAATTAAATAATGTAAATTTGCTACAAGGGGCCCCATCATGTGAAATGTATCATTTTGATAATTATTCTATTCATAGAGGAAATTTCTACCGGAAGAAAAAAAGGTCCAATGTTCTACACAAACTAAAAGCTAACCTCAGCCATCCCATATTTAATCACTACCTGCCTCCTACTGCCACCCCTTATGTTCATATGTTTTGGACGTTCAACATTTTATTGCCCATCTTTGTAAACCAGCTGCTGATCTTTGTATTTATTCATAGTTATTATACATTTTATTGCTTAACATTAACTGAATTTTTATTTTCTACTACCTTTGGGCAATAATAAGAGCAACCAGGATATAAATAATGTGCTATAATAAAGGAAGATTTCATATTAATAGTCAAAAAAATAAATGGAATGTTAGCTGAATAGTGTAAATATGTCATTAAAATTTCAGAAACCCATAATATATATATATGTATATATATATATATATATATATATATATATATATATATATATACACACACACCTTTGTCCTTTTTAATAAGGACAGCTTATCAACTCAGTTGTCCAACTTATCAACTCAGAAACTCAACCATTCAAAATACCCAAGACCGAAGTCAATACTCAGTAAGCATTTACCGTCTGTGCCAAATATACATGATAATTCTAATATTTAAATGTCATAAAAATCAAGATGCTCAACTTTTAGCAAGGTACATGTCTAAATGAACATCTTTTTAAAAATTCATCAGAACTACATGAAATATTGTCAAGTAGAACCTGGCTTTTATTATCTAAGCCTTGTTTTTATTTGTTTTTTAAAGGGACTTTTGGTTACATCATAAGGTTAAAGGCATATTGTGGATACTTACCTAGACGAGCTACAGATTAAATTAGTGAACCTATGTAAAATAACAGTCTTTTGAGTCTGAGGATAAGCAATACTCTCTTTCTTCTTCTTTATAGTTTCCTCTTAAAATCCTTCACATTCTACCTGTTTATATAATAAGTATATATATGCACATATATGCACATATGTATGCTTATGCTTATGCAAAAAATTATATAAACACACACGTACACATACCAATATATAGACTTTTTGTGTAATATTTAAAATATCTTTAAAAAATAAAAATAAAATATCTATTGATACTACTATTTTCTTTCATATTTGATGATTTCATCTTCACCTTTTTATAACTACATATGAAACAGTTTAATTAAGTATGCATTGCTAATTTAAATTGTGTACTACATAAACCTATCACAATAGGTTAAATTTATTGATATCGAGATTATGCACTTAAATTGGATTTTCCAGATAACTATGAACCTTTTGAGGTATTTTTTAGAATTTATTTTAACCTGAAGAAAAAAGTAGTTTACTCTGACATAGTTCACTGCCGATGTTTAGGAATAAATCTGTTTTTCTATAGGAATAATTACTAGTAGTCAGTTTAGGAAATGGATCTAAAATCTCTTTATATTAGGGGTTTTGTCATCCAATAGGTAATTCCATTGCAATTTATGGTTAATAGCTCTTTATTCATGCTACTGGGAAGGGACAACTAATTTAGTATCTATCATTATGTTCTTATATTTTCACAGTTATTTTATATTTAGTCTTCTGTATCACTGAACTAATATAAGAGGAGTGTTCTTTTAGAAGTGGCCTTTAAGATTGCTTATTGATCAAATTTTAGTTCATCTTCCATTACAGCATAGCGAAAGCATTTCACTTTTTAGAGATTTCACGTTTCACTCTTAGACATTGTTTCCTTCAGCTCCGTTTCTTCACTCTGGCCCCGTTTTTCCCATGTACTGTCCTATTTCATGAACTCTCCAATGAGAGATCAGTTGGGTGAAAAGACAGGTAATATGCATGGCCATATTAACTTGCATTCATCAAGGCCCACACCCCTGCATCTCTTTTAAAACTATAGACTCACAACATACCAAGATTGGGAATTCAGTTTTGCCTGAATGCACAACAGTTTTGAATAGAGAATTGCTTAGACCCAGAGTATCTCTCTTTGCATTAGCTGTTTTCAAAATCAAGTTGAGTTCAGTGTGCAAGTCAGTCTTGCAAATCAGCCATGGTCTCACCAACAGTTCATGATAACCTAAAGAGTAAGAATATGTGTCTCAGGCAAAACAGACTAATGGGAGAATAGAAAAGGTAGAACAATGCTGTAAAGTTCCTTTTCATAGGAAGTATCACAGGAAAGTAAACAGAATCACATGATAGTAGCAACTTGCTCTAGTCCCTTGCCGATTAACTGACATAATTGGCTCACTCACTGAGGAGCAGTCAGGGATGCTCAGCTTGAGGTGTTGAAGAAGGTACATTATCTCTTTTGTAATGAAGCATCTGGGGCCATTATGTAAAGCCATTCTGCTCATGTAAAAAGGTGTTCCTAAGACTTTAAAGCAAGCTGTATATGGATGCCCAAGGCAGGATTAAAAGTTTAGTTTTCATGATAATCATTTCGTGAACTTCCATTCATATTGGTCATCTTTTAACCATATAGGCTAGCAAAAAGGAAGGGAGGAAGATGAAACCAAATTTTGTCAAGTTTAACTGTGCAAGGTTCAGTGTGATACGTTCCTCATAGAGTAGAACTAAGGAATTCCCTGATGAACAAAAACTTATTTCCTTAGAATTTTTCCATTTCCTCCCATTTTTTCCTCAGCTAATTAAATTATTGCCCTCTTCTTTTAGTCCTATCAGATGCCTTTGACTTATCACCAAGGCCTTTTGTAGCCTTTTTCCCTACCTGCGAATTATCTACTTCATGCAGATTTCATTTTTCAAGTTTGGGACAGTAGTTCATGAAACAATTTCAAATTCTATTCCCATGTGCATTACATGTTGAGCTGTAGATGTTCACATGTAATGGAATGTTTAATTTTCATAAGTGTTGGACATGCGGGAATTGTATCTTCATGTCCATGCTGATTCAACTCAACAAACATCTATTGACTTCTCTATGCCAGACTCTATTTGGGATACTTGGCCTATATCAGTGAACAAGAGAGAAAAAAATTCTTACTCTAGTGCTTCTTACATCTTATAATATACATTCTCTAGTTCTGCTCTGCCCACCAAAAGTTTCCATTTCCTTCCATGTTATTCATTCTTATAAGTACTACTAGAAAGTTTCCAATGAAAACTTGTGCTAATGTCCAATAAAAACAATAAAAAAAGCAAACAGGTAGTACTTAAATTGTATTCATGTGTTATGCACTGTTCTCAACTTGTTACATATATTAAGTCATTTAATCTGCATAACAAGTATACGGGGTGGACACTGTTTATTATCATCATCCACACTATTGAATATATCAGTAGTCATTTCTCCTGAGTAAAATATCTAGGAAGTAATTGCTGGATGGTATGGGAAGTATATTTTTAACTTCATAAGAGATTGCAAATTTTCCTCTAAATCACATTCCTATCATCAATGCCTGACAGACCCAGTTGCTCTCCATCCGTGCACTGCTAGATAATGTCATCCATTCTGATTTGGTCCTAAAGATGATATGTAGTAATAGCTCATTACAGCCTTTTTTGAAGGATAAAAATATTTTGATAGTTTTCTATACATTTGTATAGAAACAGATTGCCAGCACATACTATGGAATAGATTTGTGGACAAGTTCCAGAGGGTGAATTTCCAGCAAATCCCACTGGTACAGCACCAAAGTGTGAGTGATGGCTGTTATCTTTTCTAACAAGGTCTGACTATTGAGCTCTGAAGGGAAAATTCTTCCTTGGGGACTCTGTCCTAGCCTTAGCAGGAGTGGCTATTTTGTATCATATTTATGACATCTGCTGCTGTTATATTCTTGAGCACTGTCTCAGCTTCTTACTGGCCACTCCTACTTATCCCAGTTCCTTGAGGTAGTTAATAATTATTTCTGTCAAATGTTGTTTTTTCAGACTTAATGTTTGATTTCTCTCCTTATTCATCATTTTTGGCAAAAGTAATGCGTCCCCTTCAGTGCTTTACATTAGGAAACCATGATGTCCTCTTGTCCCATTGCTGTTGTTTGGCTTTCATCACTAGTTTGAACTGCCAGATTTCTCCACTTTTCCCCCTTTGTAATGAATAACTTCCTGTGAGATACTTTGGGTCTCTGTCAGTGTTCTGTTCCCAAAAACTGTAGATAGCATCCACTGCTGATTCTTCCCTTCATCATTTATTATTGTGATGTTGCAAAATGGTGATTTTTCTGTCCCTCTCAGCTTAATAGCTGATACTGTACTGTATGAATGAGACTTTCCTTTTCCATTTATTACTGTGGGCTTGTGAAATTTTGTTATATTATGAACCATTCCTTTCATTATTTTGATAACCACATTGTTCCAATTTGGGCAGTAGGAACCCCTTCAAGTTGAAATCTTGTCCTTTGACATACACCTATTGATTGTTGAATACTTCTAACTTACTGGCAAACCAGATACTTTCTAGGCTTATCTTCTACTTTTACTGATACAGCCTTGGTTTTTCTCTAAGGAGCCCCAATTCCCTTTTTAGTGAAGTCCAACTTGTCTTGTATGAATTTTTCTTTTGTTTGGTATTAAGAAATCTTTACCTAACATGTTTTCCTCTTGAAGTTTCCAAGCTTTAAGTTTTACATTTAGATCTATGATCCATTTTGAGTTAATTTTCATGTGTGATATGAGGTATGGATCCAAGTTCATTTTACTTGTGGATATTTAATTTTTCCACCACTGCTGTCGAAAAAGCCATCCTTTCTCCTACTGCACTGCCTTTGTCAAGTATCAGTTGTCCACGTATGTCTGGGTTTATTTTAGGGCTTTCTGTTCCATCGATCAGTTTGTTATTACACCAATACCATGCTGTTGAGTCTTGATATTAATGCCAAGAGATCTTTTAGCAGGAAAACAATAGGCAGGATGTTCTGCAGGGAATTTTTTTTTCATTTTTAAATTTTAATTCCAGTATAGTTAACATACTGTGTTATATTAGTTTCAGGTGTACAATATAGTGATTCAGCGTTTCTATACATTATTCAGTGCTCATCATGATAAGTATACTCTTTAATATCTATCAGCTATTTCACCCACCCCCTACTCATCTCTTTCTGGTAGCCATCAGTTTGTTCTCTATAGTTGAGTCTGATTTTGGTTTGCCTCTTTCTTTTTTCTTCATTTGTTTTCTTAAATTTCACAAGTGAAATCATATGATAATTTGTCTTCCTCTGACTTCTTTCACTTAGCATTATAACCTCCAGATCCCATCCATGTTATTGCAAATGGCAAGCTTCATTCTTTTTATGGCTGAGTAATTTTCGTGTGTGTGTACAGGTGTACACACCACCTCCTCTTTATCCATTTGTTGATTGATGGACACTTGGGCTGCTTCTATAATTTGGCTATTGTAAATAATGCTTCAGTAAATGTAGAGTTCCATGTATCCTTTCAAATTAATGTTTTTGAGTTGTTTGGGTAAATATCCGGTAGTAGAATTACTGGATCATAGGGTAATTCTGTTTCAAAATATTTAAACAACCTCCATACTGTGTTCCACAGTTAGTTTTTCCCACCAACAGAGCACAAATGTCCCTTTTTCCTCTACATCCTCGCCAACACTTGTGGTTTTGATTTTAGCCATTCTGACAGGTGTGAAATAATATCTTAATGTGATACTGGTGTCTGTTTACCTGATGATGAGTGACATGGAGCATCTTTTCATGTGTCTATTGGTTATCTGGATGTCTTCTTTGGAGAAATGTCCGTTCATCTCTTCTGCCCATTTTTTAATTGGATTTCTTTCTTTCTTTCTTTTCTTTCTTTCTTTCTTTCTTTCTTTCTTTCTTTCTTTCTTTTTCTTTTCTTTTCTTTTCTTTTCTTTTCTTTCTTTCTCTTTCTTTCTTTCTTTCTTTCTTTCTTTCTTTCTTTCTTTCTTTCTTTATTGAGTTCTTATATTTTGGATACTAAACCTGTATCAGGTATGTTGTTTACAAATATCTTCTCCCATTCCCTACATTGCCTTTCAGTTTTGTTGATTGTTTGCTCTGATGTACACAAGCTTTTTATTTTTATTTATTTATTTATTTATTTTTTTAAATTTTTTTTATTTATGATAGTCACAGAGAGAGAGAGGGAGGCAGAGACACAGGCAGAGGGAGAAGCAGGCTCCATGCACCGGGAGCCCGATGTGGGATTCCATCCCGGGTCTCCAGGATCATGCCCTGGGCCAAAGGCAGGCGCCAAACCGCTGCGCCACCCAGGGATCCCCCACAAGCTTTTTATTATGATGTAATCTCAATAATTTATTTTTGCTTTTGTTTTCTTTGCCTCAGGAGACATACCTTAGAAAAATATTGTTGGGATTGATGTCAGAGAAATTACTGCCTGTACTCTCTTGTAGGATTTTTTTATGGTTTCCGGTCTCACATTAGGTCTTTAATCCATTTTGAGTTTATTTTTGTGTATGGTCTAAAAAGCGGGCCTGTTTTCATTCTTTTGCACATAGCTGTCCAATTTTCCCAACACCATTTTTTGAAGAAACTGTCTTTATTCCATTGGATATTCTTTCCTCATTTGAAGATTAGTTAACCACAGAGATGAGGGTCCATTTCTGAGTTCCCTATTTTGTTCCATTGATTTATGTGTCTATTTTTGTGCCCGTACCCATACTGTCTTGATGATTGCAAGTTTGCATTGCGGTGCCTCTGGTTTTGGTTAACCTTTTCAACATTTCTTTTTTTAATTTTTTTATTTTTTCAGTCTCAAATCTATTATATTTAATTTAATTTAATTTTTTTAAATAATAAATTTATTTTTTATTGTTCAGTTTGCCAATATACAGAATAACACCCAGTGCTCATCCCGTCAAGTGCTGCCCTCAGTGCCCTCCACCCAGTCACTCAGTGCCCCCCACCCCCCGCCCTTCTCCCCTTCCACCACCCCTAGTTCGTTTCCCAGAGTTAGGAGTCTTTCATGTTCTGTCTCCTGTTCTGATATTTCCCACTCATTTCATCTCCTTTAAATATATAATTAAATATATAAGTAATATATAATTTATAATATTAAAAATAATTAAATATATAAATAATATAAACAATAATAAAAAATTATATATAAATAATATTCTAAAAGTATAAAGAGCTTATACAACTCAATACCAAAAACCCCCCAAAAATAATCCAATTAAAAAATGGGCATGGGACCTGAATAGACACTCTTCAAAGAAAGATATACAGATGGGGCAGCTCTGGTAGCTCAGCAGCTTAGTGCCCAGGGTATGATCCTGGAGACTCCGGATCGAGTCCCACTTCGGGCTCCCAGTATGGAGCTTGCTTCTCCCTCTGCCTGTGTCACTGCCTCTCTCTCTCTGTGTCTCTCATGAATAAATTAAAAAAAAAAGATATGCAGATGGCCAACAGACCTAGGGGGCCCCTCCTGGCTCCCCGGAGGGCGGGCCTCTGTGCGGGGGGCGCGGCCTGGAGCCTGCCCAGCACCTGACCCCGAGCATGACCCGAAGGGGGCCAGGGCGAGGCCGCGGGAGGAGCTGGACCCCAATGCGTTGACCCGACACGACCCGACCGTCCCTGTGGCAGGAGGTTGCGTGGCTGCGCCGCTGCTCCAGGCCCGCGGTTCCCATCGCTGCGGGCTCCTGGCAGCGGCACTGCAGGCCTCGGCCCCGGCGCGCAGGTCGGCGTGGGCCCCGGGAGGCGTGAGGGGCCCCGGGGTGGCTGTGCCAGAGGCATCTGGCCCTCGCGTGTGGCGCGGCGGGTGTCTGGGAGGGACCGCGCAGGGGACAGCGGGCCTCGGGGGAGGCGGGGCGGGACCTGTTGGCGGAGGGGGTGGCGGTGGGGCCTCCCCCTGGCGGCTCAGGGAGGGTGCGGGGCCCCTCCCCCGGGGCTCAGGGAGGGTGCCGGGGAACCCATGCGCGGGCGCTCAGAGGGCTTAGGGTGCAGGCACCGTCCACCGTCAGGGCACGGCCTTGGGGCGGCGCCTTGAGGGCCTGGGCTGCTGGGCCCCGGGAGCCCCCCCAAGGCCCTGGCTCTTCCTCCCCGCTCTCAGGTCCCTCCTGAGCGCTCCAGCCTGGCCGGGAGCCCGCCCCCCGCCTTGGTCCCTATCAGGTGAGTAAGGCTCCCTCTGACACTGTTGAATTTTGAAGCGTTCCCCTTTCTGCGCATCCTGTCCAACGTTTGGTGTTTCCTGTCTGGCCAGTGCTGCCCATTCTCACCGCTGTGAGGTGGGATCTCGTTGTGGCTTTGACCTGTATTTGCCTGATGGAAATACAGTGATGTGGGCACTTTCTCATGGGCTTGTCGGCCACGTCTGTGTCTTGCTCTGTGCCGTTTCCATTGGTGTCTTTTGCCCATTTCCGGATTGGATGGTTGGTTTCTCTGCTGTGGAGTTGAATAGGTTCTTTCGAGATCTCGGATGCTGGCCCTTTATCTGAAGGGTCAATTGCACAAAGCTTCTCCCATTCTGGAGATGGTCTGTTGGTTTTGTTGAGTGTCTCTGGCTGTGCGGAAGCTTCTCATCCTGGTGAAGTCCCAGTAGTTCATCTTTCCTTTTGTTTCTCTGGCCTTCATGGGTGTATCTTGCAAGAAGTTGCTGTGGCCAAGTTCGGGAAGGGCGTTGCCTGTGTTCTCCCCCAGGGTTTTAATGGAATCTCCTCTCACATTTAGATCTTTCATCCATTTTGAGTTTATCTTTGTGTCTGGTGTGAGACAGTGGTCCAGTTTCCCTCCTCTGCATGTGGCTGTCCAGCGTTTCCAGTGGCATTTATGGAGGAGACTTGTCTTTTTTCCAGTGGATGGTCTCTCAGGCTTGGTCGAATATATGGTCTTGACCATCGAGTTGAGGGTCCACTTCTGGATTCCTCTTCTGTTCCATTGGTGGCTGTGTCTGTTTTTGTGTCTGTAGCACACTGTCTTGGTGAGCACAGCTTTGCAGCGCAACCCGAAATCCGGCATTGTGCTGCCCCCCGCTGTGGTTTTCTTGGCTACTATTCCCGTGGCCATTCGGGGTCCTTTCTGATTCCACACAAATCTTCCGATGATCTGTTCCACCTCTCTGAAGAGAGTCCGTGGTATTTTTGATCGTGATTGCGTTAATTCTGTAAATTGCCCACGTTGACATTTTCCCAATATTCATTCTTTGGATCCATGAGCATGGAATAGTTAGCCATCTCTTTGTCTTCCTCAGTCTCTTTCAGACGTGTTCTGTCATTTTTCGGGTTGAGATCCTTTACCTCTTTCGTTAGGTTTATTCCTAGGTAGCTCATGCCATCGTAAATGGGGTCGACTCCCTAATTTCTCTTTCATCAGTCTCATCATTAGCGTCTAGAAAGGCCACTAACTTCTGGGCATTGATTTTGTACCCTGCCACACTGCCGAATTTGCTGTATGAGTTCTAGCAGTCTTGGGGTGGAGTCTTTTGGGTTTTCTAGGTGTACGGTATCATGTCATCTGCGAAGAGGGAGAGTTTGACTTGTTCTAGGCCGATTTGAATGCCTTTTATTTCTTTTTGTTGCCTGATGCTGAGGCTACGATGTCTAGTGTTATGTTGAATAGCAGTGGTGAGAGTGGACATCCATGTCTCGTTCCTCATCTTCTTCGGGTAAAGGCTCCCAGTGTTTCCCCCTTGGGAATGATAATTTTCTGTGGGCTTTTCGTAGACGGCTTTGAAGATGCTGAGGAACATTCTCTCTATCCCTATACTCTGAAGCGTTTGGATCAGGAATGGATGCCGTATTTTTTCAAATGCTTCCTCTGGATCTATTGAGAGGATCACCTGGTTCTCGTTTTTTCTCTTGCAGATCTGATCAGTCACACGGAGTGTTTGACGAGTGTAGAACCAACCTTGCGTCCCAGGGATAAATGCCACCTGGTCACCGTGAGTAACTTCTCAGTGTACTGTTGGATCCTATTGGCTCGTATCTTTTTTTTTTTAATTGTTTTTAATTTATTTATGATAGTCACACATAGAGAGAGAGAGAGAGAGGCATAGACACAGGCAGAGGGAGAAGCAGGCTCCATGCACTGGGAGTCCGACGTGGGATTCGATCCCGGGTCTCCAGGATCGCGCCCTGGGCAAAAGGCAGGCGCCAAACCGCTGCGCCACCCTGGGATCCCTATTGGCTCGTATCTTGTTGAGAACTTTTGCATCCGTGTTCATTGGGGACATCGGTTTATAACTCTCCTTTTTGGTGCAGTGGGATCTTCTTCTGCTTTTGGACTTAAGGTGATGGTGGCCTCATAGAATGAGTTTGGAAGTATTCCGTCTCCAGAAGCTTCAGCTGGCCTCACTGTAGTCTCTGTGGCAGGCTCTTGATTGGGTTCAGGATGTGGCTCAGTGGCCAAAGTCATTCGCTCAACTGAGGCAGTTGGCAGGTCCGGCATGTGCGGGAACACGAAAGCATGCACCTGGGCGTGCTCTTCCTCCAGGGTGGCCATGGGTACAGGTAGCACTTGTATGTTGGCACAGTGAGTCAGAGGTGTTACCACCACGTGCATTGGTTTGGTCTCAGCAGCCGGGCTTCTCGGCTCGAGCCGTGACCAGCTCGATCACCTCTGGCCCTGAAGCTTAAAAGGCTGCGAGGTAGGAGCTGGGGCCGGTTGTTGAGGTGGTTCAGGATATTGCACAGGGGCGGACACTAGTTGCTCCACTGATCCGGGTGGCCGCACTGGCATGTGGCGGACCCTGATAGCATGCGCCGGGACATCATCTACCGCGAGGGTGGCCGAGATTGCAGGTGGGTCCTCCTTGTCGGGAGAGCGAATCAGAGGTGTGACCATCTCGTGCATTGGCTTTGACTCCTCAGCTGGCATCTGCGCTCTGGCCAAGCACTCAGCACCGACAGCCCTGCCCAGCTCGATCACCTCAAGCCCAGAAGCTTCATTAGGCCCCACCTTCGGAGCTGGGGTGGGCTCCTGACATGGTTCATGATGTTGTTCAGGGGCCGAAGCTAGTTGCTGCACTGAGGCAGGTGACTCCTTTGGCAAGGCATGCCAGGGACATTGATAGTGGGTGCCCGGGGTAGCTCTTCTTGCAGGGTGGCCAAGTGTGCAGGTGGCTCCTCCAGGTCGGGACAGTGAATCAGAGGTGTGACTGCCGGGTAAATTGTCTTGGCCTCAGCAGCTGGCATCTCGGCTCGGGCCAAGCACTCAGCACCAACTGCCATGCCCGGCTCGAACTGCTCAGGCCCATAAGCTTCAGCTCGCCCCCTTGTAGTAGCTCTGGCGGGCTCTTGATTTCGTTAAGGATGTTGCTCAGTGGCCGAAGTCGGGTGTCCCACTGAGTCAGGTGGCTGCTATGTCATGTGGGGGATCCTGATAGCATGCCCCTTGGCGTGCTCTTCCTCCAGGGTGGCCGTGGAAACAGGGACTTTTTCACATTTCAAATACATTATTGCATATTTCCTTATGTTAAAAAAATAACTGAGTCCATGGCTTAAAAATTCTTATTTACTGATGCATTTAAATCTTTCTCATAACGATCTATGCATTTAATGTATTAGTGAAATTGTTCATATCGGTGCCTCCGGTAGCTTTTCCTTCTGTACTTGTGGTGTTCCTGTTTATATCATTCGGATATCTTTTGAAAATCAATGACATTCCTTAGAACCCTGAAGATATCCCCGGTGTTGTTTTTTTTTTTTTTTTTTTTTTTTTTTTTTTTAGTGTCATATATTTCCATTTATTGGACCTACTGAATACATCAGTTAAATGTTTGCTTATTTTAAATAAGCCCTTTTCTTTGTTTTGAATTTTTAATTTTTTATTGGAATTCAATTTGTCCACATATAGCACAACACCCAGTGCTCATCCCGCCAAGTGCCTCCTTCATTGCCCATCACCCAGTCACCCCACCCCCCCCACTTCCCCTTCCACTACCCCTTGTTTGTTTCCCAGAGTTAGGTGTCTCCTGTTTTGTCACCCTCACTGATACTTTCACTCATTTTCTCTGCTTTGCCTTTACTCCCTTTCACTAATTTTTATATTTCTCAAATGAACGAGACCACATAATGTCAGTCCTTTTCCGATTGACTGTTTTCACTCAGCATAATGCCCGGGACAGCTGCATCCCAATGTTTATAGCAGCAATGTCCACAGTAGGCAAACTGTGGAAGGAGCCTCGGTGTCCATCGAAAGATGATGGATCAAGAAGCTGTGGTGTGGCGGGCAGTCATGGCGGCTCACCTAAAGAAATGAGTGTACGAGGACTTCACTAAGGTGGTCCAGCAACAACAGGAGGAAATTGCAACCAAGAAACTGTGATTGACAAAACCAAGGAGATCTGCAGCACTCCTCGTAGATCTGTGTAAAGCTCCCTCCCCAATGGATGCTTTGCAGTATCTACTCCAGTTTTCCAGAAAGCCTGTTGAAGCAGAAAGTGTGGAAGGAGTAGTCAGGATTCTCTTGGAACATTATTACAAGGAGAATGATCCATCTGTGAGACTCAAAATTGCATCATTGTTGGGTTTATTATCAAAGACTGCAGGATTTTCACCAGACTGCATTATGGATGATGCCATTAACATCCTGCAGAATGAAAAGTCTCATCAAGTCCTTGCTCAACTGTTGGACACCTTGCTTGCAATTGGCACCAAACTCCCAGAGAAACAAGCTATCCAGATGGGATTAGTTGATGTAGCCTGCAAGCACCTCACAGATACGTCTCATGGTGTAAGAAATAAGTGCCTGCAATGACTTGGCAATCTTGGCTCTTTGGAGACAAGTGTGACAAAAGATGGAGAAGGCCTAGCTGTCAGAGATGTCCAGAAGATTACAGGGGATTACTTCAGTGACCAAGACCCACGTGTCAGAACAGTGGCTATAAAAGCCATATTGCAGCTTCATGAATACCTCTAGAAAGTGTGAAAATAATTTTGTCTTTGGAAGTAGATAACGTGACGTTTTTCCGTGTGTCCCATTGGACTTTTCTAGTGATGATCCTCCTAGGATGATGCTTTATCAGTCGGTGTCTGGATTTTATGGACTAAAAACCTGATATTTTCTTTTACAGTTGAAATCTGTAAATTATCTTTATACTTAACTTTCTATGTCTTTTCGTAGCAAAAAGTAAGCAAAATATGCCAAGACAAAGAATGATGGTCCCCCCACCAAACCTTGAGCATAACCGTTGAGGAACAAGAACTGTCGGAGATCTATGTGTGTGTATCTGTACGTACATCCATGCACACGTGGCAAGATTTAACAGAAATCACAATTCCGACATCATCTGTGGTTTATGTCACAGCTCTTCTCTGTCGTCAGCCTCTGTTTTTCTCTTTGGGCTTTCGTTGAAAAATACTCAGCCTCATGTCTTTCGCTCTGAGACTTTAACTGTAATCCTTGAAATCTTAATTTCAGTTCAGAACCCCTAGTCTTAGAACTCATGAGTCTCCAGATTTCCATGACTGTCACCAAAAGTTGAAAATCCTATCGGTTTGCCCTTTTGTTTTTTTTTTAAACTAAAGACTTAAAAGAAAGAAAAAAAAATGCTACTTTCTGTCTTGACAAACATGAGGAAGAAACTGCAAACAGGAATACAGGTGGTAGCAACTCCTTCCGTAGCCTCCCCTTGTACTTTTAAAAGAGCTTTCTTATGTGGTTAATGATGGAGAAAGTTGACAACATGCACTGTAAGTGTCTGCTGTCCGCAAATTGTATTGTGTGACCATATATTTTTCCCAGTCATTGAAAGGATTCTCCCAGTGTGATACCTCTTAATTTTAAAAAAGTGGTTTTTTCTCCTTTATAATAGTCATCATTTGCTTCTGGATGTATTACGCTGTGTGAAGTAAGTCAATCGGAGAAGGACAAACATGGTAATGTCTCATTCATTTGGGACATATAAAAATAGTGAAAAGGAAGAAAGGGGAAAGGAGAACAAATGAGTGGGAAATATCAGAAAGGGAGACAGAACGTGAGAGACTCCTCACTGGAAAACGAACAAGGGGTGGAAGAAAAGGAGGTGGGGTGGGGGTGTGGGGTGACTGGGTGATGAGCATTGAGGGGTGCACTTGATGGGATGAGCGCTGGGTGTTATGCTGTATGTTGGCAAACTGAACTCCAATTTAAAAAATCATCATTATTTTATGACATTTATAAAATGCAATAAAAGATAAGGAAACCATCCTGAGAGGCAGGATGCCTCTCTCATTTGGCCATCTTTTTAACATGTTTTACTTATTTTCCTCCCTTATTATTTAAGGCTTTTTTGGATGTATGCACTGACTTTTTTTTATCCGCTATGTTTTTGAGGAATAAGCTCTTCAATTTACAGGTGCTGTATCTTTTATAGTCATAAATTCATTGGTTTCTAGAAAGACACATTTGCTTCCATGTATCCATTAGAGTGCAACAATACTGAACTCCTATGGGATTTTCCACTGATGAAAGTTGTTTTTATACTTACCTGTTGTATTGAAGCAGGTCTGAAGACCAGGAAGAAAGCTGACTAGTGATCTGAATTGCAAAATGTTGAGAACTAACCAGTGGGTTGTCATGGTGAGTAATGACTGTGTGTGTGTGTGTGTGTGTGTGTGTGTGTGCGCGCGTGCGCGCGCGCGCGCGCGCGCCTAATGACTCTTAAGTCCAAAGGAAGTTTATTAATTATTTGAAGTAAAGACAACACAGTCAGTTGTACGAGATCCTTACCTAGAAGGTGTTGATATTATTTGAAGAAATCAATACAACTAAACCTTTGAAAGTTTTAGAAGAAGTTACCAAAAAATCAAAACCTGAGCTGCAGAAAAGAAAAGTCATGTATCTGAGGTGACAAACGTAAGGGAAGCAAGTAAGTGCAGGAAAGCTGGAAGCTCTCGATTGGTTGGGGCCACAGAGAGTTTGGACAAGACAACAGGATGTGCCACTTTTGTTTTGTAGGGAAGTGTCATTTGTGACCATCATATTTGTAAATGGGTTTTCCGTTGGTTTTGTCGGCAACAATGTTTGCCACTCCTCTGGTCTAACTGGACAGAGACATACCTCGCTCCTTTTACCACTAGTCCATGTGTGCAGTGCTGTTGTTTGGCTTTGGAAATGTGAACTTTGTGGATAAAACAGGGAAGCTTCTCTGGCATCGAGTGGAAAACAAAGAGCCCACACAAGGCTCTGTAGGGATGGTGTGTGTGCATGCGTGCGCACGAGATACTCTCATAACAGGAAATATACAGTACTCAATTTCATCAACAGTAGCTCAAATTTAGTTACTGGAGCAGTGGTTTCAGTGAACACTGTATTCTCTGCTTCAGGTTTTTGTAGAAGCGACTAATTTGGAAAGTGTAGTTCCGTGAAGAACTACAAATTCATTAGAATATAGCTGACCTCCCCACAACGTGGGGATTAGGGGTCTCGACAGCATCCCCCAGCACAGCTGAAAATCCATGTATGATTTTTGATTCTGCCAAAACTGGACTGTTAGTAGTAGCCCACTGTTGATTGGAACCTTACCGATGATATAAACAGTAGACTAATATGTATCTTACAATGACGTGAGGTGGGGAAAAGAGAATGTTATTAAAATCATAAGGAAGTGGGGCGCCTGGGTAGTGCAGTCATTGGGTGCCTGGGCGATGCCGTCAGTGCCGTCTGAAACCATTTGAAGGCTCACCCAGCTCAGTCACCGTAAAAGCCAAAGTGAGGATGGTGGTCAAAAGGCCTGCGTGATCTGTCTGCCCTTCCTTGTCTCTTTTATCACAACCTCTATGTCTGCCTTCCTGACCACTCTGCGTCTTCCTTTACTGTTTCTCAGAAACCCATACAAGTGCCCACTCTTGGACTCATTCTAGCCCGTTCCCTCGCCTAGAAAATTCTTTATCTCGAATTTCTCTTAGAAAGCCTTCACTTGCTTCAAGTCTGTTCCCAGAGGTAAACTGTTCATGAAGGCCTACATTGATGATTTATTCTAACTGTAAATCGCATCTCCCTGGCACCCCTCATTTCCGTTGTCCTGCTCCATTTTTCTTTGCTACACGTCTCTTTCTAAAATGCGATGTGATGTTTTGTATTCGTTGCTAATTACTGGTTTCCCACCCTAGAAGCTTCACCAAAGCAGGAACTTTTGCACCTTTCTGTCTCTGCTCTACCGAATGAGGTGAAGACCATGCTTTACACAAGATAATAGCTTATTGAATAATTGAACAAATAAACTTTGAGATACAGAATTTCCACTCACTCCTTGGACAGATATATTGAGTGCCAACGATGTGCCAGTCCCTGTACTAGCCATTGGCATACAGTAGAATGCAAAAGACCCATGTTCCCACGGAGCGTGCTCACGGCCTATCCAGAGGAGAGTCACTTTAGAAATATTCATACAAACAAGTGCCTCCAAGAAAAGTGGGAAAGGTGCTATGAAAGAAAATGACAATGTACCATAAAATATCATAATGGAGAGAAGTTGCTTAAATTAGAGTTTCGGGGAAGATCTCGTTAAAGAAGTAACATATCTGATGAACGTTGTAAGGCTAAGTTCCTACGTAGGAAATCTTAATAGCATTTGAGACGTTGAAGAATGTAAAAAAAATATATTGATGGGAGTCTCCAACATTGAGAAAGATTGAAAAATGGTCAGGGCAGGTGGAACATAATTAATAGATAGGAGAGCAGCATTAGATGTGACTAAAGAAGTCAGCATGGACTAGATCACACCAGGCTTTATTGGCTCAGAGGGTTTTGATTTCATCCAAGGTGCAAGGAGAAGACTTTGAAGAGAACTAATAAGCAAAGTAACAACATAATGATGTTTGGGGCTTTGCACTATTAGGCTACCTGTTGTGGGTTTGGGAATGATTCAGAAAAGAACAGAGTTAGGGACACCTGTTGTGTGTGGGGGCTCAGTCGGTTGAGTCTTTGCCTTTTGGCTCAGGTCAGGATCCCAGGGTCCTGGGATCCGCCCTGCGTCAGGATCCCTGCCCAGTGGTGCGTCTGCTTCTCCCTCTCCCTCTGCCCCTCCCCGCCCCGACTCATGCACTCTCTCTCATGCTCTCTCTCAAAGTGATAAAAGTCGTCTTTAAAAAAATTGAAAGACTTGAGTTACAAGTTGGAAGGCCACCCAGAATGCAATGATATTAGTTCTAGTGAGAGATTTCAGTGGGACATACAAATGTGACCTGGGTGCTGACTATAGAGAAGAAAATAATAAGATGGATGTAAAGTATATTTTAAATTAGAACGGTCATGGGTTAGATGTAGAAACAGATATGGCTTCCTGGTTTCAGTCATAAGCAAATGGATGAATACAGGTAGATAGAAATGTTGGGGTGAGAAACAGATAATAACATAATGAATCATTGACCACCTTTGTAGGGAGATGGGGATTAGGAATCAGATGATGGGGATCCCTGGGTGGCTCAGCGGTTTGGCGACTGCTTTTGGCCCAGGGCGCGATCCTGGCATCCCGGGATCGAGTCCCACGTCAGGCTCCCAGCATGGAGCCAGCTTCTCCCTCCTCCCATGTCTCTGTCTCTCTCTAACTCTCTCTATATCTATCATGAATAAATAAATAAATCCTTAAAAAAAAGGAGATAGGGATCCCTGGGTGGCGCAGCGGTTTGGCGCCTGATTGGCCCAGGGCGCGATCCTGGAGACCCGGGATCGAATCCCACATCAGGCTCCGGGTGCATGGAGCCTGCTTCTCCCTCCGCCTGTGTCTCTGCCTCTCTCTCTCTCTCTGTGACTATCATAAATAAATAAAAAAAAATTATAATAAAAAAAAGGAGATAAAAAATTATGTCCATTGTTTGAGTTTAATCGGGATCATTTTGGTGATCATCCCATATTTTATACATGTTGTCCCGTATTGTCCCAGAAGGCTCTGAAAGAGTGCCTGAGTCTCACAGTTTTACAGGAATGAACAACGGGCTAGATACTTAAGGCACGGAAAGCTTCTGAGATGTTGTGTAATATGCATCATCCTGAGTATCTCTTTTCATCCTCACAACAGTAAATGTAGAGTCCGTCTTCCTCAGTTCTTGTCTTCAGGGTCTGGGCTTGGAAAAATCTCCACCTGCTCTTCCTTTATTTTCACTGTGGGTTGTGATTTTTTTTTTTTTTTGAGTCTGGGTAGACCAGATGGGACCAGGTGAGGAGCAAGGATTTGGCCTACAGCAAAGCTTGGGAAGGAATGTAAATATCTGTAAATATCGCGAGCCCTGAGAGGACAACGCCCACAGCAGAATGTCCATGTAGTTCCTAACAAGGTAGAGATTAGCTGTCACAGCCTTTAAGTGGCAGTTTGGTACAAAAGGACCATGGTTTTTGTCAGGTTTAATCTGATCGGTAGTGAACTGGAACTGGAAGAGAGGCCAGTCAAAAGTTGGTCGAAACAGGCTTTCATTTTTATTTATTTATTTTTGTTGAAACCGGCTTTTAATGGGCTGCGCTCTCTGGCTAGGTTATGCAGCCCGCAGGCAAGGGAGAGAGCAAGGGGTGGGGGTGTCGCACCCATGCCAACTGCAGTGAGGTCTCTAAAGAGTTTTTTGTGGTAAGATGGGGGCAGGGCGGCATTCCAATTAGGGCAAGGGTTACAGGTCTTGGTGTGCTAAGTTAGGGTTGGGCAGCAAGGTGGCCTTATTGGGAGGTTGCTGGCCTGGGGTCGGCCGTTTTGAGGTCCCCAGTCTCGCTGGCCCAACATTCAGATCTTTTTGTTATGTTATAATGGGGCGACGATTCAGATCCGGCTGCTTCCTGCTGATTTTGGGGCGTCGTGGTGCCTGTCGGAGGTGGGCAGGCCAGCGTAGGGATATAAAACAAGTTAGTTGATTGATAACTGAGATATTTCGTGGATTCCTTCCTTGATGATTCGGAGAAAGCAAGGGGCCACCATTAATAGTATGCCAAGGATCAGGAGTGGGCTTAGAGAGAGGAGGAGCCATGTGGTTAGTGGGGTCTGCCACCATTGGGGTGTAGTTGGGCCGACAGGGTGATACTGTGTTTGGAGAGACTCCCGACCTTTGGCGAGGATGTGGAGATTGGTTTCCACTCCACCTGTTTCGTTGATGTAGTAGTAGCGATCTTCATTGAGACACGTACAAGTTCCTCCTTTCTCGGCCGTGAGGAGGTCCAAGAGACATCGGTTCTGTAGAGCTACCTGGGCCACCGGGTTTATTTGGCGTTGTCGGGAAGCAAAAGACTCTGCCGGAGCTTCGATAGCCATCTGAGGCCTCTCGGATAGGTCCCTGGAGGAATCTGCAGACTGGAATAAGGGCCCCGTACCCAGTGGCCACCAGGGTTGAGGCCAGGGAGACCCCGACAACCAGTGGGAGAAAGATCACTCGTTTCTGCTTTTCCGGGGGGGGGGTCTGGTGAGGAGGGCTACTCCTGCCTGACTATAGACGGTTAATCGCGGAACTTGGGAGACAGGCAGACAGGAGGGAGGCAGAGGTATTGAGAGATTTAGATAGGGAGCCCTGGCACCAAAAGAATCGGCCAATAGCAGCATGATGAGAGGTGACTTTTGACCGGGTGACGTTGCACAGGGATGAGTTAGGGGCGGAATAACAGAAGGGGAATTGATGGTTGAGAGGGTCAGTAAATAGGGCAACATTAGTGAGAGAGGGATGAGGCAGGCGCTGGAGGTGTGGGTGCGGGGTGGTGCAGCTGAATGCATTTGGGGAGGGGAATGGCCACAAGGGGAGTTTTGCCTAAAGAGGCACAGATGAAACCGTGCGACAGACTGCCCATGCAGGAAAGGCTGGCGAGGGAAGTGCCTTGTTGGATAAGTTTTATCCAGGAGAAGGGGCCCTGGTCCTGAGTTGGGTTAGCCTGTAGGTGGGTGCTCCTGGAGTACGGGTGACTGAATCCACATGGGCCCGCAGAAGGGCTCTTAGAAGAGTTAGGGAAGGTAGGTAAGTAAGATAGTAGAGGAGGAGGTGATGATGGAAGATTTTAAGGGAGCAGGAAGGGCCACCCTGTAGAGAAGCTCAAAGTGACTAGGCCCAACGGCCCTCTAGGGGTGGCTCTGAGCCTTCTTAAAGCCAGCGGGAGGAGGGTCGGCCAGGACAGGTGGGGATTCAAGAGTAAGTTTGGTGAGATGTTCCTTGAGAAGGCCGTTAGCCCACTCTAGGTTACCCGAAGACTGGGGGTGATATGGGATATGGAGTTTCCAGGTAATATTTGGGCTCTTGGAGTCTTGCCTGGTGATGCTGGAGATGAAAGCCGGGCCGTTGTCAGATTGTAGGATCTCCAGGAGGCTGAATCTCGGAATGATGTGTTCGGTGAGTATGGTGGCCGCCACATCCGCCATCTCCCGAGCTGTGTGGAAAGCCTCTGCCCACCCTGTAAAGGCGTCCACTGAGGTTAATAGGTAGCGAAAGGATTTATTGGGCGGCATGTGGGAAAAGTCAAGCTGCCAGGCCTTGCCAGGTTGGTAGCCGTGGAGCTGGTGATTGGGTCTTGGCCTTCGAATTCCCCCTTGAGCATTTACAGTGGAGCAGGTTTTGCAAGACTAATGCACCTCTCTAATTACCTTGGGAGATGTGGGCAGTAGAAAAGGGGTCCTGGGAACTGGTGTAAGGCCTTGGGACCAATGTGTAGGGATTGATGCATGACTGAAATGATCATAGGAGCTAAATGGTTTGAAAGAGCGAGTTTCTTCTGAATGAAGATCCAGTCTTTTTCCCCGGCTATTCTTCCCATCTCTTTTAGTGTGTGAGTTTCCTCATCTGTGTAAGTGGGGGGAATGTGGTGTGTTGAGGAAGAGGAGGGGAGCTGGTGAGGAGCCTAAGGCAGTGGCTTGGGCAGTTGAGTCGGCTTTGTTTTTGGCCCGGGACACCGGGTCCTTGGAGGATTGGTGTCCATGACAGTGGACAATGGCTACTTCAGTGGGAAGGCTGAGGGCCCCTAGTAGTTTTGAAATGAGGGGCCCATAGATTATGGGGCTTCCCTTGGTTGGAAGAAGCCTTTGCTCTTGCCATAGGACAGAATGTGTATGTGTGATGAGGGAGGGATATTTGGAGTCCGTGTCTATGGTAGCTCGTTGCCCTTTGGACAGGCGAGGAGCCCTGGTGAGAGCTCTAAGTTCTGCCTTCCGAGAGCTTGTCCCGAGGAGGAGGGAACTGCCTCTAGGATGGCGTCTAGGGTAACGACGGCCTATGCTGCGTGTCTCTGGCCACAAAGAGTATTTGGTCAGGGTTAGGGAAGGGCTGATTGGAAAGTCCTGGATGTGGAGGAGTCAGCTCTTCCAGGAGTTGAGAGCAGGGATGGGAGGGTTCCGGGTTAGCAGAGGGGGTAGGTAGGAGGGTAGCAGGACTTAGCCGAGGAGAAGCTGATAGATAGATGTCAGATTTTCGACGAAGAGGAGCTGGGCAGGAAGGGATTCTAAGGAAGGAGCGTGAGGCGGAGAACCCATCCAGGCTGCAAGAGAGGAGGGGGGCAGTCCGTGGAATAGAGGAGGTGCCATCAGTTCCCATCACCGCTACTGGAGAGGGGAAGCTGGTCCCCGAGTAGGAAGGCACAATGGAGTCGGTCGCCCCCGTGTCCAACAGGAAAGAGATGGGCTTCCCCGCTCCCTGGAGCAGGACCCTGGGCTTGGCCTGGGTTAGGGGGTGTCCGAGTCTTGGCCCCGTCAGTCATCGTCCAATCCGAGTAGTTGAAAGGCTGGACTTCCCGCCTCAGGGTTTCCTCTGTGTGGAGGCGCCGAGGATCCCCCGAGACCCGGGCAGGCGGATTTCCAGTGGCCCATCGTTCGACATTGAGGGCATTGCCGCGTTGGCTCCTTGGGATTGGGACATTGACGGGCCATTGTCCCTCGGTGCCGCATCTGAAGCAAGCCCCAGGCAGGGTTCGATTGGTTCCTGCATTCTGTGGGCTCACGGAGCCCGCCAGCCTGGGTCTGGAGTTGGACCTTCTGCTGGAGCCTGGCCTGCCTCTTAAGTTCAGCCACTTCCTCTCTGGTGTTAAGGACTTTAAATGCCATTTTCCCCAGGTCGGGCATGGGAGTTTGAGGACCCTCCTCGGTCTTTAGTTTTCTTCGGATATCGGAGGAGGACTGATAACCACTGCAGTGGTAATCCATTTTAGCGCATCTGTAAGGACCAGTGCGGGGGGGGATCAGGGTGAGACTCTGGAACAGTCCGCGTAGGAAAAACATGACTCATGATGCTGGGAGTGGCATGCACACGGAGATTTTCTTACCCTTTAAGTTTCGAGGCAGAAGTCTCTCTTTTTATTCGGGTCTGATTCATAAAACACGAACCAGTATGTAAATTTCTCATGAGAAACTTTCCATGAAATGGTATAAGGAAAGAGGTCTTCCAGGTGTTTCTCCCGCAACTTCTGAAGTTCTGCGTTTTCAAGCGTGACCTGTGGTGGTTGATTTTTCTTCTGTTTTCCTTATGAGGAGAACATTTTTAAAGGAGACTGCATGATTCAGAGCTGTTTTATGAAAGTTTCTTAAGAACGACAAAATGAAAAGAAGGAAACCATTTCCTGTAGCTTCACTCTGAGGGACACAACCCCCCTGTCTCTGGCTTGTGACGCTTCCAAGGTGCACTCCTGCAAGGATGGGAGCTTGCTGTCTTCTCGCTGGTCTGTGGTGGGATTAGGGATGACCCCCGTGTGAATCTGACAGCGGGAAAGCTCTCGTAAGCCCTGGTTTTAATCTGGTTCTGAGTTCACCTGTGGAGTCGTGCCGAAACGCAGGTTTCGTTCTCAGCTTTGTTCTAGGGGTTCACTGGCTCATGACAGAGTTCAGGAATTGGGTGAGTAGTAGTAAGGAAGCCGTCTCTGTTGGATGAAAAGCGTCTTTATGATCTCCTATCTATGGGCTCATTTTCTAACTTACGAAGCACCGTCAGGGAGTCCTGTGGGCTCTCAACCTTAAATCCGATTTCTATAGTGTTGCTGCTTTCAAAGCAATTTTTAGTCCTTTCCTTGGCCTAATAGTTTTCTATTTTTTCTTACATATGCAAATGAATTAAAATATAGGAATGCAGTTGACATCCAATCATAATGCTCATTTGTTAGTTAAAGGCTAATTCAGGCTATAACACTTCGATCCCAAGGAATTTAGCTGTGGTTTTATGAGTTTTCCCATATGATTGCCCAAAAATTTATGTGTTGACTAAAATTGTAACTGGTTTAAAATGTTCAAACAAATTACTTAGCAGTTAAACCTCCAGCAAAATTGTAATTCATTTTAAATTTATCACAGAGGTTTGATGCTCGTTCCGAGCAAAACAACGGGACATAAGGGTGACATACAGAAATTCGGTATTTTGCCTGAACTGTTCCCGATAGGACAAAAACATTCCCAGCACTGGGCACAGCAAAGCCTTCCACTAATTTGAATTAATTTTGTAGCGAAGGATCACTTGGGAGGATTCCTGGTTTTGAGTTTTATCCAGGTTTCATTCTCTGAAGCACCCTTTCCATAAATCTGTGTTTTATTCCTAATTTGTCGTTCTTCACCTTTTGATATTTAAACAACTCACATGCAGCTAACTGAAGTCGTGGTGGTATTCGCTTCTATATCAGGTTATCACCTGCTACGTTGAGAATTGCAAAGCCAGAGCACATTACAAAGAGTCAGTTGGACTTTGATACCCAAAATTGCATTTACGAGGTTCACACTCCTTTGTATTTCACCAGATAGAGACAGCAACAGTGTTCTCATGTAATGTGTGCTTCAGCCTCTGTGCCAGAGTTTATCGTGTCTGGATTTTAATATGTAGTGTTGATCTGTTAACCAAAGTTGTTTTGTTTGGTTTAGTTTGGTTTGGTTTGGTTTGGTTTGGTTTGGTTTGGTTTGGTTTGGTTTTGTCCACAGAGGCATGGACACCTGCTTCTGGTGAGTCTTTACGCTGAATATACATACTCAGTTTGTCGCTATGTATGTATGTATGTCACCTGAGGTTCTCTCTCGCCAGTGTTACCCTTCTTGACAAAGAAAAAAAAAGTCTTTGTGTTTGATGTCCTTTCTGGTTTGTTAGCCAGGGTCTACCAAAACCATTACTTTTTGATGACACTTCAGTTTTGGCCCAGAATGTCACAGTCTGTATTGAATGCCTCATTTCATCGATCCCTCGTGGCTTTTAATTAAGTTTAGCAGCATTTGAAGATTTTCTTTCACTAAGGGGATTCAGAGGAATCAGAGTCTTTCTCTACATTTTTTAAGTCATTCCACAAAAATATTCCTGTGACGTAACCTGAACTCAAAACGCATTTCGTCAAAAGGGAGAATTAATCCGGTTTGATGAGCAAGTTCCGAATTCGATATGCTTTGTTTGATACTTGGTCCCGATGCTACGCGTCCCGTCTTTCTGTTGTAGTTTTGTGTTCCCGTGCTAATTTTGCATACGTCCTTGCTCAGGAGTCTGGGGATTAGACTGCATTCTATCCCTGTTTTATGTCAGCTGGTATTTTCATTATTTTCATCTTGCTTGCTTTCAGATTTTCCCCTCCTTCCCCAACTTTTCCAATTGTTGAGGCCTTTTATCTTTTTTTCTTGCCTGCTTTCTGGGAGTTTTGTTTAAGGGAAATGAACCTCTTCTTACAATTTATGTTTTCCTAGCCATCTTATGGCCTTCCTCATTACTTAATTTTCTTAGGAAGATGAGCAGTTAAAAAAAAAACAAGATGAATATATGTTTTTGTTACTGTGATAGGGAAAAATCTTTATCATTTCTTGTCGAAAGCATTCTTCCACCCCAAGCATTTTACACACTAAAATGAATCTGTTGCCTACACGGAATGGAAGCCTAGCATAGCAGTAAGTGTTTCCCTCAGAAATACAGTTTTTTACTGATTGTTAGCCATTTTGATTTCATTTATTAATGACTTTGTCACTGATCAGAAAACCTTGAGGTAGTATTTCTGTTTACTACTTTGGGAAAAAAATAATTAGGATCATTATTTGTAACTCCAACATAGCTTGTTAATTTTCAAGTTCATCGTACCAGAATATGCGCATGCGTGTGTGTTTGCAATCGTATTGATGTTTCAGAGTGTCTTCCTAAAAATTTACAATGTCTATAGATAGCTATTTCAACATTTTGTGAGGTCTTACTTTTCTTTGTTCTTTTATTACAATAACAGCAAGTAAATAGCCCATACTTTTGGTTGTGTCCTATAAGAATTTCTGCTTGGAATACTTGGAAAGAATAATGCTAGTGTTCTACGAATTTTGTCTTAATCATCAATTATCAACTATTTTTTAAACGATTTTTATCTTGAGTATGATAAATATCATGTAGTCAAAGACTGTTTAGTTTATACATATAATATTCTTCGGTCGATAGTTTATGAGATTCATTTCATAGAACTGTCTTTATGTTTCCTTTTTATGCTCAGTGTCCTTTTGTAGAAATCCAGATTGACTACTTTACACTGTGCATATATTTAGAGCATCACAAATGTGGGCCATGAAAAGGATAATTTCATGGTATCGGTGAAACTCTGGATAGAATTTTCTGTCCTATCATCTGTCAGAGCTTTAATGTGTTAACTTTACATTTCCTAAGTGTACTCAGTTATATCCTGAACCGGAAAGGTCGTTGAATATATGACACCTATAAGTCCATACCTATCGAAACTGTAATTAAGATGCACTTTGCCATTTTGACCAAAATGTCATAACAGCAGAGGCACGCCTAAGTCTCTTAGTGGGTTAGTGCTTGATGTCATTGAGAGCAGCATAGTCGAGAGTAACCCTGGTCCCTGAGCCTCACATGAAAACACATTCTGTACCAGAGGGTGGAGTACCTTTCACTTCTTCTCGACACCTCTTTTATTTTTGTTAAAGATTTTTATTTATTTTTTCATAGAGACACACAGAGAGAGAGAGAGAGAGGCAGAGACACACAGGCAGAGGGAGAAGCAGGCTCCAGGCTGAGGATGCAGCTCGGTCTGCTTCGCACACCTTCCATTGTCGTCGTCCTTTCTCTTTTTCGGCTCGGTCTGCGTCTTGCACCTTCCATTGTGGTCCTCCTTTCTCTTTTGCGGCTCTGTCTGTGTCGCGCACCTTCCATTGTGGTCCTCCTTTCTCTTATGTGGAGAACACTTCTTTGCACACTCGAGTTATTCGTCAGTCATCACACATGTGTAGACTGGCCTAGCGACTTTCTGGTAGGAGCTTGTTTTCATATTTAGGCCCTCGGTTTTTGTTGAGTCACCATCAGCAGTGATTCGAGAAAATCCTCTCCGTATTTGCAGGGTTGGAGATTTGTTTGAAATCCGACCATCCAATAAGTCGTTCTCTGCATGCCGTGTGACAAATGTATAGCGTTACCAACAAAGATCATATTAGTTCCTTTAATTAACGCGTGACTCGAGAAGTCTCGGATTAATCAGCACATGACTCGTGGTTATTCGTACCGTTGTGGGAGTTTTCTGCCACCAAATACAAATACCAGGCTAAAAATACTGCTTTGTTTGTACATGGAGCGAATATTCATCGCAATAGTCCTGTACATCGAAGAAAACAGAAAGTAATTAAAATGTTGATCAGTATAGTAAATCTCCGCAACGGCTGCTTGTTTGTATTTCATATGTGCTCATGTTTCTGAGAAGTTAGCTCTTACACAACAACCTACCATGGTTATCTGATATCCTCCAGAAGGTTAGCTGGGTGGTTTCCTATATTACTTAGGAAAAACTTTCTTTTCGCAATCGAAAATGTCAGCATCAATTTAAAGTGTAACACTAAGCATGTGCTTGCTCTCTGAATATCGCCCTCCAGCCACCCTGCCGAGGATCTGGCCCTGACACTTTGAGGAGATCATCGATCCTCACTGTTCACGGCACTTTGCCCGAACACCCGGGCTGCCCCGGCACCTCTGGATCCAGCTGCCGTTGTTTCCGTGACCCGAGATGCGCTGACCGTAGCAATTTACATTATGTGCGCAAATTAAAAGTTACCTTGCAACAGCAGTTTACTTTAAAAAATGACCTCGTTTTCCCCCATGTTAAAGTTCTGTTATGTTATGTTATAGGAGTTGCATTTTTGTATGATGCAAGGATCTTTTCGTAGGACATAGTCACCTGCCATGATGAAGACAGGTTTCTTTTTTCTTTTCATTTGGGCTTAGGTCGGAATCTCCATTAGGAAAATTATCTTATCTTTCATCATCTTGTGCTATATAGGAATATATATATATGTGCTATTTGATTGCATGTTTTAAATTTAATTACATTTTTTTTTACCAGATTTAAGTCTAAAATAATTGAACTTGTCATATATTGCTGAAAATCTTTCCTCTTTCTGCTCCTAAATTCTCCACTTGAACTGTCACAGTGGTCTGATTTATCCTGTCCTGTTTATAGTTATAGTGATAGAGAGAAATACCTACCTAACATTTTCATTGCAAATTGTTTTAGTTGCAGACAGCAACATAAGCATACTGTTAAATCTAGCATTATCCGAGTTTTGGATACCATAAATATCTTTTGTTTTCCTCACAACTTTTTATTTCTGCGATGAGGGAAGGAAAATAGAAAACTTCCTATCATTAACATTTTATGATCCTCTAGGGTAGAGACCTGACTTGGGTGTTCAACCAAAGTTTTGCTGTTCGGGTTTGAACAATGTTAACTGGGAAACGGCCACCCCATTAAAGAGTGTTCCCCCCCAGTATTGGTAGAGACAAAGTAAAGTCAGATACACGCTGTTATCTGTTATTTTTGTTGGAACTTACTATTGTTCTTCAGTTTCTGATTGTTCATTATTTTAAGGCATATGTGAGCCTTGTGCAAGTACATTGAAGTGTCGTGCTCTTTTGGTCAGAAAATCTTTTGTATTTATCAGAAAGCACATGGATACATACAGTATATGCGATTTTTCTGTTTCTGACGCACTTTTTCTTCCCCTAGAGATGTAGAGCTTTGGGGATCATGAACAGTTTTCATCCTGATTTGTAATGGTCTGTTTGTCCGTAGATAGTAAAATGTTATGAAATAACACTAAATATTCCTAAGTAAGATTATACCTTGTGGAGACCAAAGCCCAGCATGCCTGCAGTTAGATTTTTGTCATATTCCAGAGCAGTGAGTACGCATGGTGTACGGTGGCCATAAGCACATGTATTCCGTGTCGGCTGTCTCTTACCTCGGTCTACTTATGTTTTCAGTAGCATGGCTAATGTTCATTATAAAATCTTGATCTTATCTGTGAAAGTCTGTAATAAATGTAAACTTTCAAGTGTTTGACAGCGGCACGATACACCAGGCTGGAAAGCTCATTTGACTAATAGGTGGTTGGCCTACTCTTAATTCAGCCTTTTGTCCATCCAGCTGCGTGACCTTGTGTGCATTCCTTTAAATCTCTGTCTCTCATCTTGCACGCATGGGATTCCGGGGGAGCTGGAGCTGGGGTCGCAGCCCCCGCGTTCCCTGTGTTCCTCAGCAGCTGTACTTGCTTGAACAAACCTCCTTGACTCTCCGAGCCTGGTTTCGTGATCTGAACCCCTGATGCGATCAGGTGTAAACTATCGTGAGGATCAATTGAGGCAATAAATGGAAAGCCCTGTGAGTGGCTTGTGGTGAGGAAAGCTCTGTGTAGGCTTATTAATCTCTAGTACCTGACTTTGAACAACACCATTACTTCCTGATGAACTACTTCATCAGTACTTCCTAATGGCCGACCTGATGCAGCATCGGCCAAGTTATTTAACCTCTTAAGCTCCATTCACTCAACTACAAATATGGAGAATCACTCTTTCTTCCAGAATTCTCATAAGGAGTGAACTACGTGAGGTTAAGTACATAACATGTGACAGCAGAGTGACGTCAGGCCTTTCTGTCCTGTCACTGGGTATCACCTCTGCCTCGTGCATTTTCATCTAGTGAAAGCTTCCTGAGGCCCAGCCACATTTTAAGTTCTGGGGGAGAGTGATGAGCAAGACAAGGACCCTGTATTTCTGGAGCTGACTTCCTTGTGGGGTCTCAGGAAATAAAGGAGTGAGCCAATCAGTAATTTCAGAAAGCAGTGGGTACTATGGAGGAATGATGTTGGGTGACAGGCAAGGAAGTGATGAAGGGTAGGGGGGAGTCATGGCAGAGGTTAGCGGTTGCAGATAGATCTTTTGCAGAAGGCAGCCCCTGAGCGTTTTGTAAAGACTTTTCTTTGAGATAGTCGTGGCCTCCCATGCAGTTATAGGAAATGACACAAAATATTACCATGCAGAGTACCGTAATACACACATAACCAAACTAAACGTCTAAGCATTCTTTCTGAGGCATTTAGAGTCAAATCTTGAATGGTGAGAGGGATTATGTCAAAAAGCATTCCAGGAGGAGGGAATAGAGAGGTGCCGATTCTGAAGTGGGAAGACATGGGGGCGTTGGCTTCACTGAGCAGGGCCACTGTGGCTGTGACCCTTGCATGAGGGAATGAGGGCTTTATGAAAGGTTGAGCAGCCAAGCCACTGTGTCTTGCAGGGCCGTGACGGTGGTGGTGGTGTGAGCCTTGTGTTCTTTGTGCAAGCAATCACACTGGTTGTGCTTCAGCAGAGTGCTCAAGATCTCCCTCCATGACTTGTCAAAACTGTCAGTCCCTCCCAATTTTTAAATTGGACCTCAAACATTTTCATCTCAAGTATCAATAGTACAGGATGGAGTTTCTGGTGGATGGGAACAGTTGACCTTGTAAAAGTATGTTATATCTCATTGAATATGTATCCAATAGAACGTTACTACCATGATAATTTGATGCTCACTATCACCTCTTTGAACTTTACCTGACTGAGCTCTCCGTTTTCACTGTCAGAACAATTATATTTGCTTTTCTTCTTGAACTCCTGTCTCTTTCATTTCCTCCATAGATTTTATTTTATGGTTTTTATAATGGGAAGATGTTTTAATAAGTATCCTGTCATTTTCCTGTGTGTATGTGTGTACATGTACAGACCCGTATATATACACATGGAAGTAAGGTTTCTAAAGTTTTAGTGTCTTTGGCTACAGTATGCTAAGTGTGAAAATCGGTCAGAAAGAATTGTTGTCCGAAATAGTACTGATGCACAATTGATATAAACGGCAAAATTAATAGTATGATTGGTAATTTTTAAACATGAAATATAATGCCATTGGGATGCCTCTCTTAGCAAGATGGAGAGAGAGTTTATAAAATTTCAGTTCGTGTACCCATGAATGAATACTATGACCAGGGTGATGTAAAGTCTGGTGGAAATTAATAGTAAACATAAATGATACACTGTGGGGCTTCGAAATGAAGTTTGAATGATTATTAGGTATGTTGTTTGTGTATTATATATGTTTATAGTATGTCTGTACGGTAAGATGAATTACACTGTTTTCGAAGTTCATGTAATGTTAACAAGGGCATGCTAGGAATGAATAAGCGGGAAGGTGCTTACCTTCCTGATGAGGGGGTAGATATATGGGCTTAGTAAAAAATTATAGTACCCGATATTCTTTGTGTAAAAACTTAATGATACTGTACCTCTAAGTTTGAATAAGCGTTTAAGAAAAGTAATATCTTAAAAAAAAAAGAAAAAAAGAAAAGTAATATCTTATGTTATATAATATTAAATATATATGTGTGTATATATATATATATATATATATATATATATATATAATCAGTTCTTAGAAAGGATTCTTTTACTGACTTAAAATTGGTCTACTGGAAATTCATGCAGCATCTTTCACCTCTTCCTCCTTGAAATATCACAGAAAATACATAACTGAGACAGACCGTGGCATGTGTGAGTGGGCGGGCTCTGGCTCCTGACTCAGCATTGTGACTTTGTAGACAGGGTGTGTGAATTATTTCCCAGGATTCTTTTCTTCCTTTCTTTTTTTTTTTTAAAGCAAAACCTGAGGTAATTCCATGCTTCGAAACAGTATAGGTCTTTGCAGTGAGCTTTCTGCCTCGGTGAGTTGAGTTTCCGCTATCTCCAGCTTTTCTTTCCTGTTCTCTTTGTGTGTGGCTCCCAGTCAGCCTGATGCCCTTCCCTGATGATCCTTCGGGATTGAGGAGGCAGGATCTCTCAGCAGGAACCGCCACCACTCTCACCATCCCATCTTCACTGTCCCTGAATTTAGGGCAGATGAATTTAGGCCAGGTGGCGTGTGTCTGCTGTCATGCTCCTCTTTTTATGGAAATGAACGCAAAGGAGGAGACTGGATGTTCTGTCTCAGGCTCAGTGACGCCTTGACTTTAGAAAGGCTTTGTGGTTAACAGGGGATTCTGTGGTGTTCCAGTGTCTTTTACCACTCACTGTGGAGCACAGTACAGGAGGAGCAAGGGGGAGGCCTTCGTTCTGGTAAGTGACAGAAAAGCGGTGATGGGGTAGGATGTGGTGAAGGCGAAATGGCATCGGGTGCTACCTCAGGAGCTTTGGTCAGCTTTCAGGGACAGGAAGGACTAGCTGAGCCAGGGATCAGGAATCGACAGCTGTAAACCATCTGGACCTACCTGCTGTCTTTCAAAATTCTTCACGTGCCCTAAGAGTGTGTGGAGGTCATGGTCTGAGTCGGAAGGTCGTGGCAGACGGAACACACTGGAGCAGGGAGAGCGCTGAAAAGATCTCGTTCCAGGAAGAGGTGATGGTGGTGTGGACCCAGGTGCTAAGAGTGGCCAGGCAGACGGTCAACCCTGAAGGCACAGCCGACGGCCAGGCCTGAAGGATGGATTGTGGGATGGGAGAGGGGGAGGGATCAGGAAAGAAGTGGGCTGAGTGCATGCAGGTACCTTTAAGGGACGTGAAAAAGACAGCCTTCGGGAACTGAGACATAGATGATGGGTTGGCAATACTCTCAGGTAGATGTCCAGGTGGAGGTGTGGACGGGGAAGGAAGTACTTGCGGAAGGAAAGGCAGAGGCCCGGCCTGAAGGTACGCCTTCGAGAGGTGTGGTGGCCTGTAGCTGCAGCCTGCACCTCCGGCGGGTGTGGAGACGGGGTGCGAGGTAGAGGAGCAAGCCTTTGGCGGTCCTCCTGCAGGTCAGGTGAAAAGGACGGAGGCCGCAGCGGCATCCCCGAGGGCAGCTTGTGAGGGCAAACGGTGGACTGCGGACGTCTTAACTCTGAGTAACAAAGGGCTTCAAGGAGGGACTTAATATTCGTGTCCAGGATTAACTGTAACATCAAGACAGATTTAGGCAGTCAGATTCATAGCGAGCTTGAATTGGAGTTTGTTGAACTGGATGGTTTTCGGAGATTCCATCGTCTCCTTAGCCCTGATGTTCTGTAATGTCAGAACCACGTGTCCAGATGGTGCCTGGGCCGTTTCCCACGAGATTTGGTCATTGTGGCTTTTCTTTTACGGTCTGAGGAACCCGCAAGTCTCTTTTCCTCTGTCCGTCCTCTCCTCTGTCCAGTCTGTCCACAGGTCATTCGATGGAGCAGGTTAATCAGGACCAGCCGCATTTATGTTTCTTCACATGAGCTACTAGGGTGCGAGTGAATCTCGAACCCCCTGCAGTGTCCTGCTCTTGCGTATTGTGACGGGTTCGGTGCCTGGGTCCGATGGTTGAAGTCGTGCTACGTGACTTCAGGACTATTTCCCTTGGGTGGTCTCTTCTATGATCCTCCGGGTAAGAGCTGTTTTTCCAGTCTCTTCCTGCCAACATATTCTTACATGTTTATGGCTTGGAGGTGGGTTAAAATAATGAAGCCTTTATTCCATGATTTATCCTCTATTTTTATATATTTAAAAGATGCTCATTTCACGGTTGGTATTTTGCTCATCATGAACTCTCATAGTTACTCATTTGGGAATTTGAGATTTTTTGTATTTCAGTATATAGTTTCGTAGTTTTTTACTCCGTAAAAATCTGATTCAAATATACTATTTTCCTCCAGTCTCCCTCCAAACCCCAAATGGCCAGAACTTGATTTTCCCCTATTGTGTTTCTACACGACGTACTGTTCTTTTGAAGGCAGTGTCTCTTCCCAACCCTCACCCCCCGCCACAGCTGCTTTTCGGATTTCCCTTTTGTTTTTGTTTTTCTGTGTTTTGATGATCACGTGACCTGTGTGTGATGCGTGCCTGTGTGTACATGTGCACGCGTGTGCTGTGTGTGCCTGTAAGCGCACATGTGTTTTCATTCTGCCTCTTGAATATGGGGGTTGGTGTCTTTCTTCAGTTTGGGATCCTTGGCCGTTCTCTCTCTGGATGTTGCTTCTGTCTCTGTCCCTCTTTCCCTGGGACCTCAAGTACAAGTATGATGGGCCTTTTGCAGTGGACCGTGTGTCTTCTGTTCTTTTCATTGCTTCTTCTGCTTGCTCTCCGGTTTTGGTATTGTCTGTGTGCTCTGTGTCAGAACCCACCAATCTTGTCCTTTCCTGTGCCATCCGAGTTTTCTGTTAAGCCATCGATGAATGCTTGATGAAAGATAGTTTATTTCATAGGTCTAGAATATCCATGTGATTTCTTCATATGCATTACACTCTTCTCATTCAGTTCTCCATCTGTTGCATCCACTTCTGTCCATCTTGTTACCTGTTTCTCTTACCAAGATGATCTTACTTACTTGACAGTCTTTGCTTATTTTTATTCTGAATTATTGGTTGCCTTTTCCTTCCCGTGTACAATTCTTTGGATGTGTGCCTAACACGGTGAATGAAAGAACATCGAGGGCCAGATGGTTTATTTGGTTGGTCGATAGTCTCTTCTTCTCTTTGGTGCATTGAGCTGGCCGTCGTTGCCCCTGTAATTTGTCCCTGTTTTACCCCTGTGGACACTCTGTGTTTTGATTGAGACCCACTAGGCAGAAGCAGGCTCTTTGTCCTCAGCACTGGAAGGCCTCACAAGCACTAGCTAGTCCTTTCAGGGATTTGGAGCGTCATACTTAGTCTTCTGCCCCATGCAGCTCAGTCATCTGGCAGCTCCCACGTGGGTGGGTCTGTGCTTGTGGGAAACCCGTTCTCGCTAGCAGAGGCTCATCCCATCCCGTAGGTACTGTGAGGCCACGGTAAGCTTCGCTCGGTCCCGTCCCCTTCACCTCCCACCTTGCCAAAGCACACGTCCTATGGGAACGTCAGCGTTGCATCTGGGCCTCCTTGAGTTTCCAGTGTGTCACTGTATGGTGGTGGTGTCCTCTTATCCCAGTGGAGCTGATGTCCTGAGCTGGAATCGGCAAGTGGCCTGGGGACAGAATGGTGCCCCATCATCAGCCTCCCCAGGGAAGGGCTCTCTGTCCTCTGCACGGATCCTTTACCTAACTCTGGTCATCTGACAGCTTCCTGACTATCGCCAGGAGCACATCTGTGCATAACCAGCCTTTTCTGGTTGTTGGGATGGAGGCTTTGGCTTGCACCATGTAAGTATGTGTGTATCTTCTCAGGAAGCATAAGTCCCTGATTTAATAAAAAGCTTAGAAATTGTGATTTGTTAATACCTGAAAGATGGTGGTGAGCAAGTTCTTGGTAACTGATGATGCACATAGCGAGTGCCCCATTCCTGCTTTTTTAATTGGATGCAGAGTTCTTTGTTCACTGTACACAAGAATGTGTGATTTTTTCATTCTTTCTTTTAGATTGTGTTCAAATTCCAGTTAGTTAACATATAGTGTAGTATGAGATTCAGGGGTAGAATGGAGTGATTGATCAGTTGCATATAACACCTAGTGCTCATCACTTCACATGCCCTCCTTAATGCCCATCCCCCAGGTACCCCATCCCCCACCCACCTCCCCTCGGGTGACTCTCACTTTGTTTCCTGGGATTAAGAGTCTCTTATGGTTTGCCTCCCGCTCTGTTTTTATCTCATTGTATTTTTCCTTCTCTTCCCCATGCCCATCAGTTTCGTTTCTTGAATTCCACATATGAGTGACCCAGAGGGCTGACACACCCAGCCAGAGAAGCAGGGCGCCCGGGGCGCAGGGCAGCCCTGAGCCAGCAGGTATCCCCAGGACTTTACAGCAGCTGCTGTGGGAGGCTGAGGTTCAGGGTGTGGGGAGGCAGGAGGCGCGGCCGAGTCCTGGCACCTTCCCCACCAGAGGCCGTCTCCCTACATGCAACGTCGGGCTGCCCCAAACCCTACACGCAACATGTTCGCCAGATGCCCATGCGCCTGGGGGTTGAAATGGCAGGGGTCCGGAGCACCCTGGGTGAAGGAGGACCCCAGAGCTGTGTGGGGCCCCACGTGGCCCCTCTCCCGCAGCCTTGTGGCTGCTTCTGCAGCAGAGCTCCTCTTCGCTGGGGACCCGCCCCCAGACCAACACACAGCTGACAGGTGGCCCCCGGGGCTCCTACGCCTTTGAGCTCGAGCACGAGCTCCTGCTTGGCAGCCCCTCCGTGGCACCTGCCAACCCAGACCCTCTGCAGGCCAGGCACATGATGGAGGGCTCCTAGGCCCCTGCTGCGGGCTGCCAGGAGACCCCGCCCCAGGCCACGCGATGGTCCTGACCTGGGAAGTTTCCCAACCACCGGCCCTGCAGGAGAGCCTGCCCCAGACCACCAGCCGCCCCACCACTATACCCATACCAGGGCCCGTCCTCGGGGAGAAGCGCCTGGGCTGTTGGGGATCGGTCGGCAAATGACGCCAGGGGCCTACCCCCCGACCTGCAGAGCGTCTGCTGGTACCAGTCCTGTGCCACACGGATGGCAGAGGCAGGGAGGCCCCACTGGAGCAGCGTGCGGGGGAGGGGGGACAGTCCAACTCCAGCCTCAGGGTCATGCCTTCCTCTGTGGCCCTCACACCGTGTTTGCATGTAAACGTCCCCGAGTGCATCCGCCTCTGGCTAAACCGCGTTGGAAGCAGCATGATGGAGAAGGCGGGAGGCCCGGCCTGGTTTCCTCCTCCATGCTAGCCAGACGGGAGACCACCCAGCCGGGACAGCCCTGCCAGGCTGCTGTGCCTGCCGGCCTGGCGGGGTGACACTCACCACGTACCCCCCTCAGCTTGGGCTCCAGTATCCGTGGGCCTGGTCCCCTCAGGTCTATTGGACACAGAAGGCGGTACCCAGGTCCACGCTCAGCGGCAGAGGGCAGGCCAGGGCAGCTGTCGGGCTGCAGGCACGCCGACCTCGGGAGGCCAGCCAGCCCTCAAGAATCACATCCAGGAAAGGAACTCGGGGTGGGGGAAGGGGAGGTGGGCGGGGGGTGGGGGTGACGGGGTGACGGGCACTGATGGGGGCACTGATGGGGTGAGCACTGGGTGTTATTCCATATGTTGGCAAATTGAACACCAATAAAAAGTCAATTTACAAAGGAAAAAGAAAGGAACTGACACATGTTTCCTAACTGATGGGAATGCTAAATCCCAGTTAGATATTAGCAAAGATTCAAGAAAGAACATTTTTCCCATGGATGTTCCAAAAAAAAAAAGAATGACACCCAGGGAGAACCCCTGGTGCTTGAGCAAATGGCTGAGCGGGGAGCAGAGCCTGAAATGATGGTGTTACCCCCCCACTCTCCGAGGCTGGGACAGGTGCCAGTGGGAGGCCCACGGGAGCGCCAGCCTGCCTGTGGGGCAGACCCGGGTGGCTGCGGGTCTGTCCTCAGGTGGGCAGTCCTGGGCACACTCCTCTCCACACCAGAACTGCCCCCTACCGGACACTTCCTTTCTACATAGAACATGGAGACTGTTCTCCCTCCCACACGTTTTGGGGCAAACTGTTGAAAGATGGGACCTCTCCTCCCTGGCAGATAATCTTTGGTCCTGGGGACCTGTGCACTAATGCCAGCACGCATCCTCCATTCACTCGAGAAGCGTCGCCAGAGCCTGCCCACGAGCCCGGTCCCCGGGACTGGAGTGCAGCCGAAGTGCTGTGCCCGGGGGGGTGCAGGCAGATGGGTGAGCCTGGCACCGCAGGGCAAGAGTCGCTCCACGGGGTGCCGGGGTGGGGTGTCCTCTGGCTGAAGCTTCGGGATCCTGTGCTCAGTTCAGCTTTTCAGAACCTGCTGGAGACCTGTGTCAGCTCTGCAACGACAATCCTTTTTTCTTGAAAGCTCATGAGATTTCTGAAAACCACAGGTTAGAGCAGACACAGTTCAGAAGACACTGAGGAATCCCCGACTTTGGCGTCTGCTTTGTCCCTGAGCCAGGGACCTAGTGGCTGGAGTTCCGGAAACGCACACACGCAGAGAAGAGTCTTGGAAGCAAGTGACACACATGGACGCCGAAGTGCTTAAATACAGATTTATTGCAAACCGTCACTGGAGAGGGGACTTCGCGGGCGGGCACCCTGGTCTCCGCGGACCTCGGCTGACGGAGTTCAGTGGCCAATCTGAGGCGGCCGCATCTGAAGTGAGAAAACACGCAGGCTGCGCCGGCTCCAGGGCCCAGGCCGGCAGCAATGGGCAGAGGACACCCACGAGGACGGCCCGCCATCCGCCGCATGGCCTGGTGCCCCAGCCCGCCACTCTGATGCTGGTGAGCCGCTGCCACGGCAGGCGGGGTGGGCCAAAACACAACACTGAAAACCACGTCAGATAGAGAAGACGACGGGCCATGGCGTCCATGGCTCCCCAGTCTCCCGAGTAGATGGGGTACGGTGCACGTCCCCCGTCGTCACACCAGGAGACCCCGACGAGACCATCGAGACCGGTTCTCACACACGTGCGTGCCATGAGAGCCCTGGGACGTGGGACAGGTTGGCAAATCCTGGGACCCTGAGGATGGGGTCTCAGCAGCTCCAGCAACAGGTTCCAGCCCAAGTATGGGGGCAGAGCTCTGCGCCGCCTTGACCATTCTCCTCCCAGCCACCTGGTGTCTACACCTCCTTCGATGGCACGAGAGCCACCCGATGCTTCCCAGGGGCTGCTTCGGACATACTCAGGAATCCCCACCCATTCCTGGCCACCTCGAGCCACAAACCTGCCCCCACACAACCGACGAGTCAGCTCCCGCCTACTCAAGCCCTTTGAAGGGGGCCATTTCTGGAGGAACCATCGCCTTGAAAGGAGTCCTCCTCAGCCCCCAGGACAGCCCCCGAGGGAAGGTCCCAGGAAACCTGCCAGCTGACAGCCCCAAGGAGCAGCGCGAACGCGGCCTGCGGGCCTGGGGTGGCTCAGGCCCCACGGGCAGAGCAGAGGCAGGAGGAAAGGCTGCGGCTGTGTCTCCCGAGGGCATCCGGTCGGCTCCCCGACAAGGACCAGGCCCCACAGAGGACGTGGGAGGACAGTTCCTGCTGCGTCTGTGGCCTACTCGGGAAGGTGTCCCCACATCCGGCAGCGCCGACCAAGAGCCCCAGTCTGGTCTCCCCGACGGGGCTGAGCAGCCGGCAGACTCACACACACACAAACACACACGAAGCGAGAGCACAAGCATGGGTGTGCAAGAGAGATGAAGGCCAGGGCCCCCGCGCCCCCCTCGGCAGCAGCCGGCCCAGAACCCACTCCCCGGGCCCAGCACAAGGAAGCAGAGCCCACGCAGCAGCAGCAAGAGGAGAGCGGGTGGCCTGCGTCCCGCTTGCCCCATGCTGCTCCCCAAGTGTGGAGACGCAGGGCCGGGCGCCGCGGGTTCACCCTTCTTTTTCAAACGATTTTTTTATTGGAGTTCAGTTTGCTATCATGTAGCATAACACCCAGTGCTCATCCCAACAACTGCCTCCCTCAGTTCCAATCACCCAGTCACCCCAACCCCCCACCCACTTCCCTTCCACTACCCCTTGTTCTTTTCCCACAGTTAGGTGTCTCTCATGTTTTGTCACCCTCTCCGATATTTTCACTCCTTTTCTCTCCTTTCCCTTTATTCCCTGTCACTAATTTTTATATTCCCCAAATGAATGAGACCATGTAATGTTTGTCCTTCTCCCATTGACTTATTTCACTCAACATAATACCCTCTAGGTCCCTCCACGTCGAAGCAAATAGGGGGTATTTGTCATTTCTATTGGCTGAGTAATACTCCATTACATAGGTAGAACACATCTTCTTTATGCATTCATCTGTCGGTGGGCACCGAGGCTCCTTCCACAGTGTGGCTATTGTGGACATTGCCGCTATAATCATCGGGGTGCAGGTGTCCCGGCGTTTCACTGCGTCCGTATCTTTGGGGTAAATCCCCAGCAGTGGAATTGCTGGGTCGCACGGCAGCTCTATTTTGAAGTCTTTGAGGAAGCCCCACCCACACAGTTTTCCAGAGTGGCTGCACCAGTTCACATTCCCACCAGCAGTGCAGGAGGGTTCCCCTTTCTCCACATCCTCTCCAACATTTGTGGTTTCCTGTCTGGCTAATGTTCACCATTCTCACTGGTGTGAGGTGGTATCTCATTGTGCTTTTGAGTTGTGTTTCCCTGATGGCCAGTGATGCGGAGCATTGTCTCATGTGCTTGGTGGCCACGTCTATGTCTTGCTCTGTGACATTTCTGTTCATGTCTTTTGCCCATTTCATGATTGGATTGTTGGTTTCTTTGCTGTAGAGTTGAATGAGTTCTTTAGAGATCTTGGACACTGGCCCTTTTTCTGACGGTCATTTACAAATATCTTCTCCCATTCTGTGGGTTGTCTTTTAGTTTTGTTGAGCATTTCTGTTGTTGTGCGGAAGCTCCTCATCTTGATGAAGTCCCAGTGATTCATTTTGGCTCTAGTTTCCCTGGCCTTCATGGATGTATCTTGCAAGAAGTTGCTCTGGCCACGTTCCAGAAGGGTGTTGCCTGTGTTCTCCTCTCAGATTTTGATGGCTTCCTGTCTCACATTTAGATCTTTCATCCATTTTGAGTTTCTCTTTGTGTTCGGTGGTGTGAGAGAATGGTCCAGTTTCATTCCTCTGCGTGTGGCTGTCCAATGTTCCCAGCAGCATTTATTGAAGAGACTGTCTTTGTTCCGGTGGATGGTGTTTCTTGCTTTGTCGAATATTAGTTGACCATAGAGTTGAGGGTCCACTTCTGGATTCTCCGTTCTGTTCCATTGACCTATGTGTCTGTTTTTGTGCCAGGACCACACTGTCTTGATGAGCACAGCTTTGTAGTACAACTTGACATCCAGCATTGTGATGCCCCGGCTCTGGTTTTCTTTTTTCATATTCCCCTGGCTACTTGGGGTCTTTTCTGATTCCACACTAATCTTCAGATGATTTGTTCCAACTCTCTGAAGAAAGTCCATGGTATTTCGATAGGGATTGCGTTCCATGTGTAAATTGCCCTGGGTCACGTGGACATTTTCAATATATATATATATATATATATATATATATATATATATATATATATATATGAATTCTTCCAATCCAGGAGCATAGAATAGTTTTCCATGTCTCTGTGTCTTCCTCATTTTCTTTCAGACGTGCTCTGTAGTTTTTTGGGTAGGGATCCTTTACCTCTCTGGTTAGGTGTATTCCTAGGTATCTCATGCTTTTGGGTGCAATTGTCAATGGGACTGACTCCTTAATTTCCCTTTCTTCAGTCTCATTGTTAGTATATAGAAATGCCACTGATTTCTGGGCATTGATTTGGTATCCTGCCACGCTGCCGAATTTCCTGTATGAGTTCTAGCAATCTTGGGGTGGAGTCTTTTGGGTTTTCTAGGTACAGTATCATGTCATCTGCGAAGAGGGAGAGTTTGACCTCTTCTTTGCCAATTTGAATGCCTTTTATTTCTTTTTGCTGCCTGATTGCTGAAGCTAGGACTTGTAGTAGTATGTTGAGTAGCCGTGGTGAGAGTGTACGTCCCTGTCGTGTTCCTGATCTTAGGGGAAAGGCTCCCAGCATTTTCCCATCGGGAATGATATTTGCTATGGGCTTTTCATAGATGGCTTTGAAGATGCTGAGGAATGTTCCGTCTATCACTACAGCGTCAAGAGTTTTGATCAGGAATGGATGCTGTATTTTGTCAAATGCTTTCTCTGCATGTATTGAGAGGATCATCTGGTTCTTGTTTTTTCTCTTGTTGATGTGATCCATCCCATTGACTGCTTTACGAGTGTTGAACCAGGCTTGCATCCCGGGGATAAATCCACTTGGTCATGGCGAGTAATCTTCTTTATGTACTGTTGGATCCTGTCGCCTCGTATCTTGTTGAGAATGTTTGCATCCGTGTTCTTCGAGGATATCGGTCTGTAATTCTCCTTTTTGGTGGGGTCTTTGTCTGGTTTTGGAATTAAGGTGATGCTGGCCTCATAGAACGAGTTTGGAAGTATGAATGGACCTATAGTACCACGATGTATAATTTAAAAGCATCAGAGTCAATTTTGTACAAAGTTAACTTACCCTTTATTACAAATAAAATTCATGAAGCAATTATAGAGGTTTATGAAAAACACAAAATACAGAAACAGCACAATGAAAGGGGCGGGGAAGGCTTCAGTTGTGCTGCAGCCATCACGAGCTGCTGCTCGGGGGCCGAGGCTGGTGGCTCCACTGAGGCAGGTGACAGCTCCGGCCCTTCGATGAACTCGAGATGAACTCGAGAGCCAGCACCGGGACCTGCTCCTCCTTCTGGGGTGGCCAAGAAGCAGGTGGCTCCTCCAGATCGGGACAGTGAATTAGAGGTATGACCACCAGGTACCTTGGCTTGACCTCAGCAGCCAGCACCTTGGCCCAGGCCTAGCTCTCAGCACCAGCAGCCGGGACCGGCTCGATCACCTCAGGCCCAGGAGCTTCAGCAGGCCCCACAGTCGGCCTCGGGCGGGCTCTTGCTGCGGTGGTTCAGGGTGTTGCTCGGGGTCCAAAGCGGGTTGCTCCCCTGAGTGAGGCGGCTGCTCTGGCACATCGATGACCTCCATAGCAGGTGGTGGGGCCCGTTCGGCCTCCAGGGCTCCCAAGGGTGCAGGTGGCTCTACCAGGTCAGGACAGGGATTCAGAGGTCTGACCACCACGTGTCTCGTCTTGAACACAGCAGCTGGCATCCCGGCTCGGGCCAAGCCCTCAGCACCAGCAGCCGGGACCGGCTCGATCACCTCAATCCCAGGAGCCTCAGCAGGCTCTACTGTCGGCCTCGGGCGGGCTCTTGCCACGGTGGTTCAGGGTGTTGCTCGGGGTCCGAAGCCCGTTGCTCCCCTGAGTGAGGCGGCTGCTCTGCCACATCGATGACCTCGATCGCCGGTGGTGGGGCCCGTTCGGCCTCCAGGGCTCCCAAGGGTGCAGGTGGCTCTTCCAGCTCAGGCCAGGGATTCAGAAGTCTGACCACCATGTGTCTTACCTTGTACACAGCAGCTGACGTCAGGCCTCGGGCCGAGCACTCAGCTCCCCCAGCCGGGACCAGCTCCTTCCCCTGAGCCCTGGAAGGTGCAGCAGGCCCCACAGTCGGGGCTCGGGCAGGCTCTTGCCGCGGTGGTCCAGGTTGTTGCTCGGAGTCCGAAGCCGGTTGCTCCACTGGCACATCGATGACCTCCATGGCCGGTGGTGAGGCCCGTTCGGCCTCCAGGGCTCCCAAGGGTGCAGGTGGCTCTTCCAGCTCAGGCCAGGGATTCAGAGGTGTGACCGCCACGTGTCTTACCTTGTACACAGCAGCTGACGTCAGGCCTCGGGCCGAGCGCTCAGCTCCAGCAGCTGGGACCAGCTCCATCCCCTGAGACCCTGAAGGTGTAGCAGGCCCCACCGTCGAAGCCCTGGCGTGCTCTTGGGGTGGTTCAGGGTGTTGCTTGGGGTCCGCAGACAGAGTATCATCTCCAAGAAGACAAAGTATCATCACCAGGATGGACTTTCCACGTCCCTCTCAAATCAAGGACACGCTTCCCACCGCTCAACGTGTGTGAGTGCAAGAGCCCTGGGAGGTCTCCCCAAACTGCAGTCCATGGGGATGGGGTGTGAGCCTATCCAGTGCTCCCGGCCCAGCAGCATGGAGGCTTGATCTGTGTGGCCCACCCTGTCCCCAACTCAGCCACCCCAGTCCTCCTCACCTCCACCCTCAAACTCCACTTGATGGAGTTTTACAAAACGGCAACGGTAACGCTCCACACGACAGTCGAGCACTGAGCCTGGCACATATTGCCCTGTGAATTTCAGCAGCTTTGTCAGGGCAGGAAATTCTGGGGGATCGTGGAAGTCCTCCTCATAGTAGTCCAGCCAGATGGTCAGGAAGGAGGTCATGGCGCTGGGGAGGGACAGGTGGGCAGAGGCGTCAGAAGACAGGGCTCCTCACACAGAGGTGTCCTGGGAAAGCCCTGCAGGAACCGGGGCCCTCGGCCTCCAGCGTGGGGCTGTCGGAGGCCAGTGCTGCTCCTTGTCCACCTGCCACCTGGCGGTCCTACCTGCCACAGCCCTGCTCACTGAGGAGGGGCTGGCACGAAGCCTCTGTGCATGGGAGCCCATGACCAGCAGTGTGACCATCACTGTCTTTCCCGGGGAACCTTCCCTCCTGTGGGTCTGCCCAGCCTCACTCACGAGGGGCCCCCAGGGGGTGTCCTTCCACTGACTCTAATCTCCCACGGGTGGGGGCCATCTGGTCCGTGAGCCCTCACTGGCTCTCCTGAGCACCTGCCGTGCACCCGGGTCCAGGTGCCACCAGATTGGTGAGTGCGATGCTCCCCACACCCTCTGCTCTGGGTCCCAGGTGTGGGGCAGACAGAGGGTTGGAGGAATGGGCATGGAGGGGGTCCCTTTGGCGTCCCAGTGCTCTCCCACAAAGCCCGCACCCCACCCACGGCTCTCATTTGCTCTTTCCCTGACGGGGCCTCAGACCTCTACCCTGTCACAGGAATTGAAGACGTGTGCGATGAGGGGTCCAGCAGAACCCTCCGACCCACAGCCCCCTCGTGGCCCTCCTGGAGAGGGAAGGCTCCCCTGCATGAGCCAGAGCTCACTCACATTTCCCACTGGTCCCGGATTCCTTCCTTCTTGCAGGAAGCTACCATGCATCGATATCTAGAGGAGGGCGGGGGGCATCACATGAATCGTCCTGTGGACCCAACCTCTCCTCATAGGTGCTGTCACCCTCTGAACCCCAACTAGTCCAGAACCCTGGGGGGCCGTCAGCTCTGTGCATTGGGCCACGGGCAGCTCCTGGAGAAGTACCTGCACCCGCTGGCACTTTCTGAATGATTAAGGAATGAAAGGGCTCCGGCCAGGCCCATGGCCGATATCCAAGTGGGCCTGGGTGCCCAGGTGTCCCCGGGGACCCCTACTCCACTCCAAATGCCCCAGGATACAGATCCCAGGTGGACTCCGTTTCAATGGCAAAAGAGGCCAGCTCAAGACCCTGGTGACGGTGGGGAGGCGGCACAGGCTTTGTCATGGGGAGAGAACGAAGACTGCTGAGCACAAGCACAGCCCCTCTAGCCGACCTGCCACAGGCCAGGCCCCGGGGGCTGCCCTACAGGACCCGACTAGGCCCTGTGTGACTCTACTCCAGTCGGAGCAGCAGACCCAGGGGCCAGGAAGTTCAGCCACGTTCCCCAAGACTCCCAACCAGTAGGTATCCCATCCCCCTGGGCTGTGGAGGGTCAGGGAGCTCACTTTGCAAACAGCAGGTCCAGCACCTCTTCAGGGGTGCCATACTCTTCCACAACATTCAAAAAGTCATATAGGGACAGATTGTGCAAGCGCAGCAAGGCAGGCACCAGTTCTTCTACCTCCTGCTGCAGCCGCTCCCTCCGGCTGGGGGTGGTCGGGCAGATCCGATTCCTTCTCAGGGCTGAGGCCCTTTCAGCCTGAGGTGGGACAGAGGGGACGTGCAGCCTGCACTGTAGCCTCCAGACCACCTGGGAGTTGGAGCGCAGGCCAAAGCCCGAGCTCTCAGTGGCTGCGGGGGATGGGGGGGGCAGAAGTGCCCACAGCAGGAACTTGGGGCTTGACACCTGCAGCTCAATCACTTAGCATCTGACTCTGGGTTGTGGCTCAGGTCATGGTCTCAGCATCCTGAGATCCCGCCCCTGGCAGGCTCTGCCCTTGGGGCAGAGTGTGCTTGAGGAGACTGTGTCTCCCTCTTCTGCTCCCTGCTCTCTGTCTGTCTCTTAAACGGACAAGCTATCCAGTAAAGAAATAATCTTAGAGGATAAATTAAAAAAAAATATGGATCAATGCAAGGATCTCAAGTGGGAGGGGTCAGTATCCCAGGGCCGCTTGTCAGCTGAGTATTGACAGCACCTCCCTGCATTAACGGCTTCACCCCTTGAATTTGACCACACGTCCCTGTCTCCAGGTGCCCACACGGAGACCTTTCCTTGGGTGGGAGGGCCCAGGGCCTGAGGGTTGCAGGATGTTCAGCGCCGTACTGTGATTTGGCAACAGAAGGGAATCGCATCGAAGTCCGGCATCAGTGAAGGGCTCAGTGGCTGTGGGAACCAACTGGCCTTCTGACATGTTGTGCAGCACACGAGGCCCCTGTGCCTGACCCCGGGAGGGGGGGCAGGGATGCGCTCCTTCAAAACCTAACTGCAGAGCGATAGACATAATACAGTGAGCCCCGTGTCCCTTTGGGGAAAAGTCTCCCAACTCACCAGGACCATGCTCCAGCCTTGGAGAAGGTAGGAAAGGACGTCAGGCCAATGGGGCCTCCTGGGAGCACCAGTTAGGAGAAAGCATAGCACAGTGCAAACTACTGGAGACCGCGTGCGATGAGACATGGTGTGTCTCTTTTTCAAAAGTTTTTGTGGGCAGCCCGGGTGGCTCAGTGGTTTAGCACTGCCTTCAGCTCAGGGCGTGATCCTGGGGACCCAGGATCCAGTCCCACATCAGGCTCCCTGCATGGAGCCTGCTTCTCCCTCTGCTTGTGTCTCTGCCTCTCTCTCTCTGTCTCTCGTGAATAAATAAATAAAATCTTTAAAAAGAGTTAATTATAAAAAAAAAGTTGTTATTCATTCATGACACACACACACACACAGAGAGAGTGGGGCGGGGCAGACACACAGAGGTAGAAGCAGTCCCCATGCAGAGAGCCCGAGGTGGGACTTGATCCCGGGTCTCCAGCATCAGGGCCTGGGCAGAAGGCAGGCGCTAAACCACTGGGCGACCAGGCATCCCCTGAAGGCTCTATTCTGATATTCCTACAATTCTGTGCACAGGGACTCTGCATGCATCTGGCCCAGGCAGGGGCAGGGCCATGGGGGCAAGTTTGGGGAGGAGGGGAATCCAGACTCCTGTCGCAGCAGAAGTCTAGGGGGCAGCGCAGGGGAGCAGAGGCTGGCTTCTGGGACCTGGGGCCCTTCCTGCTGCATCGGGGCCCTGGGTGTCGGGGCCCCAGGCCCTGCACTCACTTTGAACCCTTGCAGGCCTCCGTAAGATGTGTTGGGCTCCTTCCAGATCACCACCGGGTTGTCGGGGATGTCCTCTTCCTCCTGCCTCCGCCGCCTCCCGTTGTCCCATGTGCAGCTCTGTATGTCCCGTGTGGAGTTCTGTATGTCCCGTGTGGAGCTCTGTAAAGACAGTGTGGGGCAGCCAGGCAGGAGGCCTCAGCGCCCGGTCTGGCCGCCTCGGTCGGGCCGCACACCCAGCTGACTCCATTCAGACACACCACAGCACAGCGGGCACACACCTCCCCCAAGGAGAGCAAAGGGATGCGGCTGCAGGGCCTTGGGTTAACTCCGAGTCGGGTAAGAGGGCACCTCAGGAATCCTGTTTCCACCCTGCCCACCGTGACCTCAGGGTGACCCTGAAGGGATCACCGGGGAACCTGCTGCCCTGCACGGTCCTCCATCCTGGATGCGACCTGCCCACACATCCCTGGTTCCCTGAAGAGGAGGGGATGGGGCTGCCCCGGATGGCTGGCACAGGTGGCCTGGCCTGGCCTGGCCTGGCCTGCTCTGTATTACCCTACGGCGCCTCCTGAAAAACTCCCTGAGGCGTTGAGTTTGACGGTGGCACCAACGTCTCCAGCATTCGAAGCAGCCGCATCCCTGGGGTTCCTGGGGTTCATCGGAACTGGGAAATTGATTAGGGAACATCTTTCAGTAGCAGAAGTCTCCTGAAAGTGAGCCTGAGGTGGGGCTGCACTAGAATGTGGGGTCCCGGGTGCGGGGTTCCAAGTTCTGTTGGCCTCTGTTGTGAAAGAAGTGACCTCACTGCCTCGGACCCCCTCCCTGAGTCCACTCCTGGAGGAAGCTTCAGGAGCAGCGCTCGGGGCTGCCGATGGTCCCCCCGCCGCCGCGGGCAATGGGCTGTGTGCACACAGTGACACAAGCGCACCCCTCTCCACAGGCCCCAGGGAAGGGCTGTGTGCAGCCAGGGCCCCAGCCTGGAAACGCACCTGGGGTCAGACACAACTTTCCATTCTTCCCAGGTTTCCACCCCAGAGAAGCCGTTGTGCCCATCGGGGATGGCCTGCCTTGTCTGTGGGTTAGGGATTATCCTAGCAGGTGCTTCCTCCAGACGTCCCCAAGCCACTGTGGTATCATATCTATGATATTCGGGGCGGGTGTCCCATGCAGGAAATACCTCCCACCACATGTTCTTCCTTGGTGTGTACATGCGTCCAGGCCCACAAGGTCCCTGTGTGCACACTCGTGGGCACCGGTACCCTCATTCTGGAGGCCCAGAAGATGACAGTCCCACAGGGGCAGGGATGGGCAATAGCCTCCCAAGATCCTAGGCTCCTGAATCCAAGGCAAACCCTACAGTAGGTGTGGGAGTCTTGGCGTAGATGGTGTGAGGCCGTCACGTGAGTGCCCCACGGCGACCATCCCCGCGGCTACCGCCCCCGCGCTGTCCCGTCCACTCTCCGAGAGCCAGGCCGCATGGCGAGGCGCATGTGCCTCTGGGACCCCCTCCTTTGCCTTTTGCTGGGACGGCATTTCTTCATCCGTGGCTGTCCCGGGCATTGTCGGGATGGCGTTAGTGGGGCGGGAAGAAATACGCTTTGTCGCGAAGCCAGGCCGGGCATCCAGGGAGTCAGCCGGGTTCTGCTTGAAGGAATTGCACGTGCTTGGCCTTGCGCCTTGGCGTCCAGGTGCCCCATGCCGAGGGGCCTTCGAGGGAACAGGTGCGCGTCGCCTGGACACCGCGGGCCGGCCGTGTCCACTTCTCAGCCAGCCTGTCTCGTCCTGTCAGGCAGCGGGATGAAGACTTAGGGACCCTTGGTCGGGGTAGGGAACGGCGTGGGGTTGGGAGGCTGCGCTGGTGGCTGTAGCACCCCTGTGCCCACGTCTCAGCAGCTCAGAGGGGTGGGTGCAGCCCCGCAGGGCGGGCTTAATTCACAGGGAGCACTGTCAGCATCCACACTCGGAGCTGAGAAGTGGCGGCAGCAGCGTTGTCTGGGGAACAAGAAAGGGGAGAGAGAGAGATGCAAACGAGGAGGCTCCGAAGCGTGGACGGGTGTGGAGGTGCGGCGTCCCGGAGCCGGGCAGCGCCCTCGGGGACAGGGTGGGGGCTCTGCGGGCAGTGGGTCCCTGTGCCAGTGGTGGCGGGTCTGCGCCCGCACCAGGGTTGGGGGCGGGAGAGGCCCCGGTGAGGCCAGCGTGCATCCAGACACTGGAGCCTCTGCCCTCGAGGGGGAGCTGCGCTGGGGCAGGCGGGCAGGGCCAGGCAGGAAGCACAGGTGCGTCTCCCAGAGGGTTCGGAGGCTCCCCCTCGCGACGGCATCTTCTCGTGTCCCCGGCCACGTCCCAGCCATCAGAGCACCGGGCACCACGTGCCACGAATCCGCCTGCGGTTCACATCGCTTCCTTTGTCAGCATGTGATGTACACCCCGTCGCGCGTCACCCCTCGTGTCACAGCCCGTGCTGTCTTATGTGACGTCGCATGGGGCTCACGCCCAGCAGCTCTCACGTTACGGCCACATCAGTGTGGAGCATGGCCTGGGTCACGTCCTGTGTCGTTCTGGGACCTCCTGGGCCAAAGTGAGGTTGTGCAGGGGGAGGTGCGGGGAGGCAGGTGTCCACTCCCCCATCAGCCGGTCAGGGGCATGTCCCTGGCAGGGCCTGGCCAGGCTGCCGCCATCGGCTCGTGCCGTAGATGTCCCTTAGGGGGGTGACGCCGGCCGCCCCTGCTGGGGGCCTCCTGGGGGGGCCTGGTGCCCCTGACGCCCCCAGGTCTCCTTGGGGGGAGAGGCGCCCGGAGGCGTGCCTGGGATGCCTGGCTGCTCACGCGGGCTCTGGGCCTGCCCTGGTGCGCCCCACCTTCGCTGCACTTGGGCGGCCTCGGAGGGATTTCTGTGACCGTCTCTTGGCTGCCCCAGCCCGGAGTTCTGCACCTCCCCTCGGCGTGGCTGCTGCTGTGCCATGTGGAGAGGTGGATCGGCCACCTGTCTGCCCCTGCTCCGTTCACTCGGGGCAGTGGGGGCCCCTTGGCTGTGTCTCCTGTCCGCTGAGGCTGAGCTCCAGGCTCCCCGACCCTGTAGGCCCTGAGACCCCGCCTTGGCTTCGGAGGCCGCCCACCCCGGGGCCAGTGGGCATCTTCCTTGGCCTCCAGGGCTGCCGTCTGCATCGGCTCCGGATCCCCACAGCGTGGAATCCCACGCTTCCATGGCCTCCTGGGATTCCAGGGCCCGGTCTCTGTCTCCACAAACTGGGAGCGTGTGCTGGGCGCCGTCCCGGTTGTGGACAGGGGCGAGGGCCACCAGAGCCACAGCTCGGAGCCGGCCTCCTGCCCACGATGAGCCCCTCTTCCCTTCTCCGGGGTCCCCAGCGCAGGGCGCTGCTTGTGTGCATCTCCCGCATGGTGGGCCTCATGCAGGGACGGGCTCCTGGGGGGCCACTCCTGGCCTGCCGGTGGCCTCCCACACCTGCTGCACCGCCCCCGTCTGACACAGAAACGTGCACAAACGTGTGTATTTGTGTTTAGCCTGGAACTCTGTTAGCACGAACCTTGCCTGAGAAGAAGCGAGGAGCAGTGGCCAGGGCGGGTGTCTGGCCTCTGGCCGGGCTGTGTGCTGCTGTGCGTTGGGCCCGCGGCACCCGGGGAGGACGGCGGCTTCCTTCTGGGCAGAGCCTGTCAGTCTTCTCCCTCGGAGCCCCGAAGGCGCAGCATCCCCGAGGCCCCGCCGCGGCCCGGATGGCTAGAGTGAGCTGTGGGCGACCGGCAGGAAGGTGGTGCTTGCAGACGCCCCTCGCCAGGCCGCGGAGTGGTCGGCTCCAGCTGGGCGTCCTCGGCACACGGGGGAGACCCAGAGCCGGGGGCTGGTTTGGGCCGGTTGTAGGATTCTTACAACATCTGCTGCAGACCCTGTGTGCAGTTCCAGGGTGCTCAGGGTTGGGGATGCTGCTCCCTCGCCCTGAGGGTGTTGCCTCTCTGGCAGTACACCTAGTCGGGGTGCAAACGCGAGAGTCCCTGGACTTGTGAGCTCAGGACAGGCGTGTGAGGGGCTGGGTGTTTGCTGCCCCTGCATGAACACGGTCACGGTGATGGACGGCCTCTCCTCAAGGGCAGGTGGGTGCAGGCCCTGGCCGCCAGGGTTCTGAGCGCTCCTGAGGCTGGGGGGTGGTGGGGGGGGGTGGCGGGAGGACATGTGTGTTCCTGGTGCAGCGGGTGGGGGCGATCTTGTGCTCCACTCCATGGGAGGCAGGTTCGCGTCGGAGTAACAGGCGGGAACCTTGGCACACTCTGTGTTCAAGCCCGCGCAGGGCGCTGATGTGGAAGCAGAGGCCCAGGGCTCCCTCCTTGCGGGGTGGGCGCCGCTGCTGGGGTTGGGGGCTCTCCGGTCGGGCCGGCCCTTGTCCTCTGCTGGGTCCCCATCAGCCGGAGCCTCAGTGCCCCCCTCCGCGGCTCCTCTGCCCCGGCCCCTGAGGCTGCAGAGCGTCGGGTCGCACAGCCACCAGCAAGCGGGTACCGCTGTGGTGCCAAGGAGACGTTAGCCGGACACGCTTTGCCCCGGCTCTGGTGTTTGGGGTTAGGTCTCCGTGAGACCTTCCCGGATGCGCCTTTTACTGAGAAGTGAGTGTCCCGGTGACTGCATCTGTTGGCAGATGTTTGAGGCAGAGCTTTTCAGAGCAGGTGAGGGTGTGTGGGTAGTGGGATTTGGTGGGCGACTGGCTGGGGTGCTGTGTGCCACTAGTGGGTCCCCGCCTCCCCGTCCCTGGGCCCCTTCCTGGCTGCAGAGGCGGAAATGTTAAAAACGCTCAAATGGACCGTGTCCTGCTTTTCTCATTCAGGTTTCTCTGTCTTCCTTTCTGTTTGCAAATTTCAAAACCAAAAAACAAAACAATTAAAAAAAAACCCAACCCAAATTTTAACCTCATTTTGTTTGTCTTGGCGCCTCTCGTTGAAGGTTGGGAAACGAGTGATAAAGTTAAAATTGAGAGAAACTACGTTCATCACGTGTAAAAGTCAATAGGTATCGAGGACACATCCGTTCAGACTCCCAAGTAACCTGTGGTGGCACGCGGACTTCTGGACGTGCACCGGGGACCCCGGACCCGACGCGAAACACTGTGGTTCTGGGGGCTGGGCCCTCGGTGGTACAAGGGGGCGCGGTGATTGGCGTCCCGCCACAGAAGGCTGGGCCAAGGGGGACGTGGTCCTCACGGGCTGGGGGAGGGGGTTCCTGCAAGGGCAACTGGCACCCAAAGGCCCTGGAGATGGGCCCTGGGGGATGGAGGTGAGGGCCTGGGAGGACTCCCTGGAGGCTGCGTCTCAGCTGGCCCAAGTCGTACTAGGCAGAAGGTGGGCGCACAGGAATCAACCGCAATTTTGAAGCAGGAGGGAGGTTGGTCTCTGAGCTCACGGGCCCCCTGCTGCGCTGGGCGGGTGGGGGTCTGCCCCGGGCTGGGCGCTGGTGGGGTTGGCTCCAGGGTGGCAGCCTGGTGGCCCTGCATGTCTGTGGTTTCCCTTGTGGCAGACTTGCTAACCACGGGGCCACCGTGTCCTCGGCCGTGGCTCGGCCTCCTGGTGTGGTTGGGCTTTGCTGCTCATGCGGAAGGCCCGTTGCACACACCTGCTGTGGGGGCCGCCTGTGGACAGACCAGGGTGGCAGAGGGGCTGGTCACCTGGCTCAGTGCTCCCTCTGGCACCTGACTGTGGCCGTGTGTCCCAGAGCCGGGCGGGGACCCCATGCTCCCACCTGTCCGGGCTCCCCTCACGGGTGTACTCTAGGGCCCAGCTCATGCCCGTGACCTGTTTCTTGCAGGTCGGTGGCCAAGGCCACTGAGGTGGACCTGAACTTGCATGTGGGGCTGCACACCGGCAGGATCCTCTGCGGGGTCCTCGGCCTGCGCAAGTGGCAGTACGACGTGCGGTCCAACGACATGACCCTGGCCAACGTCATGGAGGCTGCCGGCCTGCCCGAGTGATTCGAGGGAAGGTGATGCGCTCCAGGCCAAAGGACTGGTGCAGCTGCTTCTCGGAGCCACATGGGAGGGGCCTGTGGGGGGCCCCCAGGACCCCCGGCCTCTGCAGGAGCCGCAGTGGACAGAGAGGAGGTCCAAGGCTCGGACCGCCTGGTGCTGTCACTTCTCTCTGCTCATCCCCTCTGCTCACCCATGTCGGGGTTTACTGGTGGGGTTTTGGGGGGAAGCTTCCTGCCCATCTCGCTCAGGCCCTGCGTGGCTGCAGTTAGGATGACGGGCTCCGTTAGCTTCCTGGGTGCATCTGCCACCTGCCCGGCCTGGGTTCCCATGTCCTGAGGGCCCCTGGCGGCTTCCCTTTCTTACCACGTTCTTGTGCATCTGTGTGCCTGCGTGAGTGTCCATGCGTGTGCATGGCCGTGTGTGCATGAGAACGCATGACTGTGCACTTGCGTGCCGGTCCTTCCCTCTGTCCCTGTCGTCTGATGTCGCTGCTGGATTGCTGCCCTTCCTGGAGCAGAGGGCCGCGTCCCTGAATCCTGGCCCAGCCCCTGACCCCTGAACCTCTGCAGTGCGGGATGCCTCCCAGGTGGGGCCGTGGGCACCTGCCAACTCTGGTCCTTTGTTTGCCAGGGACAGCGGGTCTTGGCCTCCCACCTTTGGGGTCGCCCCCGGGGTGGAGACGGGGAGTGACAAGGCCCGGGGTTCCGAAGTGCGGGGGACAGGCACCAAGGCCGGGCAAGCATGCCACCTGGACAGCTGGGGAGGAGGCTGTCGGGTGACCCTTCCAGGCAGGCCCTTCTGCCCACGGGCACTGTCCCCACTGACCCCCAGGGTCCATGTCCCCGTTGAGATGGAGTCTCTCACTGGCCCTGTGTCCCGGTCGTTCATGTCCAGGACTGAGTCCTGTTCAGGGGCCCTCATGTGTGGCCAGGGCTGGCTCTCTCGGTTTTCTGGACGAATGGTTGTAGCTATGACTTTGGTGCCTCTTTTCCACTCTGTATTATTATTACTATAATTATTATTATTATTACTACTACTACTACTATTATTATTAGGTTTAATTATTTATTTATGAGAAACACAATGAGAGAGAGACAGAGACACAGGCAGAGGGAGAAGAAGCAGGCTCCCTGCAGGAGCCCGATGCAGGATTCAATCCCGCGACCCTGGGGTCACGCCCTGAGCTGAATGCAGACGCTCAACCGCTGAGCCCCCCAAATGCCTGTCACACGTGTGTGCGCTCAGGGCCGCTGTGAGTCAGCGTGGGCATCGTGCTGTTGTACAAGCCCGCGGTCGTGGGTCTTGACCAGGAGACAGGTTAGCTTTCTTATGCTTAAAGTGAACCCAGAGAGCAGGCAGATGGGGGCCCACGTGGCAGCTTCATGATCACCTTGAGCCAGACCCGTGACCCTGTTCCGGCCTGCCTGCCTGCCTGCCTGCCATCATCGCCACGTGGCCCAGCCGGGATGCTGGGGCTCCGGTCATTGCATCCTCATTTCAGCTGGCGGGAAGGACGCAGAGCAGGCAAGTCCATGTCGGCCCCCAAGCTGGCTCTCCTGCCCGCACAGCCCCGTTCCCCCCATGTCCCCGCAAGGCCTGGTGGCGAGCAGAGCGGGTCCGGGTCACCTCCTGCCCTGGGTCAGCCGGCCCAGCCCGGCCTCCTGACTTCCCGCAAGGGCCTCTTGCTCCCAGCGGCTCTGCCTCACCTGGGTCTCTGCGTGGATTCCGATGCTTCCCGCGGGCAGCACGCCGTGCCCCCCATCGTTGTGGGTCAGAGACCGGGAAGCTGGAGCAGAGAGGTCAGGGGTGCCCTCGGGGCTGCACAGCTGGCCCGCACCCAGGGCTCTGCACCCAGGCCTCGAGCCTGCCCTCCGGCAGGTCAAGAAACAGGCCCAGGCGGCCAGAGTCTGCACCAAAACGGGCACGTTTCCTTGTGACCTTGGCTCTGACTTGTTTTCCGAGGAAACACGATTGTTGTGGAAAGTCCAGGGAAGAACGACAAAGAGGGAAAGCGAGGCCTCGCCACGGGGCACGGGAGCTGGGGGGGCGCAGTGGAGGTCCTGCCCTCGAAGGAGCCGGGCCGGGAGGAGCACGGTCGCGCTCGCTGCTGGTCGCGTGGGAGCAACCTGCCCAGCAGGGGTCGTGGGTGATGGCTCTGTCCCAACCCGTTACACTTTCTCGCCGCGTTCCGGAGGGGGGCAGTGATGCACCACCCTGGCCGCACGCACGTCCACAGTGGCGCCACGCAGTGTGCACACTGGGGCCCTCGGCAGGCTCCCCGAGGTCGCAGCTCCCCAGGACGTGTGCACCTGAGCTAGAGACGGGCACCGCTGGATGGTGCGTGTAGCTGTGCCCCGGGTCATCCTGGAGGCCACACTTGGGGCCCGGAACGTTCCCTCACACCACGATCCCCCTTCTGCTGTGCCACACTGCCCGCTCCCACCCCCAGGGCCCCCCACGGAAGGCTCTCTGTGCTGACCTAGCACTGAGGTCATCCTGGACGCGTGACCCTGGCTCCTCCTCCCTAGGGACGGAGCCCCGGGTCCCCCGTCCCCCGTGGCCGGCTGGCATTCCGCGGGGCGGGCGGGCCACCGTTTGCGGGACCGATGAAGGACGTTTAGCTTGTTCCCGACCGTGACTGTTAATAAAACCGCAACATTCGCTCGCGTTCTCTTTCGTGAGGACGTAAATGCTTATTATCTGGGACAGATGCCCAGCTGTGCCGCGGATGGGTCTTGTTTTTGGTTTTTGGTTTTTTTTAAGAAACCACCAAACTGTTTCCGGAAAGACCGTCCCATACCACGTTCCCGGCAGCCCCGTGTGCGAGACGCAGCTTCTCTGCATCCAGCCAGCTTTGTGTGGTCTCTTTTTAGAAAAATTTGGCTGTTCCAACACATGTTTAGTGACTTGCGTTTATTGGCATCTCCCAGGTGGCTCGTCATGCCAGCCACCTGTTCAAGTCCTTATTTCTGTCCATATATTTTCTCTTCTTTGTTGGCAAAATGTCTCTCTGCTTTGTAATTGCAGTGGTTTTGTTTTTCTTGGGTACTGTTGACTTTTCGGAACTCTCGATCAATCCGGGATCTGATCCTACTGTCATACATGTGGCTTGTCTTTTCGTCCCGTTCACAGTGTCTTTTCCAGGACAGAGGTTTCAAATTTCAAAGATGTCTGATTTACTGATATTTTTTCCTTATGGACTGTGTTTCTGGTGTTCTAAGAATTTTCGATGTAGCCGAAACCATAAAGATGATCATGTTTCTTCTAAAAGTTTATACTTATATGTTTTCTGGTTAAACTTATGGTGCATTTTGAGTTAATCTTTTATAGATACATATATTTTATCACAATTTTAAATTTAAGTTAGATTTGCCAACATACAGCATAACACCCAGTGCTCATCCCGGCAAGTGCCCCCCTCCGTGCCCGTCACCCAGTCACCCCCACCCTGCACCCACCTCCCTTTCTTCCACCCCTTGTTCGTTTCCCAGAGTTAAGGGTCGCTTGTGGTTTGTCTCCCTCTCTGATTTTTCCCACACATTTTCTCTCCTTTCCCCTTTATTCCCTTTAACTATTTCTTATATTCCCCATATAAGTGAAACCATATTTCTCCGATTACTCACTTCACTCAGCATAATACCCTCCGGTTCCATCCACATCGAAGCAAATGGTGGGTATTTGTCGTTTCTAATGGCTGTGGAATATTCCATTGTATACAGAGACCACATCTTCTTTATCCATCATCTTTTCGTGGACACCGAGGTCCTTCCACAATTTGGCTCTTGTGGACATTGCTGCTAGATACCTCAGGGTGCAGGTGTCCTGGCGTTTCCCTGCATCTGTATCTTTGGGGTAAATCCCCAGCGGGTCGTCGGGCAGATCTATTTTTAACTCTTTGAGGAACCTCCACACAGTTTTCCAGAGTGGCTGCAGCAGTTCACATTCCCACCAACAGTGCGGGAGGGTCCCCCTTTCTCCACATCCTCTCCAACATTTGTGGTTTCCTGTCTGGCCAGTGTTCTCCATTCTCACTGGTGTGAGGTGGGATCTCGTTGTGGTTTTGATCTGTATTTCCCTGATGGAAATACAGTGATGCGGACGGAGCATTTTCTCATGTGCTTGTCGGCCACGTCTATGTCTTCCTCTGTGAGATTTCTGTTCATGTCTTTTGCCCATTTCAAGATTAGATTGTTTGTTTCTTGGGTGTTGAGTTTGATAAGTTCTTTTTATAACATGTGAGGTTTAGGTCGAGATTTCCTTTTTTGCACAGGGACGACCAGTTGGTCCAGCACCCTTTGTTGACAAGACTATCCTCTTCCATTGAATTACTTTTGCATTTAGTCAAAAATCATTGACCATACTGGTGTGAGGCAGTTTCTGGACTCTCTATTCTGTAGATCTCTGTGTCTCCCCTGTCACCAGCGGTGTACTGCTCCCACCAGGGTAGGTAGCTACACAATCAGTCTTAACCTTGGGTTGAGTGATTTTGAGAAAAATGAGCTATTCTCATCCCCTTCCCTTTCCATTTATATTTAAGATAAGCCTGTCTATCTATGAAAAAATTCCTGTTAGGATTTTGATAAGAATTACATTAAACCCATGCACCGCGGGGCACCTGGGTAGTTCATTGGTTGAGCATCTGTCTTTGGCTTAGGCCCTGACCCGGGGTTCTGGGATGGAGTCCCACACTGGGCTCCCTGCATGGAGCCTGCTTGTCCCTCTGCCTGGGTCTCTGCCTCTTTCTCTGTCTCTCATGAATAAGCAAATAAAATCTTTTTTTTTTTAAGGACCTGTGCACATCAATATGAGGAGAATCGACAGCTTTACTGTGTCCTGTCTTCTTATCGATGAGCACGTGTGTCCCTCTGTTCATTGAAATCTTTGATTTCTTTCATCAGTATCATATAGTCTTCAGCAAACAAGTTGTGTATGTGTTAGATTTGTAGCTAGTACTTCGTTTTTCTCCATGAGTACATATGGCACTGAATTTTAACTTTGGTCTTCACATGCTGATTATTAGTTTAAGAAATACACTTATTTTTAGAGAGAGAGAATGAGAGTACACAAGCAGGGGGAGGAGCAGAGTTGCTCCAGGACGAGTATTTCACCAGTGCCGTTGTGCTGGCGCTCACCCTCACCGCCCTGTTCGGCCTCGTCTACCTTCCCATCATCCCGCAGTAAGTGTGACGGGCCTGGCCGTCGGGGCAGGAGGGCGCCGGAGGTCCTTCCTCGTCTGCTCGTTGCCCCCGTGGTCCCTGGCACTGGGACCGCACGAGCCACATCCCGTTGTCCCCTGGTTGCAGTCAGCCATCAGGCAGGCCCTCTCTGGCACACATGTTGGTCGCTCACGCTCAGGTTTCGTGTGTCGTTTACACAGTTCTAAGACACAAGATATTTTCAGCGCCTTTCCATCCGCCCAACGTGTACCCTTGACTTCAGGACAGATTTCGAGGGACGTTGATTTCTAGGTGCACGTCATCTTCAGATATGTTAAAGTGAGAAATAGTGGCCTCTGGAAAGGAAGAGAAACGTAGTAATTTAGTAATAATCAGTTACCCAAAGTCAAGGAGAGTTTGGCAGTGTTTGTTTTCAGGAGGAACGTCCACTTTCCTTCCAGAGAGGCCAGTTTCTTAGACACCCTGGTGGAGTGGCTCTCCTTTGGTTTCCAAAGTTTCCAGAAAGCACAGGAAGCTGCTCTGTCCCCAGATGCTATAAACAGGGCTACCACCTGATGGCCCCGTGTGGGAATTGAGCTTTTCCTAGAAAATCTGCTCCCAGATGACTTGGCCCAGGAGGGCAGTGCCCAGCGCTAGGTCCTCCATGAGGGAGGACCTCTCCATGGGCCCCGCTGGTTAGGAGTTGGGGGGAAGACAGAAAGGGACTTGGTGGAGAGGTCGGGGGTTGGAATCGTGGGCATTTATCGGGCACACCTTGCTTGGCCCCAGCCCGCAGTTTTAGGGGCTTTTCAGGAAGAAGCCAGATTCTGCTGGCTGGCACTCCCAGGGGTTTATGGCCTCTAAGGGTTTTTGTGGATTTGGCCATGATGTCACGTTTGTGACAATTTTGCTGGGATGTGAATTCCATCAACACTGACTCCCCGCACCCCCCGATACTCGGGGGCTTCACATGTGTGGCCGGTGGGTTTGGACATCCCAGACAGGCAGGCATGTGCACGAGTGTTCCTGGGAGAGGGTCCCATCAGTGCGAAGCCAGGTCTGAGAGGGTGGTCCTCACCGCCCTCCCCATGGGGGGCAGGGTCTCCCCATGTAGGTGCTTACTGGTGGGGTTTTGGGGGAAGCTTCCTGCCCATCTCGCTCAGGCCCTGCATGGCTGCAGTTAGGATGACGGGCTCCGCGACCTCCCTGGGTGCATCTGCCACCTGCCCGGCCTGGGTTCCCAAGTCCTGAGGGCCCCTGGCGGCTTCCCTTTCTTACCATGTTCTTGTGCCTCTGTAAGTGTCCCTGTGTGAGTGTCCATGCGTGTGCATGGCCGTGTGTGCACGAGAATGCGTGCCTGTGGACGTGCATGCCGGCCCTTCCCTCCCTCCCTGTCGTCTATGTCGCTGCTGGATTCCTGCCCCTCCTGGCAGCACAGAGCCGCGTCCCTGAATCCTGGCCCAGTCCCTGACCCCTGAACCTCTGCAGCGCGGGATGCCTCCCAGATGGGGCCGTGCGCACCTGCCGATTCTGGTCCTTTGTCTGTTTGCCGGGGACAGCGGGTCCTGGCCTCCCACCTTGGGGGTCGCCCCCGGGGTGGAGACGGGGCAGTGACAAGGCCGGTGGTTTTGAAGGGCGGGGGACAGGCACCGAGGCTGGGTCAGCATGCCAGCTGGGCACCTGGGGAGGTGGCTGTTGGGTGACCCTGCCGGGCAGGTCCTTCTGCCAGAGGTCCGCGACCCTGAGCAGGGCCGGCGAGGAGGATGACAGCGCCCCGTGGTTCCTGCGGGCCCGCATCCTAGCCCTGGCATGTTTTCTGTACCCGGCGAGGCGGTGTGTCCGGCCCTGTGCACTCCGCTGTGCTCAGTGGCCCCGAGGCCTGGGTCCCAAGACACCGGATCCCTGTATGTCACCGGGCGCGGTGGACTGAGTGCGGGGGAGCTGGTGCCCGGGCAGCCGAGGGAGTGGAACCGGGCTGCCCGCAGTGTGGGCGGTGTGACAGGCGCTCATTGGGTGCCCAGGGTCGGAGGTGACCGAGGCCAACCCCCGGCGGCTCGCTGGCGCTCTCGTTTCCGCGGAGCGTTGTGTGGCGCTGACACGTGGGCGGTGGGATCAGAGCTGTCCTGCGTGAGTGCATCCAGGACTCATAAGTCCCTGCCCGGCCGTAGGACATCCGGGAGCGGCTAGCGCCCGCCGCATATGCCCTTCAGTGAGTAGAGCGCGGAGGGAGGGCCAGACTGGAGGGCCACAGGGGCAGATTGTGTCCCCCGTTCAGCATCGTCGTTGGAACCCGCCACCGCTTGGCCGGTTGGCTGCCAAATGGGAACGGCGCATCCACCCCCCAGGCCGCCCCCGCCTCTGAGCTCCACCTGCACACTCCAGGCCACCTCCTGCTTCAGCCTCCCTGCACTCCGGGCACAGCTTGCTGAGCGTCGGCCTGTGGCCCTCCAGTCACCAGAGGCCACCAGAGGCCAGGCCTGGGCAGTGCCCCCAGGGGCTCCTGATGTCCACAGCAGGAGGAACCCCTTTGCCCCCGTTTCCTGAGCGAATGGGTGAGCTGCGTGTGCCTTGTCGGCCGGGCGAGAGTCCGCAGGCACATCTCAGTTCCGGCCGGGAGTGGACACGAGATTGGACAGGGAGGGAGGTGGCCAGCGCCAGGGGTGAGGGAGCGTCAGGCTCAGTTATCCCGAACAGAATCTGGAACCGAGGCTGTGCCATGGGAGCCCCGTAGGACGCGGAAGGCCAGCTGGTGGGGACAGGAGGGTCGGGACTTCCCCAGAGGGCCGGCCCTGGCTGGCTGCGGGTCTCGTCAGCGTCTTGTGCCGGGTCCCTGCGGTCTTTATTTTAGTTTTTGTTTCGAATTTCACGAGCGTGAATCTAAAAAGAACTTTGTGCTTTTATCCATGAAGGTACGTGTTGACTATTGCAGAATGTATTTAAGCCGCCTTCGTTCTTTTAAAAAGATTTTATTTATTTGAGAGAGAGCAAGAAAGCACAATTTTGGGGACGGGCAGAGGGAGAGGGAGAAGCAGACCTGGGGGCATCCCCTCCTTCCCACAGGAACCTGTAGCAGCAGGTTGGCGGTGCAGGTGGGTCTGAGGCCCGCTGGTCCTGAGCCCCCATCTCCCTGCCACCCCTTCCCCTGTCTCAACACCCCTGCCCCTCCAACCCTGCTCTTCTGCCCCTGGCTCCTCCTCCACTGCCCCTCCACCCCTGCTCTTCTGCCCCTGACCCCTCTGCCCCTGCCCCCTCCATTCCTGCCCCTGCTGCCTCCACTCCCCACCATCCCATCCACCCCTGCCTCTTCTTGACCCTGTGTTCCCTCTGCCCCTGCCTCCTCCACCCCTGCCTCTTCCACCCCCCCTTCTCTACCCCCACCACCCCATCAGCCCCTGCTCCTTCTGCTCCTCTGCCCCCTCCAACCCTGCCTCCTCTGCACCCAGCGCCCCCTCTTCCTATGTTCCTCCACCCCTGTCTCCTCCACCGCTGCCTCCTCTGCCCCTTCCCCCCTGCCCCTCCTCCCCTGCCCCCTCTGCCCCTGCCTCCTCTGGCCCTGCTTTCTCTGCTCCTCCTCCCCCTTCACCCCCGCCCCCTCTGCCCCCTTCCCCTCTGCCCCTGTCCCCTCCACTCCTTGCCCCCTCCAGGTGGGCTGTCTGCCCTGGGCCTGGAGCTCCAGCCCCAACAGGACCCTGGTGGTCCTGACACCCGGCGGCCAGAGCACACTGCTGCCCACTGCACCCTGCGAGTCTGTACCCCGCGCCCTGCTCTGCGGCCTGGTGGGCACGCTCCTACTGGCCATCTTCCTGTGAGTGTCCTCCCTGCCCAAAATGATCCCGCTCCTCATGCTCACCACGTCCTACATCCTGGTCCTGGAGCTCAGCGGCTACACCCGGGCCTCGGGGTAGGTGCGCTGCTGCCGGGCCCCCCGGATACACACGTCAGGCGCTGTCTGCTTCCGCGGCTTCTCCGTGTGTCCATTTGGGCCCAGGGTCAGTGAGGCCTCGGTTCAGGCGGGAGGTGCTGCAGTCGGGCCGGTGGCAGGTGCTGCTGACTGGCCTGCCCTGGGGGCACGTGGATGGGTCTTGGGCCCTCCGTACTGAAGAGGTTTACCTCCTCACCCCCCCCCACCTCCCCCAGGGGCAACGCAGTGTCCGGGCTCAGCTTCGAGCCCATCATGGTTATCCTGCTGTTCTCGTGCACGCTGGCCCTGCACGCCCGGCAGGTGGACGTCCTGCGGCTGGACTAGCTCTGGATGGCACAGGCAAGAAGCGCTCTGTATGCTCCACGGAGGCTGGGGTGCGGCAAAGGAGCCCCTGGGGAGGGGCCGTGCGGGTGGAGGGGCTAGTGCTGGGGCAGGACGGGGACCAGGGGAAGCTGAGCACAGCCGCATGAGCCCCACCTGACAGGCAGAGGAGTTTGGTGGCATCCTGAGCAGTGAGCTCCCCATCCCCAGAGGCGTCCGGCAGTAGGGCTGCCACGCAGAGTGGCTCAGCCTTTGCTGTGCTGCACGGGACAGTGGGTCTCCCCAGGGTCATGGGAGTGTACAGAAAAAGCTACTCTTGCACAGCCCACCCATGTTAGTAGGTGTGCGGGTGCAGGTATGGGAGCTGTCGGCCCCGAGCCCGGGGAGGGAGGGGATGACTACCGGAATCGTGGGCTGTGCACCTGCCAGGTGACCAGCACACCGGACACGTCTGGGACAGCCGGGCATGCGCGAGGTGCCCCCCTCGTCCCCTGCTGTGTCCCTCGTCTCTGGATGGGGAGGCCTTCCGGCCTGCTGGACAAGTCCACCTGTGCCACTTGCAGACGTCTGGACCCTGGGTGGAGGCCTCCCTTAGCTTCCCCGGCTAGAAGTGGGCAGGGGGCGCGCCCTAGAACAGAGTCGGTGGATGCGAGCTCTCGGGAGCTTTCTACTCCTGATGTATTACGAAGCTGCTCTCTATCATCCGAGGCATTTGTGTCTGGTCTTCATGGCAGCCCTGCCCAGGGCATGAGCCTGCAGGTGGGGAGCAGGGCAGCGATGTGAGGTGCTCGGGCCCGGGCGACTGGTACATGGCCCAGCGGGGAGGAGCCGGGGTCTGAGTGGTGTCCAGAGCAGGGGGGCAGTCGCCTCATCCTGGGAGCCCCGTGTCCAGCCTGGGGGCCCACTGGAGGCCAGGATGCAGGGAGAGCCAGTGTTCGATGCCAGACAGGTGGAGCCCAGAGGATTGGGGGGTGAGGTCGCCCTCGCCGAAGAAGACCATGGGCTGCAGAGACCAGCACGGACACCTGGAAGTGATGTTTGGTGGCCGTGTGGGCGCCCTGTGGCCAGGTCCGTGAGACACATAAAACCTTCCAGCCTGGGTGAGGATACAGTGACTAGTTCCCCACCAGGACGGGCTTGGCGGCGGGCCTGGCGCGCAATAAGCCCTCAGTGCGGCTGGGCGGCCTCCGGACGCCGCCTTGTTCACCTCTTGGGACGCTCCACCCGCAGGAGGCCAGTCTGATACTTGTTCTCTGGTTTTGTTAACCGGGGAAAGACAGGTCCCGGCTAAGGATGTCCGGGCAGGACGCGTGTTCGGGACCATGAAGGGTGATCCTGTTCCTCCGGGTAGACAGAGGAGGGAAGACCCGTGTGCGTGCGCGTGTGCGTACCCCAGTACATAGGGGGTCTGCACACACGTCCGTATGCCGGGGAACAACATAGCCTAATTATTCTTTTCTGCGTAACCGCACTGAGGTTAAAACCGCTCTCTTCACGCTTCATTCCCAAAAAGTATGCGGCTTGTTCACCAGGCACCTGCCGTGCGGCCAGCGCCACAGGCAGAGGCTGCGGTGCCCCGTCTGGGTTGGCAGGCGCTCTTCTCGGTGCCCCTTTAGATGTTGTAAGCCCAGTGTTTGGGCCTGCCCTGGGGTTCCCCACTGACAACACCCCGGGCCCCCACCTCTCGGTGAGTTTTCCGGGGAGCTCAGTGGCAGGGAGACCCTCCACGTGTCACTGGGAAGGGGTCCTACATGCGACGCACTGACATATTTTCCCAAGGACGTGTACCGGGAAAGGCCACCTCACCTTCCTGTAAACCCAGCAAAACAAGGACATTTCTCGACTTTGCCCGCTTGCCCTGTGGGTCCCTAAGCCTGTCACGCGGACATCACGGTGTCTCACGCCGTTGTGGAACGGTCAGGCCAGGCCTGGGGGCTAATTATTTACGGACCCCGGGTGGTCACAGGAGCCTGCATGCTTGAGCTTCCTCCTCGTCTGTGGCCACCGCAATGCCTGTGTGCCAGAGCCGTGTTTCCTTTGGATTCCGCAGACAATCGGGACGCCGACCTCAGTTTGGATGATAGTAGGGCAACTTGTTCCTGCACAGGGAATGCCTGTCTCGGGAGGGTGATTCCCATCGGTGGTGGCGCTGTAGTGGCGGGACTCGGAGGGAAGGTGGCCCGGCGTGGGCCTGCCTGTCATGCGGGAACGGTTCTGTGCGTTGTTGGATTCGTTTGGCCAAAACGTGGTAAGGGGATTTGCGTCGGCGCTCATGAATAATGTAGTTCTCTCATTGTCTTTTATTCATTCATTCATTCATTCATTCATTCATTTATTTCTGTAAATTTATTTTTTATTGGTGTTCAGTTTGCCAACATATAGGTTGTTCTCTCATTTTCTAGGCCAGACAAGGCTTTGAGGTCAGAGCGAAGCAGGCCTCACCAGTGGGGACCTGTTCCTTCCTTTGCGGGTTTCTGGAAGAGTTCGTAGAATTGGTACCATTTCTTCCTCAGACGTTTCGGGAAGTGAAGCCCTTCGGCTTGGATTTGTATGTCTGTCTTTAGAGTAGGAAGGTTTTAACTAAAATGAGCTTCTCTAAAGATAAAGGGCCATAAGGCTTTCCTTCTTTTTTTCTTTTTTGAGGTAGCTTTGGGAATTTATGTCATTGCCTGAACGTTGATTTTACTATTCCCTTCTTACCCACTTTACCATTTGTAGGATTTGTGGTGACATCTCCTCTCTCCTGATGTAGGATTGTGTAGACTCTCTTTTTTTTTTAATCAATGTGACTAGAAGTTGATACATTTTATTGATCTCAAGAAATAGCTTTTGGTCTTTTTGCCTTTCTCTGTTATTTTGAGTTTCCAATTTCATTGAATTCTACTCTGATTTTTATTTTCTTCTGATAACTTTGGGGTTAATTTCCTCATGTTCTCTAGTTTCTCAGGATGATTTGTGCTTTCTCTAACTCAGGGGTTTTAGTGTACATTTTCCTCCAAGTCCTGCTTAATTCACAAATTTTGACATTAAATGTCATTTCATTGTCCTTTGGCTCAGAGATCTTTGTTGCTGTTGTTATTGTTCTTCTTCTTTCTTCTTTCTTCTTTCTTCTTCCCAAGAGTTATGAAGACATACATTCTTTTGTTGAAAATTTCCCAGGGATCTTTCTGTTACTGACTTCTCCTTAGTTATACTGTGGTCAGAGATTATACCTTGAATTCTTTTAGATTTCTTGAGAAAGAGGGGCACGTGGGTGGCTCGGTTAAGCTGCTGAACTGATTCTTGAGAATTCTATCATCCCTGTCCAATTTTGTGGCTGTTGGATGCTGTGGGTTTTTAAAATTTATTTTAATATTTTAATTTGGTTTTTTTTTTCGATGGTGTGTTTCATGAATGCCAATGAGGCCACCCTGGCCGAGGATGCTCATAGGTCTTCTATGCCGTAATGGACTTTATGCCCAAATATTCTACCAATTTTTGAGAGAATGAGGTTGAAATCTCCCGTTGTACCCGTAGGCAGAATTTTGTGCGGTTCTACCAATTTTTCCTTCATGTATTTTGGCAATTCATTGTTAGGTGCATAATAAATGTTTAGGATGAGGATGTCCTCTTGGTAAGTTGAATCCTTTGTCCCCTTTATTACTATGGAAAGAGCTGCTTTTCCCAGGTAATGTCCTTGGCTCTGCAGTATACTTTACATGATATTATATAGGTAATCCTGCTCCCTTTATATATTTTTCATCATTTTACTTTTAACTTATTTATATATTTTTACCTAAGGTGGGTTTCTCATAAGCAAAACGCAATTGGACCAATATACAATTGGGCCTTGCCTTCTTATCCAACTTATAAATCTCTGCTTTTTAAATTGAGCTGTTCAGACCATTTATAAGTAATATGATTATTGATGCATTGGATTTTAATCTTTTATCTTGCTCTCTCCTATTTGTCATGTCTGCCCATCTGTTCTTTGTGGTTTTTTCCCTCTTTTTCTGCCTGCTTTGGATTAAATTTTTTGTTATTCTATTAAAATATATAACAGCATTTAATGTTCCATGTATAATGAGTATTGATTACTATATTAATAGTAGTAATTCATTTGTCTCTCTTTCTCTCCCTCTATTTTCCCTTCCTCTTTTTGTTAGCTGCATTCTTTGTTGTATTATTACTTTAGGTTTCAAGTTTTTATATAAATTCGATGGCTAACATATAGCTATTATTACTTTCAAGGGTAGTATTTAGTGATCCATCACTTACACATAATGCTCAGTGCTCATCACAGGTGCCCTCCTTAATACCCACTCCCTCTCTCCCCTCGCCTCAGCAACTGTCAGCGTGTTCTCTGTAGCTAAGAATCTGTTTCCTGGTTTGTGTCTCTCTCTTTTCTCTCCCTGTGTTCATCTGTTTCATTTCTTAAATTCCATACATGAGTGAAATTATATGGTGTTTGTCTTTCTCTGACTGACTTATTTCACTTAGCATAATACGCTCTAGCTCCAACCAGGATGTTGCAAATGGCAAGATTTCATTCTTTTTTGATGGCCAAGTGGTATTCCATTGTATATATAGACCACATCTTTTTTGTTTTTGTTTTTACGTTTGTTTTTATTAAAATTCGATTTTCCACCATATGGTATAACATCCAGTGGTTGTCCAACCAAGTGCCCTCCTCAGTCACCCAGTTACCCCATCCCCCCACCCACCTCCCCTTCTGCAACTCTTTGTTTCCCAGAGTTAGGAATCTCTCACGGTTTGTCTCCCTCTCTAATTTTTCTCCCTCAGTTCCCCTCCTTTTCCTTATAATCCCTTTCACTATTTCTTATATTCCACATATGAGTGAAACCATATGATGATTGTCTTTCTGCAGTTGACTTTTTCACTCATCATAATACCCTCCAGTTCCTGGAGGGTATTATGCTGAGTGCAGTAAGTCAATCGGAGAAGGACAAACCGTGTATGTCCTCATTCATTTGGGGAATATAAATAATAGTGAAAGGGAATATAAAGAAAGGGAGAAGAAATGTGTGGGAAATATCAGGAAGGAAGACAGAACATAAAGACTCCTAACTCGGGGAACGAACTAGGGGTGGTGGAAGGGGAGGAGTGCGTGGGGTGGGGTGAATGTGTGACGGGCACTGAGGGGGACACTTGACGGGATGAGCACTGGGTGTTATTCTGTATATTGGTAAACTGAACACCAATAAAAATTAATTTATTTAATAAATAATAAAAAAATAAAGGAAAAAAATACCTTCCAGTTCCATCCACATCGAAGAAAATGGTGGGTATTTGTCCTTTTTTTTTCTTTGTATTTGTCCTTTCTGATGGCAGAGTAATATTCCATTGTATACATATACATTCTTTATCCATTCATCTGTTGAAGAACATCTCGGCTCCTTCCACAGTGTGGCTATTGTGGACATTGCTGCTATAAACATTGGGGTGCAGGTGTCCCGGCGTTTCACCACATCTGTATATTTGGGGTAAATCCCCAGCAGTGCCCTTGCTGGGCCGTAGGGTAGCTGTATTTTTAACTGCTTGGGGAGCCTCCACACAGTTTTCCAGAGTGGCTGCACCAGTTCACGTTCCCACCAACAGTGCAGGAGGGTCCCCCTTTCTCCACATCCTCTCCAACGTGTGTTGTTTCCTGTCTTGTTAATTTTCACCATTCTCACTGGGGTGAGAACACATCTTTATCCTTGCACATTGATAAATTTTTAGGCTCTCTTGGTAGTTTGGCTATTGTTGATGATGCTGCTATAAACATCAGGGGGCATATACCCCTTCGAATCAGTATTTTTGTATCTTTTGGGTAAATACCTAGTAGTGCATTTGCTGGATCTTAGGGTAGTTCTATTTTAACTCTTTGTGGAAACTCCATACTGTTTTCCAGAGTGGCTGTACCAGTTTTCATTCGCACCAGCAATGAAAGAGGGTTCTCCTTTCTTTACCTACTCACCGACACTTGGTGCTTCTTGTGTTGTTAATTTTGGCCATTCTGACAGGTGTGAGATGATGTCTCATCATGGTTTGATTTGTATTTCCCTGATGATGAGTGATGTTGAATATCTTGTCATGTGTCTGTTGGCCATCTGTGTGGCTTATTTGGAAAAATGTCTATTCGTGTCTTCTGCCTATTTCCTAGCTGGATTATTTGTGTTTTTGGGTGTTGAGTTTGATAAGTTCTCTATAGATTTTGGATCCTAACCCTTTATCAGGTATGTCATTTGTAATCCTCTTGTCCCATTCTGTAGGCTGCCTTTTCGTTTCATTGATTGTTTCCTTCATTGTGCGGAAGATTTTTATCTTGATGAAATCCCAATAGTTCACTTTCAGCTTTGTTTCCCTTTCCTCTGGAGACATGTCTAGGAAGAAATTACTATGGCCAATATCAGGGAGGTTACTCTGTGTGTCTTCTGGGATTTTTACGGTTTCGAATTTCTTTTGAATAAATTAATTTGTCTGTAGTATGTAAGAAAGTGGTCCAGTTTCATTCTTCTGCATGTGGCTGTCCAGTTTTCCTTACACCATTTGTTGAAGAGGCAGTCTTTTTTTTTCCATCGGATATTGTCTCTTGCTTTGTTAAGATTAGTTGACCATAGAGTTGAGGATCCATTTCTGGGCTCTCAATTCTGTTCCGCTGATCTGTGTGTCTGTTTTTGTGCCAGTACCATAGTGTGTGGATCACAGCTTTGTAATACAGCTTGAAGTCCAGAATCGTGATGCCTCCCACTTTGCTTTCTTTTTCAAGATTGCTTTAGCTATTTGGGCTTTTTTGTGGTTCCATACAAATTTGGGGATTGTTTGTTCTAGCTCTGTGAAAAGGGCTGGTGGCATTTTGATCCGAATTACATGACATGTGTGGATTGCTTTGGGTAGTATAGATATTTTAACCGTATGTGTTCTTCAAATCCATGAGCATGGAATCTTTTCCATTCTTTGGTGTTCGCTTCAATTTCTTACCTGAGCGTTCTATAGCTTTAGGAGTATAGACCTTCTACCTCTTTGGTTAGGTTTATTGCTGGGGGCGGGCCTTCTGTGGCAGGTCTGCGGGGCCATGGCCGGAGCTTGCCCGGCCCCTGACCCAGAGCGTGACCCGAAGGCCTCAGGGCATGGCGGCAGGAGGAGCTGGGCCTGGATGCTCGACCCGACCCGACCCGACCCAGCTGCCGCCGCAGCCGGCACAGGCAGAGTTTGGGCCTCCCCACGGAGCCCGCATGCGTGTGGAACATGGTCTGCTTCTCCCAGCGGGGCTGCTCTCCCCACATCCAGAGAAGAGCCCTGTGGTCAGAGCAGATGTAAACCTAACATGGCTCAAGCAATAAATACTGTGTCCATCTCGGTCTGCCGGGCACAAGGGTCAATAAACCTCCAGAGACCGTGGAGACCAAGCCAACACGCTCACCCTCGGGTCTCACTGCCACAGGGACCCTGCTAAGGCGGGGTGTGTGTGGGTGACCATGTGCAGGCGCACTCACGGGGCTCCCGCGTCCTGCACACAGACGCGTCTCCTCGGAGCTGGGCTCAAGCGGATGGGACGTAGGTTTTAAACACACCCAACACCCTCAGAGCACTAAAGAACAGAGGGTCGTCATCCTCAGCTGCCCGGCGATGACCTTGACAGGGCGGCTGGCAGTGTGTGGGGGTTCATGCTGAAGTTCCAGAGATGGAAACATAATCTCTGAGACGACGCGGTGCTGGACAGATGGGCGGACAGATGGACAGCAGGTCACACCTCGCCAGTCACCTGGACAGCTCAGCAGCACAAACCATCCGGAATGAAAGAAACGGAAAAAGAGGCCAAAATGAAAAAGGATCATCAGTGAGCTGTGGGACATCAAGATCCACACACTGGTAAACCGGGGTCCCTGAAAGAAGGGGGGATGTGTGAGGAGCATTCGAGGGCTTTCTCCCCCAGATGATCAAACCATAAACCCACCGATGCAGGAAGCCCAAAATCCATGAGGAAAACCTCATGGAGGCACATCAGAGTCGAACTGCTTGAAGCCGGCGATGAAGAGAAAATCTTAAAAGCAGTCAGAGGAAACAGACATCTTCCCCGTTGCGTACGGAGGACCAGAGCGGCGTCCTTGGACAGCACGACCCAGTGACTCACAGGCCTGTAAGGAATGGGTGAAAAGAATTTCCAAAGATAAAGGCAAAATGAAGACCCTTCTCAGAAACACAGAGACGGAGCGGGTTCCTCGCCGGCTGGCTGCCCTCCTCCCTGCAGAGCACCCACCGCAGACCCGCTGGCGACCCGCACAGGCTGCACCCCACCTTCTCTCTTCTAAAGGGAACAGCTCGTTTGCCCAAACATAAATGGCAACAATGCAGAATAGAGTTTATAACAACAAGTGGAACACGCACAGCAGCAACCTCACACAGGCCAGGAAGGGAGGCGCGTGAGGAGCCGCGTCCGCGAGATCCTCAGATGACATCCAGGAACCTGCCGCAGACCCCGGAGCAGCCAGCCCAGTGCCAGAGCCAACGGTGCACACTCATGAGCCAGCAGAGGTGCGAGGACAGAGTCACAGAACGCACCCCCTACACCCACAGAATGGCAGGAAAAGTAAAACCACGACACAGAACAGATGGGACAAACCAAACCCAGGCCGACGGCAAAGAACAGCAAACGCAGACAGTCAGATTCAAGGGAGAAAAGACAAACCCAGCCCGTTAGAGAAAAAGACATGAACCCCTTGGGGGAAAAGAAAGGGGGATGGAAAAGACATGCTTCCCAGCAATAATCAAAGGAAAGCTGGAACGGCTATGCTCACGCAGGACGTTAGGTCTCCAGGGAACGAGGGGCATTTCTTCATGAAAATAGAGCTAATTAGAGGAGCATGGGTGGCTCAGTAGGTTGAGCATCTGACTCTTGGTTTTAGCTCTCCCTCTGCTCCTCTCCGGGCTCACACGCACACACAGGCTCTGTCTCTAAAAAAACAGAATGGGACTGCTGGGTGGCTCAGTGGTTGAGTGCCTGCCTTCGGCCCAGGGTGTGATCCCGTGGTCCCGGGATCGAGTCCCACGTCCGGCTCCCTGCATGGAGCCTGCTTCTCCCTCTGCCTGTGTCTCTGCCTCTCTCTCTGTGTCTCTCATGAATCAATAACATCTTAAAAAAGTTAATTCATCAAGAGGACCTAAGAACCCTAAATGTTATAAATCAAGTAGCAGAGCTTGAGAACACAGGGAGCAGACAGATCTCTAAGTATGTCGCAGACTCAATACCCCTCGATCAGGAACCGAGAAACCCAGGAGCCAGACATAAGTAATGACGCAGAGTAAGAACGTGAGCAGCCCGTCCCCAGCCAGCCTCAGTGTGTGTACACAACACCCCAGAACACAAGGATGGCACGGAAGCACAGTGCATCTTGTTGCTCAGGTCCTGAGGAGACCGTGTGCTGAACCGTGTACTTAAGAGGACTCAAATTTTTGATAAAATGTGTTCTCTGACCACAACAGAATTAAATGTGAAGTCAAAATCAGAAATTAGAAAGCATCTTGAACCGAGGGGAAACGAGGACACAGTGTCGCAGCAATGCGGGGATGCCACCTTAGCCAGACACCCGCCTGGTCTGCGGCACCAATGCTTCACATTAGGAGGGAAAAGATCCCAATCAGCAGTCTCAGCTTCCATCTTCCCAAACTACAAAAACAAGAGTAAAAGAAGCACAAGGAAACCACAAGAATCACAATAATAAAAAATCAGAGAAAAACAGTAAAACAGAGAAATCAATGAAACCAAAAGCAAACTCCTTACAAAAATTGATAACATTGATAAACGTGCAGCCAGAATGATGGGGGAGAGAGGGAAGACACAAATTATCACAGTCAGAAAAGGAGGAGGTGATGTCATGGCTGCTTCTGCAAATATTAGAAAGCTAACAGGGTAATACCATAAACCCCTTTATTCTAACAATCTCGGTGACTTAGCTCACATGGACAGATTCCTTGAAAGACTAAGAAACACAAAGCTCACTCTGATATATGTACATATGCATATCGTATATGGATATATCACATACATATAAAAAAAAACGATTCTAGAGAACCCTCGGTGGCTCAGCAGTTTCGCACCTGCCTTTGGCCCAGGCCATGATCCTGGAGGCCCGGGATCAAATCCCGCGTTGGGCTCCCTGCAGGGAGCCTGCTTCTCCCTCTGCCTGTGTCTCTGCCTCTCTCTCTCTCTCTCTGTGTCTCTCATGAATGAATATAATCTTTTTTTTAAAAGCCCTGATTTTATAGACATATATATAATAGCCCTATTTTTAAAAACTGAACCTGTACATAAAAACTTCCAGGGGCGCCTGGGCAGCTCAGTCTGTTAAGCGTCTGCCTTCCACTCAGGTCGTGATCTCAGGGTGCTGGGAGGGAGCCCCCAGTTGGGTTCCCCACTCAGTGGGGAGCATGCTTCTCCTTTTCCAGCCTACTTGTGCTCTCTCACGCTCTGTCTCTCTTTCTCTCTCTCTCTCTCTCTCTCTCTCTCTCAAATACATAAATTTTCTTAAGAATTGTTTAAAAGTTTCAGAAAGAAAATCTCCAGAAAGTGGAACAGGAGGAAACATGCCCAAACTCTTCCAGGAGACCAGCCTGACCAAGATTCCACATGAAGACGACATAAGGAAAGAAAGCCATAGAACAGCATCCTTCAGAAACATAACAGGAAGACATCTAAAACAAATTTTAGCCCACATGCACACACTCACACAAGGACGCCTGCACACATATACGTGAACAAGCGTGTCCATATGCACATGTGTATGTGCACAACTGCATACGCACACGGTCTCATGCATGTGTGCAATGCACTCGCAGATATCCATACACACGTGCATGCCCCCCCCCCACACACACAGCTACATGGACATGTCCCACCATGTCCCACTGCAGCCGACACAATCACGTGTCCTCATGAAAGAGCCAAGTAGTGAATAAAAAGGGACACATCTTATACACCAGCAAACCTGAGAACCTAGAAGAAATGAATAAATCCCTATGAACACTCAACCTACCAAGACCGAATCATAAAGAAACAGAAAATCTGCAGACATTTCTAGTACAGAGACTGAAGTAGTGATCAAAAGCCCCCGACACAGAAAAGCCCAGGACCGGATGGCTTCACTAGTGACCTCTGCCAAACGTTTGAAGATCACCAATACTTCTTAAGCTCTAAGAAAGCTCCCAAATTCACTCTATGGGGCTAGCATTACCCTGAACCTAAAACCACTGGACCTGACCAGAAAAGACGAGGATCTTTTACTAATACCAATACCCCCAATGATCACAGATGCAGAAATCCCCCCAAACAAACATGAGCAAGCCACTTCCAACAGTACATTAAAGGGATTGGACACCACAACCAAGTGGGATTTGTTCCCAGGATGCTAGGGTGGTTCGATATCCACAAATCGATTGATGTGATGCATCGCTTTAACCGAAGAAAGGGTAGAAATACATGAGCGTCTCAGCAGATGCACAACAAGCATTTGACAGGACGCAACATCCCTTCGGGATAAAAACTCCCCACACGGCAGGTGCAGAGGGCACGTTTCTCGACACAGTGAGGGCCAGGGATGCCAAGCCCACGGCACACATTGGCCCCGACAGTGAGAACAGGAAAGCTTCCCCTGCAGGGTCAGGAGTGGACAGGGAGGCCACTCCCATCCAACAGCATAAGTGCCAGCCTCAGCAACCAGGCACGGAAAGAAAATCACACACTATCTCTCTCTGCAAATGGCTTAATATCTACAGAAAACCCTAAAGATGCCACCAAGAACCTGTCAGAAATAATAACTGAATTCAGCAAATTCAGGATGTGAAATTAACACGCAGAAATCTGTGGTGTTTCTGCACACAAACAATGAATGCTCAGAAAAGCGGAGAAAATAACTGTATTTACAACTGCATCAAAGGGAATAAAATACCCAGGAATAAATTCAATGAACAAAAACAGGAAGGCAAATCTGATGACTTGAGAGGTGTTTGGAACATGTCCTGTCCCCAGAGCAGGCCCAGCAGATGTCCACCACGTGAGCCCCGAGTGGGGTGCCGATGGAAAGGGATGGTGACATCGCAGCTGGGGTGCAAGCCCGGGAGGCCCCGCCTGGGCCCAGGTGAGCCCGATGTATCCTGAGCTGATGAAGAAAGAAGGGGACAGGACAGCGAGCCCCCGCACCACACATTTCATGCCGAGAACAAGACCCAGACCATGCATCCCGGGGACAGCCTCTCTGCCCTCCACCCTGCGGTCAGGGGAGGCCCACATCTGTCGCCCCCACCCCGAGCAGAAGTGGGCCAGCCAGCACACCCCGCCCTCACTCTGAGGTTGCCACGGTCCACACGAGAGGACACTGAGAAGTGGGCTGCACGCAGAGTCACACGCCACGTAAGTAAACTGGCTGAAGCCATGGAGAAGACATCTGCCAACCGTGTACCCGCGGAAGGACAAGCTAAGACTCTACAGACTCCTGTCACCCGGGGGGCGGGGGCTGTTGTAAGCGACCCAAGCAGGGGCGGGGGTTGGCGGTAGGCTGGTGGCACTGCTGACCACTGAGTCACTGAGGGAACACGTCCCCTCCGGGACCAGGAAAGACAGATCCGGACAGTGGGGGGAGGGCACACCCCTCACATCAGCAGCCTGTCCTCAGAGAGCCCCGGGGGCCAGTGAATCCTCATCCAGAAGCTTCCTCGTAGAGGGGCAGGGGAAAGGCGCAGGCCCCGGAAAGCTCAGAGCAGCACCCAGAAAGCCCCGGGCCACCAGGCACCCCGGCTTCGGACAAAACACACGTTCTGACCCTTATATGGGAGGCCGTGTCCGTGAGCCCCACACGCCACACGGAACTCGTCAGCCTGACTCCTCCATCATGCTTCCCCAAAACCACAGGTGTCAGGTAGGGAGGAGGCCCCGGAGGCCGGCCTCAGCTGCTCCCCAGGGCACAAGGCCAGCACCCCCGCATCCAGGCTGCCAGGGCACCTATGGCCCGGCAGCACCCACAACGGACAGAGAGCCGATCCCCCCTACTTCATCCTCAGGAAAGACCCAGCAGCCTTCCCCACACGGGTCCCGCAGAGCCCCGGCCCGGGACACCAGCGGGTGCCCCAGGAGAAAGGCCTCCAGCACCAGCCCAGTCGGACCAAGCGGTGAACTCCCAACTGGGCATCTCAAGATCCCAACCAGCCTCCAGGACACTCTGGGTGGAGGGCGGGGGGCAGTGTCCAAGGGCCGCATGCCGCCGCCCCCGCGGCCCAGTGCTCTCCTCCTGACTCGGTCCCAAAACTACAGCCAGGCACAGCCCGTGTGACAGCCACCCACTCCAACTGCGGGTCAAGGGCGAATGCTGGCGCCCAGCGCTCTGCAGCCCACAGGATACCCTCCCCCAGCCCTGCACGCACGTGGGACATCCTCAGGACTCCACTGTACAAGGCACGCTGGCCCGGGGACCGCTCCTCCCCCTCCTTCATCACAGGGACATCCGTCCACTCTTTCTACCAAGTTCTTTCCCTGGGTGAAGAGTTCTCAGTCTGCGAACTCCCTCCCCCCAGCCATCTGCCCAGGACCCCTCTGCGTCCAGAGGCAGGCTGGCTGGGCCGGGCGACGGGGCTGTACGTCAAACTTGCTGAAGAGCTCGTTGAGGAGCTTGACCAACTCCTGCGCGGTGCACTGTGACGCCAAGCCCGTGAAGCCCACGATGTCCGCGAAGAGGATGCTGCAAGAGAAACGCACCAGGCTGCCTCCTCCACAGGTATGCGGTTCCCAGAGCGGCCTTGTGAGCACCCCAAAATAAACCTCCCTGGTTATTCCGCGGGCCAGCCAGGGAGGGAAGGGTCTATCCTGTTTGACAGGTGGCAGCAGCAGCGGCTGGGGAAGCAGGGGTGGCCCTCGCCACCACGGGGGGCGTCAGAGCTCCTGCTGACCCCCCAGGACACGGGCAGGGCACAGCTCCACAGCCACCAGACCTGCCCCCAGCCCCAGATGGCCCTCCTCAGCTCTTGCGGCCCCAGCAGGCTGACAGGTGACAGAGGGACAGCCCTGGAGCCCCGCTGCGGACCCCCGCGCCTCGTGGACGGGCCACCTCGGTCCTGCAGCGGGACAGGGCCTCACCTCGCGGGACGGAAGCCTGCCACGTGAGCGTCCGCTTACTACGGAACGGGGCGGGTCTAAACAACGGCGCCCGCCACCTGCACAGCCTCCTCCCCGGACGCCACAGTGTGAGGCACACGGCCGCACCGAGCTGCTGTCACCGTCATTTATGCTGGATACCGAATTCCTGCCTGTTTCGTTCCTCCCTGAACACATCACACCAGCCCCCACCTCCACCATCCCCGGTGAAAAATCCCACGCTGGTCTTGCTGGCCATCACTTCTGTCCCACTCCTCTCCTAATCTCTGGCCCTTAGGGTTCAACGACCACGTGGGGGGCTTCGTGCGGGTCCTGACACGGCTTCTGCAATGTGTACGTTACTGTTTTCCATGAAATTTCAGACCTTTTGAGTCCTACTTTTTCAAAGACTCTCTCCCTCTCCTCCTTTCCTCTCCTCTGAGACTCATCCTGGGGGTGCTGTCGCAGCAGCCGGCGTCCCTCGAGACCCCCAGCCTCTGTTCTCTCTCCATCCATCAGGCTCCATGATCTCACGTGGCTGTCTTCAAGTTCCCCGAGTCTTTCCACAACCTGCTCAGATCTGCTCAATGTGGAACCCCCACCCCAACCCTCTAGTGAACTTTTTATTTTGGTCACTGTATTTTTCAAAGCTGGAATTTCTGTTTGGTTGGTTTTTTATAATCTCGACCTTTTTATTGGTATGGTCTACTTGACGAGAAGTCTTTCTCATGCTCTCCTTTATTTAGACACAATTTGTTCTTTGAGAGTATTTCAAATAGGTGATTTAGGGGCGCCTGGGGGACTCAGGGGGTCAAGCATCTACCTTCGACTCAGATCATGATCCCAAGATCGTGGGATGGAGCCCTGTGCCCTGGGTCGGGCTCCCTGCTCAGCAGGGAGTCTGCTTCTCTCTCTCCTTCTGCCCCTCCCGCTGCTCATGTTCTCTCTGTTTCTCTCTCTCAAATAAATAAATAAAATCTTTAAAAATGTATGTATGTGACTTAAAGTTTTGTCTAGAAGTCCAACGTGTGGGCTCCCTCTGGGACTGCATTTTCATTCCCATGTGAGCTATACATTCACGCTTTCTTGCACGCTGCATATATTTTCACAGGAAATCAGATAATACACTGTGGCAACTCTGAAAATCAGAACCCCACCCCCACCCCAGGATTGAAGTTGTTCTTGTTGCTGTTTGTGTTGTTATTTGTTCAGTGACTTTTCTGACAAACTCTGTAAAGTCTGTTTCCCCTCTCATATGGGGCCATTAAAGTCTGTGGTTGGTTAAGCTAGTGGTCAGCTAATGACCAGACAGAAATTTCCTCCCATTCCTCAAGCCAGTAAGTCTCTCAGTCTTTGATGATGGACACTCAGCCAGGCAGATTCCAACTGTCTCGGTCTGCTCTTCCTGCTTGCACACATCCTCAAGGTCAGCCTCAAGACCTAAGGACAGCCCAGGGTCATCATGGTCTTTTCTGAACATGCACGTCACCCGACCTGTGTGCAGGATCTTCTGATTCCCAGAAACATTCCCAGAGCCTTTCAAAGCACCTGACAGACATCTCACTCCCTAGTTTTAAGTTTTTAGTGCCCTACTGCTTGCCTCAGCTGTTACCATTGCCTCTGACAGCTATGATGTTAAACACTTGCCACTGATTGTTCTTAACAAATGTCCCAGGGCAAAAGCTGTTCCAACTGAGTGTTGAGTCAGGTCAAATAAAGACAAGCCTGTGAGCAAGGTTTCCCAGGGAATTCCCAGGCAGTCAAATGATGACAGTTCTCTGAGAGTTTTTCAAAGTCCTGACCCCATTCTGTCCCCTCAGGTGGCTGTCAGTGGACAGGTTTTCACTGTAATAGCAGCTGCTGGTTTTCAACGCTATCATGGAGCTAAAGACAGTGAAACAGGGTAATTTAGAACTCTACAAAGCTTGCTGTTTTTTACCAAGATCCAGCTGTTTTTCATAAATAAACACTCTTGGATTCTTGCAAGGCTTTGCTTAATTTCCAGTGTTCTGACAATGTTGACTCAGTTTTTGTCAGTATTGTCATTGTTTCTATGGAGTTGAGGATTTTCAGATGTCTTTACTCCACCGTTCCTGATGACATCAGCCTATTAGTTCTGAATGGTGTACTGACTCAGGATTCTAATCCTGGATGATGGGGAACCAGAGAGTGACTCTAATGAGGATGGTGAGGAAGACAGTGAGCTGATCACATCTGGGCTCTACAAAGCCACCTTTGACGCTGTTGAAGCGTGGCCAGGGAGCCATGGTGGAGCTGGTGCCATCAGGGACAGGGAGCCGGCCTCAGCTCCCTCTCCTATCTCAGCATCGTCACACGTGCACCTGCTAGGAATGAGGCATCCGCCGGGGGATGTGGGCGGAGATTTTTCACATCAGAGGGAAATGGTGACTTTCCACACCTGTGTCTGTTGTCTCAAGTCAGAAAAGAGGGGGGAGGCACATGGGCACCACACACCATGCTCACCTCCACCCGCTGCCCCAGGAAGTTCTTGACATCTGATGCCTGCCCTGTCATGTGCAGACACTCCACACCCCTCCCCCTGGGCACTCCCTGGATTGTTCTGGTGATCTGGTCTCATCAGGGGGCTGGGTCACTGTGCCACCTCCTTACCCACTGAGGAGAGGCAGTGGGTGAATGGGAAGTCTAGGTGGATATCAGCATCAGCCAATCCCAGGCTGCCCCAGCCCCACCACTCACTGGCTCCACCTCCAAGTGGAGGTGACAGTGCCTGGGCTGCCTGGGCTGGAATGCTGGCCCCACACACTGGGGCCTTAACCCCACTGGGCTCAGTATCCTCCACAGGAGGACAGCACTAGTCCTCAGCAAGAGGCACAGCAGTGGGAGTGAGCATGCTCACCAGACAGCGGCTAGCCACACTGGCTCGCACACAGGGATGGCTGGGGCCCTGATGAGGAGGGGCCGGCGGCAACAGCAGTCCTTCGCTCAGCCTAGACAGACAACCACCAGCTTGCAGAGACTCAGTCCACAGCACTCAACACAAACAGAGGGAGTTTTTATCCTGTTGTGTCTGCAAAGGCCCAGTGGCAGGTAGGCATGACACCAACCAGAAGGACCAGCAAAGAATATCAGGGGTGGAGGGTGCTTCCGGGCCTCAACCACCATCACCAGCCTGAGTGACGCTTACATAAAGGGCAATATTCAGCTAGTCTAAGTACTTTATTTTTTTTAAGATTTTATTTACTTATTCATGAGAGACACAGAGAGAGAGAGAGGCAGAGACACAGGCAGAGGGAGAAGCAGGCTCCATGTGGGGACCCCGATGTAGGACTCGATCCCGGGACTCTGGGATCACGCCCTGAGCCATAGGCAGACGCTCAACCTCTGAGCCACCCAGGCGTCCCTAGTCTAAGTACTTTAAAAGGGAATGTATGATGTAGTAGAATAAAATTCTTTGTGATAGGATTTGTAAAAACAAGCAAACCTCAGAGCATGTCTGGGGCAAGCTGCTTCGTCACCTGTAAAACGGGAACAATCCCTACCTCCTGGGGCTGCCATGAGAGGAACGGGGGAGGAAGAGGATGCCTACCCCAGGCCCTGGCACCAAGTGGAATATTGCTCAGCTGTTATCCTGACATGGGCCAAGATCCAGCTCAAATGCCACCACCCAAACCAGTTCAGAGACAGAGTGCCAACCCTCTCCGGCCCACACAGGACATGGGAGATGAGGAACAGCGGGAAAGAGCAGCTGTGACACCTATCACCCAAGAGTTCGCCACCCCCCCTCCATGGGACCTGCTTCCAAGCCTGCAGGTGCTCACCTGGGCCTCCTGACGCACACCCGCTCCCTCCTCCCCTCACATTGAGGCCTTCCACCCCCACCTGCCCAAGGCCTCCCACCTCTGCCACTACCTGCGCTGCACACTTACTCCTCACCTCCTGCATCACCTCCACCTCCACCAGCGCCTCCCATTTCCATCACGGTCACTTCCATTATCTCTCACCCTTACGCTCACCACCTCCTCTGCAACCTCCCACATCACCTCCCATCTCAATCCCCTCCTCACCAACCCTCACAGCCCCCATATCCATCACCTCCACTTCCATCACTTCCCACAATCACCCTCACTGTCTCCATTATGCCCACCCCGGCAATCACCTCCACCACTTCAACATCCACCTCCTCCACCTTCCTCCTCCTCCTCCTCCACCTTCCTCCTCCTCCTCCTCCTCCACCTCTTCCCCCTCCTCTTTCTCCATCCCTTCTCCCCCTTCTCCACCTCCACTCCTCCTCCTCCTCCTCCTCCATCTGTACTGCCTCCCCTCCACTCCTCCACTTCTTCCACCTCCTTCTCTACTCCTCCTCCTTCTCTTCCACCTCTTCGCCTCCTCCTCCACCACTTCCACCACTTCGCCCTCCCCCCCTCCCCCCCTCCTCTGCCGTCTCCACCTCCACTGCCTCCATCTCCACCTCCATCATCTTCATCTGAGCTCCCCAAGGCCCAGCACCCGGGCCGGGTGCATCAGCCCTACCTCACATTGTCATGCCACTGGATGTAAATCTTGTGGAAAATCCTTTGGGGGGGGGGCTTCAGGAAGTCCTCCTTCATCTCCATGGCAACATTCCGGGGCAGAAGGCTCATAAGCAGCCGCTCCTGGACAGGAGAGACAGGTCTGTGTGATGCAGCAGGACTCCCCTGCGAGTCCTCGATCACCCCACCGAGGTGGTGCTGAGGAGCTGCCCTGCACAAGGGGCTGCAGACCCTCCTCACGGGCAGCAGGTGGCCTGGTGCTACAGACCGTGCCTGGCCCCTCGGCCCCTGCAGCCTGTGCCCAGGCCTGGAGTGGCATTACACAGGAAACTCGCTCCCAGAGCACTGGCAAGGGGCCTGCATCACCTCCACGACACCCGGGCCACCACAACAACCTTCACCCACCGTCCACCCACCCGTGTGCCCCCGCTTCACCGAGCAGAGGTCACAGGGAGGAAACGCCACCGGCCCCAACCAGGATGGCCAGGCCTCCGCATCCCACTGCCTAACACGGCCCCGAGAGGAACCTCCAGATGGGCCGTAAAACCCGCCCCCCCTGGACAGACGGGAGTCCCGTGACCTCACAGAGATCGGTACACAACGTCGCATTTCCCCCCAGTCCTATCTTCCGATTTCTTCCTTCTCTCTGGGGATCAGATGTTTTCTTCCCTCTCAGAGAATAGAATAAACATCTAGGCTTTTCCAGAGGTGCCCTGCTGCACAGGAGACTCCATCCCTCTTCCGGGGACTCAGTTTCCCCACCTGCCTCATTCTGCCTCTCCTCTTCCCAGGGATCCTCACCCGCCGCCAAGCCCCCTGGCCCGTGACCACAGCTGGCCACACCTGCATCTGAGGCCCTCCCCTCAGGGCCTCTCACTCCCCTTCCCAGCCTGCTTCGGGAAGCAAAGAGATTACATTGAAATCCGAGTAGACTGAGGAAGGAAGCCTGCTCAGAAGAGCAAACACGGCAGAGACTGGGCAAGGGAAGCCGCTCCCTCACTCCATCCCTCCAGTGCCAGGCTCTGCTCTGGGCCCCCTGCCCTCAGCTGCAGCCTGTCCCATCAACGCAGCAGCTCTAGTGAAGCCCTCGACCCCTGGCATCCCCCAGCCCACAGCAGGCATCGGGTGGCCTCCTGGACCACAGCCCCATTCCGTGAGGCCACGTCCCACGTGATGACCTCAGGAAGATGATGAGAGCGGCACAGTGACAAGAGTCTCCCGGAACCCAGGGGGCCTCTGGGAGATGGCCTCGGAGGCCTGGGGCAGGGGTGTGAGGGCTTCAGCAGTCTGCTCTGGATTCCACAGAGCACGTCACAGGCCTAACTCATGGAGCCCACACCCCTCAGGAGCCTCCCCAGGTCATGCGTCTCCACGTAAACCGCAGAGGGGAAGGCCAGCCAAGCGCCGCTAGATGCTGCGTGGAGCCAAGCAGACAGACGAGGCCAACCTGAGTCCCAGGCCTGGAGCCTGTGCCCGGAGCCATGTGGCCCGAGTGAGGCCTGGCTCTGCCCTGAGACCCACCCCCACGGCAGCCAAATGGACAGACTGCAGTGCCACGGCGGGACCTCACGCTACTGCCATGGCCTGTGACCACTCTCAGCACTGGGACCCCTGGGAGAGAGGCTCTGAGTGCTGGGGAGCACACGGACGCCATGCATGGACACGTCCAGGCTGACATGTGAGGGGCAGCCCCAGCGCACGGGTGTGGGAGCTGCTGTGTGACTGGTGCCTGGCCAGTAGACCCCGACCCCTGCCTTGGCCGGGGGGCCTCTGGGGTGAGGCTGAGACACAGGCAGAGGGTACCAGACTGTGCGGGCGGTGGAGGGAGCTTGGGCAGGGCCTCACCCAGGCCACCTCGCGGACAGGCCAAGGGCAGCATGAACAACACGAACACACCTGGAAGCTGCTGGAAATGCCTTGAGGCACGAGGCCGGGACATGACAGAATGCTGCCCCAGAACACACATGGGGCTTCACGCTCTCCTAGGAAGACCCAGCTCACAGGGCCCATGACCCTGGGCTGCCTGGGCTGCCGAGCTGCGGTTAGGGGCTCGGGGGTGGCTCCTGCACCAGTGTGCCCCGCACGGAGGGTCCCTGGAGAAGTGCACGGTGGCCTGGCCTTGCATCGCACCTCTGCCCTGTCTGAATTCCATCACACCAGACAGGGAGACAGGCGCACAGCGTCCTCAGCAGGTGCTCTGTGAGGAGGTCATTGCCCCCCAGACCCTGCTCCCCCTTTGCCTGCCACACCTCCAATTCCCACTGCTCAGGGCTCAGGTCTTAAATCCCTCACCTGCACCTACAAATACGCTACATCAGATCAAACAAGGGAGGCTGCCCCCCACCACCCGCCGTGCCCAGCACACCCTCCTCCCCGTTCAGTATTCTCCTAATGCCCTGGAACCCCTCCCTCTCCAAGGACCCCAGCTAAGGGCACACCTCCAGGACCTGGTCTCTCCATCCCGTCAGCTGCCCTGCACCGTGGAGTTAGGACAGGGAAACTGAGTCAGCCATAGACCACAGGAGAGCACCATGCTGGGAATGCTGGGGAGTGGCATCTGGTGCTGGAAGTGAGGCCAGGGCAGAGCTGGCCGCTGTTCCCACATCCCTTCGTCACCACTAGCACAACCGTTTAGCCCCTTACTTTCATCTGGGGCTCAGAGACCTAAGATAAACACCCCGTTATCCAGCCTGCTCTTGCAGCTAGATGTGGCCCAGGAGACAGGGGGTGAAAGGTCATGTGAGAGCTTCTGGAATGGCTCTTAAAGACAGCCTATTCTTCCCTTTGTCCCTCTGTTGCTGGGGACATGGTCTTGATGTCCAGCCCTCTACCTACCATCTTGATTCACGAGGACGAGGGCCACACACCAGCAGTGGCAGACCAGTGAAGAGATGGAGACTGGGCTGGAAGGGCTGCATGGATCAGCCCTGCCACCTCAGCCATAAAGAGGCTCCCTGGAACCCGCACACGAAGGGGAAAGAGTGCTCACACTTGCAAAAGCCACTGTCATATGAAATTCCTAAGGACAGGCTGTGGCTGTACTTCTGACCAGGGGCTCAGCATCAGCTGCGCCCACGATATTAGGGATGGTACCTAAAGCCGACACACAGAACCAAGAGTAAAAGCACACAACTTTCCCATAGGGAGCAAAGCGCCATCTGGCAAGATCAAGCACCCATCCCCTATTAAAAACAGCAAAACCTGGAACAAAGTAGTTTTCTGACATCATAAAGATATTACCTGCAATCCACGTCCAATCTCAGACCCAGCCCGAAAGCCCCAAGCAGCAGTAAACACTGCATCAGGAGCCGACAAGCCTGATGTGTTCTGACCAGCAAAATAAAACACAAAGCCAGAAATCCAAAGGACAAACTCATGAACGTGGATCCTACAAAGTCTCCCAGCATCCTACAAACACCAAAACGTGACTTAAGATAAATGTATTAGGGACGCCTGGGTGGCTCAGTGGTTGAGCGTCTGCCTTCCACCCGGGGTGTGACCCTGGGGTCCTGGGATCAAGTCCTGCATCGGGCGGGCTCCCTGCAAGGAGCCTGCTTCTCCCTCTGCCTCTGTCTCTGCCTCTCTCTGTGTCTCTCATGAATAAATATATAAATAAAATCTTAAAAAAAGAAAAATCACGCAGCACAAGAGAACCAGAACAATCTCAACAAATGAATAAAGACAATCAATAGACAGCAACAGCACGATTAACAGAATAATCACCATATGTAACGAGATTCTAAAGCAGCTATTGTAAGAATCATTCGATAAACAGCCACAAACACACCTGAAAAAAATGAAAGAAGAAAAAGGAACTCCAGCAAAGAGATAAAAGATACAAAAGAGACTCAAATACAAATGTTGGAGCTGAAAAAAAAATGAAATAAAAAGCTCGACAGGTGGCAGAGAACAGAGGAGAGCCTAGTGACCTTGCAGGCGGAATGACAGAGACTGCCCACACGAATAAAACAGAGCAGAGACTGGGGAGGAAATCCCAAAAATACAGTGACCCGTGGGACCGTAACAAAAGATCCCACATTCATGTCCCCGGAGTCACCAAAGAAGGGTAAGAAAATGGCTAGAAAATTTCAGAGAATTAGTGGATAAAAAGACCCCAAATTTGACAAAAGACCTAAATCTCCACACTCAGGAAACTGGAAAGACCCCAGTGTAGACAAACCGAAGAAATCCACACCAGGACACAACACAGTCAAACCTCAGAAACGTCACGACAGCGGACGAGGCCAGAGAGCAACGGGGGAGTAACGGTGCCTCTCCCATGAGAAACATGGTTTGAATCACCACAGATTTCTCATCGGGGATCGTGGAGGCCATGAGACGGTGGCTGGCTTTTCGAGTGCAAGAGAAAAGAACTGTCTACCCAGAGCCCTTCGGGAATGAAAGAAATCAAGAGGGAAAAGTAGCAGGCCTTGTCACCAACAGACCTGCCCCAAGAGAAAGACCTGTAACCAGAAAGAAAAGGAGAAAAGGAAGCATCTGGGCATAGGGGAGGAAGAAGTGACATAACATAAACAAAAATATCCATGAATAAAGTTGACTTCCCTTCTCTGCTATGTGCTGGTTGACGCAAGCCATACAGCACTGCCTGGTGTGGCTCAAATGTATGCAGAAGAAATATTTAAGACTGTGTTGTCGCAGGTGAGGCTGAAGGCCACGGAGGTGGGGTTTCTGCACTTCGCCCTATCCGGTAACATGTCGACAACAGTAGAATGTGACATTACGTGTCTTTAGTATAAAACCTCAAGCAGCACTGAGAAAGATACGCACTCATGGGCACAATGATATATCAAAGCTGAATTCTAAAAACGCGTTCGACTAACACAGAGGAAAGCAGGAAAAAGAAACAAAACATAAAATGACAGGTTGATGCTCTGACAATAATTACATGAAAGACAAGCGTTCTAATTTTTTTTTTAATTTTTAATTTATTTATGATAGTCGCAGAGAGAGAGAGAGAGAGAGGCAGAGACACAGGCGGAGGGAGAAGCAGGCTCCATGCACCGGGAGCCTGATGTGGGAATCGATCCCGGGTCTCCAGGATCGCGCCCTGGGCCAAAGGCAGGCGCCAAACCGCTGCGCCACCCAGGGATCCCAAGACAAGCGTTCTAAACATACAAAAGAGAGACATCGGCAGAGTGATTTTTAACAAGTATGACCCAGGGACGCCCAGGTGGCTCAGCGGTTGAGCATCTGCCTTTGGCTCAGGGCGTGATCCCAGGGTCCTGGGATCGAGTCTTGCATCAGGCTCCCCAGGGGGAGCCTGCTTCTCCCTCTGCCTGTGTCTCTGCATCTGTGTGTGTGTCTCTCTCATGAATAAGTAAACTCTTTTTTAAAAAAATTTTTGAGAAGAAAAATAAATGATAGAAAATCTGGACAAAGATTAGCAATGATACAGAGCACTCGAGAAGACCATCAGCCAACAGTATGTCAACAACAGGTATAAAACACCTCGCCCAAGAAGTGCAGAAAACACGTTGTCTTCAAGCACCCATAGAACTCACACCAAAACAGGCCATATCCTGGGCCATGACACAAACTTCAGCGTATTTACAAGAATTCAAATTCTAGAGCATGGTCTTTGAAAATCACGGACTCAAACTAAAAATCGGTAGCAGAAAACAGCAGAAAAATCTCCAAGTATTGAGAAACTAAGCAAAACGATTCTAAGCAATCCAGGAGTTGAAAGGAGATGTCAAAGGAAAGTTTTAAAAATACACAGAACCGAATGAAAGTGAGAATACCACACACCAATATCGGTGGCGCGCAGCTCTGAAAGGGAAATCTATGAGACTATTTGCTCATACTAAAAAAGAGAAAGTTGTCAAATAATCTAAGTTTCCATTTAAATAATCTGCAAAAAGAAGAACAAAGTAAAGCAAATTTAGAGGAGGGAAGAGCATAATAAATACAAGAAAAAAATCAAAGAAACTGAAAACAGGAAAAAAAAAAACCAAAATCAATGAAACAAAAATGTGATCCTTTAAATATAGCAAATAAAATATGCAATCCTCTAGCAAAACGAGTGAGAGAGACTGATATGACATAATTAACAAAATCAGGAAGGAAACGTTATCATTACAGACCCTGCAGAAACTGAAAAGATAAAGGGAACAGTAGTAACACTTCACACATGAATTTGACCATTTCAAAGATACGGACAAGCTTCTCAAAAAAGCACAAGCCACTACAACTCACGCAGTAAGATATAAATACTGTGAATAAGACATCTGAATAGCTCTGTAACCTATTAAGTAAACTGAATTCTTAATTGTAAAATTCATATACCAATAAAAAATAAAGAAATTAAGAAATAAAAAAAAATAAAATTCATATAGAAGAAATCTCCAGATCCTGATGGTTTTACTAGATATGCCTGCCAAGCACTGAAGAAAATTTAACACCAATTCTACCTAAAATTTTCCAGAAAATATCAGCCTTAGCAAGACTTTTCTAGCTATGTCTCCTCATGTGAGTGAAGCAAAAGCAAAAATAAATTATTGGGGCTGTACGAAATAAAAAGCTTTTAAACAGCAAAGGAAATAATTAACAAAATGAAAAAGAAATGAAACCTACTGAATGGGAGAAGGTATCTGCAAATGGTAGATTCAATAAGCGGTTAGTATCCAAGATATATAAAGAACCTAGACAACTCCACATCAGAAACCCAAATTATGCAATTAAAAAACGGGCAGAAAATCTGAATATGCATTTCTCAAAAAAAGACATCCAGATGGCCAACAGGTGCATGAAAAGATGCTCAACATCATTAATCCTCTGGGGAATGCAAATCAAAACCACAAAGAGATACCACCTTACCCCAGGGAACACACCCCAACTCCTTATATAAAGTCAATATTATCTGATACCAAAACTGGATCAAGACAAAAAGTAAACTTTGTCAGGGAGATCCCTGGGTGGCCCAGCGGTTTAGCGCCTGCCTTCGGCCCAGGGCGTGACCCTGGAGACCCGGGATCGAGTCCCCCGTTGGGCTCCCTGCATGGAGCCTGCTTCTCCCTCTGCCTGGGTCTCTGCCTCTTTCTCTCTCTCATGACTAAATAAATAAGATTTAAAAAAAAAAAAAAAGAAAACTTTGTCAGCTCTGCTTCCACAGTGTCCAGGCAATCATGGGGATGACAACACATGGGGTAGCAGCAGCCCCTGCAGAGCCCCACACGTGGCACATGGATGCGCCAAGGCGTCCAGACAAAACCCGCTCTCCGCTCAGCGCCAGGAAGGGCCTGGGGGTGACCGCCCAGGAGCACAGCGCCAGGAGCAGGGGCCACTCCCCACCTGTGTGTGCAACTTGCACGTCGGCGACTCTGGAGAGTCACCCTGCGCCCACATCCCCGGGACAAGCGGGAGCGGGAATGGCGCCTTCCCTGGATGCCCACATGGCTCATGGGTGACACCAGGCCCGGAGACGACGGTCACTGCTAAGTCAACATTTAGGTGGCCACGGGCTTTCCGAGCCCTCTATTTGCTTCTCGAATCAGTTTCGATCCTGGAAACTGTGCGGGAACTGGTGCATCTCAAGAGTTTTCAAATCTCCTGCTAGTGACGAATCCTGAGTGTTTCCCTTGTGTCTGCTTTTAGCATGGCTCTATCTGCCACCGAGCCTTCCGTCCCTAACACCCGCCTTATGCCCATTCTTTCTTCTTGATCAGCTGCTCTAAGGCTTTCCCGTTTCGAAGACCTAAGGTTGGGCGTCTTTGTTCTGGAAGTGAAAGACCCTCCAAGTCCCTTTGGAGTATCTGACCCCCGGGGCCCGCAAGCCCTCGCCGTGTGCCAGGCCTACTCCCGTGTGACAGACCTGACCCCCAGGCCCCAACAGAGAAGACATGGCAGGTCAAAGTCCGGACTCGCCCGCTCTTGGGCCAGCCAGAGATGCATGGACATGACCCTCACCCTCCTGTTCCAAAAGCACCATGTGAACCACCAAGAGAAATGACTGAAAGGTCTGAAATATGGAACTATTGAATTTTTACACCAAGAGAAGGCGAGAGAAACAACGTGGGGACACGGGGACCACCCCGGAGGAGACACCGGCCTCTCCACGGTGAGCGGCCCGTTCGCACCCACGGGGGCAGAGCGTGGGCCAGGAGGGGTCAAACACATATGCCACAAAGAAATACGAAGGGCAGCTGTGTGGAGAGAGGCCCTCCCACGTCAGTGAGGGCCAGGAGGCACAGCAAGGCCCGCCGGGAAGTGGAGGATGGACAAAGAAGACCAGACTCCTCTCCGGGACGCACGCCGGGCCCCCGACCACCAGGCCCGCCTCAGCCGGTCCCCATGGACTGGCGGGCCCCGGGCCCCCGCTCAGAGGCCACCGCTACCGGAGCCACACCCGATCGCGGATAACTTCGAAGGAGAACATGGAACACGGCGTAACCCGGAGGCCCCCCGGAGCCAGGGCGAGGCGCGAAGTCGCATCTGCTCTCCCGACGACACCGCTGAGGCCTGCTCCCAGGTGATGAACAAGGATGCCCGGGAGGAGTCACGTTTTCAAAACACGGAGTCTAAACCTCGGGGCCGAGAACACAAAGTCCCACGCGCACGCCGGGGAGGAAGGCACAGCGGCCTCAAGTTACATTCAAAGCACCGGTGGATCCGTCCGTGGGAAAATGAAGAAAATCTAACTATCCAGACCCAGAGTGACAACACGGTAACAGCAGTCACCGGGCTGACGGGTCGGGGTGACATCTGCCATCTTACAGAGTTGCTGCGCCCACACGCTGGCCCTGAGCCTCCCGGTGTCTGGGCTCCCCCCTCTGTGGGATGAACCCTTGCTGGCGGAGCTGCCACGAGCACACAGAGTGGCCCCGTGACGGTAGGAGTGCATGTGACCGCTGGCCCCTGGGGCCGGGGCCGGGGGTGCGGTGAGAGAGCAGGCCTGGGAGTCTGCATGCACGTGCGGTCCACGCCGCGGCCACCACTGCAGCATCGCACGCGGCCGACCCCAAGCTCGGGGACCCAACAGGCCCAGAGCCTCACGTGGTCGTCGGGAAAGGCAGCCACGGGAAGAGGAGATGAAGACAGACACACACCGAGCACGGAAAGAAAGACATCCGAAAGGAAACGCAGAGGAGATGGAAGTCAGGAGGAAGAGCAAAGGAAAATTCAGAAGAGAAAGACACAGCGGCGGCCCCCAGACGTCGCTTCTTCAAGGATGTCGGGGGAAGCATGCAAGGGGGGTTCCACGTGCAAGCGTCTCAAAAATGGCCAAGAGACCCTCAGTTGGCAGGGCTGATGTCGGAGGAGGCGCTCAGGGACCAGCCCCGGGGACTCCGGATCGTACGCACGTGTATGCATGCACACGCACGCTCAGCCACACACTCGTCTGCACACATGCGCACACACACTCACATCTGCACACCCATCCACACGCATCCACACATGTGCAGTTATGCACACATCCACACATATATGCACACACCTGACGTTTGCATGCATATGTTCACATATCCCCACATACATGTACACACATGCACACACTCACGTACACACTGGCATGCACAGAGTCCACACGAATGCAAATCCACACGCGTAGACATACACAGACATGGACACTTGCACACATGCTCCACATATACACATACACGTGTGTACAGACACAAATGCACACGTTTCCGCACATGTGGCCCACACACATGCATACCACGCATGTGCACGTACGTATGCACACAGACGTGGATCTCCCACAGACAAATCCATCCAGATTCGCACACACAATCTAAGCATACGTACGTCATCTGCTTCTAAACCACAACCTACCTTCACTGTAAACACTAGGTATCGTTAGAGTATCTATAAATAAACACACGCGTGTGCACGTGTTAGAAGGACAGCCCATACCCCACACCCTGCGTCTGCCATAGAGTGGGCTCTCACGTACGGAGCAATCCCACCCGCCACCCCACAGAAACAAGGCTCAGCACCGACACTGCGGGGAATCCTCGCCTGGGGCTCCCAGCCCACCCGGCACCCCTGACGGGGATGAGCCCGGGGACTCCGGGCAGTGCGCACCGGTCCGGCTCGCCGTCTAGGTGGGGGTAGGTGGTCCCGCGGCCCCAGCAGGCTGTGGCAGGGGCTAGGAAGAGGGCCCCCCAGGTTCACAGCCGAGCTGCTGGCCAGGGTTACCGTGACGACCACTGTCATGGGGACACCCTTGGGTCCGCGGAGCTTTACCCTCTGGCAAGTGGGTCAGGGCCCACCACACCTGTGCCAGGGGCCGGTCAGGACCTGCCTCACCACCCCACCACCACCCCGGCTCCAAGGGAGTGGATGCCAGCTGGATCCCACCCAACCTCCCCCCCACAGGTGAAACCCCCGCCCCCTGTGCCGGCCTTGGAGCAGCTCAGCCCCTGCAGGGCAACAAACCCACGAGGTGAGCTCTGCAGCTCTCCCTGCCCCCTCCCAGCCATACAGTGTCACCTGGGCACACCGTCTGACCAATGGGGAGACTGAGGCTGGGGCCACAGGAGGTGGCAGGTCCTCCCCCTCCACGTCTACGGAGTCCCCACTGCCGCTGCCCTGTCTCCTCTTGCCTGAGGCCCCTGAGCATCTCCACCCGGAGCTCCGTGCTCCCTGCTGGGTGCTCTCGGCCCTGCACCCCGGGCCCACACTCCACTGTCCGCACCCCCCACCCTGCCCCATGCCCCCAGCTGTGCTCCCCACCCCGTGTCCCCGCTGGCCCCGTGCCCCTGCAGGTGAGAGCCCCCCGCACCCACCTGCTTCTCGTTCTTGTCCTCCAGCCTCAGCCGGTCTTCAACGTAGCTGCGGGCCTGCAGGAAGGCTTTCCTTTGGGAGCGCTCGGCCGGGACCCTCACGAAGACCCCGTACATGTTCACGCTGAGGAAAAGCAGGGCGTTGGCTCCGAGCTGGAAGGGAGAGAGCACAGGGCACCCTACGCGGGGGCGCGAGCTCGGCGGGGCTCCTCAGCCTCCACACCCAGCCCGTGTCCCCACGGCACTGCCCAGGTGGCCGCGGGTGCTGGCGACGTTGCTTCCCGGACCAGGAGCCGGGGCGGCAGGTGCACCCCTCGTCCCGAGTGGGCTGCCTCATGCGGTCGCAGCACAGCACAAAGGGAGCTCTCTGTCCCCAGAGCCAGGCTCACCTGCCGCGCTCTCCACCCGGCACCGGGACGGCGCCTCCTACACACCACGCAGCCAGAAAACCGCCGTCCGGTGAGGGTCCCCGGAAGCCACCTGAGTCCCCGTGTGACCCGCTCCCTGCCCTGTGACCGGCCCGGCCGAGCTGATGCGACCCTGGTCATCTCCAGTCCCGGGAGCCCACCACTGAGCCCTCGCTGGAGCGCTCCTAGCCTGAAGCAGGCTCACGGCACCGGGGAGGTGCTTTTGTGGTGCCTGCAGCAGCCTCCCACCGGGCCCGGGGCAGCAGGGGGACACGGGGTGGGGAGAAGCACCTCCCACAGAAGCACCTCCCAGGTGCCGTGAGCCTGCAGCAGCCTCCCACCGGGCCCGGGGCAGCAGGGGGACACGGGGTGGGGAGAAGCACCTCCCACAGAAGCACCTCCCAGGTGCCGTGAGCCTGCAGCAGCCTCCCACCGGGCCCGGGGCAGCAGGGGCGGCGCGGCCCTCGGGGGCCCGTGCCGCGTCCTGGGGCGTCTGCTCAGGCCACCTGCTCAGACGGGGCTCAGCTCGTGCCAGTTGTTCCTGAAGCCACGAGTCGGGGGCGGCAGGTAGCACGGGTGCGAGAGGGCACGGATGGGGTTCTGCAAGGTTAAGGTGCTCCTTCACGTGCCCCGGGTGCCGTCGTGGGCGCCTTCTCACCGCCCCCACACGCTGACAGGTCCCCGCGCGGAGCACACGTCTTTTCCGGGCTGACACACGACCCGTCTGGCCTCCCCATGCCCCCGCCCAGCCACAACCATGTGTTTGGCAGCAAGGGGACCGGCGAGCCACGCGCCCCCCCAGCCCGGCGCCCCACAGCCCCCATGTGGGCACCCCGCTCAGAGGCACAGAGTGGGAGGTCGGGACCCCACGGGCTGCCCTGCCCTGGGCCAGAGGTGGAACACGGGCCAGCAGGAGTCCGTCGGGCCAGGGGAGAAGTGGACAGCAGAGCGGCGGGGCCCAGGTTACCGCCCTACACGCACCTAATCACTCCTTCCCTTCCCCCCCGCCACTATGATCCACCCTGGGAAACTGAGGCCCCCTGGCTGGTCAGCCCCGTGAGCGCTGGTGAAGCTGCCCGCGTGCAGGAGGAGTCCGTGTCCAGCGGGCCGGCGGGGGTGCTCCTCTGCCTGGCGCTCTGCATACACCCGGCCCGGGGCCTCCCCGCACCCCCACCTGCCGGCCGGCACTCCCCTCCCTCCTGGCATCGCCCACACCCCGTGGTCAGGCACAGCCCTCCCCAGCGGGCCGCAGGGCACCCTCAGCGTCGGCCACCTAACCAGCCACCAGTGATGGGGGTGATGCCCGGAGGTCACATGCCGACAGGTATGACCGGGGATGGGGGGAGTTCGCATGGGGAACTGCGGGGGGTGGGAGACACCCCACCTGGGCTGGGGCAGGGCGTATCAGGGTCCAGATGAGCACTCCAAGGCCCACAGGTTGGCAGGGCCACAGGGCAGGGGGCAGGAGCCACAGGGCCGGCCAGGGAGGGCCCGGCATAATCTGCTGCCTCTCTCATCGGGCCTCTGGGTCCCCGCCAGGAGGCCGGCCTGTGGAGGAGGGCGCCCCGAAACCCTGCTCGCCCGTGCCATTGCCCTCCCCCCGTGAGGAAACCCAGCCCTCGCGGCCGCCCCATCCCGCTGCCCACTCGGGCCCCCGGCGCTGCCCTCCTCGTTGCTCCACAGCCACGTCAGAGCAGCCATGCCCACTGCTGCCCCACCTGGCACCTGGCGCAGGCTGGGCCAAGCCACAGGAGCAGGGCGTCCACACCCCTCACGCACCATGCTCTGGCCTCCCTTGCTGCAGCGATCCCCCAGGGGGGCTCCAGGCAGGGGTCCCAGGGAGCAAGGCCCCTGCCCTGGCCGCTTTCGGCCCACTGCCCCAGTCACCACCTGCAGAGCGGTGGCACCTGGCTGCACAATCACAGGGGTTCCCGGCAGGTTACTGGTCCTCGCTGCCCCCATGGTCATTGCCACCAACGGACACAGCAGCGCTCAGGACGTGCGGCCCCGGGCTGAAGGGACTGCTGCACACTCTGCAGCCCTGAGCTTCTGGCCTCCGAACACCTGCCCCACGCCCGCGGCCTCAGCACACAGGCTCCTCAGGACTGCCCTGCCCTCCGCTTTCCAAACCCACACTGCTCTGGACACAGGGCCCTCCAGCTCCGGTGCAACAGAGAAGAGCCTGGTCCTTCCAAGCAGAACCTCCACGTGGTGGGAAGGGGAGATGCCAGAGGACTGCAAGGAATCCCAGCTCTTGGAAGGCCAGAGGAGAGCAGGATGTGCAAGGGTCTGTCTGTGTGCACACATGTGTATAAGTGGGGTGTGAGTGCAGGTGTCTGTGTGTGGGGGTGTAGGTTGTGTGTGCATGTGTTGGGGGAGTGGAGGGTGTGGGTATATGCATGTGGGTCTAGTGAGCCATGGGTGTGTAGGCATGCATGTGTGAGCATACATGGTTGTGGGTGTGCACATGGGTGTGCATACGTGTATGTGGGTGTGGGTGTGCGCATGCATGCATGTGGTTGTGTGTGTGCATGTGTGTGTGGTTGGGGGTGTGCGCATGCGTGTGTGCACGCATGTGGGTGGGTGTGCACATGCATGTATGTGGTTGTGGGTGTGCATTGTGTATGTGGGGGATGCCTTCCCTGTTGCTTTTATAGTTTTCATTTCACTGATTTCTGTTCTTGTCGTTTCTACCTCCTTCTGCTTGCTCTCGGGTCATTTTGCTCTTTGGTTGTAGGTTCTTGAGCTTGAGTCCTGTGGCTCAGATTATTGATTTAAGACTTTTCTCCTATATGAAAAATCTCCCAGTAAGCACTGTTCTCACTGCTTCCAACAAATTTTGATAATTTTCATTTTCATTTGGTTTGAAATATTTTGCAGTTTCTCTGGAGTTTTCTTTGATTTATGGATTATTGAAAGCACGTTCCTTACTCTCCATATATTTGGGGATTTTTCCATCCATTTCCCTGTTATTCACTTCAAGTTTAATTCCTCTGTTGTCTGAGCACCTACTTGGTTTGGTTTCTAGTCTTTTAAATCAGCTAAGGTGTGTTGTATGGCCCAGAATGTGGTTTGTTGCGCTGAGCGCTCCACATGTTCCGCTGTTGGGTGGAGAACTCCGAAGGTGTCAGTCAGACCCAGGTGGTCACTGCTCTGCAGGCCTCTGCACTGGACGCACCCTGGCCCGACTGCTGCATCAGTCAGAGGGCATTGGGTCTCCAACCGCAGGTGTGGGTCTGCACACCTCTCCACACGGTTCTGTTTGCCTTATGTGTTCTGATGTACTTTTCACAGATTGTTGGGTGCATATGTGTTTAGTGCTACTGTGGCTTCTGGGAGGATCAGCTCCTTTATCCTTATGTTGCTCTTCATCCTTGATCCTGTTTCTTGTTCTAAAGTCAATATTGTCTGAAATTAATACAGTTCCCCCAGCTTTCTTTCGATCAGTGTCTGATGAGCAGGATGGCAGTTCTTTCTCCGTGTCTTTCTTTAAATCAACCTAAATATCTACTTTAATAAGGATCTCCCGCAGACAATATACAGTTGGGTTCCGGCAGTTCACTCTGTGAATCTCTGTCTCCAAATTGTCTCAATCAAGCGACCTAAGGTGGTTTTTTTTCTTTTTTTTTTTATCATCCATTAGACTTTTCATGTTTTTTTTATCAAAAAAACAAAAAAAAAATGATTATCAACATGGTTGGATCGATATCTACTATCTTCATGACAGTTTTTATTCATATTATTGCTTACGTCCTCTTTTCCCCCCTTCATATTGTGCCTTTTGTGGTTTTGCGAGCATTTTATAGGGTTGGGTATTATATTTTCTTAGCATTGCATTTATACTTCTTTTTATAATTTGAGTTGTTGCCTTAGAGATTACACTGTGCAGTTTTAACTAATCCTAGCTCACCTTCAAAGTGATACCCTACAGCTCCACGCGCACAGAGGCGCTGCCCGTCCCCAAATTGTCCCTTTGCCTTGATATCATTTCTTTCACTTAGTCACCCTACACATTGTTGCTATTGGTTTGAAAAACAATTAGTCTTCAGATCACCTAAGAACAACGCCTTGAGCCACAGCCTGTCCAGCAGCCTTCCCGACACCACGAGGAGGCGAGGATCTGATGATCTGCTACCTGGAGGATCCCTTCTAACATTCTCCTGCCGTGGCTGGTGGCAATGGGTTCCCTCCACTTTGTCTTAGAAATTACCTACTTGTCCTTCCATTTTAGAGGATTACTTCTCCAGATACGGAATTCTGCGTTTGGTGGTCCAGGCACACACGTTTCACACATTGACACTGTCCAGCGCTTCTGCCTCTTTCTTCCTCCATCGTTTCCCTGTGCAGCTCAATGAGCTTTCCTTGATGTATTCATCACGGTTCTCCAGAGAAGCAGAACTAACAGGATGTCGGCAGCCAGAGAGAGATTTTCAGGAATTGGCTCCTGTGAGTGTGGCTCTACCCAGGTCTGCACAGTGGGTCAGTGAGCAGGAACCTCAGGCAGGGCTTCTTCTGCTGCAGGAGACCTAGGTCTGTGCTCTGAGGGCCTTCACCTCACTGGACCAGGCCCTCCCACATTGAGGACGGCTCGTTGCTCTACTCAGGAGCAGAGTGCATGATGTACCTGTTAACCACATCTAAAAAATATCTTCACAGCAATATATATATATATTTTTAACCAAAACAGCATCATATCCTAGCCAAGCTACATAAAATTAACCCTCACCACTGGGCACCCGTACACGTCTCCTTAATCCTCAACTTAAGACAGTAGCAGCTGTACTACAGCAATTAGCCCTTGAGTGGGGGCAGGGCTAGAAGTTATCATCCATTAGACTTTCATGGGACTGGAATGAACATATATGCGGAGAAGAAAACATTTACGGATGGTAGCAGAGGGCAAGGAGCTGGGGCCATTGTACAGGGGTTCCCGGATGATCCACCAAGATTGACTGCTCCCCTCGTAGCAGAGAAAGGCCGATGACAATTCCCAAGCAAGAAAGCGACCTAAGGTGGGTTTTTTTCTTTTTTTTTTCAATGACCTACGGTGTTTTAAGAGTAGAATCAGCTGTGCACTTGTAAAAGCTTCACAATCACCTCTCAGAAAGAATAACAGGGATAAAAGAACGTACATAGCGCCTTTGTAGAGCATGTTCGCCCTATGGATGCAATTGCTGCAGAAATACCCTCAAGAAAATAGTAAGAAGTGATAACATAATTAGAAAGTGATGAAGTTTGAGTGTCTGTTGACGTTGCTGTTTTTTTCCAGCTTTATTGAGGTATAATTGACAAAATTGTAATCTATTTAAAGTGTACGCTGTGATGATTTGATAGACTTACACGCTGAAATAATCACAAGCAGGTTAATTAACACATCACTTCACAGCGTCACCTTCTTTTTTTCTCTTGGTGGTAACATCCCCGATCCACTTCCTCTACCCATTTCCAGGGTGTAGCACACGCTGCTGGCCGTGGTCACCGTGCTGCACCGTCTCCCCCACGTGCTGACTTTGTGACTGGAAGTTGGTTTCCTTTGGCCGACACCCCCCTTCCACCACCCCCAGCCCGAGGCAACCACGGTTATACTGCCTCTGTGAGTTCAACCTTTTTATCTAGATTCTACATGTAAGTGACCCGAGGCAGGATTTACCCTTCTCTGGCTTCTTACGCTGAGGATAATACCCCTGGGTTCATCCACGTTGTTGCAAACGGTAGGATTTCCTTCTTTATATGGGTGACTACATCCCATCACATATGTGTTTTCTATCATACTTAGTAGTACATGGACCAGTTTCCTTATCCATTTGCCCGTCAATGGACGCTCAGGCTGTTTCCATATCTTGGCGATTGTGGACAAACCTACAACAAACGTGGGGTGTATCACACATAAAAATCTATTCAAAATGGATTAAAGACTTGAACGTGAAACCTGAAACCATAAAGCTCATAGAAGAACATATCGGGAAAAACTCCTCGACATTAGACTTGGCAGTGATTTCTTGGATCTGACACCAAAAGCAAAGGCAACGAAAGCAAAAATAAACAAGTGGGACTATATCACACGAGAAAGCTTCTGCACAGCGCAGGCAACAGAACGAAAAGGCAGCCGGTGGAAGGGGAGAAAATATTTGCAAAGCATACATTTAATAAGTGGATGATATCTGGAATATATAAGGAAATTATATAATTTAAGAGCAAACAAACAAAAAGCATTTACAAATGGGCAAAGTGCCTAGAAAGAAGACAGCCAATCCAGATGGCCCATGGGCCCGTGAAAAGACGCTCAACAATGCTCACCACCAGGGAAACGCAAATCAAATGCACAATCAGATGTAACTTCACACCTGTCAGGATGACCGGCCTCTAGAAGGTCGCCAGGTTGGTGCTGGTGGAAATGCGGAGGAAGGGGCACCCTCGTGCTCTGCTGGGAGTGCTCACTGCTGCGGCCACCCTGGGAGACAGGGTGGAGGGGCCCCAGAGACCAGAGGTAGGACAATCACGTGGCTTGCCACCCTGAGCTCAGCCGGCCCGGCCGCCCCCTGCGAGGCACCACATGCCGCTTTTACAGGAGAAACGAGGAGCCCTCATCTGCAGGCCCCAGAGACAGACCCCCCTGAAGCCAAGTTCTCCTCACACGGACAACATTCCCTTACCGCTGAACAAAATTGGAGAGGAAGGCAACTCATTCACTCAGAAGGAGTTTCCTCAAGGATTTCAAGGCTTTGTCCCCTGAGACAACTGCCGAGCTCCCAGTAGGAAGGGGACCCAAGTAAACTCCCATCGAGACCCAGCATCACCCCAGAACCCGCTTCTGCCCACCGGGGAGGGGCAGGGCTGGCGCCAACGCCACCCTCCTGGGCAGCAACCCCACAAGCCCTCAGAGGCCAGCTTCCCTGTTTCCCTGGCGGGGACCCCAAGGCTCCTGCTGGCAGGGACCCCCCTGCGGTCACACAGCAAGACAGCGAGGGGTCGGGGCCAGAATCCTCCCTGGGCCCTGGTGTGTTCCGACGCTCGCTGAGGCCAGTGCAGCACGGGGCCGCCACGACGAAGGCAGAGCAGGCATGCGAGGCTCCGGGAGCCAGAGCCACGGGCTGGGTAAGCCGAGGCCCTGTTCCGTCTAAGCGTGTGGGCCAGCAGCAGCCCCTCCCACCCCAGCTTGGCCCTCAGTTACAAAACCTGACAGGCCCTCAGTTACAAAACTTCATGAGTCGCCAGCCTGCTGCTGTTTTAGGGAAGATTGGGGAAATCTGCTCCAAGGGGCACCACAGCCCCGTGATGATTCAGCAGCAGCAAATATTGATGCCAAGCGCTCCGGGGGAAGGGGGACCATGTTGCCAGGTGCTACAGGCCTGGCTCCTGGGCCACGAGCACACCGACCGCAGCCCTTGCTCTGATGGTCACCAGCTCTGGGGACGGGGACCTGGATACCCTGTTTCCCTTACATCACCCGTTTAGGGACTCTTTCCAGATACCTGCAGGCAGGTAGAAGGCACATATTGCACACTAAATCCTAGGAGGTACCTAAACAGGTGTGGGGGGGCTGGATCGTGTCTCCTCTCTACCTCTCAGGACCTCAGAATGGGTCTGTATGTGGAGAGGGGTCTTTAAGGAGGTTATGAGGTAAACGAGGTCACTAGGGTGGGCCCTGCTCCAGTGTGACCACGTCCTCATCAGAAGAGGACGTCAGGACGCAGACCTGCACTGAGGGACGACCCCGGGAGGACCTGGGGAGGACATGACCGTCCGCTTGCCCAGGGGAGGCCGCGGGAGGGACCCCCCCCACTTGGATCTCGGATGTCCAGCACCAGGGGACGACGGATGCTGTTCCAGCTGCTGGCCCCCAGTGCCCGGTGAAGGGGCCCGAGCTGCCAGATGCCGGGGCCGCCTCGTTGGATCCGCCTGGTAACTGGGAGGGAGGTGGTGCAAACCCACTTGACACACAGGATGACAACGCTCGCAGGTGGGCTCTAAGGGCAGAAAGCTGACCATCGTGCTGTGGTGACATCGGGAGCACTTTAGGCTGGTGGGCTTTCTGGGCATAGTTCTGTTTGCTTGTAGAGAACAACTGAAGGAGTCGGAGCCGCTTTCAAAGCTCCGCTGGGCAGACACGTAGCTGGTTCATGTAGGCGGCCCACATGCAGTCACACGGAAGGCCGTCAAGTGGCTTTCCCGAGAAGCAGGTTGGCTCCACCTGATTCTTACAGATACAAAAACATCAAGTTTCAAGTCACGGTAATTCCAGGGAGCACAGGCCATTGTCCCCTGGGCATCTGGATGCCCCCAGGGCAGACCTGACTTCTGTCCTACTCTGCAGAGGTGGGAGGAGGCCAGGTGGGGCTCCCAAAATGGTTTGCAGGAGACGTTCGGATTATAAGTTCAAGGGGATCCGTGAACGGCTTTGGGGTCCTGGCTGAGGCACAAATAAGGCAGGGACTGGTCAGGACGCAGTTGTCACCACGGGTTTTCTCTCCTTCATATTCCTAAGTCACACCGTAAACAGCATTGGCGGCAAATAAGGGGAGAGGGGTGAACGGCTTTCTACATGTAAAGAGCTCATACGAGTCAAGAAAATGATGAAGCCAGGGTGCAAAGCGTCCTATCCCAAGGGGATACAGGTGACCGGCACAGATGAGAAGCAAAGTGAGCCGAGACATGTAAACTGGAGCCCCGAGGAGATGCTGTTTTGTCATCCGTACTCCAGGCAGCAAAGGCCGACATGCCTACACCTTCATTCCTCTGGGGACGGTGCCACCTCGCCCCCTGGCTGCACAGCAAAGAGAACACACCCAGCAAAGAGGGAAGGAAAGGTGTGCCCAGGCGAGTGGGTGGCCTGAGGCAAGCTGACGGGTGCGTGTGCGCAGGGACAGAGCGAGGTGAGTCACAGCAGGAGAAGCTGGAGGTCTGCCCGGGCCACAGAGGTCAAGGTGGGCACGCGGAGGTCAAGGTGGGCACATGGAGGTCAAGGTCAGTGCAAATACTGAAGCCAGGCATGGGGTGGCACAAATACCCAGCAGCGGTGCCAGCAACCATGCCGTCATGCCCCTCAGTGTCTCCCCATGCTGTCACCCTATCACCCTGGTGCCCTGACAGGTTGGGCCTACCCGACCCCCTCACCAAAAGGCAGAACCAGAAGCCCCCCCCCCCCGCCAAAGAATGGAGCTTGTGGGGAACTCCAGGGCTTCTGGAAGCTGGGCCTGTGCTCTCATGGCCCGAAAGAGGCCATTCATGGCTCGGGAGGGACCCGGGGGAGAGCCCACAGCAGAGGGTGAGGCCAGGAGGGACCCCCCTCCACTGCTCGGCGACAGAAGAGCTCTTCCCAAAGTATCTTGAGTTTGTGCTTTCAGAGCTATTTGGGAAGAGGAACAGACATAAAAACCAGATACCACACAAAGGGACACTCGGAGAATGAGAGCGACCTTTTGGAAAAGAAACCAAGTGTTTGGGTAAAAACGGGTCTGAGACCTGGCCGAGAAAGTACGAGAGGGGAGGCTAAAACCAGACAGAGTGTCAGGGCAGGACGGCCTCAGCTGGACAGCATGGGTTCTGGTCAGTCCCTGGGGTAACACGGAGAAGCTGAAATCCTGGAGGCCACCCGGAGGTGACGGCACTGATGGGAACAGACCCACAGAGTCCACCTCTTGTGTAACTGCCTGGGAGATGCCAAGGATAAAGGCAGGATTCTAGGAGCTTCCATGAAAACACGCAGGTCGCTGGCAGAGGGCCTAGACCTGAGCAGACAGTCGAAGGGTCCCTGAAAATTCTGAATTCCTAGGGAGGCCCAGGCAGAGCTTTTCACCCGGGCAGGAGCCACACTGAGGGCCCGCCGTGGGACCGCCAGACGCACAGAAGCTTCCAGAAGCATCTGGGTTTGCACCTTTCTTGGAAGTTACTTGAAAATGGTCTGCAGCAACAGAAGAAAAAGCCAAAGAGAGAAAGCAAGAACCCGAGGCCCTCGGCTGCCCTTGGCTGGGTCCCCAGGTGTCCCGCTGGCTCCAGCCGGTCTCTCGGGCCTCTCATGGGCCCGTGTCTTCCCTGTGTCCCCACGTGGCTGTCCTCTCTGCTGGTCTGTGTCCTGATGTCCCCTTCCCACGAGGACGCAGGTCCTATGGGATTAGAGCCCACCCCAGTGGCCTCATTGTACCTCCATCACTGACCCCATCTGCAAACCGTCATGCCTGAGGTCCGGGGGTTCGGGCTTCCCCAGGTGGGTCCTGGGGGACACGGTTCAGCCCCTCGCATGTACTACCATGTTACCCCTGGAAAGAACAGAATGCACAACGCAAATTGCAACACGCCCGATTTTGCACACCGAATGGAGTGTGAGGAAAGAGCCCATCTGGCCGCGCACCCCCCAGGCCTGTGATTTACAGCACCTGCTGCCGCATTTGTGAGGGTTGGTCCCTTCACACGGCCCGGAGCTTGGGTTTTCGGGCACAGCTGGTGAGGGCGGGTATTTTTCTCTCTCTCCTCCTGTGAACACGTGCCCTCAGCCGCCTCCGCCAGCCCACGTGGGGATCTCGGGGTTCTGGCCGTCAGCCGGTCCCCTTGGCCCATGCAACCTGGTGACGACGTGGCTCCCCCGCGGGCCGGCGGTGCTGAGCCCCCCCCCAGGCCCCGGGAGCGCGGTGCAGCCCCTCTTGCCCGGAGCACGAGCAGGGGGAGGCTGAGGCCCAGCCCGCACGGGCTGCCCCCACTGGCGCCCAGCGACCCCTGGGCCCAGCAGTCACTAGAAATGCCCCCCAGCGGGCTCTCTTCTTGTCCACAGAGACACACGCCTGTCTGTGGAGGCTTGTTCCGTCTTGCTCTCCCTCTTACACGTCCTAGTTCTTCTGTTGCGAGAACAGAGGATTTTAAAGCACAAATTTGCTTTGCCATGTTGACCTACAGGTACTCGCTTACTGGTTTTTAACTGTCATGACCTATTAGAAAGAAGGCAGCCTGCAACTCAGTTACAGAAACGACTGTGACGTGACCGACCGAGACCCTGTACAGGTGACGCCAGAGCGGCATTAAGTCCAGAGACGCAGGGGGAGGCAGGCACAGGAGGCACCGGGCAGGTTAGCAGCCAGGATCGGATCTGCAGTGTTCTCCCGAACTTCAGGAGCAGCCGGGGTGTAGGGTGCGCGAGGAGAGTGACCCAAGCCCCAGTACGTCAGCGTCACTGGAGTCATGTCACTGTCTACACGTGATGACCTCGCGGACAGAGGGGAGGTGGATTTTTGGCATTGGGAAAGGACCACAGAACAGCTCAGTCCCCCGCGGTCTCTGCAGAGCGGGGTCATGTGCATCCTGTTCTGCGATTCCTTTTGGCTCACTCATACACTCCTGCACGCACTCGCATGCACATGCTCACATGCACCCACTCACCACTCATGCATATGCTCACATGCGTGCACATAACTGTGCATACACACAATGCTCTCACACATGTGTACACACTCATGTGCTTCCACGTGCACATGCTTGCATGCACTCACATGCTTGCACACACATGCTTACCTGCATGTGCTCACATGCATATGCTCACACACCCAAATGCACACATGTGCATGCAGACTCGTGCACATGCTCATATGTATGCACTTGTGCACATGTTGACACATGCACACACAGATGCACACATGCGCAAGCTCTAACACGTGCATGTGCACACACATTCATGAACACAAACTCGCACTCAGGAGCTCACACTCACACAAACATGCTTTCACACACACGCAGGTGCCGATGTTCAACGCTGGTGATTCAAACCAGAAGAGACCTCCACGCCTGTTTGGAGGAGACACCTGGTATTTCCTACATGGGAAGCAAGCACCAAATGGAAAAGAGTTTTGCCCTCAGCTTTGACAGGTAATCCCACTTCTGGGAGTTTATTCGAGGAGAAAGTGAAAGTGAGAGGAAATGTTTCTGTAGGAGGAAGTTCTCACAAGTGTGAATTGTCAGAATAGAATTCAACGATGTAAATGCCCATCAACAGATGGGTGTGCAAAGGCACTGTGGCACAGTGGCCACGCATGCTGTGCAGTCAGTGACGTTATCCTTTAGAGCAGGCTTTTAATATGTGAAAATTCTACATGCTACATAAAATTTTTGAAAAGCAGGAAAAAGACAAAACTGGTAACTATGGTTATCTCTGGGTGGAAGTATTATTGGAAAGTTAAATGTTCCTTAGATTTTTTTTTTGCTTTATTTTCTATTCTTATACTCAGAAGGATAGGTGCATTTTCCAGACGTGCATCCTGCTCCGTGGCTCCTCCAGCCCCAGCCCCAAGACATTCTGGGAGCCCCGAGAACTGCACGGGGCCCGTTGGTGCAGAAACAGCACGCCTCATCTCCCCACGCCGTCCCTCCTGCATGTGGACAGGCTCCTGTCACCCTGGTCCAGGTACCACCTGTCGCCGTTGCCCTGGGCATAGGACTGACGCTCACTAGTCACGGAGTAACAAGCTGGCAGTGTGGCTGCTGCTCCCCTGAGACCAGTAACCACGTCTCATTGATCTTCGCAGTTCCCATCAGGCCTGGCAAGTCACCTGGATGCTAATGAAGTTCCACACACATTCCCAGTTTGATTTGATTTAAATTAGTTCAGTATTTATCATCCACCAAGAAAAAGCTGATCAAACTGAGCTCTGCAGGCGTGAGTCTGAGCTGTGTCTCACTTGCCGGTAGAGGCCCGGCCACAGAAAGCAAATAACTCAGCGTGTCTTGCCGGGCGGCCACCGTCGACCACACACCCTGGGGTCTGCCCAGGTGTCCACTGGCACATCGAGGACCCGGATGGAGCTGGGAGCCTAGGCAGGGCCTGCCTGGGTGGGGGTGGGGGGTGCTTGGCAGTTGGCTATGCTTGGCCTGGTTCATCACACTGGGATTTGACAGGGAAGGACGCGGGCAGGGAGCAAAGACATGGGCCAGCATGGGGGACGGGGGGAGGGCCGTGGAGTGACGGGCCACGGGACACCCTCAGGGACCCTGCAAGGAGACCCGAACTGTGTCCCGGGTGGGGAGGGTGACGCTGGAGCCCCGCTGCAGCTGGGTGGGTGGGCAAGGGATTTAATGAGCACCAGCGTAGGTCCTCGGTGCCTCGAGAAGCCAGGTTTTCCTGCCACAGTGTGGAGGAAGATTCTAGAACACAAACGCTGTGAGGGCAGAGATGTTTGTGTGCTTCACCAATCTGTGCCCCTAGGGTGGGCAATGGGAGGCACCCAATAAAGGTCTGTTGAATGCGTAACAGAGCAAGCACTGGAATGAGATGGCTGGTGGCCCCTTCTTGTGCCGGGGACAGGGGACAGGGGTCATCTGCTCCCGAGGCCCAGTCACTGGCTGCCGCAGCTGTGAGCATCACTACAGGAGGAGGGGCCCTGCCTGCCACCCAGGGGCCTGGGGTCTCCTGGGGAGCGTGTCCAGAAGCACCCGATGGGACAGGGGTCCTGCCCCGAGGACCCTACCAGCTGGCTGGGGAGCGTCGCCCTTCTGTCCTGCATCACAGCTTTCGAATATCCTGATGAGAACGTGGAAGCCTGTGTCATCGAAGACTGCTGGCTGGGGGGATAGCCAGGCCTCTGAAGAGAGGTCAGGATCTGGGTCACACCAAGCCCCGCAGGAGACGAGGTGGCCCCGGTGTCACTGAGCCCCCCAGATCCCCTGCTTTGCTCCGCAGGTTGCACAGCTACGGCAGACGCAGCCCAGTGGGGTGTGAGCAGGCTCCTGGGGATGGGGCTGGGCCCCCCTCTGACCTCCCACGAGGTGGGCAGGGGCGGGGGTCATCACAGGACAGGCTCAGCCGAGCTCACCACCACCTTGCCACGCAGCCCGGGGATGAAGAGTGTCTCTACGGCTTTAGAAGGTTGAAGAAAATCCACAGAGAAGACTGCTTCCTGGAGCGTGAGCACCGCATGGGGTGCGGATCCCGTGAACCTGAACCAAGTTTTATTGGCGCAGAGACATGGGGCCTTGGTGCTCACTGCTGACTTCCGGCTGTGGCGCAGTGGGAAGTGGTGACAGGAGCCTGTGGCTCTCGGAGCAGGAGCCACTCGCCCCCAGCCCTTCAGGGTCTGCAGGCGCTGCCCGCAGGTGGGAGCGAGGGCTGCACACCAGCACCCCCACTCAGGGCCGAGGCTGGCTGTCTACGCGCTGGGGACGTCCTCTGACGCCCCAGAGGTCCTGTCGTGGTGGGAGAGGAGCAGGTCGCGGGCCACACGCTCATTAGCCCCGTTGCCAGGGAGCCTCATGTCCCCGGGCCCCCCCGCACCGGCACCCCGCACGCAGTAAACGCACGTGTTCCTGGACAAGTGGACGGTCCCCGCAGGCCCCGTGCTGGGGGGAGTCAGAGGGAGCCAAGCCGGGGTGACCGGAGCGGGGGAGCAGGCTGTGGAAGCCAGAAGGAGCTCCTCGAGGTGCCCCAGGGCCCAGGACGGGGTGGGGGCGGGCAGGCTGGCGGGTGGCCCTGGGCAGGTGGGGACAGGGACAGCTCTGAGCTGGGAAGGAACTAGCACATCTGGTCTGGGTTGGCTGCGTGGGGGCAAGGGGCACGGCCCGGCATCCACGGGCCAGGAATGGACCGGAGGCCAAGTAGGCAGCATCTCCCAGTGGCCAGGTGGGAGGAAGCACGTCCAAGCTGGGGCCTGGGTGGTGGCAGGGAGCCCGCAGGGAATCTTGAGTCCGAAGCAGAGCTGGGGGGGCAGCCCCAGCCTGGGGCCCGAGGCCCTGGAGAGATGAGGAGGGGCTGCTGGGCCCTGCAGCCACCGCCACCCGCCCACCCCTCCCGCCACCCCCCGCCTGCCTCCAGTTGCACGTCTGCCCCGGGAAGTGCCTGAGGTCAGGGTGAGCTCCTGCCCCACCGCCCACGCAGTCCTGGAGCCTCTGGTGTCCCCGAGACACGAGAACCTGGCCCGTGAGCCCTCCGTCTGCAAGGGGGCCCCAGCCGCCCCACCTTCACCCCCATGAGTCACTCGGGTCGCGTCCGACTTTGGGGAACCCCAGGTCCCACCTGCCAGGCCTGTGGCCAGTCCGTGGGCGGATCTCGGGGAGGGGCGTGAAAGCCAGGTGTCTGGAGCCCTGAGGATGTGATCTCTGCAGCCCTGGGTCCCCACCCCAGCCGCTCTTGCGGCAGTGGAGATGGATCTAATGAGCCTGAGGGGTCACCACCCGATCTTCATATTAGCACCCATCTTTCCTGCGTCTTCAAGGACTCGGGACAGAACGTTTGTCCAGGGCCGTATTGTAGTAAAACCCCAGCCACGTCGATTCTGCTGTTTATCGTGATGCTTATCATCACTTGTATTTTATCGGCCAGACGTCTGGGGCAATTTTCTTTTCATTCCCATGAGGCTCTATTCTTCCGAATCACAGCACAGAAAGGGGGATGTTTATTTGAATGAGATGCAGTTTCTCTTTACAGAATTTAGGTAGAATGTCTCCTAATGCATTTTTAAGTGAAATCCGAGAAGCAGTTTTCATGCCAGCTACTATCCTGCAGAGACACCAGAACTTGGCGATTGGCACAAAAAGAAAAACCACATGTAACTTTATCAGTTAGGGAAAAAAAATGTGAATGATAAAATTGTCCTTCTTTTCCAGAAAGCAGCACATGTAAATTTTTTTAAATAAAATCTTTAAAAAGTAAAAATTCTGACTTAGGTGGTGAATCCTGAAATACATGGGAAAGAGAAAGGAAGGCAAGTCACCTGGAACCCGACCAGCTGGAGAGAAGTGGTCCTGACAGTGCAAACTTGCTCCCCGGCTTTATTCTGTGCAGCAAACACACTTATTAGCTGGGCAACGTCGCTCTCATGGCTTCCCCCAGCAGGGGGACCAACCAAGGAGATATATGAACAATAATTTCCCTTTTGTCATTGACCCAGGGGCCATTATTTAATTTATTTATTCCTGAGAGACACGGAGAGAGGCAGAGGGAGAAGCAGGCTTCATGCAGGGAGCCCAACGAGGGACTCAATCCCGGGACCCCAGAGTCCCGCCGTGGGCTGCAGGCGGGTGCTTAACCACGGAGCCACCCAGGGGTCCCCTGTACGTTTAGTTTAGAAGAAGCCACCAGACTGGTCTCCCAGCGCCTGTGCCACCTAACCACGGCCAGCCGTGGAGGAGAGATCTAGGTTCCCCCGACGTTTGGTGGCTGCAGGAGGAGCTCAGAGAGGGGTGACGGCCGCTGGACCCACGAGGCCATCAGCTGGCAGGGGTTGCCCATCCCCTCCCGCCCTCCGGTTGCAGCTCTGCCCGTTGCTCCCATGGGGTGCAGCTGCCAGACTGTGCATGCAGCTGGGCCACCTGGATGGCGCATGTGACAAGACCCGTCAGGCTCGCTCCTTAACTCGCAAGATTCCAGCGGGCAGGGACGGAGGCGCACTGGTCACGCAGCCACCCACGACCAGCCTGGCAAGTACGTTCCTTTGCCTATTCAACTTGCCACCCACCAGCCAGGAGGGGCCTCCTGTGTCTTGGATCTCACCTGCCCTCCACGAGTGCAGGGGCCCATGTCCAGCCAACAGAGAGGTCACTTGTTACCGTTCTGAGAGCTGTGCAGTGATGTCCCACTGTGGTTTCCATAACCCGTCCCTGACGGCTGTGTTGCTGGGCATCACCTCCTGTGCCTCGCTGCCATCCCTACCTCCTTGTCAAGAGACTGACTGCCGTCTCTGCCCATTTTGTGATTGGATCGCCCATTACTGTTAACTTGTAAGGTTTTATCTATTCTAGATACTAGTTCTCTTTGGAACATATGGTTTGCAATTTTTTTCTCCCAACCTGTAATCTTTTCATCCTGGTCACGTGGTCCTGCACAGAGCACGAGTTTGAGTTTTTGATTCCACTGAGGTCCAATTTATCCATCTTCCTTTAATGGACTGTGCTTTTGGTGTCAAGCCTAAGAACTCTGGCCCTAGACCCTGAAGAACTTCCCTTTTTTTCCCCCAAAAGTTGTTGTTTTCCACTTTACACTTAAGTGCAGGACCTACTTAGAGTTCATTTCAAGGTGTAAAGTGTAGGTCAGGTTTCGTTTTCTGAGTGTGCCTGTGGATGTCCAACGGCTCCAGCACAACTTGTTGTTAGACCTGCCTTCCTCCACTTAAGCGCTCTTGCATGTTTGTTGAAAGTCGGTTGGGCTCCTTTGTGTGGGTCCATGGCCAGATTCTCTGTTTTGTTCATCAGTCTGTGTCTATCATCCCCCGACACCACACTGTCCTGGTTACAGTAGCTACCTAAGGCTTACCACAGCCTACAGTTTGCAGAGCAAGACACACTCCCCAGTGTCGCCGAGCCAAGGAAAGGAACCTCAATCCCACCATGACAACATGTGACCCGGGGCAGGACTCTTTCTACCAGAGCCAGCCAGCTGGTCGGTGTCTAGGGTGGGGAAGGAGTCTAGGATCTAGCAGGAAAGGGACGACCTCTCCACCAGCCACTCATCACTGAATGGGGTCCCTGGTCAGTCCCTCCCGTGGATGTTTCTTTCCACTGCTTTGATGGAAAGACTCCCTTATCCCCTGTTGCCAGCCTCAGGGCCTGGACCACCTCCCTCTGTTGGGTTGGGGAGTGTAAGATCCCCACCACTGAATTGCTGTTCATCCCTCGGGTCCCACGGTAGCCTACCCTCCTCCTTCCTCTCGCTGCCTCTTGCTTTATTTACAGGGCAAAGAGGAATATAGAGAAGCAGGTCTACTCTACCATGTCCAGGCTGGAGGCCTCACTCTATTATTTTTGTGTAGCAGATCTTTGGTTCAAACTCACGTCTTTCACCCTAATTCTCCCTTTGCATCTTTTGTGCTATAATGACTCTCAAAGACAAGTTTTCAAACAATTGAACAGCATGACAATTCAGATCGTTAAGGGACCCCAACACCATCAGCCCCGGGTGTTGTTTCAGGGCTTCCAGATGCGATACATGATACGTGAATGAGCTTCAATCCTCACAACATACCAATTGTCCATGTAGACCAGCCCACATTGTTGCAAAATTCAAAAAACATCAAAAATCTATCTTCTTTCAAGAAATGATGGAAGCCTAGAAAAGCTATGACTTGAAACCCTTGACACATATTCATTATGTAAATCTATTGTCACACCAAGTGTAGAAACAAAAGGAAAAAAAAAAGAACTCAATTAATCCCACATAGACCTGAATCGTAACCATGACTCCAGTGCTCCAGACTCCCCCAGAGAGCACTATAATTAGTGTTCTAATGCTGCTACACCCCCACAACCAAATGCTCAGTTTTCACCGTGTGGTTAGAGATGCAGCACTTTGTAGATGGGACACGAGGAGTATGGAGCTGGTGGCAGCACATCTGGAAACACCTAGTGGTGTGTGAACAGCTATTGGACACCTCAACCCCCAGGTCCCTCCTTCCAGACACATTCCCCAGAAAGTCTGGCACCTTGCTTTCCTCAAAACCTCCTGGAAGAGAGTTTCTAAATGGTCAGAGCCTTGGGGTTAGTAGAACCTGAAGCTGTGGACAAAATGATAAACTGAAGACTTAAATGGTGGGGAACAGCAGCACACAGCTCATTCACCTGGTCCTTCTCTCACTAATTCAGCAATCCTTGAGTAGTGACTTTGAGCCACACAGAATGTCAGAGGCTCTCATGGATCCTTAGGATCCATAGAAAGACCCAAACTGGAGAAGTACTAAACATAATTAAACAATAGAAAACACTAGAGGGACAACTTCCCAGTGCAAAGGAAACCTATGTGAGGGTCCCATATTGGCCTGGGGAGTTAGAGAAACCCACACTAGGAAGGGGAATCTGGACAAGACAGAGTCTGAGAGTGATAGGCTGCCCTAAAGCACCTGTGACTTCCCTGCTCTCCGCCATGGCGCCATCTGAGACAGCCACCCAGAGCCAACCTTCTCAAAGTCCCTCCAGGACTATCCAGAGCAGCCTTCCCAAACCCAGTCCTCCCATAGCCATCCAGACCCACTTTCCTAAAACTTATATTACAAAAGTATAATCCCATATATTAAAGAGGCTCATTGAACCCCAATCACAAGAATCATGACAAAAACTACATGTCGTGCCATTTTGCCCAAAACCACAAACAAAGAGAAAATCTTAAAAGCAGCAGAGAAATAAGACAACTACACAGAGAAGGATGAAGGTAAGGGCGAGTGTTAACTTCTCATGAAGTCTTCTCGTTGAAGACAATGAAGAAATTTCTTTACCATTTGAAGAAAAATAACTGTAAACCTAGAATTCTTTACCCAAAAAGAATATCTTTCAAAAAATGAAAGTAAAATAAAATATTTTCCATCCATACTATAGCCAGAAGAACTTACCTCCAGCAAACAGAAGAAAAATTACACCAGATGGAAATCTGGACCAAAGTAAAGGAATGCAGAGCATCAGAAATGATAAGTAGATGGGAAATTATGAAGACTTAAAAAAGAATTAACCTTTGTAAAAGATAGCTGAATGTTTAGAGCAATAATGAGAAGACTATATTGTGGAATGTATAACATATGTAAAAGTAAAATACGTTACAATAATAGCACAAAGAACAGAAAGGAAGAAGTAGGAGCATATTGTAAGTTGCATTCACTATATGGGAAGGGGCACGATCTTGCTCAAAGGCAGGTCAATTAAAGATTTATATCATGAACTCTAAAAAACTAAATAAACCACTAAAGTATCACAATAAAAAAATAGCCAATAATGTAGCAACATAAATGATATGGAATTATAAAAAAGAAATAGTCAATGAATCCAAGAGAAAGTAGAGAAACAAGAAAAAGAGAACAAACAAACGGGACAGTAGAAAACAAGTAGCAAGTGGATAGAATTAGACTCAACCATGTCCGTAATCACACTCAGTATAAATGGTCCAAAACCCACTTAAAAGTTAGAGATTGTCAGATCCAATGAAAAACCACAGCACAAGCACATGATACCCACCAGAAAAATGACTTTATTTCTTTTAAGGTTTTATTTATTTATTTGAGAGAGAGAGTGAGAGAACAAGCAGGCAGAGCAGCGGAGGTAGAAGGAGAAGCTGAGCAGGGAGCCTGACTCGGGACTCTATCCCAGGACTCCAAGACCATGGCCCAAGCCAAAGGCAGACACCCAACCTACTGAGCCACCCAGACGCCCCGAGAAAGTGACTTTAAATGCAAGGACACAAATAAATTAAATGTCAAGGATGCAAAAAGATATTCCATACTAATCAAAAGCAAGTAGTCGCACGTTAATGTCTGACAAGGTTGATTTCAGACCCAGACTGTTACAGGGGAGACACAGAACTATGTCGAGAAGAAATAGATGTCCGATCATCAAGAGGACATGACAAAAGTCCTAAGTGCTTATGTACCTAACAGAGCTTCAGGATACATGAAGCAAACATGGTAAAGACAAGGAGGTAGAAACAGTAGAGTCACGGATTTCAATATCCCTCTCAGTAAATTGATGGCGGATGTAGACAGCCCATCAGTGACAACACCGAGGACCTGACCTGAGGGACATTCCAGAAGAACACGATACTTGGCAGCAGCAGAACATACATTCTTTCCAAGTGCAAATGGAATATTTGTCAAGATAATCCATAGTCCGGGCCATGAAACAAATCTTAACAAATTGTGAAGGATTTCAGTCAGAAAGATATGTTCTCCAATCACGGAATGAAATTAGGTTGTAAATCAATACTAGAAACATGTCTAGAAAATTTTTGAATGTTTAGTAACTAAATAAAATGTTTCCAAATAAGACATTGAACAAAGAAGAAACTTTAAGAAGAAAGTAGAAAGGGTTTTGAACTGAGTGACAATGAAATGCTCTGTATCAACACGTGCAGGCTGCCGCTGGAGCAGCGTCTGGAGGGAAACACATATCACTTAGCACCTACCCTAGAAAAGAAAACAACAATTCCAACTTCCATCTTCCATCTTAGGAAACTGGGGCGGGCGGGGGAAGCAAATAAAAATCAACATTGTACGAGAAGGAAACAAAAATCATTCAGATGAGAATGGAAATCCATGAAAAAAAAAAAAGCAAAACAATAGTAAAAAAAAAAACATGAGGAAAGCTGGTTCCTCAGAAAATTGATGTAATGAATAAGTCTTTGGCTAGATTGACCAGGAAAACCAAGTGAACAAAAAGTCACGGACAGCAGGAGTGAGAAGTGGCAGCCCTTCAGGTGATATAGATATTAAGAGCATAATAAGGGCCTATTGTGGACAGACGCATGCCAGTAATTCTGACAACTAAGACAAAGTGGGCAAGGTCCTTGGATGACAAACTACCGAAGCTCACTCACGAAAAGAAGACAAACAGCCTTATGTCTGTTAACAAAATTGAATTCGAAGTAAAAACCAAGGGACAGATAAAATTCCAGGCCCAGGGAGCTCCACTGGGGGAATCCACCGAATATTTAAGAAATAAAATAGGGCACCTGGGTACCTCAGTCGGTGATGCAACTGCCGTCAGCTCAGGTCATGATCTCAGGGTCCTGGATTCGACCCTCACGTTGGGCTCCCTGCTCAGCGGGGAGTCCGCTTCTCCTTCTGCCTGTGCCCCTCCCCCCACTCATGCCTGCACTCGCTCTCGCTCTCTCTCACTCACTCAAATAAATAAATAAAATCAAGAAAAAAAAGATAAAACCAATTCTAGACAAACTGTGCAGAGAAGTGGACGAGGGCCTGCCCACAGTGGCCGGAGGTCTCTGCTACCAAAACCAGACAAAGACATTGCCCCAAAATAAAATAAAATAATATATAATATCTTTCACAAGCATGGGTGTGAACATACTCAACATAATGTTAATAAATTGAAGCTAACAATATTTAAAAAGATAAATCACAACCAACTGAGGTTCAATGCAAGGTTGGTTTATTGGGGATGCCTGGGTGGCTCCATGGTTGAGCGTCTGCCTTCAGCTCAGGTCATGATCCCAAGGCCCAGGATCGAGTCCTGCATCGGGGTCCCTGCAGGAAGCCTGCTTCTCCCTCTGCCTATGTCTCTGCCTCTCTCTGTGTGTGTCTTTCATGAATAAGTAAACAAAATCTTTTCTAAATAATCAAATTAAATTAACAACTAGTATAATCCACCATATTAATAGGCAGAAAGGAAAATGCACATGTCACCTCAATGCAGAAAAAGCAGCATCCATTCCCAGCAAAGTAAAAACAGAAGGGAACATTTTCAAACTGATTAAAGTCATGTACAAAAACGCCATAGCTAACATCACATTGACAGAAGAGCAGCAGACACTTTCCCTCTGAGATCAGTGACAGGACAAGGCCTCCACTTTTCACTCTTCTGTGTGACATTCATATGCGGTTCCAGCCACTTCAGTAAGACAGGAAAAAGAAATAAAAGGGAGCAGAGAAAGAAAAGTCTTTTCAGCAAATCTGTGCTAGAAATAGATAAATAGCTAGATAATAGCTATAGATAATAGCTAGAGATAGATAATAGATAATAGCTAGAGATAGATAAATACCAAAAAAAGGAACTAGAAGAAGAAAGAAAAGGAAAGAAAGAAGAAAGAAGAAGAAAGAAATAGAAAGAAAGAAAGAAAGAAAGAAAGAAAGAAAGGAAGGAAGAAATAAGAAATTGATAAATTGCATCATATACAAAAATAAAGTTAACCACGGTCCTAAATGTATAGCCTGAAACATCACACTTCCACAAGAAAATATAAGAAAATGTCTATTTTATGTTGGACTAAGATTTCTCAGATACAACATAAATATGATCCATAAACACAAAAAAATGATAAATTAATCTTCATGAAAATGTACAACTTCTGTTCTTATAAAGAATAAAAAGACAAGCCACAGACGGAAAGACAACATTTTCAAAATACGTCTCAGCAAACCACCAAAACTAAGGAAGCAAACCAAGAAAGAAAGAAAAAGACAGGAGTTCCACCAGTCAGAGAGCAAACAGGAGAGGGGTGAAGAATTCCCCAAGACCCAGTCTTGGGAAAGGGGCTTGTCTGTCCACGGAGCAGGAGAGATGCCTGCGAGACCGACAGTATTCGCCACAACACCTGCTGTGATTTGAGTGTATTAGGAGGAGATTTTTCCACTCAAGGATGAATTTCTGATGGTGTGATGGTTAATCTGATGTGTCAGGTCGCCTGGAGTGTGGTCTCAGAGAGCCGGTCAAACACTTTTCTGGCTGCTCCTCTGAGGGTGGCTTTGGGTGAGATTAACATTTAAATCAGGCGGGATCCCTGGGTGGCGCAGCGGTTTAGTGCCTGCCTTTGGCGCAGGGCTCCATCCTGGAGACCCGGGATCGAATCCCACGTCGGGCTCCTGGTGCATGGAGCCTGCTTCTCCCTCTGCCTATGTCTCTGCCTCTCTCTCTCTCTCTGTAACTATCATAAATAAATAAAAATTAAAAAAAATTTAATCAGGCAATTTTGAGTAAAGCAAGTCACCCTCCATAATGTGGGTGGGCCTCGTCCAATCAGGTGAAGGCCTGCCTAGAACAAAGGCTGACTCCCCTGAGCAAGGGAGAAGTCTGCTCTTCCTGGGCCTCCAGCTGCCGGCCTCCCCCCGGCAGATTTTGGAGTCACCAAGTCTCCAGCATCGTGTGAGCCAACTCCTTAAAGTAGATCTATTTACACACTTACCTCCAGTTGGCTCTGTTTCTCCCTGACTCACACGGCTGGCTTTCCAGACCGCGAGGGGTCTGTTGGCCAGCGACACCCGCACTGTTAAGCCAGACTCACACGCGGACCTGTTGATTAGGCCTCATCCTGCTTCACGAACCATAATTTCCAGAAATGAAAACTTGTGCGAGCCTGGAAATGGCAAGAGAGCCTCCCAGGTTCCCGAGCTGCACCTGGTGCTTACGTGTTAGGAAACACCCTCGCTGGCCATCGGTCTGATTCTGGGGCAGAGCCGTGTCTGCACCGCGGGTGGGAGGAGGCTTGAGTTTGTGCGTGGGGAGGAATGCGAGGGGGCGCCAATCTGTCCCTTCCACGCAGGAACGCGGACAGAACCGGAGCTTGGAAACCAAGAAGTTGCAGCAGATACTCATTCTTCAGATACAAGGACGCAGAGAACAGACAAGCATCTCAAAGCATCCAGAGTGGCTGCATCTGGGGCCTAAGAGTTTGGGGTGGGCAGGGACCGAGCAGTGATCATGGCTTCCCTTCAAAGTCCAGAGCTTTTGTCCTACAAATTATAAAGTTACAGCTTATAACCTCTTGGTGTCAGTTTATTAAAAAAAAAAAAAATCAGTCGACCGGATATCTGAAACCACCACATGGAGACACTGTGCTGGGCTCAGCGGTAGACAGGAGAAGTAAGAAGAGAATTAATGTCCTCAAAAAGCTTCAGAAGATTTAAGCATTTTCAACCAGAGCAGTCAAATATCTGAACCATGTAATAAACAGTATCAAACAACTGAAAACACTAAAGGTGATACAAAAAATAAATAAAAAAAGAATGTGTAACTGGATTGTCTCTGGTCTTCCCAAGACACCACAAACTTAACAAACGCATTTAGGTTTTACTAAAAACCAAAGCAAAATCACCTAAGTCCAGAAAACACTTTTCGTTTCATTTCTTTTCTTTTCTATTGTCTTCACCAATTTATATGAACCAAATCCATTGTGAAATGAGAGTAGCAAGTATCTCAGAGGAAATAGTTGCTTAACTGTTGGAGGTTAATGTGTGTGAAATTAATCTGGACCTGAATTTTGATGTGATATTTGTATGGAAAGGAGAGTTATTTTTTAAGGTATTGGAGCCTAGAGCTGTACTGGGTAAACTATCATATGAATAAAATGAAAGCATATATATACCTGCTGAAAAAAAAAACAATACAAAACAAACCAAAAGTGCATTGTTTGTTAGAATTTTAGGCTCATTAGGAGAAAAGATGACAATGCTTCAGACTGGAACGTTTCCCTCCATTTTGCATCCATCCACAGGACTACACTGAACACAGCTACAACCTCGTGTGACACATCTCTGCTAGAGAGGAAAATGTTGCTTGGTATCTCGATCACACAGATATTAAAACAAGTGCATTTTCCTCTCTTTAAACTGATGATGACCTATGGCTAATCCACAAGCCATTTTGTCTGGGTGACAAAAACTAAAACCCTATCAATCATGCATGAAAAGCTATTTATTTTGCTTAAAGCCAGTCAAGTATTAAAGATATGAAACACAATAATACATCTAGATTTCTTCAGTCTAGAAAAATATATCATTATTTGGATGACAGTTCTAGCATACTCGGTACCGCACAAAGGCTTTCTCTAGAATGGATAAAATTACAAATAACCATAAGGAAATTAAGATTATTTTCAAAAAGAAAATAACACACAGCAGTAAACGGAAAGAGGAAAACTCACTTAGATAGAGGATGTGCTGGTACTTAAGACCAAAATGACAACTTGTTTCAGAAAAGCACAACCTTTCCTGGAATTAAGACCAGGGAGAACCGGCCCCGGGATCTCACAGGAAGATCTGACCGATTTTCCGGAGCGGCAACCTGAGCACATTCTTAATAATACAGAGATGCATGTTATAAGGCCACTTCTTTAAACATCCTTAAGTGCACGTCATTAGCACAAACACTGGGAAGTCCATTCCGCCTTAGAAAACAAAAGCAATAAAAAATAAATTTATTATTAAAAAAAAGAAGACAGAAAAGAAAACAAAAGCAAGGCAGGGAGGGCAAGGGGCTCTCCTGCGAGGTGCTAAGGCAAGGGGGAGTGGAAGCACAGGAGGAAGGGAAGGCCAGGACCGTGCGCTCTGGCCTGCAGGGCAACCGCTGCACAGAGGCCCAGAGGCCGGAGCCCCTCGCAGCTCCCGAGCACTGGGCCGCAGGAGGAGCAGGGCGGCCGCTGCTCCAGGGAGGCTGCGGGGCCAGAGGGAGGCGGGAGCCGGAGAGAGGGATTTCCATCCCCTTGCGGACGAGCCCCGAGAATGAACTCTAACGGGGTCCAAATCCCTTGCCAAGAAAGTAAGGTGGAAACTTCAGCCAACACACGAGGATCTGAGAACCCGACCTTCTGGACCACTGACACCTCTGTTCACTTCCACCAGGAACGTTCATCAAGTCGCAGTTAGGAAACACCCATTTCAGCAAGAAAACACTTGTCAGGAAGCGACCAAAGAACATTGAAATTACCCACTTAATTGGGAAATATTTCCTAGACACTGACAAGATAGCTTCGTGGAAGATATACACTTATCTCTGTGGGCACCTTAATAAGTTGTCAGTTTAAACCAGTAACATATAAAAGGAAATTTTCTAGAAATAATAAATAACCTTGGTTTTAGATGAATTGATGTGACTTCTATCTTTCCACATAGAAGTGATAACTTAGCAGGGCTATATGTCTGTTCGATCCTACTTGTTCACAATTAAACCGTGGCCAATGATCACGAGATATTAATTCTATTCTACCCTGGATATTGTCTGCAGATGGAGAAATGGGAAAAGACAGAAGAAACAGAGTCCTGAGCTCATGCAACACTGAGGCAATAACATAGGACAACCTCTCGCTCCTTAACATAAGCAAGCCGAGGTGTAAAGAAGATATGTTTTCCTCCATTTTGGCTCGAGAGTTATTTCTGGTATAAATATATATTTTTTACAACAAAAAAAGAGCCTATAAGCACTATTTTTCTTAAAGGGCCACATTAAAAAAAAAAAGATAGAAAGGGAAAAAATACTGCTAACCATCGGGGTAAGAGAAGAAATGAGAGGGGAAGACCAATAAGCAGTGGGCGAGTCATGGTGACAGTGAGCCTGAGGCCAGCAGGAATAAAGTGACCAACAAGTTTTACCAAGAACACTCCACAGACATCACACGATGGTCACTCAACACAGAGGAAAATATCTCAATGCATCCATGAGAATAAGGTACCCATTTCAGTGGTAGAACAGAAAACGGTATTTACCCTACAGACATTCATAAGGAATAAACACTGAGGAAGATGACGAACCTTTTTTTTTTTTTAAGTAGACTCCATGTCCAGCACCCAGCATGGAACCCAATGTGGGGTTTGAACTCAAGACCCTGAGATCAAGAGCAGAAAGCAAGAGTCTGAGGCTTAATCCAGTGAGCCCCCCAGACACCCTGATGATGATCTTTTAATACAGAAAGTGAAAGTAATGATGACAACTTAGCCAAAGGAACACAGTTCTTTCAAACGGACAATCAAGTGACAATTCCAGGAGTTAAGCTCATACTCTTCTGATAGGAAAATTTTGAATCTCTTTAGATGAATGTAATTCAGAATATTTATAAACTGTATTATCCTCTCATTTAAAGGTAACCTAAGGTTTTGGGGTGCCTGCATGGCAGAGTCAGTGAAGTGTCTCCCTTCAGCTCAGGTCATGATCCCAGGGTCCTGGGATCCAGCCCCACTTTGAGCTCCCTGCTCAGCGGGGAGCCTGCTTCTCCCTCTCCCTCTCTCTCTGCCCCTCTTCCCTGGTATACTCTCTCTCTCTGATTAACAAAATATTTCAATAAATAAATGTCAGTGAAGTTTCAAATCAACCCAAATTACTGTTAGCAAAGTTGCAAAGACAACTGCATGTGCACATTGGTATGCTTTTTTCTAGGAATGTTTAGGTTTGGGATACTTTCATGTTTTCAGAAAAAGAGTTATGTTTCCATCTAAACCGAAAAGCAGGGAACAATGATCCTTTCATAAAATTTTAACATTGCAATACAAGCATTTCTGAAAAACGAGAGAAAGGAAAGGAGACAAGCAAGACCCCCAAACCCTATAGGGTATCACGTCTGGTCGTCTGGTTCCTAACGGTTTACAGCAAACCAGAACCAAGTAGCAGAGCTGCCAGGATGTCTACTGCACAGTGGGTCTAGGTAACACCTGGTATGGATAAAAATGGGGGGGGGGCAAGATTTTACTTATCAATAAGACCAAAGATACTATGAAAGGAAGATGACAAATCACAAATCCCAAGTGTCTGGTAAAAAGGAGACAGAGCCAGCATCCATGAAAAGAGCTCAGGGATCTGAAACAGGCCTAGGGAAAGCCCATTCACCTGAACAAAAGCCCTGACCAATCCTGGGCTCGCCCTGGGGCCTAAAGACTCCCCATGTCAACCACCACACACTCTCTGAGTTTTACAACCTGAGTTGATGCCTCCCAAATTCTTCACTGAGGAAATACTAAGGTTTTTATCGAGGTTGTTATTCATTAATTAACAACTTGAAAGAAACAGGTACATTTCCCATGTTATGAAATTATTTAGGTCTTAGACTCTCTGGCCCGTGGATCCAATTTAAAATCTTCTAGTGGAAAAGGTGGTTGGGGCGTTAAAGCCCCCCTGAGACGCTGTCAGGGCAGAGAACTTTGCTGGCCCCTGGACACCACAAACTCGGATTTCCAGTGAGCCTTTTCCCCTCCTGCTATTTAGTCACTCAGAGCCCAGCTGACCTCCACATGGGGAACTAGGAATCCATCTCCTTCTATTAGAATATGCGCCTGACTCCCACACGAGAGAAACGTAGCAGGGCTGTTTCAGCGGTGGTCATTGTGCGGAGGCTCATTTTCTCGATTCCTATGAGCAAACTCATAAAGATACTTTGGCTTACTATATTACAAACAGAATTACTCCTTTAAAATAAGAAAGACTTTAGAATGAACTTGCAAATTAATTGGAGTCTATTATTTTGGAATGTGAATCGAATGTGGTCATATTTAGTTCTTTATATTTAAGTGTACAAGACTTCAGAAATACAGGAGTGTACTTAGTACCTTAAAGTAAGTTCATACAAATTTAGGGACAAAAACAAAAACAAAAACAAAAACATGTTCTTATGCGAACCGTCATTTCAGGTGTTCTTGAAGTCAAACATATATATTTGAAATGATCTAACTTTCTGTCTAATGACAGTCATGCAGACAAAATTTACTGGTTCATCAAACTATAGTGCAAGTATATGAATTTATTTGTAATAAATTATCATTTTTGCATTTATCAGTCAAAATACAAGGCCTAAACACTTGCAACCAAAATGAATTATTAATTGAATTGTCACAAAACATGAGAGACACCTAAGTCCGGGAAACGAACAAGGGGTAGTGGAAGGGGAGATGGGTGGGGGGTTGGGTGACTGGGTGATGGGCACTGAGGGGGGCACTTGGTGGGATGAGCACTGGGTGTTATGCCATATGTTGCAAATTGAACTCCAATAAAGAAAATTGTCACAGCCTATTTGGCTAAGTTCTATTACTATTTGTTTTCATATGCAATGCATAAGAATCAAATTGAAAACCTAAAAATGTAAACCGATTACTTTGTCCTGGAGAAATTAAAATACAGCAAGCTGACAAAATTAGAGCCAAGGCATTAATGTTTTAAATAGGTAAAAAAAAAAAAAAAAAAACAACAAAAAAAAACACAATACCTTAATTAAAAGAACAGTTGTGCCCAAAGGGAAGGTTCAACCTGCTGATGAAGAGTTCCTTTGTTTCCAGATACCATGAAAAGGCCTCAATTCCCTCTCCAAGGTAGGAAGGAGGGTGGAATGGGAGCCCTTTGGCACTGGCTTTGCTACTTGACTGTGACTCTCCCCAGCTAAGCAGGTCTACTGGGAGAGGACACTGCTGTGGGGCTCTGGGCCTTCCGACTTGGTATTCTTGTGCAGAGAGAGGGAGCGCCCCAGAAACAGGTGTCCTAAACCAGAAGGCTTCTGAAACACAGAGATCTTTGAAATAACAATTCAATGGAAGATGCTCAGTTGAGAGGAACTCAACAGCCTGGACTACATGGGGGTCAGGACCCAGAAGATGGTGTATTTCCCTCTTGAGGTTCCTTTCCTGATTTAGAAGCAAAACCGGATTAATGCCAGAGAAAAAGCCTAGCACCTCTCAAAGGGTAGAAAGACATGCTATGCTTCTCTTGCCTCAGTGTGGCCTCCCTCTACGTGTCAAGGGAGGAAATGAGTGGACACCAGCAAGTGTCCCTGGAGGATACAGAAAGGGTCATGGGAACCAAACAGTACGTGTGGGCTCTTCCCCCTCCTGTCATAATACACAAGAGGTGTCTACTGTATTTAAGTCCTTGGAGGATAAAAATATGTATCAGGTAATGAATTATTCATTGTACGAAATGATGTGAAAACTTATTTAACCTTTTTAAATTCCTAAATAAGGGTTTCCTAGGTGGCCCAGCGGTTTGGCGCCTGCCTTTGGCCTAGGGCGTGATCCTGGAGACCTGGGATCGAGTCCCACGTCGGGCTCCCGGTGCATGGAGCCTGCTTCTCCCTCTGCCTGTGTCTCTGCCTCTCTCTCTCTCTCTCTCTTATTTATCATAAATAAATAAAATATATGTATATATATATATATACATTAAAAAAATTCCTAAATAAAAAGCAAAATGATACATTTGAGTTCAAAACATATACTAGTTACACAGGAGGGGAAGGATTTTCTTTTCAGTAATCATCTGATCTGTTTTCATTCAAAATTTATTTGGGGAACAAAATATACGAAGTACCTATATGTAAAGATTTTCAAGGGGAGATAATTAGTACAAGAAAGGACAACGGGATTAGAGTCAGAAATAAACAATTCTAATATTCATTAATTAAAAACACTGAGTAATAAAAAAAAAACCAAAACACTGAGTAAGTCACTACACATTCCTCAATCTCAGTCCTTAGATCTAAAAACCTGGAATACTGCTGCACTGCTAATAACACCTCAGAGTGATTACTGAGATCATGCATGTGAAAGCAACAAAAACACAGCATTACAAATGTTTTGCTTCCACTTCCTTATAGACTCATGAAACAAAACTTCGACAAGTTCCAAATCAGAATTTAAGTGATAAAGAATTTGTTGAATTTGAAGAATAATGCGTTCAGGATATGTTAAATACATAGAGTTTGGCTCCAATTAAATATAATGCTGCAGAGAGAAGCACCAGACATCAAAATATAAGGAGTAGGCATACATAACGCTCAGTACTTGACAAATAGCCACGTCCAAACTAACGTGCTAAAGAAAATACTAGGCCTGCAATACAAGAGTCAAGCCAAACTGCTTGTAAACACAAAAAAAATTGGTAAGAGCATTTTACATTTTTAAAAAAGGCAATGAAACATTTGTAAATAAGGAAGAGGTCCTTGGAGGTCCTAAGCTGCAGACTTGTACAACAAACTGCATCATTACTGACAACTTAAAAAAGTACTAAAAACCTAAAGTTTCCAGGAGTGTCTACAGAGTGTCAGACACCATCCCAGAGGATCCGGGGGTAAATATTCTCTGTCTTTGAAAGAAAGAGAGAGGAATTTTCACTAGCTCTGAGTTGTACATTTTGCAGATTCAAAAAGTTTAGAAGTCGCCATACTCACCTGAGAGCTGACATTGCTCTATCTCTGCTCAGCTAATAGAACTCAGTCCATGTGGTGAAGCTAATTATGATACGGTAGCAGGAGAGAAAAAAAAAAAGCAAAAGCCTGGCAGTTGAGGACATAATCACTGTGGTGTTATTTCTCATGACAGGGCAACCATAGTATTACTTGGGGGAAGACCCAAGATGTATTTCTTTTGTAGTATCAGCAATGCTTAATTCTACACTGAGAATCTGAAAATACTGTTTAAAATACAGGAAGAAATACACAAAGTTTACTTTTACATCATTATTTTAACTCAAACACATGTGCAGAGGTCAATCCCCTCCGAATAAACTTTTCTACTGTTTCAACTTTATTTCACAATTTCACAAATTCAAAGTTCTTCAAATTGTTGCAAATATTTTTAGAACAGAATTTTCAGAATTAGAAGGACATTAAATGTTTGTGGCAGAGTGGCCTGAAACGTCCTATTCAAGGACGGAGCACCACAAACCAAGACATGAGGAACTGGGCAGCTCCCGTGGCTCAGCGGTTTAGGCCACCTTCAGCCCAGGGCCTGATCCTGGAGACCTGGGTCCAGTCCCGCCACCGGCTGCCTGCAGGGAGCCTGCTTCTCCCTCTGCCTGTGTCTCTGCCTCTCTCTCTGTGTCTATCATGAATAAGTAAATAAAATAAAAAAACATGATGAACTGATTTGATAAGCATTCTAGAAGTGACATCATTAAACGAGGCCTAAAATGCAAATATACTTCTATTTGTTACATTTTTTAAAATGACCGAAAATTACCTTTCTTGTGGGGTGCCAACTCCATGATTGCCTAGTAGAGGTGTATGTAAGTGCTAATTCATTACAAAAGCAACCGTACAGACAGAAATAAGCATAATCATAGAACTAAAACTTGACTCTCTGCTAAAAACATGTGCATGAAGTATTTAAAAACAGGCATTTGGGGATCCCTGGGTGGCGCAGCGGTTTAGCGCCTGCCTTTGACCCAGGGCGCGGTCCTGGAGACCCGGGATCGAATCCCACGTCGGGCTCCCGGTGCATGGAGCCTGCTTCTCCCTCTGCCTGTGTCTCTGCCTCTCTCTCTCTCTCACTGTGTGCCTATCATAAAAAAATAAAAATAAAAAAATAAAAATAAAAATAAAAAAAAATAAAAACAGGCATTTGTGGATACGACACGAAAATGCACATTCCGGGGGTGCTCCTGGTGAACAAGAAGCTGGTCTATAGATCCAAGGCCCTGTCATACCTAAAAAAGAATGTGGCAGTGACAGCAGTGGCTTCAGCCCGCTCAAGTCCTCTAGTTTCCTGTAATTAGAAAACCCGACAGCCCACAGCGAGGAGCGAAGGTTAAAGCCCAAAGTGGCCAAGCAGCAGCGCGCGCCCCGGGCTCCCCCGCCGGGCGCCCCGCCCAGGCCAGGCCCCCGCGGCGCGCGCTCGGGCTCCAACGGCCTTAACGGAAGGAGGCGCGGGGGGGCAGAGGCGCATCAGTCTGGGGGTGACCCGAGCGGGCGGGCGTTGGGGAAGCCGCGGCCTGGAGCGGGACCCACACGGGCGGCTCCACGCTGGGGCAGGGCTCTGACCCGCACTCGGCCTGCGGTAAGCAGCGCCCCACTGCGCGATGGGGGGCTGAGGGCGGCCCGCGGGGGGCGGGCAGGGGCCCTGGAGCTTGGAGGTGGGGAGGGGGGGGCGTGGGCCAAGGAGCCTGGGGGGTCGGGAGGGACCCCCAGCGGGGAGGGCGGGACCTGAGCCTGGCAGGGTCGCGGGGGACAGGCAGGGGCCCGGGATGCTGCGGGGGGGCGCGGCGGGGGAGGCCCCGGGTCGCCCCTGGGCTGCAGCGGGACTGGCCAGGCCGGGTTCCCCGCTCACCCCCACCGCTGCTCCGCGCCCCGCTGTCCAGGTCCCGAGGTAGGGCCCTAAGGAACGTGCTAAGGCCCCTGATATTACCTGAACCCTCATGGACTCTATGATTGTGGCCACAAAATTAAAATTCTTTCCATCTTCTAAATTTCTACAAGTTTAGCAGACAATGGCGAGAATTTTTGTAAGACATACGAATTGTAGATTTAAAAAGATGTGAGTATAACATGGATTATTTATAGGATAAGTTATAATTTGCGTAATTTCATCTGGATAAGTTCTAAGAAATTAACTTACATAATTTAAAAGACACTGGCTTTCATATTTGTAATATTGAGTATAATGGTTTTGAGCTTGTACCTTGTGAAAGATTTAAGAATTAAGCATAAACTCTTATCACTTGAGTATTGTTATTTTCAAAGTGCATTGATCAGCGCCTGAACCACAAAATATATAGGTTAAAATAACTGGTTTTATTCTCCCTAGGTAACCTTTCTAAACATCATAGTTGATAACGTGTTCTTACTAGCATGGTGTTAGACAAGATAATGATTTGAAGGTCCTTGTAGCTTGAAGAACAGGTTATCTGGTCTGTGTATTCTTACTGTCTATATAGTAAGGAAGAATTATATTTATTTTTAAGTTATCACTGGTATTAAAATATGTATTTTTTGAACAAACAAAACAGAATTTTATTCTTTTTAATAATAAATTTATTTTTTATTGGTGTTCAATTTGCCAACTTACAGAATAACACCCAGTGCTCATCCCATCAAGTGCCCCCCTCAGTGCCCACCATCCAGTCACCCCCACCCCCCCCGCCCACCTCCCCTTCCACCACCGCTAGTTTGTTTCCCAGAGTTATGAGTCTTCCATGTTCTGTCTCCCTTTCTGATATTTCCTACCTGTTTCTTCTCCCTTCCCCTCTATTCCCTTTCACTATTATTTATATTCCCCAAATGAATGAGACCATATAATGTTTGTCCGTCTCTGATTGACTTACTTCACTCAGCATCATTCCCTCCAGGTCCATCCACCTCGAAGCAAATGGGTATTTGTTGTTTCTAATGGCTGAGGAATATTCCATTGTATACATAGACCACAGCTTCTTTATCCATCATCTTTCGATGGACACCGAGGCCCCTTCCACAGTTTGGCTATTGTGGACATTGCTGCTGGAAACATCGGGGTGCAGGTGTCCCGGTGTTTCATTGCATCTGTATCTTTGGGGTAAATCCCCAGCAGTGCAATTGCTGGGTCGTAGGGCAGATCTCAAAATAGAATTTTAAGTCTTCCGGTGGAATTTATGTAACATATTCAAATAAAATAAAATCACAGGTTCTAGGGAGTGTTTTTCATCCCTCTAAACCTCAGTCCCCTAACTCTGTTCCTTCACTTCTGGCTTCTGCTTCTGGAACATATCAAGCTAGCATAATTGGTAGGGTGGAGAAAAGAGACAAATACTCTTTTTGTGAATCAGAGTTGGTTCATAAGAAGTATGCCGTCTTTACAACTGCTTATGGGCAGGGACTATTGAAACGGCTCCCCTCCACACATTTGTCAGATAGAGAAGGGTAGTTACTATCTCCTATGTCTAAATATTTACGAGGTATAAATGTATAGAAAACTCTTAAATAAAATATTTTTATCCTTCAAAAAAGGCTATAATGAGATATTACTACATATCATCTTTAGGACCAAATCAGAATGGATGACAATATCTAGCAGTGCACAGATGGAGAGCAACTGGGTCTGTCAGGCATTGATGGTAGGAATGTGATTTAGAGGAAAACTTGCAATCTCTTATGAAGTTAAAAATATACTTCCCATACCATCCAGCAATTGCTTTCTAGGTATTTACTCAGGAGAAATGACTACTGATATATTCAGTAGTATGGATGATGATCATAAACAGTCTCCACCCCGTATACTTGTTATGCAGATTAAATGACTTAATATATGTAACAAGTTTATAGCAGTGCATAACACATGAACACAATTTAAGTACTACCTGTTTGCTTTTTTTATTCTTTTTATTGGACATTAGCACAAGTTTTTATTGGAAACTTTCTAGTAGTACTTATAAGAATGAATAACATGGAAGGAAATGGAAAACTTTTCGTGGGCGGAGCAGAACTAGAGAATGTATATTATAAGATGTAAGAAGCACTATAGTAAGAATTTTTTTCTCTCTTGTTCACTGGTATAGGCCAAGTATCCCAATTAGAGTCTGGCATAGAGAAGTCAATAGATGCTTGTTGAACTGAATCAGCATGGACATGAAGATACAATTCCATATGTCCAACACTTATGAAAATTAAACATTCCATTACATGTGAACATCTACAGCTCAACATGTAATACACATGGGAATAGAATTTGAAATTGTTTCATGAACTACTGTCCCAAACTTGAAAAATGAAATCTGCATGAAGTAGATAATTTGCAAGTAGGAAAAAAGGCTACAAAAGGCCTTGATGATAAGCCAAAGTCATCTGATAAGACTAAAAGAAGATGGCAATAATTTACATTAGTTGAGAAAAAATGGGAGGAAATGGAAAAACTCTAAGGAAACAAGTTTTTGTTGATCAGGGAATTCCTTAGTTCTACTCTATGAGGAACGGTTCACACTGAACCTTGCACAGTTAAACTTGACCAAATTTGGTTTCATCTTCCTCCCTTCCTTTTTGCTAGTCTGTATGGTTAAAAGATGACCAATATGAATGGAAGTTCACGAAATGATTATCATGAAAACTAAACTTTTAATTCTGCCTTGGACCTCCATATATAGCTGGCTCTAAAGTCTTAGGAACATCTTTTTACATGAGCAGAATGGCTTTACATAATGGCCCCAGATGCTCCGTTACAAACGAGATAATGTACCTTCTTCAACACCTCAAGCTGAGCATCCCTGACTGCTCCTCAGTGAGTGAGCCAATTATGTCAGTTAATGGGCAAGGGACTAGAGCAAGTTGCTACTATCATGTGATTCTGTTTAGTTTCCTGTGATACTTCCTATGAAAAGGAACTTTACCGCATTGTTCTACCTTTTCTATTCTCCCATGAGTCTGTTTTTCCTGAGACACATATTCTTACTCTTTAGGTTATCATGAACTATTGGTAAGTCTATGGATGATTTGCAAGATTGACTTACACACTGAACTCAGCTTGATTTTGTAAACAGCTAATGCAAAGAGAGATACTCTGGCTCTAAGCAATTCTCTATTAATAAATAAATAAAATCAACTTAAGGATCACCTGGGTGGCTCAGTCTTTTAAGCGTCCAGGTCTTGATTTCTGCTCATGATCTCTGGGTCCTGGGATTGAGCTGCGGAACAGGCTCTGTGCTCAGAAAGGATTCCACATGGGATTCTCTCTCCCTCTCCCTCTGTTCACCAACTCCCATCGCTCATACTCTCTCGCTCTCTCTCTCTCTGAAATAAATAAATAAATAAATAAATAAATAAATAAGTCAGATATATATAAAATAAAATAAACAAATTTTTTCTCAGTTTTTTTCTAGCTATAGATCGTCTAATCTCTCTTTTTTCAAATAAACAATGTTCATTGTAAAGCAGACATTTCTGCAATTGTAAAAACATGTTCATAATACAATGTACATAACCAATAATGAAATTAATATGTAGTATTCCATTGACAGATTTGTCAGTTTGTTTGTTTATGTTTAGGTAGTTATCCTCATCAATAGGAATTCTAAGATAAAAGTCAATCTCCTTAAAATCTTTGCAGTATGAACTATGATAAAAAAGTGAAATTTATATATATATATATATATATACACATGCACATATATGTAAAGATTCTGCTTTTATATTTCTACAAGCTTTACAATGTCATTTTGAGTGAACTTAATCATTATTTTTAATGATTTCACCATATAATTAGGGGAAAAAATGACTCACAGCACAGTATATTAATTTTGCAGTTTAAACCAGCTTTGGAATTGGGCATTTCCATTCATATTCAAATTAATAATCATAAAATCATAATGTAGATTTTGTTGCCTTTTGTGTTACATTTGCCTGTTAGAGCAGAAAAGTTACATAAATACTGATGCTTCCTTTTTTTTTTTTAAAGTTTGGCTTTTGGGGACATGATATTGTGTGGATGTAGGTGGTCTTTTTTTCTTTTTTAAGCTACATAGAGGAGAGAAATGAACAGGTTAGAAAAGAAATAGGAGTTGCTTTTTAAACAAATTACGGACCAGAGATAAACCACATACCCAATTCCTTAATCTGTCCCATTTCCTATTTATATTAATTGAAGAAAAAATACTGGCTTTGTAGTAAGATGCATTCTTCCAAGTAACACTCAGAAAAAGAAAAAGGCTTGTTCCACATTGTAATTACTTAGCATTCTTTTTCATTTTTGCTTGAACAAGGTGGAAAACGTCAGTAGGTCTGCTCATGCAAAAGAAAAGAAGTATAAAATATCAAACATGCATTCATTAGAGATTATTATAGAAAAAAGTATTTAACTTTAGGGAGGAAACACTTAACCTGATACACATTAAGTTCTCCTCTCTTCTCCTCTAAGAAAATGAGAATAATTAAGGAGAATGATTATAGGTGCTGCTAATTGGTTCCAAGTTTAAGGACAGCATTTATGACACTTTTGTTTTTATTGATGATAACTCCATAACATAATCATACTTACTCGTATCACCATTGACAAAACTATCGTCTTGAGAATGCTAAGCAAAGCAAATGGCTGTACCTTTGAATATATTACAAAAAACAAGTACTTTTGTGTGCCTTAGTTGATCTTCATGCCATTAGATGTAGCTGAGTGCCACGTTTTTCCACTTGGAATAAATGTTAACCCTGACTGCTTCCTAGACTTGGTAGCATTTGGTGGATGCCGGTGCATTTTTCTGCAATGCGTTATACGCTTGCTGGAGTGTATAGAGGGAATTTATTTTTTTATTTTTTTAAAGACTCCGTTTATTTATTCATGAGACACAGAGAGAGAGGCAGAGACACAGGCAGAGGGAGAAGCAGGCTCCCTATGTGGAGGCCCATCCAGAACTCGATCCCAGGCCCTGGGATCACAGGACCATGACCCGAGTCAAAAGCAGATGGTCATCCATGAGCCACTCAGGTGCTCCTATAGAGGGACTCTAAAAGAAATATAAATGGTCTGTATGTTGGTAAATTGAACACCGATAAAAAATAAATTTATTATAAAAAAAGGGCACACAGCAAGTGAATAAAGATTCGTTCAAGAAAATCTATTTTTAAAAAAGAAATGTAAATGGTGAGTTGATTTCTTAATTTCTAAGAATTCTTGACCTCAAATTCTTTAATCACTTTTTATTTTCTGAAGGACTGTTAAAATTTAAGAAAATTTTTGAACAGCTCTTCTTTTAATGCTATTTTTCCCTTGAACTCTCCGCTCTTTTATTTATTTATTTTTTAATTTATTTGTGATAGTCACAGAGAGAGAGAGAGAGAGAGGCAGAGACATAGGCAGAGGGAGAAGCAGGCTCCATGCACTGGGAGCCCGACGTGGGATTCGATCCCGGGTCTCCAGGATCGCGCCCTGGGCCAAAGGCAGGCGCCAAACCGCTGCGCCACCCAGGGATCCCTCTTCGCTCTTTTAAAAGAACATGTACATATGCATGTGTGTATACATGTATTAATTCATATCACGTTAGTTTTCAAAAAGTTTTTCTTCTCTCTTTCCATAACTGCCATCATTTTTATGAGAAAAAAAGCAACTTTAAATGGTGTGTTCCTACTCTCTAGTCAGTTACCTTGCCCAAGTCCTGAAACCTTAACTGAGGGATCCCTGGGTGGCTCAGCGGTTGGGCGGCTGCCTTTGGACCAGGGAGTGATCCTGGGGTCCCGGGATCGAGTCCCGGGATCAAGTTCCGGGTCAGGCTCCCTGAGGGAGCCTGCTTCTCCCTCTGCCTGTGTCTCTGCCTCTCTCTCTCTCTCTCTCTGTGTGTGTGTGTATCTCATGAATAAATAAATAAAATTCTTTTTTTAAAAAAAGAAACCTTAACCGATTGTTGAATTGAATAATGGGAACTTGCTGGCAGCATGGCAACTGACTGTGCTTAACCCAGAAACAAATTCCAAAGAACAGAAAAAAAAAAGAAAAACAATGAATTTGGATATATGTGGTGATACAGAGAATGAATAATGTACTGCACACACACACACACACACATAAAGAAACGCACAAAAAAAAATTTCTTGAGAATTCTATGCCACTTCTCCAAAACAGAGATGATAGGCATATGAGGTATAATGCAACAGCTGATGACAAGAATGATATTTAAATATATACATTTTATTACTAAAACAGTAAATTATTAAAGAAATGAAAATTGAAACAACACTAATAACACTAATTATTTTGCCTATCATATGGGGGGGAAGATAAATACTACACAATGCTGGCAAGAGTAAGGAGAAAGTAGTGCTCTGATTTTCTGCACTAATGAGTGCTAATTGGTAAAACTTTTTGGAAATTAATTTGAAAATACATGTTGAAGTTCAAATATTGCATAACCTTTGACTCAGCGATACTATGTTTATAAATGTACCATGTGTGTACTAACACAAGTCATACAAAAATGTATGCACAGAAGTATTTGCTGAGTGAGTGTTGAGCTCTAGAATCAGACAGACCTGAGTTGCAATTACCACTTCATTACTTTCTTTTTTTAAATATATATATATATATATATATATATATATATATATATATATATTATTGGAGTTTGATATGCCAACATATAGTATGACACCCAGTGCTCCTCCCATCAAGTGCCCCCCTCAGTGCCCATCACCCCATCCCCCCATCCACCTCCCCTTCCACTTTCCCTTGTTCCTTTCCAGAGTTAGGTGTCTCTCATGTTCTGTCTCCCTCTCTGATATTTCCCACTCATTTTCTCTCCTTTCCCCTTTATTCCCTTTCACTATTTTTTTATATTCCCCAAATAATGACACCATATAATGTTTGTCCTTCACTGACTGACTTATTTCACTCAGCATAATACCCTCCAGGTCCATCTACGTCGAAGCAAATGGTGGGTATTTGTCGTTTCTAATGGCATTACTTTCTAGATATGTGAGCTTAGGCAAGTTATATAGCATGTCTAGATTTCACTGTCCTTTGAGAATTAAATGAAATGATGTCTATAAAGTGTGTAAGAAAGTGTTTGGCACCTCATAAGTACTTGAGAGATGTTTATTAGTCTTTGTAATGAAGATAATATTGTTATAAATATTATGTAGCATCATTTATAATAGTTAAGGTCTCAAAACAAGCCCCTTATTCAACTGGGATATCGGTTAAATAAACTTAGGTTCATTGAATAGAATACAACAGAGTCACCCAAAAGAAGAAGATCAATCTATGTGGAAGTAGAGGCAAGAAATACTTTGAAAAACATAAAGTTTTAGTATTAATAGTATTATTCCATGTGTGTGAAAAGACACTAATATATTTTGACTAGTCTGTATCAACAGAAAGAGGGAAAAGAATATGAACCAACATATTAATAGTGGTTATCTCTGGGAAGTGGAATAATGAGCCATTTTTATTTTTCTCTATTATATTTTTTGAGATATTTAATGGTTTTTTTGAGATATTTAATGTTTTTTAAGGTCATTCTTTATTATCTGCTAAAGTCAAAAAATTTATCAGAAAAAATTAATCCTGCTTTTCTGGCAGTAAAGATATAGACCAGAATATGCCATCTAAAAAAAAAAAAAAAAAAGAATATGTCATCTATCTCTATGTATGGAGATATAGATATAGTGATGTAGATATAGATATAGCTGCATACCATATCTATCTATAGATAGAGATAGATGACATATTCTGGTCTGTAGATGGATATAGTATGTGATTGTATCTTTATATCTCCATACATAGAGATAGATGACATATTCTGGTCTGTAACCTTAATAAAAAAAATAAGATACACATATAAGATATTAATGGTAAGTAGGTATCATGTAGCCTGATATGTTCTTTATTTGAAAGTTAGAGAGAACTATGGAAACTCATTAACACTTTTTGTGGTATCAGTACTTAAAAAAGAAACCCTAGAAATGGAAGGAACCTCAATACTTCTCTGAGTCCAGCATCTCACCAAGAGCACAAATTCACTGAAAGCCATCTCCACTAACTTCATCTGATTTGGAGGATAATAAACTACTAACTCCAAAAATAAAATATTGCTGTTAGAATGTTATTTCTTAGATTGATTAGAATGTGCTTTCTCATAAAATCCCTGCCATCATTTCTATTTTTGTTTCATAAACTTAATGAGGCTCTTTATAAACTTTCTTTACATGATAGTTTTTTAAATAGTTTCAGGTTGGATACACACAATTTTTTCATTTAAAATTTTCCCCAGTTCTTCTTACTTTTCTGTGTATCAGAGGATTTCCAGACTCATTACCTTCTTGGTGCTCATATCTGAATGTCCTCAGAACCACTTCTTCTCCTTTAGAGTCTGACTCATGCCATTCCAAAGTCAGGATAACCTTTCAAAGGGAATAGTCAGCTGGGTGATCCAGCTGTTTATTAGTCCTAGCAATATCAGGCTTGATGTTCTCTAAGTATCAAGGCAGACAAAAGTTTCTTTACTATTTTCTAGTTTCAAGCCTATTTTATTATTTTAGAATTTGTATTTTTATGAAATATAATAATTTACAAATTATTTTAACAAGCTTTATATATCCTTTATAAATTTTGCAAATTTTTAAGGTGATCTGGATCCAAATATTTGCCCTCTTAAGTAATGTGGGAAGCTCATTTGAGTACAATTAATGTGTTAGGAACTATGAAATAGCAACGCATTGAAAAAGTCAAGAACAGACCACATTCCTTTCATTTTAACTTAACATCATCATGAACAGTAAATTAAGGGTTGACTGGATTTTTAAAATTATGTATTACATACATACACACATATGCATGCACACACACACACACACACACACACACATTGAAATGTACTTTGGAGCAAAAAGGGACATTAGTGTAGTGATGACTTGTAGGGCAATGACCAGAACATTAGCCTTATATGGGATTCTAAGTTCTCTTAATAAATAATCAAGCCTAGAATATTGTTGTGAAGTTCCACTTACGAGGCACATAGTGTTCAAATTCAACTTGACATTTGATATTCTATGTCACCACTATGAAAGTTCTTGTATTTTTTGAAAATGCTTTGACAGGGAGTCAATTTACAATTGAGATGAAGGATTATCAATGTTGCTTGCTTTTATAAAGATGTAGTGGGAGGAGACATGTAAAATATCAAAACATTTAGTTGGATGTGAGAACTTACCTTGGTGTATTTTCAAAAGTTCTCTTTTATTTTGTACAGCTTTGTCTGCCCCATATCCAAGCTCATCCCTTCTCTAATAATTTTATTTTAAAAAATATGGCAGATGGGATGCCTGGGTGGCTGAGCGGTTGAGCCACTGCCTTTGGCTCAGGTCGTGATCCCTGAGTCCCAGGATCGAGTCCCACGTCGGGCTCCCTGTGTGGAGCCTGCTTCTCCCTCTCCCTGTGTCTTTGCCTCTCTCTGTGTGTACCTCTCATGAATAAATAAATAAAATATTTTTAAAAATATGACAGAGAAGTTTTAAGATGTGGGGTTTGACAAGGGGTGAAGACGTTAATGCAGGGAGGTGCTGCCAAAACTCAGCAGACAAGGGACCTGGGACACTAACCTTTCCCACTAGGTCCTTGTATTGATCCAAATTTTTTTGAAAATTTATCCTCTAAGATTATTTCTTTATTGGATAGTTTGTTTAAGAGACAGGCAGAGAGCAGGGAGCGGAAGACAGAGACACAGGCTCCTCAAGCACACTCTGCCCCAAGCGCAGAGCCTGCCAGGGGCGGGATCTCAGGATGCTGAGACCATGACCTGAGCCACAACCCAGAGTCAGATACTAAGTGACTGAGCTGCAGGTGTCAAGCCCCGAGTTCCTGCTGTGGGCACTCCTGCCCCCCCTGCCCCCCCCAGCCACTGAGCTCGGGCTTTGGTCTGTGGTCCAACTCCCAGGTGGTCTGGAGGCTACAGTGCAGGCTGCATGTCCCCTCTGTCCCACCTCAGGCTGAAAGGGCCTCAGCCCTGAGAAGGAATCGGATCTGCCCGACCACCCCCAGCCGGAGGGAGCTGCTGGAGCAGGAGGTAGAAGAACTGGTGCCTGCCTTGCTGCGCTTGGACAATCTGTCCCTATTTGAATTTCTAAATGTGGTCGAGGAGTATGGCACCCCTGAAGAGGTGCTGGACCTGCTGTTTGCAAAGTGAGCTCCCTGACCCTCCACAGCCCAGGGGGATGGGCTAACTACTGGTTGGGAGTCTTGGGGAATGTGGTTGAACTTCCCGGCCCCTCGGGCTGCTCCTCCGACTGGAGTAGAGTCACACAGGGCCTAGTTGGGTCCTGTAGGGCAGCCCCCGGGGCCCGGCCTGTGGCAGGTCGGCTAGAGGGGCTGTGCTTGTGCTCAGCAGTCATCGTTCTCTCCCCATGACGAAGCGTGTGCCGCCTCCCCACCGTCACCAGGGTCTTGAGCTGGCCTGTTTTGCCATTGAAAGGGAGTCCATCTGGGGTCTGTATCCTGGGGCATTTGGAGTAGGGGTCCCCGGGGACACCTGGGCACCCAGGCCCACTTGGATATCGGCCAGGGCCTGGCTGGAGCCCTTTCATTCCTCAATCATTCAGAAAGTGCCAGCAGGTGCAGGTACTTCTCCAGGAGCTGCCCGTGGCCCCACGCACAGAGCGGACAGCCCCCCAGGGCTCCGGACTAGTCGGAGGTCAGAGGGTGACAGCAGCTATGAGGAGAGGTCGGGTCCCCAGGATGATTCATGTGATGCCCCCCGCCCTCCTCTAGATATCGATGCATCGTAGCTTCCTGCAAGAAGGAAGGAATCCGGGACCAGTGGGAAATGTGAGTGAGCTCTGGCTCATGCAGGGGAGCCTTCCGTCTCCAGGAGGGCGGGCCACGAGGGGGCTGTGGGTCAGAGGGGCTGCTGGACCCTCACCCCACACATCTGCAATTCCTGTGACAGGGTAAAGGTCTGAGGCCCCTTCAGGAAAACAGCAAAGGAGAGCCGTGGGTGGGGTGCGGGCTTTGTGGGAGAGCACTGGGACGCCAAAGGGACCTCCTCCATGCCCATTCCCCCAACCCTCTGTCTGCCCCACACCTGGGACCCAGAGCAGAGGGTGTGAGGAGCATCGCACTCACCAATCTGGTGGCACCTGGACCCGGGTGCACGGCAGGTGCTCAGGAGAGCCAGTGAGGGCTCAGGGACCAGACGGCCCCTGCCCGTGGGAGATTAGAGTCAGTGGAAGGACACCCCCTGGGGGCCCCTCGTGAGTGAGGCTGGGCAGACCCACAGGAGGGAAGGTTCCCCGGGAAAGACAGTGATGGTCACACCGCTGGTCATGGGCTCCCACGCACAGAGGCTTCGTGCCAGCCCCTCCTCAGTGAGCAAGCCAGTGGCAGGTAAGACCGCCAGGTGGCAGGTGGACAAGGAGCAGCACTGGCCTCCGACAGGCCCGCACGGGAGGCCGAGGGCCCTGGTTCCTGCAGGGCTTCCCCGGGACACCTCTGTGTGAGGAGCCCTGTCTTCTGACGCCTCTGCCCACCTGTCCCTCCCCAGCGCCATGACCTCCTTCCTGACCATCTGGCTGGACTACTATGAGGAGGACTTCCACGATGCCCCAGAATTTCCTGCCCTGACAAAGCTGCTGAAATTCACAGGGCAGTACCAGTGCCAGGCTCAGTGCTCGACTGTCGTGCGGAGCGTTACCTTTGGCGTTTCATAAACCTGCATCAAGCGGAGTTTGAGGGTGGAGGTGAGGAGGACTGGGGTGGCCGAGTTGGGGACAGGGTGGGCCACACAGATCAAGCCTCCATGCTGCTGGGCCAGGAGCACTGGGTAGGCTCACACCCCATCCCCACGGGCTGCAGTCTGGGGAGACCTCCCAGGGCTTCTGCACTCACACACGCTGAGCGGTGGTAAGAGTGTCCTTGATTTGGGAGGGATGTGGAAAGTCCGTCCTGGTGATGATAATTTGTCTTCTTGGGTCTACAGCTTCGTCCCCGGAGCAACACCCTAACCCACCTCAGGAGCCCACCCCAGCTCCGACTGTGGGGCCTGCGGCACCTTCAGGGCCTGAGGTGACCGAGCCACTCCTGGCTGCTGGAGGTGAGGGCTTGGCCCAAGCTGAGATGCCAGCTGCTGAGTCCAAGTCAATGTACATGGTTTTGGCACCTATGATTCCCCACCCCGATGAGGAGCCACCTGCACCCTCAGCCACCCGGTGGAGGAGTAGGCCCTGGCGCCTGCAGTCAGGGTCCCCAAAGTGCCAAAGGGTTGGGGGAATGGGTCCGCCACCTGCCTCTGGAGCAACTGGCTTTGACCCCTGAGCAACCCCCTGAACCACCTCAGGAGCCACCTCAGCTCCTACCGCAGGGCTCGTGATAGCTGCAGCCCAACAGAGGCTTCCCTCCCCGTCATTGCACTGTTTCCATATTTTGTTTTTCTTTAACCTCTATACTGGCTTATGAATTTTATTTGTAATAAAAGATAAGTTAACGGCAGAAAATTTACTCTGATGCTTTTAAATTATACATCGTGGTACTTTAGGTCCATTCACAGTGTCACAGGCCCCAGAGCCCAGGGCACTAGGGGACACAGCCCAAGATCTGGTGCTCCCCCCAGGACAGGCAGAGGTTGGGAGGGCACAGGAAAGCAAGGACGCTCCTACCACTGGGCAGCCCTGAGCTGGTCGGATCGGCGCCCCCCATCCCCAGAGCATCCAGGCCCCTGCGGCCTGGGAGCTGTGGTAGTTACTGCGGGAGCTGACTCCAGGGCTGGACAGCTGGCCGCCACCAGTGTGGCTGTTCCTCCTCGTGTCCCCTGTGCCTGGGACTGAGCAGGGGCCTCACTGGATAAACAGCACCCACTGAGCCTGGCACCTGGCAGGGGGCGGGGCAGCTCCCCCAGCAGCACACCTGAGAATCAGCACAGCAGGCTCCTACCCCAGAAGACCAGCTGGAAGGACAGGGGAAGCCAAGTATTGACCAAGCAGCACTGGAAAGTTCTAGGGGAAGTTGAGGGTTTTACACTATATAGAATCAGAGGATACTCACCCCTTGTTTTTTCTTTTCTGTTTGTTTCTGTTGTTTCCCCACCCCCTTTTTTTATTCTTTTTTCTTTTTTCTTTTTTTTTCTCTTCTGCTCCTTTTTCCAGTATAATTTGTTTTTGTGCACTCCACACTGAGCAAAATGACTAGAAGGAACAACTCACCTCAAAAGAAAGAATCAGAAACAGCCCTCTCTCCCACAGAGTTACAAACTCTGGATTACAATTCAATGTCAGAAACCCAATACAGAAGCACTATTATAAAGCTACTGGTGACTCTAGAAAAAAAGCATAAAGGACTCAAATTAATAAAATCATGAATGAGAAAAGAGAGATCACCACCAACACCAAGGAAATACAAACGATTTTAAAAACTTATTATGAGCAGCTATATGCCAATAAATTATGCAATCTAGAAGAAACAGATACATTTCTGGAAAACCACAAATTACCAAAACTGGAACAGAAAGAAATAGAAAACCGGAACAGGCTGATAACCCGGGAGGAAACTGAAGTAGTCATCATCAGAAACCTCCCAAGACACAAAAAAGTCCCGGGCCAGATGGCTTCCCTGGGGAATGCTATCAAACGTTGAAAGAAGAAACTGTACCTATTCTACTAAAGCTGTTCTGAAAGATAGAAAGAAATGGAATACTTCCAAACTCGTTCTATGAGGCCAGCATCACCTTAAGTCCAAAAGCAAACAGAGACCCCACCAAAAAGGAGAATTACAGACCAATGTCCCCGATGAACACGGATGCAAACATTCTCAACAAGATATGAGCCAATAGGATCCAACGGTACATTGAGAAGTTACTCACCGTGACCAGGTGGCATTTATCCCTGGGACGCAAGGCTGGTTCAACACTCGGCAAACACTCCATGTGACTGATCAGATCTGCAAGAGAAAAAACAAGAACCAGATGATCCTCTCAATAGATCCAGAGAAAGCTTTTGACAAAATACGGCATCCATTCCTGATCCAAACGCTTCAGAGTATAGAAATAGAGGGAACATTCCTCAGCATCTTCAAAGCCGTCTACGAAAAGCCCACAGCAAATTATCATTCCCAAGGGGGAAACGCTGGGAGCCTTTCCACGAAGAAGATCAGGAACGAGACAGGGATGTCCACTCTCACCACTGCTATTCAACGTAACACTAGTCATTGTAGCCTCAGCAATCAGGCAACAAAAAGAACTAAAAGGCATTCAAATCGGCCTAGAACACGTCAAACTCTCCCTCTTCGCAGATGACATGATACCGTACACCTAGAAAACCCAAAAGACTCCACCCCAAGACTGCTAGAACTCATACAGCAAATTCGGCAGTGTGGCAGGGTACAAAATCAATGCCCAGAAGTCAGTGGCCTTTCTAGACGCTAACGATGAGACTGAAGAAAGAGAAATCAAGGAGTCGACCCCATTTACGATGGCACCCAAAAGCATGAGCTACCTAGGAATAAACCTAATGAAAGAGGTAAAGGATCTCAACCCGAAAAACGACAGAACACGTCTGAAAGAGACTGAGGAAGACACAGAGATGGAAAACTATTCCATGCTCATGGATCCGAAGAATCAATATTGAGAAAATGTCAATGTGACCCAGGGCAATTTACACAATTAACGCAATCCCTATCAAAAATACCACAGACTCTCTTCAGGGAGCTGGAACAGATCATCTGAAGATTTGTGTGGAATCAGAAAGGACCCCGAATGGCCACGGGAATAGTAGCCAAGAAAACCACAGCGGGGGGCCGCACAATGCCGGATTTCGGGTTGCGCTGCAAAGCTGTGCTCACCAAGACAGTGTGCTACAGACACAAAAACAGACACAGCCACCAATGGAACAGAAGAGGAATCCAGAAGTGGACCCTCAACTCGATGGTCAAGACCATATATTCGACCAAGCAGGAGAGACCATCCACTGGAAAAAAGACAAGTCTCCTCCATAAACGCCACTGGGAACGCTGGACAGCCACATGCAGAGGAGGGAAACTGGACCACTGTCTCACACCAGACACAAAGATAAACTCAAAATGGATGAAAGATGTAAATGTGAGAGGAGATTCCATCAAAACCCTGGGGGAGAACACAGGCAACGCCCTTCCCGAACTTGGCCACAGCAACTTCTTGCAAGATACACCCATGAAGGCCAGAGAAACAAAAGCAAAGATGAACTATTGGGACTTCATCAGGATGAGAAGCTTCCGCACAGCCAAAGAGACACTCAACAAAACCAACAGACCATCTCCAGAATGGGAGAAGCTACTTGCAAATGACCCGTCGGATAAAGGGCAGCATCCAAGATCTCGAAAGAACCTATTCAACTCCACAGCAGAGAAACCAACAATCCAATCCAGAAATGGGCAAAAGACATGACCCGAAATGGCAAGAGCAAGACATAGACGTGGCCGACAAGCCCATGAGAAAATGCTCCGCATCACTGTATTTCCATCAGGGAAATACAGATCAAAACCACAACGAGATCCCACCTCACACGGGTGAGAATGGGCAACATTGGCCAGACAGGAAACAACAAATGTTGGACAGGATGCGCTGAAAGGGGAACCCTCCTGCACTGTTGGTGGGAATGTGACCTGGTGCAGCCACTCTGGGAAACTGTGGAGGGTCCTCAAAGAGTTAACAATGGATCTGCCTTATGACCCAGCAATTGCACTGCTGGGGATTTACCCCAAAGATACAGATGCAATGAAACACCGGGACACCTGCACCCCGATGTTTCCAGCAGCAATGTCCACAAGAGCCAAACTGGGGAAGGAGCCTCGGTGTCCACCGAAAGATGAATGGAAAAAGATGTGGTCTCTGGATACAATGGAATATTCCTCAGCCATTAGAAACGACAAATAACCATCATTTGCTTCGACGTGGATGGAACTGGAGGGTATGATGCTGAGTGAAGTGAGTCAATCAGAGAAGGACAAACATTATATGGTCTCATTCATTTGGGGAATATAAAAGATAGTGAAAGGAAATAAAGGGAAAAGAGAATATGATTGGGAAATATCAGAGAGGGAGACAGAACATGAGAGACTCCTAACTCTGGGAAACGAACAAGGGGTGGTGAAAAGGGAGGTAGGCGGGCGGTGACAGGGTGACGGGCACTGAGGGGGGCACTTGATGGGTTGAGCACTGGGTGTTATGCTATATGTTGGCAAATTGAACTCCAACAAAAAATAAATTAATTAAAAATAAGTAAGATCTAACTGTTGGGGTGCCTGGCTGGCTCCGGTGGTGGTGCATGCGATTCTTTGTCTCAGGGTTGTGGCTTCGAGCCCCACCTTGGGTGTGGGGATTACTTAGAAATAAAACTTTAAAAAAATAATAAAGCACTTTTTAGCACGTATGCAGAGGATTACCTTTGGTCCTTTAGTTTATGAAAAATGTGGCATAAATATAGGAATGTGAAATGATCTGGTAATATCAAAAGTAAAAATTTTTAAGAAGTTTTAACTTTTACTATAGATCAACACCGAAAAATATTTGAAAAATAAAATCTCTTTTAAAGAAGCTAAATGTTGGTATTCTAGTTTTCTCTTTGTAGATCCAGGTCTGTACTTCCGGGCATGTGGGTTAGAGACTCATCAGGACTCTGAGTCTCCCCTTTCTCCAAAGGCCCCTTCCATACAACTCAGCTCCACTTAGTCCAACTTCGCATCACCATGGTCTGTCTGCCTTAATGCCCTGGCGGTGGCACAATGGTCACCTTCAGCCCCACTTGCCAGGTTTCTCAGAAGGTCATGGCCCTGGTCAGATGGGGTCAGACAGGCACTATCAAAGATATCCAGTAAAGACTTTTGGTGGCCCTCAGCCTTTGTCTCTGCTACTGGAAGCAACCTGGTGCCAGAGAGACAGGCAGCTTTTCTCTTTCAGTCTCCGGAAATCTCTTTGTATTTTGTCTCCAAACTTCTGAATTGAGCTAAGAGTAGGAGAAAAAGTTTATTTTGTGACCACAGTCTATATATTATTATTAAGGTAATTCCTGAGTTATGCATCCTCCAGTCACCTTAGATAGCACCATGGCTGTTCACCACCCCACCCCCACAGACCAGAAAATAGGTTTAGGTATTTTATCCTACTGGAGCCCTATCAGCCATCACTTAAGCTGTTTTGTTTTGTTTAAATAATTAGTGCAAAGTACTTTCCCCCTGAGTGAAATACACATTCTCACAGAGGGGATTTCCCTAGGGATTCCCGTGCTGCGGCCCCAAGGCTTGGAAATGTTTTCCCTCAACCAAAACCAGGACTGAACTTAAACATCAAGGGGAAATACTCCAAGGAGTCCTGAGCTGACCTGTACTCTTGCCAAACTAGCAAAATCCTAAAACCATGGGCTAGAGACCAAGTAAATGAGCACATCCCTGGTTGAAACTGATACATCATTTTTAAAAAATCTCCTCCAATGATTCTATGGGACAGTTAGGGTAGAAACACACTGTCAAGTCATGTGTGAGGATGATGAGCAACCAATTCTATTGTCTGACTAAGGCAATACATGTCCTACTCCCAAGCTCTAGTTGTATTGAACTGTAATTCTGGGAAACCACTTTATTAGAGACCCATCTGGTGGCCCAGCCAGGAATCGCACAGGGTGTCTCCAGGAAGGAAGGGGCCAGTCCTGGGGCCTCTGCTGGTCCTAGGACCCCTAAGATTCATGCACACACTCCCTTCTCAGAGGAGGCCCCGTTCTGGTAGGATTATCTCCACTGACCCATGGATGTGTGTTGGGCAGTTGTGCTGAGATCGAGGGACTTCAGCAAAGGGCTGATAATGTATAATTATATAATCACACAACGAGACTTATTTGGATGGCACGCTGACAGCTTAATTGAATGGAGAGGTCCCTCACAGGATATCTTTCAGTGGCAACAGTATAGGGCCACCACCCAGAAAGCTAGGATAGAAAAGAAACTCCCCAGAGGAGAGGGATTGAGGAAGGGCTTACTTAGTGAGATGATGTCTCGCATCGGGATATGGAGTCTCTGAGCCAGGGAATTATGAATGGATGACAGGATCTTAGGGACACCAATATTCATGATTTATCTTATCTACTGTTGGTAGATTCAGGTGGTGATCCACAGGATATGCACAGAAGATATGGCTAAGCTATAAATGGCTTAACCTCTACCAATCTGGGCTATGTTTAAATCCATTCAGTGTGTAAATATTTGAGGTTGGTGACAGTGGTTTTTTGAGTTAAAGGTCTCTGCCTGCTGTGAAAAAATAAACAGAGGTCTGCTATGCAAAGACCATCTTTGGCTCATCCATAAACCTTGACTGATCATTTCAAATGATTTGTCTTTATGTTCATGGATTAGTTTTCCTCTTGATCAAATCCAATGCTAGAACCCTCTTTTTATATAGATTTTTTTTCATTTCAACTATTGTACTTTTCAACTCCAGAATTTTTAACTCCATTTTAAAATCTATCACGATGTATTGAAACTCTTGATTTGGTAAAAATGAATCCTTTCTGGTTTCATTTTTTAGGAGGGAGAGAAGGAAAAGAGGAAGAGAGAATCTTAAGCAGGCTCCACACTAAGCATGGAGCCCATGGAGGGCTCGATCTCATGACTTGAGCCAAAATCAAGAGTCAATTTACCAACTGAGCCACCTAGGCGCTCCCCACCCCCAGGTTTCATTTCTTAGGCATCACTGAAATAGTTCTTTTAAAGGCACTTCCTTAGGAGCATGGTCCTCAGTTTCATTACCAATCCCTGCCCACTCCCATGAACGGTACTTCCTTTCCTTGAGTGACTGCCATCTTCTGTTGTTGAATATTGACATTTTGAATATCACAGATGGTAATTTTGGAAACGGCACTCTTCTGCCTTTTCTGGGTTTGTTTGTTTGTTTACAACTTGTGTGGATGGTGTCACTTGTTTAATGCTTTTCTCAACTTTTTGTAAAGGGTCTTTGTTAGGAGTGCCCTGAAGTCTCTTCTGTTAGCCTAGCAGTCACCTGTGACTGAGAGCGAGCCCCTTAAACGCCGGGAGCCAAGCCACCACGAAGCATTCTGCTGGTCACTGCAGACGCCCCTGCGCTGCGCTGCGCTGCGTCCCACAGGGCGCAGGCAGGGAGTTAACTCTGTCTTCCCTTCCCTTGCTGTTGCCCTGGTGCTGAAGGCAAACTCATGTGGTCCTCTCAAGGGTTTTCTAAGAATATGTCCAGCCACGGGCATCAGCATGGCCCTTGGATTGCCTGGCACACAGCAGATTTTCGGTGTCCTTCGTCCCTTGATAATCCCCAGCATCTTCCTTTCCAGGTGTTTCGGTCTGCCTGCCTCTGGCCTCTCTGGTTGGCCCCTTGCCCAGACAGGTGTGGCTAGTATGTTCACTGACATGCTCTTGGCAGTGTCACCCAGGAGCTCCTAAAAGCTCTGAGGCAGTTTGAAACTGCCTCAAACAAATGAAAGACCCCGAGTCAGTGCTTCTTGGAGTCCCCAAGGAGGTCAGAATACACAACCACAATCCTCTGAGAACAATCAGTCTTGCTGGCATGAGCACACTGTCCCAGGAAAGTAGACCACTGTCCTCATGGTGACCACAGAGCTGGGGTGTGTGGCATGGTAGGTGGTTAAGTTAAAATGTCAGACTGTTTTACTGAAATTCAGTACCCTTTTCTTTTTTTTCTTTTAAGCCCTTCCCCAGGTTTTGTGTTTTTTAGAAGTCAGAAAAAGTTGATTCCAATAGTTTTTGTCAGCTTGATCATTGCCTTCATGAAGGGATGGTGTGTCGGAGTTACTTACACTAGCATTTTAGGTGACATCATTCAACCTATTTTATTTATTTTATTTAATTTTTAAAGATTTTATTTATTTATGAGAGACAGAGAGACAGAGAGGGAGAGAAATGGGGGTCAGAGACACAGGCAGAGGGAGAAGCAGGCTCCATTCAGGGAACCCAATGTGGGACTCAATCCTGGGTCTCCAGGATCATGCCCTGGGCTGAAGGCAGCGCTAAACCACTGAGCCACCCGGGCTGCCCTATTCAACCTATTTTAATTGTACATTCCTTTTCAAAGGTGATACTAGTAGGTCTCACCTGAGCATTCATACATTTTCAATTTATTTTTTTCCTTTTGTTTAATGTCAAATTTGGAAAACATACGTATACATCTTGTTCAAGTTTTGTGTTCATCAACATATTGTCAAAGATAGATACTTGCTCTTGTTTGTAATAACCAAAGGGTCAGCTTTATAATAAGCATGCAGCTTTATAAAATATCAAGATGTTTCACTCGAGAGCTTTATTAACTTACTTCAGATTGTTCAAAATGTCACACCACAGTGATTAGTTGAAAAAGCATTGTGATCCACTTGCATGAATATGCTTTTGATTTACACATATACTTTGATTTTGTCATAGAATTGCTTTCTGTAATCTATCTCTTAGTCCTCAAAAGGACCTCATAAAGACAATATTATTCTGGTGGAGTTTAGGCTCTAAGTAGGCCACAAAGAGCGTTAATACTAGAGGTTGAGGCAGTAGGGTTCAAAGAAGAGAATCTAGAGAAGGTACAGTATGTTTACAGAGTACGCAGCTTATTTTCATTGGGGTGAAGTAAACTCAGACAAATCATGTAAATTCCCAGAACCAAATTAAATTTTCTAAACGTCTAGAATATTTATTCACATGGTTGTAAAAAGCTCCTAAATTCCAAGGTAAAAAATGATGCTTACTTCAGCTCATGAACTTGAATGTATGACATTGAAGGTAGACCCACTACTCACTAATCAGTCACTTAAACATGCATGCAGCAGCTCATTCTGGATCTCATGTTGCTTGCTTTCTTCTTTATAATTTTATTTAAATTCAATTAACATATAGCATATTATTAATTTCAGGGGTAGAGATCAGTGATTCATCAGGTGCATGTAACACCCAATGCTCATTACATCACGAGCCCTCCTTGATGCCCATCACCCAGTTACCCCATCCCCCCACCCACCTCCCCTCCAGCAGATTCAGTTTGTTTCCTAGAGTTAAGAGTCGCTTATGTTTTTTTCTCCCTCTCTGATTTCTGCTTATTTTATTCTCCCTCCCTTCCCCATTACCCTATTTTGTTTATTAAAATATGAGCAAAGACCTCCAGGAACTTGCAGCGGAGTGGGCAAATAACCGAGGCCCTCCCGGCTGCCCGATGCTCGCACTGCGTAGAGGCGCAGGCAGGTGGAACCCCAGCGCATCAACTGGGAGGAGGACGGGGCCCAGTGACACCCCCCGGGACCGAAGGACTGCACAAAGGACTCGTCGGGAGGAGACTCGCAGCTGTGAGAAAAAGAATTAATAAGATAGATAAACCATTAGCCAGCATTATTAAAAAGAAGAGAGAGAAGACTCAAATTAATAAAATCATGAATGAGAAAGGAGAGATCACTACCAACACCAAGGAAATACAAACGATTTTAAAAACATATTATGAACAGCTCTATGCCAATAAATTAGGAAATCTAGAAGAAATGGACGCATTCCTGGAAAGCCACAAACTACCAAAACTGGAGCAGGAAGAAATAGAAAACCTGAACAGGCCAATAACCAGGGAGGAAATTGAAGCAGTCATCAAAAACCTCCCAAGACACAAAAGTCCAGGGCCAGATGGCTTCCCAGGGGAATTCTATCAAACGTTTAAAGAAGAAAACATACCTATTCTCCTAAAGCTGTTTGGAAAGATAGAAAGAGATGGAGCACTTCCAAATTCGTTCTGAGGCCAGCATCACCTTAATTCCAAAACCAGACAAAGACCCCACCAAAAAGGAGAATTACAGACCAACATCCCTGATGAACATGGATGCTAAAATTCCCAACAAGATACTAGCCAATAGGATCCAACAATAAATTAAGAAAATTATTCACCAAGACCAAGTAGGATTTATCCCCAGGACACAAGGCTGGTTCAACACTCGAAAACAATCAATGTGATTCATCATGTCAGCAAGAGAAAAACCAAGAACCATATGATCCTCTCATTAGATGCAGAGAAAGCATTTGACAAAATACGGCATCCATTCCTGATCAAAACCCTTCAGAGGATAGGGAAAGAGGGAACATTCCTTGACATCTTAAAAGCCATCTACGAAAAGCCCACAGCAAATATCATTCTCAATGGGGAAGCACTGGGAGCCTTTCCCCTAAGATCAGGAACAAGACAGGGATGTCCACTCTCACCACTGCTGTTCAACATAGTACTGGAATTCCAAGCCTCAGCAATCAGACAACAAAAAGACATTAAAGACATTCAAATTGGCAAAGAAGAAGTCAAACTCTCACTCTTCGCCGATGACATGATACTCTACATAGAAAACCCAAAAGCCTCCACCCCAAGGTTGCTAGAACTCATACAGCAATTTGGCAGCATAGCAGGATACAAAATCAATGGCCAGAAATCAGTGGCATTTCTATACACTAACAATGAGACTGAAGAAAGAGAAACTAAGGAGTCAA